>NW_027102662.1:0-600000 GCF_036373705.1 Amia ocellicauda
CAGGGGATTGGGTCCCTCCCCTCGGGGACTACCTTGGGGAGTTAACGAGCGAACTAGATCCTCAGGACCACATAGTGGAGTTTGTTTCAGGGGGTCCTAAGACTTACGCATACAGAACGGCTGCGGGTAAGACCTGTATGAAAGTTAAGGGTTTCACTCTGAACCATTGTAACAACAAGCTCATTAACATCAAGTCTCTGACGACCCTGGTAGAAAGTTATGTAACGAGAAAGACGCGCCTCCTCGTGAGATTATTACAGCCGGAAATCAGATCTATCGCAATAAAAAGGGGTACACGTTGGAAAATAGATCACTAAACAAACGGTTCAGAGTGGTGTACAATAAAAGAGTGTTGAAGACTGATTATACCACTCTGCCTTATGGATATTAGCGGTGGTTTTGATAACAGACTTCAACACCCTTTCTCCTGTATTATAGCCGGTCCCTCCAATTCGGGGCAGAGCTATCTTATAAAGAACATCATAGAAGATGTGGACGCAACCGTGTCCCAAGCTCTTGACAACATAGTGTGGTGTTACTCTTGCTGGCAACCTCTCTACGATGATTTGGCTTCGAAAAAAAATAATCTGAAATTTGTGCAAGGTCTCCCCGCCTCGTTGTGTGGTGATGACTTGTTCCCGCCCGGTCAAACTAACCTAGTGATCCTTGATGACCTGATGGAGCAGGCCGGTGACAACAGTGAAGTGGAAAAAGCTTTCACAAAGTACACTCATCATAGGAATTAAAGTATTATTTATTTAGTTCAAAATCTATTTTTTCAAGGTAAAAAAAGCCGCACTATTAATTTATATGCCAATTATATAATTCTTTTTAAAAACCCCAGAGATAAACTACAGGTCACCGTCTTGGCTCGTCAAATGTACCCTAACCAGACCAAGTTCTCTTTGGAGGCATTTGAGGATGCCACCAAAAAACCCTACGGGTACTTGATTGCGGACTTAAAAGCACAAACCCCAGAAGACTTTCGCCTCAGAACAGGTTTGTGCCCGCCCGATTGGCCGGCAGTGTATGTGCTAAAGAAAAGGAAATAAATAAGAATGTCTGTTCGGATTGAAAGAAATCTGCCGCTTTTGCAAATGTTATTTGAGAGGAGCCCGCGCCATAGGAAAGCTGTGCTGGCAGGGGCCCCCTCGGATTTGATCGAGACCCTGTGTGAAATAGCTTTTAACATCTTACGCGGTAATATACCCCTAACCCCTTCTCAACATTCTAAACTCAAAAAACAAAAAGCGGTTATCAAGATCATCGCTAATAAGAAGTATTCTATTAAAAGAAAAAGAAAGAAGATTAATCAAACCGGGGGTTTTATAGGACCGCTGTTGAGCATAGCCGTGCCTTTCCTAACCAGTCTTCTAGCTTCCAGAGTGGGTTAATAATGGAATATGCTCAGAAAATGTTTTTGATCCCTCAGGAGCAGCTTGAGAAACTGAGAAAAAATGTTGTCGGGCCAGAGCCCATTAGACAAACGGCCAAAAACAACCTGGACTCTGAAATGAAAGCTATACAGGCCAGGGCCGATTTAAATCAGTATTCCAAAGCCCAGTTGTATACCAACACGTTACAGCGCTACCTCCGTCTGGTTAGACAGGGTGAAAAAGATCAAAACATTTTAACTTTAACCATGGCCTCTCAAGAAAATGGTTCTGGGGCTGATGCGGGGGGTACGGTTGATAAAGATGTTGCGGTGACCGAACCTGTTGAGAGTTCAGAGGGAGATGTTGTAACGGATGTTTTGAGAAACATGCCGGCCAGAAGCAAAAGACATGCAGAATATATCCTGCACAAAATGGTTCAGAAACCGCGGGTAACGGCTTGGAATGAACAGGGTGAATTTGTTTTTAAAGGACAACTGATCAAAGGTTCACACATGTTTGATTTGTTGAAGAGTGTCACTAGCACTAATAAGGTACCCGATAGTCGCCGACCTGTAGGCTGGAATGCTTTCCTACAGGCGATGGCCTGTCTGAACATGCCCCAATCAACAGTTCCTAACCAGGAAACGCGACAAAAAATCCGTCTGTGTAAAGAGGTGGAGCCTGATCTGACTCCGATATCTCATTACTCTGACCGTGCTGAGCGACCATCCTCAGGATCTATCCATCGTTGGGAAGCTTATTAATCTCATGTTTTTATTTGTCTCCCCTGTAAATAATGACCCGACAAACATTTTTTTATTTTTATTTTTTATTTTTCAAATGTTGTACATTTATTTATACCATAACCCCTGCTTTGTATAAGAATTGTGTTGAATAAAAACAAAACTAATGATTCAAAGGCTGTTTTCATTATTTTTTCACCTTAACACGCATGACATCTTTTAAAATCCTCACAAGAACACCCCATCTGTATACACGGCTGGCTAGGGTCGTAAGTCATTGTGTTATAAGGGGGGATCCACAGTGTCCTGACAAACTCTGCCACTTTTTTATCATTTTGGCCTAAATCCTCACTGTACAAGGCCATAATATCGGGGTATGACCTTCCTTTAGATCTATGATATAAGAAAAACACACAGTGTTGACCACAAGTGAAGGTCTGAAGACTTTGTACTTGACGACCGCTGTAAATGGTTTCTTGACAGTTGTTGAGCAGAAAGTTATTGATCTTCCGAGGGAAAGGTCTGAAATCCGGGGGGTTTGCATAGGAATCAAAAAATTCACCACGGTGGTCCTCCCTTAGATAAATAGCCAGCCAATGTTCTCCGGGCATATTTTTAGGGTGTGTGTTGATTATGTACATTGCAGGTAAATTCTTGACCTTAAATTTAGTCAGCTGATCGCAGGTGTAGACTCCTTGAAACAGTTTCCGTGAGCTGGCCAGGGCATTCATGATGTGGTTGAGCTCTCTGGTGTTCATTTTAATAATAATCATACATAACGTTTCTCCTCTGATTCACCTCAATAATGTTGTCAAACACTGCATACACGACCATATTAACAGTGCGTGGTAGAGGCTGCTTGAAACGCATCTCCAAACGCATATTGCCCGTCTTCATCAGTGAAAAATGTTGCCCACACTCTTCGTCAGGGGTCAGGTTGAAACCGTACAGGGTGTAACCGCTGCAGTATTCCCGGCGATCGATCAGCAGAGTTTGATCCTTGAGATGGCGACCCGTAGCCAGTACTAGACTGTCATATTCACGAACCGCATTGCCGATTTCAAAGTCAGGTTGAAAAGGTCTGGATGGAACCTGCACACCATCGACGTACAACGCTATAAATTCCGCGTTATAATGTTTAAAGTTAAAGGGGTTCTTGTTGTAAACCCCGGTAAATGCATCATTATCTTCGAGACCTATAATAACCTGTTTTGGGAGCTGTCCTAGAAACAGATTTTCCTGGTTCATCACCCGTGTCCCTGCGGGGATACTGTGGACTTTCATATAGACTCTTTCAATCGGGTACTTGGCGTTTGCCGTCATTAACGCCTGCGCGTGTCCTAGTTTAACCGCCGGGGAGACGGACACTTTTTTCACAAACAGCGAGGCCGATAATATGGTCAGTTTATATTTTTCAGTATCAGGGGTCATCAGACAAAAAGCACTTTTACTACGGATCATTTTAATTTTAATGTCTACCCCGTTGAGCATGAGTTTTTCTTGGAAAAATATGTCTGCATGGATATGCCCCATTAGCTCAAAGGTCCTCCCTTCTGTTGAAAAGGCCATTCTTTTTTGCAAACCCTTATTGAGTCCCTCTGGATCCTTGTCGTCCATAGCTTCCGGGATGTCTTTGAAGAAAAGGCCGGGGCTGAACTGTTTGCTTAGGGTCTCCTCACTATAATTAAGTATACACTCCATCATGGCTCTATAGGGGTAAGTATTGCTGCTTTGACTAATGAGCCGATCTCCCAGGGTCACATCCACCTGTGAAAACATGGTGGCCACCGGGTAATTGATGACCCCAGCGTTGGTCGTCTTCTCGATTGCATCGCCATTCTCATCAGTCACTTTACAGTTCATTAAAATAAATGTGTTATTCAAATCAATATAATCCTCGCCATTGCCAGCTATAAAAAACTCCAGAGGGGCCGTGTCTGAAATTGCAGAAAGAGGGGGAATCTCTACATATATGCTCTTATCTATACTCGTTTGAGTGTATGGAACTGTAAACAGATCCAGTTCTGATTTGACGCATTCTTCCGATAGACTGTGGACAAAAGACATGTTTAAAAGATGTATCCTGAGGCTCTATTTTTCTTTCTTTGAGACTTTCTTTTTGCAGGTTTTTTCTTGTGCTGTTTCCTTCTCCGAGTGTTTCCACGATATGTTGGAGAATGAGAGATTCTTCGTTTTTTGTTAGCCACGGATCTTTGTCGCGCCCTGGTGGACACATGCTGTTTCTTCTTTTACCCCCCCTCCTCGCCATTACCATGAGACCCGAACCCTCCTGATGCTCATGGCTAGCTGCCCGGTTCATAACATTGGTGAACACGTCACTAACAATATTTTTAGCCGCTGATTTCAAGTGGGGTCTGGCTATAGCAAAGCCTCTCTTAAGCAGGGGTATGGCCATTCTAAAGAGACCACGAAAGAGTCCTCCTCGACCGGCGCCATACATTGTGGGGGCTCCTACAATACCGGGCAAGCCGTTCCATCTTGCATCTTGTAATAATCCACATAGGCGCTAGGATCTACATAACCCCTCGAGGTAGCCATTTTAATAATGTACACACTGTTTCAGGGGTCGAAAATGTAGTTTGACATTAACTTTACCGAAGCGGAAGGGTACGTTGATATTCTGATCCGATTTTACTTCGATCGTGATGTTGTCAAAGTGGGTCTTTGAGACTGGTACGTAGTGTGGTTTGTCATAAGTAATTGTGACCATGTCATTGCTTTTACCTTTAATAAGTACATTTCTCAAAAGGGGGACATAACTATCCCCAACCCTCTGGTGGGTTATGATATCCGTATACACATAAAGAGTGTAAAAGCCGCCCCACCACTTCTGAGAACCTGCTCTCTGTGTCAGAATAGAACCCAAATATACGCCCCAGTTGGCCGCTGGTTTGAATGCTAATACCTGGTTTTGACACCTTGTACACTCTGTTTTTAATAGGGTTGTAATATAGCTTGATGTTGGGGGTGCCTTTTGTGAACTGTTTATGCATCTCATCTAATATTTTATCCACATTGTCATAATAACCTCCTTGTATCGTGAATGTCCATTGACTCTTTTTAACATCATCAAAAATGGCGAAGGTGGCATTCGTATCTTGTAAAACAGCCCAAGTGTAAGGATACTGTATTTCCGCCAACCCCACTTCCCACGACCCCCTTAGATCTATAGATTTTCCAAATTGTACCGTGTAACTGGATATTTCATTTTTAGGATATATATCGAGAGAGGCATTACTGGGTAGAGTCACGTAGAAGCCTCCTGATTCCATCTTGAGAATCGAAAGTAATGCCCCCAACACACCCGCGGGCATGTTGTTATAAGGATTGAATATCGCAAACCTGTTGTTCCGGGACCCAACTATTGAACTTTTCAGGCCATCCAAGCCATTTCATCAACACATATTTTTTCCGGTTCTGGGTTTTTTCAGCTAATATCTTTTCAACTCTGTATACACTGTCTTTACCCACAATAATTTTTTGTAACTCGGCTTCGTAAAACGTTCCTTCTATATCCTCCCTGTCATAGTCTTTTAACCGGTACACGGGGGGGTCTCTAGCCAACTGTTCGGTAACTGTAAAATATTCGTCAGAAAATGTTTGTTCATAACCTTTGGCAAAAGTACTCCTTAGCTTTGAAACGCGAACCACATCACCGATGTTGAACTAATAAGTAGTTTTTCCCTTCTTAATAAATGGTCGGTATAATTTTTTATAGACCTTAAAAGAATTACTTTGATCAACATCTAAAGGCTTCATTTTAATACTGGTGTGATACCCTTGGTTGTAAGCATCGATAAAATCCTGAACTTTATCAAAATACTTGAACGTGTTGACCGCTGTAAAATATCTCCACATTTTGGTCTTTATGGTGCGGTTAAACCTCTCCACTACCGATGCCCTAAGCTCATTACCGGTGGTGAAATGATGTATTTTGTGTCTCTTCAGTAGATTCTGAAATTCTCTGTTGAGAAACTCTTTTCCTTTATCAGTCTGCAGTTTTTTAGGACATCGACCCTGGGACAATATATCCTCAAAGGCCCTTGTCACCGCCCAACCTGTTTTATTATGTAGAATGCGAGCCCAGGCATATTTTGATAACACATCGATACACATCAACATCAATTTGTGACCATTGTTATGTTTTGATAAATTTGACATATCGACTAGATCCATTTGCCATTGTGAATCTATGTCAGTTGCATATACGCGGTTTCTTTTAAAGTTAATCCTGAGAGGTTTATGTAAGGTATAGGCGTCTTGTTCCCGTAACCATTCTGAAACAACCACATCATTAACCTTCACTCCGGCCTCAGCGAGTCCTCTTTGAAAACCCTTCTTACCCGCCAAACCCCCAATCTTGGCTGGGTTGTAGTATAGTTCCTGCATTTGGGGAGCTTGCCGAGTCATTCTGTCAAATAACCACACAGACCCACACTATGCGCAAAGTTTTTATACAAGGTTTTTTATTCAACTTCAGGAGAGCAGATACCCCTTTTTAGACATTTGAGAAAAGTATAACATACACAACAATTTTTTCTACGGTCCAGACAAAAAGAAATCAGATGATTGGTTACTTGATCTATATCAACAAATATACCTGTTTCTTTATCTTGTAGGCACACACCTCAGTTACATATGTAAATAAAACAACAATATGACCTATTTTAAAAGTAAACAGAGGTGTATTAAACATGCTCAGTAAAAGGTCATACAGATGTTGATGAAATGGCCTAATATCATTCTTGGCCCCCTTGAGCCCTTCATCCAAGTGTTCGTACCCCCCGGTCTTTGTTACAGCAGCCATTAACTTTTCCAGGTTTGAAAGTTGATCCTCATCGATGGTTAAATCTGTAGAGATAAGGCTCGCGTTGCCTACTTTTCTGTCAAGCACATGGTGTAATAGCGCTCTCAGGTTAGCTGCAGAGTGTTGATGACAGAACCAGTTGCAGAAGCAGTCCAGAACATTCCCCATGTTCAAAGTCCCTTAGTTCAGGTCAGAGTCTGAATCAGTGGCGTAGATGTCGAATTCTTCGTCGCTGCCCCCAGCTTTAACTTCTTTACGGAAGAAATAAGCTTTTAGCTTGCCAGCGGTTTTTCTACTCGGCTCATCCAGGTCATTGAGCAGCTGCCCAAGTTTCTCTATTATAAACGGCTCCTTTTTCAGCTCCAGCAAAATCTCATCTATGATTTTCTGGACTTGTCCCACAGTGACATGTATGTGGGAGTAAGAGAGCGCCTTGATTAGTGCCGGTTTCAGCCACGGTTTGTTCAGTCTTCTGTAAAACACGTTGAAATAGAACAGGAAATAGTAACGGTCTGGTTCAAACAAACAACTGTGTCTCAACTGACTGGGGTGATTCACTTCACACCCCCGACAGACTTCTTTCAGAGCTCGGTCGATGAGAGCACTCAGAATATACACCAGGGTGCTTTTAACCACTCTGCTTACTTGGTCACATACCCCGGGCAAAAATCCTGCGTCTTCATCACGCCCCCGGGACAGTCCGATGCTCATTGGGTCGCCTGGTGGTTTGTGGGGTGTTTCTCCATCCATTGGACTGACCCCCTCCTGAGACACACAGACGGTAGACAGTTCGGCAAAATCGAGGCCCTCCATGAGCTCCAGAGGCTGGGGATCCCCGAGACTCATTTGGACATCCATCGCACCGCATGTTGTTTCGTCCTGAGGGACCGGGGTCTGAGGTCTTGGAGAGTAACCACAGTCAAAGGGTTCCAGAGTGTATACAAAATCTGGGGAATAGAACCAGGGGTGATCCCGGGTTTGAAGAGGCCTGTAGAGCCTGTCGACGTCCGCAGCTTTCGGGTAAGACATTCTCTTTAATTTTAAACCATGAATGAATTGTTGCACCTTTTATCCTATCTCTTCACTACGTCACGACACACCGCCCTCTTAGAAGAGAGTAGCCCCTGAGCCGTCAGACCCCCCTCCAAAACCCCACACGTCGTCTGTCGTAGTTCTGCAAGCTTTCCCATTCACACCTTTCAAAACCCTGAGTCGGAGACTCCATTTCGCATTCTCTTGGACCCTCTTGCAAGCCTTCTAGAGTCTTATCCACAAGCCCCAGATCTCTCCAGGCCATCACCTTCAACCAGTCCTCATAAGAGTATTCAATTACCGTCTCAAAAGGTTCCAACGTACCCTCCTTCTCTCCCAAAGCAAGAAGCTCCACTCCAACATAGCTGGGATCCCTTTTAAAGCGGTAACCCCGTCGAGCCCCCCAGAACAACACCCAGGAGCGTTCAATCTTCAAATTGGTGAGTACAGGAACCCTTGCCCGGGATTGTTTCTTGCGGGGTTTCATGTTGATGTCGCTGGACATGTTGAAGAAGCGGGATGTTTCAGAAGCTGAGAATTAAAGAGGTATTGCCTAATAGAAGCGCGGGTTCTTAAATAGAGAGGAGAGTTTCGGGGCGTTGCCTTCAGAGGGGTGGGGGTATTTATGGGTGGCCTTGTTGTTCAGGGTTTTATGGGTGCACACTTTCTGACGGATATGACGTAGGAATAATTAAGGAAATAACTCTACCTAAAATCACGCCCCCCAATTATGACGTAGGAATATTAATAAGCTTAGGGCATACGTCATAACAAAATAGGCCGCGCCCAAAAAACCCTACTATCTACTCTTATGTAGTTGAAGGCGCAGTATAGCTCTCATAGTCTGGTGGTGACGGAAGACCACCAGCCGTTTGAACAAGCCATTCAGCATCACCTTGTTGGGTTAAGTGCAGGCACTGTCAGAGCGCAGGGCGTCCTGCCTTTGAAAGAGTTTCCGAAGTGTCCTGATGTGCCCTTTAGCAATGCCAAACAGGTCTGTGAAAATGGCATCCTTTCGCGGCACTTCAGACGCCATCTCACAGTCTAGCCGACCTGAAACGCCTGAGCCCGTTTTACCAGCAGGCTCCAACGGTAACCGTTTGAAGCAAGAGGCGGCGTTGTCAGTTTCCGTAGTGTAGCGGTTATCACATTCGCCTACCGCGCGAAAGGTCCCCGGTTCGAGACCGGGCGGAAACAGCCTGCTTTGGGCCGGCCCTTTTCGTCCTGCTTGCCCTCGTGGTTCCCCGCAGGCGGTGGGTGGCTTTTCTTCATTGGAGTGCCCGAAATCGGTGCTCTCAGAGCGTCCGTCCGTCGACAGGTTGAAATTGTAAACGCTGGTGTAGCCACTTTTAATTAAAATCTGATGATGATGATGATGATGATGTTGTTGTTGTTGTTGTTCTTGTTGTTCTTGTTGTCGTCGTAGTCGCCGTCATTATTATTGTTAAAGTAAAGCAGTAGTTAGATTTGTTGCTACCGTAAGGTGTAGAAGGCACAATAGCTCTGATAGTCTGGTGGTGAAGGAAGACCACCAGACGTTTGAACAAGCCATTCAGCATCACCTTGTTGGGCTAAGTGCAGGCACTGTCAGAGCGCAGGGCGTCCTGCCTTTGAAAGAGTATCCTAAGTGTCCCGAAATCGGTGCACTCAGAGCGTCCGTCCGTCGACAGGTTGAAATTGTAAACGCTGGTGTAGCCACTTTTAATTAAAATATGATGATGATGATGATGATATTGTTGTTCTTGTTCTTGTTGTTGTTGTTGTTCTTGTTTTTCTTGTTGTCGTCGTGGTCGCCGTCATTATTATTGTTAAAGTAAAGCAGTAGTTAGATTTGTTGCTACCGTAAGGTGTAGAAGGCACAATAGCTCTGTGATTGTCTGATGGTGGCACAAGACGAGCAGCAGCTGTTTGAACAAGCCATTGAGCATCACCTTGTTAGGGTAAGTGTAAGTCTTGTCATAGCTCAGGGCGTTCTTCCTTTGAAAGAGTTTCCAAAGTGTCCTGATGTGCCCTTTAGCAATGCAAAATAGGTCAGTGAAAATAGAAACCTTTATCTCACAGGCTGGCCCACGGGAAACCCCTGTGCGCGTTTTACCAGCCGGCTTCGATGGGAGCCATTTGAAACACCAGGACGGGTCGGTTTCCGTAGTGTAGTGGCTATCACGTTCGCCTCACACGCGAAAGGTCCCTGGTTCGAAACCGGGCGGAAACAACCCGCGGTGCACGCGTGCCAGTGCCGTGTTACCCGTCGCCATCTCTCTGCCCCAAGGCCGGCCGTCGTTTTCTCTTCCTCGGAGTGGCAAGAAATCCTGACCTTGAGAACAAACAATCGCAGAAGGGTAGCTTTGCGAGGCACTGGAACTGACACTTTTAAAATCGATACATGTTGTTGCTGTTACAATACGACCGTAGCAGGATCGGCGACATTGCTGTTACTCTTATGTAGTTGAAGGCGCAGTATAGCTCTGATAGTCTGGTGGTGACGGAAGACCACCAGCCGTTTGAACAAGCCATTCAGCATCACCTTGTAGGGCTAAACGCAGGCACTGTCAGAGCGCAGGTCGTCCTGCCTTTGAAAGAGTTTCCGAAGTGTCCCGAAATCGATGCACTCAGAGCGTCCGTCCGTCGACAGGTTGAAATTGTAAACGCTGGTGTAGCCACTTTTAATTAAAATCTGATGATGATGATGATGATATTGTTGTTCTTGTTCTTGTTGTTGTTGTTGTTCTTGTTTTTCTTGTTGTCGTCGTGGTCGCCGTCATTATTATTGTTAAAGTAAAGCAGTAGTTAGATTTGTTGCTACCGTAAGGTGTAGAAGGCACAATAGCTTTGTGATTGTCTGATGGTGGCACAAGACGAGCAGCAGCTGTTTGAACAAGCCATTGAGCATCACCTTGTTAGGGTAAGTGTAAGTCTTGTCATAGCTCAGGGCGTTCTTCCTTTGAAAGAGTTTCCAAAGTGTCCTGATGTGCCCTTTAGCAATGCAAAATAGGTCAGTGAAAATAGAAACCTTTATCTCACAGGCTGGCCCACGGGAAACCCCTGTGCGCGTTTTACCAGCCGGCTTCGATGGGAGCCATTTGAAACACCAGGACGGGTCGGTTTCCGTAGTGTAGTGGCTATCACGTTCGCCTCACACGCGAAAGGTCCCTGGTTCGAAACCGGGCGGAAACAACCCGCGGTGCACGCGTGCCAGTGCCGTGTTACCCGTCGCCATCTCTCTGCCCCAAGGCCGGCCGTCGTTTTCTCTTCCTCGGAGTGGCAAGAAATCCTGACCTTGAGAACAAACAATCGCAGAAGGGTAGCTTTGCGAGGCACTGGAACTGACACTTTTAAAATCGATACATGTTGTTGCTGTTACAATACGACCGTAGCAGGATCGGCGACATTGCTGTTACTCTTATGTAGTTGAAGGCGCAGTATAGCTCTGATAGTCTGGTGGTGACGGAAGACCACCAGCCGTTTGAACAAGCCATTCAGCATCACCTTGTAGGGCTAAACGCAGGCACTGTCAGAGCGCAGGTCGTCCTGCCTTTGAAAGAGTTTCCGAAGTGTCCCGAAATCGATGCACTCAGAGCGTCCGTCCGTCGACAGGTTGAAATTGTAAACGCTGGTGTAGCCACTTTTAATTAAAATCTGATGATGATGATGATGATGATGTTGTTGTTGTTGTTCTTGTTGTTGTTGTTCTTGTTGTCATCGTGGTCGCCGTCATTATTATTGTTAAAGTAAAGCAGTAGTTAGATTTGTTGCTACCGTAAGGTGTAGAAGACAACAGTTGGTATGGCGTGTGATATCAAAACATTCAGAATACTTTTAACCTATATAATTTATAAGCTTTGTAAAATAAACCCAAATATCTCTTTTGCGGGGATAAACGCTGTTCTGAGTAGTTTGTGACTTGTTTAATACCAAACAAAGCATCGGTATAAAAATAAAAAAAAATCACTGTAAAAGCGCTAGTTATTTTAGATCTTTATAGTTATTTTCTAGGCTCAGGTTGTTTATTAGTGCTTATAAAGGCCTGAAATATTCTTAGTGGTTGTTGACTATAGGTCTTGATGCTTAAAAATGTTTTTTTGAGAGACCAAAAGGTTCTAATAAAAGTTTAGAGTAGAGAGGAGAGAGATCGTCTCCATCTTGGTTTCTATTTGAAATTTGATGCAGTGTCATTTTATTGGTTGGTTTTGATATGTTAATTGGTAACAGGGCGGCACAAAGGCCAGACCAGAACAATGCCTTACAAGCAGATCCGGCATGTGGCCATCAGTATAAGTATGAAGGTCTGGTCTTCAGCTCGACAGACTCATACTTACCTTTCGATTTAAGACTAAAGATCAACAATGTCCGGAAACAACATCAGCGATTCGATTTAAACGAGTTTTTAGGCAAGTCTTCAGATTATTTTCATTGACTCAGAGCGTGTTGTGTGCATGTATTGTAAATAAGGCTATAACATCTGTTTTAAGTTCTGTAAAATTATTTTTCAGCCAGTCAACAGGAGTTCATTCCCAACGCTGAGGAGATCATCTGGAACAACGACGGTAAGATTTTTGTGTTTGCGCTCATGGGTTCTTATGCATGGGTGTGTGTGGTTTTGAAGCGGCTCATTAGAGTTATGAAAACGTTTTGATATATATTAATGCCGGTCTCTTTAATTACACAGAAACTATCGAAAGGCCTGTGATTAATGTCTCCGAGGATCGACCAAGAGAAGTGGTTATCCCTAGACAGGCTGTCTGCCGACCGGGTAAGAACTAAACCCCTGTTTGTTTGTATAACGATTCTGTAAGATGTTTGAGTCCAGTTTTGTTAATTTAAAAAAATTATCCTGTCTAACAGTATTAAGAAATGTGGTTCGAGACAACGAAAGGCCTTCCACATCGAGGGCTTGTTTCGTTTTACCTTCGAGAACCGTAACCTTTCAAGAATCTGAAAGGCCGTCAGCCCCGGTATCTGATAGCTGTGAGTATATATCTGCAGCCTGTAAGAGGTTAAAGCTTTTTATAAAGCGGTGTGGTTAAAGGTTAAACATGTCTCTTACCTTCACAGCGGTGCAAAAAGCTAAACCAGCCGAAAAACATAAGAAACGATTATTCTGTGGAGGTAAGTAAGATCTTTCAAACTTTAATGTTTTTAAAAGGGCTTTGTTTGCCCGTTGAGGGCTAATATTTAAGCGATGGGTGACCGTTTCCTGTAGGGCGGGGGGTTCTGGGAAAGATCTTTAGAAGTCCGGACAGGTCTAGGCTTGTTTCTGGGGAACGTGTTTAGAAATGACCGATTGCCGTACCGTCTGGTTAGGAAGTAAAGCCGTCCGAAAGGGTTTAGTAAGTTGTTTGGCTTATCTCCCGCTATTATACTTCTGTTTTAAAGTGGTTGTAGGAAAAGGCTTGAAGGTGTTCATTGTATTTAATATTTAAACAGATCGTGAAAACGTTTGTGAAACAGGACGTCCCGGGATCAGGAATCGTTTACACTTGGAAGGTTCGTTTAAAAATGAAATGTTGTTGTGTGTGTGTGTGTTTTATTAACAATATTACAGTTTTTAAAGAAACATTTAAGAAACAGTTTATTTACAGCGGCTTCTCTGTTTTACATTTATTATCAAGTCCTAATAAATATATTGTCTGTAAATAATATTGCGTTGTAGTGAATGTCTAAGGCTATTTTCAAAGGTCTAAAAAAGCTAAAGGTTTTGAATGTCCTGGACATGTTGTTTTAAGTTTGATTTTTGTCGCCGTTTAAAGATGTAAATGTAATGTATATTTTTATTCTTCCCAAGACTCTTGGGATAGTCATTCTGTGGATGAGCTATTGAGAACAATTACCCCGTCTAAGTGGGATCAAACATCTTCCCCGGTGAGATCACCGAGTGGATCCCCCACGGTGGTCTTGGAGACCCCCCAACATCTACTCAGGCCACAGCCTTCTGGGGGTAATTCAACACCCCAGATTCAGCCCGCCGCATTGTCGGGCGGAACAAATAGAGGCATCCAACAACCTCATGGGTCGCCGTCAGTCAGGGCTGACACACCACCCGACGACGGCCTGGTTTCAACATCGTTCCCCCAGACCCATTTCTTGGCTACAGAAACGCGGAACAGTTCCCCGCGCTTGGCCAGGGTGTCACCGCAAAGGCCTTCTTGGTCTCCGTCCATGAGTATACGCTCGCTCCCTGCCTCCTTCGACCGAGATTTACCGGAGCGACCATCCTTTGAAGCTGAGCCAGGCCACCAGCCCCCGGAGCTACTTCCTGAAGGTCGGCATGAGTTGCTACATACTTTGTTACAAAATCAAAGACTTGTGTTAGTGGGGCAAAACCTGGTGATAGAGAGCCAAAACACCCTTATTAATACCCTTACTAACGAATTGTACAGTATTTAATGTTTTAATAGACACAAAACGCCTTACTATTGTGGGTTGTTGGAAAAATAAAAAATAAATTAAAAAATGTCCTGACTTGGTAAAAGAACTCACAAACTAAAGGATTATGAACAAGCTAGGGCCCCAAAAAGACCTTCCCGAGAGAACATCCCCGGCCCTGTTGTGAACTCCTCTGATGTCCCAATGAACCTGGAACTATTACAAATGATAAATGATTTAAATAACCCCCAATTACCACCGATAGAATGTGAATTAACAGACTTACCGGTGAACCCCGACCTGTTACAGATGGTCAATGATCTAAATAACCACCTCCCACCGGTAGCGCTTATAGAGGCTCACCCCCTAGTTCACCCCGATTTGTTTGAAATGGTGGAGGCTTTGGAGGAGCTACCCCGACCAAATTCTGCCCCTATTATAAATGATTTGAGACAATTAGAACACAGGATGGCGGCAGAAGCAGCCATCACTATAGAGGAGGGTCTTGACATTAACCGGTTGGATATCTTTGAAGGACTTTTACAGGCTTTAAATGAGCCTCCTCAAAAAGGGGGTTTTGTAGATGTCAGCAGTGGGGGTGTTCGGAATGTGGAGGGTTCTGAGACTGATAAGGCTGTGGAGGACATGCTCTGTGAGAATGTAGGGGGTGAAGGCTTTGTTCAAAATGATGATGTGTCCAAGAGTACCAGTGATCCCGTGATTATAGATAGACCGGCCTATAACAATTTTGAAATGATTCAGCGTTTTAATTTTGCAGAACTTTTAAATTGTGACAATTATGCAGAAATATTTGTCAACATACACGAGGCCTTGCAGAAAATGCTTGAACAGGTTGCTGAAAGGGTCAGACCTCGAGATGTTGTACAGTTAGAACTCAGAGGGGATGATTTGTTTAGCAACCTATCTGTAATGCTGAGTGGAGATAATTTAGATGTCTGGCTAAAATCGAAGCGTTATTTCAAAGTAACGCAGCCATCTTAGCTGATGAAAGTCTGTCTCTGGTAATGAATGTGGTTCGTAACCCTGAGGGTGGGGCGCTTAGAAGACTGTCGAAATGCTTGAAGAACGACATAATTAGGACCAAGCTCAGGCAATTAGTGGTGAGTTCCAGTGGGGACAATAAGCTCTGTTTTGCTTACAGTTTAATAAAACTACTCACCCCCGACATGCCTGAACCCCAAGCTCTGCAAGAGGCTTTAATGCTTCATCAGAGGGCCGGCTTAAACTCTCAACAGATGGTTGCCTTTTCAGACATCACCAAGTTTGAGGAGTTGTTGTCTTTAAAAATTGTTGTGTGGTACCGTTGTGAGGTAAAGGAAGTATTTGTGAAATTTCAGACACATCCTGAAACCCATACACAGACACTGTTTCTCTTCCTAAGTGATAGTCATTACTTTGGAATAAAGAGTTTGACGGCTTTTTTGGGTTGTTCGTATGTTTGTCATTGGTGTTATAAGGCCTTCAATGATAAGCTTAAGCACCACTGTGACGGTTACTGTAACGTCTGTTTCAATCCGCAATGTCATAAGGATTTGGCCCCTACCATCCGATGTAAAGATTGCTTAAGGATTTGTCTCTCAGCGTTCTGTTTTTCCGAGCATAAGGTACAGAGGGCCGCTGCTGAGGGGGTTAAAAAACTGAGTTATTGTGATCAAACTAAATATTGCCCGCAGTGTTGCCTCCAGTACCGTTTTCATGAGGTTAAACCACACAAATGTCTGGAGCCGAGATGCAGGATCTGTAATGCTGATTTAACCCCGGGGTCCGAACACCAGTGCTTTATTCAGCCGGTTAAAAAGGAGCCGCCGCACAACGGTATGTCTTTTTTGATTTTGAATGCCGGCAAGAAAACGGGGTCCACGTTGCTAATTATATACACTGTATTGACATGTTGGATCGTGAGTGGTCAGCTAGCGGTGAGAGTTGTGTCAGGGATTTCTTTACGCGGTATCGCGGTCCAAAATACCTCAATTACACATTTGTTGCCCACAATGCTAAGGGTTATGATTCTTACATTTTGATGAAGTATCTGGTGGAAAATGGGGTGACCCCAAAAATAATAGCTCAGGGTAGCAAGATCATGTGTTTCACCGACGAAGCTTTCAACTAACGTTACATAGACTCGTTAAATTTCCTCCCCATGAAATTGAGCGCTTTGCCTAAGGCTCTGGGTTTTGAGGCTCAGAAGAAAGGTTGGTTCTGCCATTTTTTTAATACTAAGGACACTCAAAATTATCGAGGGTCCTACCCGCCCGCCTCTTATTATGGGGTTGATACTATGATGTCTCATGAGAGGGAGGAATTCTTTAAATGGTACAATACGGTTAAGGGAGGTGTTTTTGATTTCCGAGAAGAGATGGCCGCTTATTGTAAAAATGATGTGGTGATCCTTAAAGAAGCCTGTGTGCGTTTCCGCGCCGAGGTTATCAACACATCGGGTCTCGACCCTTTGCAAAGTGTGACCATAACGTCTCTCTGCATGAAAATGTATCGGTCCAATTTCTTGCAGAAAAACACTATAGCGGTCACCACTTCTGACAACTATCGTGCTAGACAAAAGAACTTTTCGACTGTCTCCATACAGTGGCTGGAATACCTGAGTGCCCGGGATAACATCTTCATCAGACATGCTTTAAATCAAGGGGAAGTCAAAATGGGGCCTTACTACTTAGACGGTTTTAGCGACGTGTTCGGGCGGCGTACCGCTTATGAGTTTGCAGGTTGTATTTACCATGGCTGTCCTCAGTGCTTCGACCCAAACACCTTTAACCCCGTAACACAAAAACTCTGCGGTGATATGTACTATGATTTCCAGGAACGAATTGAAACTTTAAAAAACACCTATGGTTTGAACGTGCTGGTGATTTGGAAACACGAGTGGACGACCCTGAAGCAACAGGAAGCGGGGGTACAACGGTTTATGGAAACCTTGGACTTTCCTGAACGTCTAGAGCCCCGGGATGCGTTATTTGGGGGTCGAACCAACGCCCTCTGTTTACATTATGAGGTAAAGGAGGGTGAGAGAGTAGATTACTATGATTTCACCAGTCTGTACCCTTATGTCAACAAGACCAAAATGTACCCGGTGGGGCGTCCAACCATTGTTTATCGTGACTTTCTCGAAATTGGACATTACTTTGGTTTGATCAAAGTCACCATGTACCCTCCTCGCGAGCTGTTCTTACCCGTGTTGCCTTACAGGTGTTCGGGAAAATTGATGTTCCCTCTGTGTAGAACGTGTGTGGAAACTGAAAATCAAACTACCTCTTGTCTGCACAGTGATGAAGATAGAGCGCTGACGGGTGTCTGGTGTAGCATTGAGCTTGACAAGGCGGTGTAGAAAGGTTACAGAGTCGGTAAGGTGTATGAGGTTTGGCATTTTTCTGAAAAATCTGATACTCTTTTTGCTGATTACATTATGACCCATCTGAAAGGGAAACAGGAGGCATCGGGCTATCCCTCATGGTGTGTTGACTCCGCGGCCAAAGAGCGATACGTTCATCAATATTTTGAAAAGGAAGGGATCCGTCTAGAGCCGGGGAACATAACTGTAAACCCCGCCAAGAGACAAATGTCCAAACTGATTTTAAACAGTCTGTGGGGTAAGTTTGGGGAAAGAAATTACCGTCTAAACACAACCTTGATTAAAACCCCTGAACAGTTTATAGAATTTACGTTTTCCAAACAACATGCAGTATCACACTTTCAATTCTTAAATGACCACGTGGCACAGGTCCAGTGGAGGGCCCCTAAAGATTTCCCCACCAAACAGGGGAACGTTAATGTTTTCATAGCGGTTTTTACCACGGCTTACGCCCGGCTTGAATTGTACAACTTAATGGATCAGTTGCAGGAACGCACGCTCTATCATGATACTGACTCTGTAATCTTTGTCACCAGGCCAGGGGATTGGGTCCCTCCCCTCGGGGACTACCTTGGGGAGTTAACGAGCGAACTAGATCCTCAGGACCACATAGTGGAGTTTGTTTCAGGGGGTCCTAAGACGCATACAGAACGGCTGCGGGTAAGACCTGTATGAAAGTTAAGGGTTTCACTCTGAACCATTGTAACAACAAGCTCATTAACATCAAGTCTCTGACGACCCTGGTAGAAAGTTTTGTAACCGAGAAAGACGCGCCTCCTCGTGAGATTATTACAGCCGGAAATCAAATCTATCGCAATAAAAAGGGGTACACGTTGGAAAATAGATCACTAAACAAACGGTTCAGGGTGGTGTACAATAAAAGAGTCTTGAAGACTGATTATACCACTCTGCCTTATGGATATTAGTGGTGGTTTTGATAACAGACTTCAACACCCTTTCTCCTGTATTATAGCCGGTCCCTCCAATTCGGGGAAGAGCTATCTTATAAAGAACATCATAGAAGATGTGGACGCAACCGTGTCCCAAGCTCTTGACAACATAGTGTGGTGTTACTCTTGCTGGCAACCTCTCTACGATGATTTGGCTTCGAAAAAAAATAATCTGTAATTTGTGCAAGGTCTCCCCGCCTCGTTGTGTGATGATGACTTGTTCCCGCCCGGTCAAACTAATCTAGTGATCCTTGATGACCTGATGGAGCAGGCCGGTGACAACAGTGAAGTGGAAAAAGCTTTCACAAAGTACACTCATCATAGGAATTTAAGTATTATTTATTTAGTTCAAAATCTATTTTTTCAAGGTAAAAAAAGCCGCTCTATTAATTTATATGCCAATTATATAATTCTTTTTAAAAACCCCAGAGATAAACTACAGGTCACCGTCTTGGCTCGTCAAATGTACCCTAACCAGACCAAGTTCTTTTTGGAGGCATTTGAGGATGCCACCAAAAAACCCTACGGGTACTTGATTGCGGACTTAAAAGCACAAACCCCAGAAGACTTTCGCCTCAGAACAGGTTTGTGCCCGCCCGATTGGCCGGCAGTGTATGTGCTAAAGAAAAGGAAATAAATAAGAATGTCTGTTCGGATTAAAAGAAATCTGCCACTTTTGCAAATGTTATTTGAGGGGAGCCCGCGCCATAGGAAAGCTGTTCTGGCAGGGGCCCCCTCGGATTTGATCGAGACCCTGTGTGAAATAGCTTTTAACATCTTACGCGGTAATATACCCCTAACCCCTTCTCAACATTCTAAACTCAAAAAACAAAAAGCGGTTATCAAGATCATCGCTAATAAGAAGTATTCTATTAAAAGAAAAAGAAAGAAGATTAATCAAACCAGGGGTTTTATAGGACCGCTGTTGAGCATAGCCGTGCCTTTCCTAACCAGTCTTCTAGCTTCCAGAGTGGGTTAATAATGGAATATGCTCAGAAAATGTTTTTGATCCCTCAGGAGCAGCTTGAGAAACTGAGAAAAAATGTTGTCGGGCCAGAGCCCATTAGACAAATGGCCGAAAACAACCTGGAATCTGAAATGAAAGCTATACAGGCCAGGGCCGATTTAAATCAGTATTCCAAAGCCCAGTTGTATACCAACATGTTACAGCGCTACCTCCGTCTGGTTAGACAGGGTGAAAAAGATCAATACATTTTAACTTTAACCATGGCCTCTCAAGAAAATGGTTCTGGGGCTGATGCGGGGGGTTCGGTTGATAAAGATGTTGCGGTGACCGAACCTGTTGAGAGTTCAGAGGGAGATGTTGTAACTGATGTTTTGAGAAACATGCCGGCCAGAAGCAAAAGACATGCAGAATATATCCTGCACAAAATGGTTCAGAAACCGCGGGTAACGGCTTGGAATGAACAGGGTGAATTTGTTTTTAAGGGACAACTGATCAAAGGTTCACACGTTTGATTTGTTGAAGAGTGTCACTAGCACTAATAAGGTACCCGATAGTCGCCGACCTGTAGGCTGGAATGCTTTCCTACAGGTGATGGCCTGTCTGAACATGCCCCAATCAACAGTTCCTAACCAGGAAACGCGATAAAAAATCCATCTGTGTAAAGAGGTGGAGCCTGATCTGACTCCGATATCTCATTACTCTGACCGTGCTGAGCGACCATCCTCAGGATCTATCCATCGTTGGGAAGCTTATTAATCTCATGTTTTTATTTGTCTCCCCTGTAAATAATGACCCGACAAACAATTTTTTTTTTTTTTTTTCAAATGTTGTACATTTATTTATACCATAACCCCTGCTTTGTATAAGAATTGTGTTGAATAAAAACAAAACTAATGATTCAAAGGCTGTTTTCATTATTTTTTCACCTTAACACGCATGACATCTTTTAAAATCCTCACAAGAACACCCCATCTGTATACATGGCTGGCTAGGGTCGTAAGTCATTGTGTTATAAGGGGGGGTCCACAGTGTCCTGACAAACTCTGCCACTTTTTTATCATTTTGGCCTAAATCCTCACTGTACAAGGCCATAATATCGGGGTATGACCTTCCTTTAGATCTATGATATAAGAAAAACACACAGTGTTGACCACAAGTGAAGGTCTGAAGACTTTGTACTTGACGACCGCTGTAAATGGTTTCTTGACAGTTGTTGAGCAGAAAGTTATTGATCTTCCGAGGGAAAGGTCTGAAATCCGGGGGGTTTCCATAGGAATCAAAAAATTCACCACGGTGGTCCTCCCTTAGATAAATAGCCAGCCAATGTTCTCCGGGCATATTTTTAGGGTGTGTGTTGATTATGTACATTGCAGGTAAATTCTTGATCTTAAATTTAGGCAGCTGATCGCAGGCGTAGACTCCTTGAAACAGTTTCCGTGAGCTGGCCAGGGAATTCATGATGTGGTTGAGCTCTCTGGTGTTCATTTTTATAATAATCATACAGAACGTTTCTCCTCTGATTCACCTCAATAATGTTGTCAAACACAGCATACACGACCATGTTTACAGTGCGTGGTAGAGGCTGCTTGAAACGCATCTCCAAACGCATATTGCCCGTCTTCATCAGTGAAAAATGTTGTCCACACTCTTCGTCAGGGGTCAGGTTGAAACCGTACAGGGTGTAACCGCTGCAGTATTCCCGGCGATCGATCAGCAGAGTTTGATCCTTGAGATGGCGACCCGTAGCCAGTACTAGACTGTAATATTCACGAACCGCATTGCCGTTTTCAAAGTCAGGTTGAAAAGGTCTGGATGGAACCTGCACACCATCGACGTACAACGCAATAAATTCCGGGTTATAATGTTTAAAGTTAAAGGGGTTCTTGTTGTAAACCCCGGTAAATGCATCATTATCCACGAGACCTATAATAACCTGTTTTGGGAGCTGTCCTAGAAACAGATTTTCCTGGTTCATCACCCGTGTCCCTGCGGGGATACTGTGGACTTTCATATAGACTCTTTCGATCGGGTACTCGGCGTTTTCCGTCATTAACGCCTGCGCGTGTCCTAGTTTAACCGCCGGGAAGACGGACACTTTTTTCACAAACAGCGAGGCCGATAATATGGTCAGTTTATATTTTTCCGTATCAGGGGTCATCAGACAAAAAGCACTTTTACTACGGATCATTTTAATTTTAATGTCTACCCCGTTGAGCATGAGTTTTTCTTGGAAAAATATGTCTGCATGGATATGCCCCATTAGCTCAAAGGTCCTCCCTTCTGTTGAAGAGGCCGTTCTTTTTTGCAAACCCTTATTGAGTCCCTCTGGATCCTTATCGTCCATAGCTACCGGGATGTCTTTGAAGAAAAGGCCGGGGCTGAACTGTTTGCTTAGGGTCTCCTCACTATAATTAAGGATACACTCCATCATGGCTCTATAGGGGTAAGTATTGCTGCTTTGACTAATGAGCCGATCTCCAAGGGTCACATCCACCTGTGAAAACATGGTGGCCACCGGGTAATTGATGACCCCAGCGTTGGCCGTCTTCTCGATTGCATCGCCATCCTCATCAGTCACTTTACAGTTCATTAAAATAAATGTGTTATTCAAATCAATATAATCCTCGCCATTGCCAGCTATAAAAAACTCCAGAGGGGCCGTGTCTGAAATTGCAGAAAGAGGGGGAATCTCTACATATATGATCTTATCTATACTCGTTTGAGTGTATGGAACTGTAAACAGATCCAGTTCTGATTTGACGCATTCTTCCGATAGACTGTGGACAAAAGACATGTTTAAAAGATGTATCCTGAGGCTCTATTTTTCTTTCTTTGAGACTTTCTTTTTGCAGGTTTTTTCTTGTGCTGCTTCCTTCTCCGAGTGTATCCACGATATGTTGGAGAATGAGAGATTCTTCGTTTTTTGTTAGCCACGAATCTTCGTCGCCCTGGTGGACACATGCTGTTTCTTCTTTTACCCCCCCTCCTCGCCATTACCATGAGACCCGAACCCTCCTGATGCTCATGGCTAGCTGCCCGGTTCATAACATTGGTGAACAAGTCACTAACAATATTTTTAGCCGCTGATTTCAAGTGGGGTCTGGCTATAGCAAAGCCTCTCTTAAGCAGGGGTACGGCCATTCTAAAGAGACCACGAAAGAGTCCCCCTAGACCGGCGCCATACATTGTGGGGGCTCCTACAAAACCGGGCAAGCCGTTCCCGGCTTGCATCTTGTAATAATCCACATAGGCGCTAGGATCTACATAACCCCTCGAGGTAGCCATTTTAATAATGTACACACTGTTTCAGGGGTCGAAAATGTAGTTTGACATTAACTTTACCGAAGCGGAAGGGTACGTTGATATTCTGATCCGATTTTACTTCGATCGTGATGTTGTCAAAGTGGGTCTTTGAGACTGGTACGTAGTGTGGTTTGTCATAAGTAATTGTGACCATGTCATTGCTTTTACCTTTAATAAGTACATTTCTCAAAAGGGGGACATAACTATCCCCGACCCTCTGGTGGGTTATGATATCCGTATACACATAAAGAGTATAAAAGCCGCCCCACCACTTCTGAGAACCTGCTCTCTGTGTCAGAATAGAACCCTAATATACGCCCCAATTGGCCGCTGGTTTGAATGCTAATACCTGGTTTTGACACCTTGTACACTCTGTTTTTAATAGGGTTGTAATATAGCTTGATGTTGGGGGTGCCTTCTGAGAACTGTTTATGCATCTCATCTAATATTTTATCCACATTGTCATAATAACCTCCTTGTATCGTGAATGTCCATTGACTCTTTTTAACATCATCAAAAATGGCGAAGGTGGCATCCTTATCTTGTAAAACAGCCCAAGTGTAAGGATACTGTATTTCCGCCAACCCCACTTCCCACGACACCCTTAGATCTATAGATTTTCCAAATTGTACCGTGTAACTGGATATTTCATTTTTAGGGTATATATCGAGAGAGGCGTTACTGGGTAGAGTCACGTAGAAGCCTCCTGATTCCATCTTGAGAATCGAAAGTAATGCCCCCATCACACCCGCGGGCATGTTGTTATAAGGATTGAATATCGCAAACCTGTTGTTCCGGGACCCAACTATTGAACTTTTCAGGCCATCCAAGCCATTTCATCAACACATATTTTTTCCGGTTCTGGGTTTTTTCATCTAATATCTTTTCAACTCTGTATACACTGTCTTTACCCACAATAATTTTTTGTAACTTGGCTTCGTAAAACGTTCCTTCTATATCCTCCCCGTCATAGTCTTTTAACCGGTACACGGGGGGGTCTCTAGCCAACTGTTCGGTAACTGTAAAATATTCGTCAGAAAATGTTTGTTCATAACCTTTGGCAAAAGTACTCCTTAGCTTTGAAACGCGAACCACATCACCGATGTTGAACTTATAAGTAGTTTTTCCCTTCTTAATAAATGGTCCGTATAATTTTTTATAGACCTTAAAAGAATTACTTTGATCAACATCTATAGGCTTCATTTTAATACTGGTGTGATACCCTTGGTTGTAAGCATCGATAAAATCTTGAACTTTATCAAAATACTTGAACGTGTTGACCGCTGTAAAATATCTCCATATTTTGGTCTTCATGGTGCGGTTAAACATCTCCACTACCGATGCCTTAAGCTCATTACCGGTGGTGAAATGATGTATTTTGTGTCTCTTCAGTAGATTCTGAAATTCTCTGGTGAGAAACTCTTTTCCTTTATCAGTCTGCAGTTTTTTAGGACATCGACCCTGGGACAATATATCCTCAAAGGCCCTTGTCACCGCCCGACCTGTTTTATTATGTAGAATGCGAGCCCAGGCATATTTTGATAACACATCGATACACATCAACATCAATTTGTGACCATTGTTATGTTTTGATAAATTTGACATATCGACTAGATCCATTTGCCATTGTGAGTCTATGTCAGTTGCATATACGCTGTTTCTTTTAAAGTTAATCCTGAGAGGTTTATGTAAGGTATAGGCGTCTTGTTCCCGTAACCATTCTGAAACAACCACATCATTAACCTTCACTCCGGCCTCAGCGAGTCCTCTTTGAAAACCCTTCTTACCCGCCAAACCCCCAATCTTGGCTGGGTTGTAGTATAGTTCCTGCATTTGGGGAGCTTGCCGAGTCATTCTGTCAAATAACCACACAGACCCACACTATGCGCAAAGTTTTTATACAAGGTTTTTTATTCAACTTCAGGAGAGCAGATACCCCTTTTTAGACATTTGAGAAAAGTATAACATACACAACAATTTTTTCTACGGTCCAGACAAAAAGAAATCAGATGATTGGTTACTTGATCTATATCAACAAATATACCTGTTTCTTTATCTTGTAGGCACACACCTCAGTTACATATGTAAATAAAACAACAATATGACCTATTTTAAAAGTAAACAGAGGTGTATTAAACATGCTCAGTAAAAGGTCATACAGATGTTGATGAAATGGCCTAATATCATTCTTGGCCCCCTTGAGCGCTTCATCCCAGTGTTCGTACCCCCCGGTCTTTGTTACAGCAGCCATTAACTTTTCCAGGTTTGAAAGTTGATCCTCATCGATGGTTAAATCTGTAGAGAAAAGGCTCGCGTTGGCTACTTTTCTGTCAAGCACATGGTGTAATAGCGCTCTCAGGTTAGCTGCAGAGTGTTGATGACAGAACCAGTTGCAGAAGCAGTCCAGAACATTCCCCATGTTCAAAGTCCCTTAGTTCAGGTCAGAGTCTGAATCAGTGGCGTAGATGTCGAATTCTTCGTCGCTGCCCCCAGCTTTAACTTCTTTACGGAAGAAATAAGCTTTTAGCTTGCCAGCGGTTTTTCTACTCGGCTCATCCAGGTCATTGAGCAGCTGCCCAAGTTTCTCTATTATAAACGGCTCCTTTTTCAGCTCCAGCAAAATCTCATCTATGATTTTCTGGACTTGTCCCGCAGTGACATGTATGTGGGAGTAAGACAGCGCCTTGATTAGTGCCGGTTTCAGCCACGGTTTGTTCAGTCTTCTGTAAAACACGTTGAAATAGAACAGGAAATAGTAACGGTCTGGTTCAAACAAACAACTGTGTCTCAACTGACTGGGGTGATTCACTTCACACCCCCGACAGACTTCTTTCAGAGCTTGGTCGATGAGAGCACTCAGAATATACACCAGGGTGCTTTTAACCACTCTGCTTACTTGGTCACATACCCCGGGCATAAATCCTGCGTCTTCATCACGCCCCCGGGACAGTCCGATGCTCATTGGGTCGCCTGGTGGTTTGTGGGGTGTTTCTCCATCCATTGGACTGACCCCCTGCTGAGACGCACAGACGGTAGACAATTCGGCAAAATCGAGGACCTCCATGAGCTCCAGAGGCTGGGGATCCCCGAGACTCATTTGGACATCCATCGCACCGCATGTTGTTTCGTCCTGAGGGACCGGGGTCTGAGGTCTTGGAGAGTAACCGCAGTCAAAGGGTTCCAGAGTGTATACAAAATCTGGGGAATAGAACCAGGGGTGATCCCGGGTTTGAAGAGGCCTGTAGAGCCTGTCGACGTCCGCAGCTTTCAGGTAAGACATTCTCTTTAATTTTCAACCATGATTGAATTGTTGCGCCTTTTATCCTATCTCTTCACTACGTCACGACACACCGCCCTCTTAGAAGAGAGTAGCCCCTGAGCCGTCAGACCCCCCTCCAAAACCCCACACGTCGTCTGTTTTATCATCGTCGTCGTCATTGAAGGGGGATATATAATCCATAATCCAGCATTTTCTCCTTCTAACCAAATCCAGTTGCGAACATTTGGTCAAGATGTCAAAACCATCATTTATACAGTTTATGACCTCTTTCAAGAACGGCCAGTCCACGGCGTCAAACATAATTTCAGTAACCTGTTTTTCTGGATCCTCCACACCCCCTTCAATAGGGTTTGTAATCAGGGTACTGCTAAACAAAACCTTACGATCTGTAGTTAGAGATAGACTCTTCACCACTCTACCGTAGTTCTGCAAGCTTTCCCATTCACACCTTTCAAAACCCTGAGTCGGAGACTCCATTTCGCATTCTCTTGGACCCTCTTGCAAGCCTTCTAGAGTCTTATCCACAAGCCCCAGATCTCTCCAGGCCATCACCTTCAACCAGTCCTCATAAGAGTATTCAATTACCGTCTCAAAAGGTTCCAACGTACCCTCCTTCTCTCCCAAAGCAAAAAGCTCCACTCCAACATAGCTGGGATACCTTTTAAAGCGGTAACCCCGTCGAGCCCCCCAGAACAACACCCAGGAGCGTTCAATCTTCAAAATGGTGATTACAGGAACCCTTGCCCGGGATTGTTTCTTGCGGGGTTTCATGTTGATGTCGCTGGACATGTTGAAGAAGCGGGATGTTTCTGATGCTGAGAATTAAAGAGGTATTGCCTAAAAGCAGCGCGGGTTCTTAAATAGAGAGGAGAGTTTCGGGGCGTTGCCTTCAGAGGGGTGGGGGTATTTATGGGTGGCCTTGATGTTCAGGGTTTTATGGGTGTACACTTTCTGACGGATATGACGTAGGAATAATTAAGGAAATAACTCTACCTAAAATCACGCCCCCCAATTATGACGTAGGAATATTAATAAGCTTAGGGCATACGTCATAACAAATAGGCCGCGCCCAAAAAACCCTACTATCTACTCTTATGTAGTTGAAGGCGCAGTATAGCTCTGATAGTCTGGTGGTCTTTTAATTAAAATCTGATGATGATGATGATGATGATGATATTGTTGTTGTTGTTGTTGTTGTTCTTGTTGTCGTCGTAGTCGCCGTCATTATTATTGTTAAAGTAAAGCAGTAGTTAGATTTGTTGCTACCGTAAGGTGTAGAAGGCACAATAGCTCTGTGATTGTCTGATGGTGGCACAAGACGAGCAGCAACTGTTTGAACAAGCCATTGAGCATCACCTTGTTGGGAAAAGTGTAAGTCTTGTCATAGCTCAGGGCGTTCTTCCTTTGAAAGAGTTTCCAAAGTGTCCTGATGTGCCCTTGAGCAATGCAAAATAGGTCAGTGAAAATAGAAACCTTTATCTCACAGGCTGGCCCACGGGAAACGCCTGTGTGCGTTTTACCAGCCGGCTTCGATGGGAGCCATTCGAAACACCAGGACGGGTCGGTTTCCGTAGTGTAGTGGCTATCACGTTCGCCTCACACGCGAAAGGTCCCCGGTTCGAAACCGGGCGGAAACAACCCGCGGTGCATGCGTGCCAGTGCTGTGTTACCCGTCCCCATCTCTCTGCCCCGAGGCTGGCCGTCGTTTTCTCTTGCTCGGAGTGGCAAGAAATCCTGACCTTGAGAACAAACGATCGCAGAAGGGTAGCTTTGCGAGGCGCTGGAACTGACACTTTTAAAATCGATACATGTTGTTGCTGTTACAATACGACCGTAGCAGGATCGGCGACATTGCTGTTACTCTTATGTAGTTGAAGGCGCAGTATAGCTCTGATAGTCTGGTGGTGACGGAAGACCACCAGCCGTTTGAACAAGCCATTCAGCATCACCTTGTTGGGCTAAGTGCAGGCACTGTCTGAGCGCAGGGCGTCCTGCCTTTGAAAGAGTTATCGAAGTGTCCCGAAATCGGTGCACTCAGAGCGTCCGTCCGTCGACAGGTTGAAATTGTTAACGCTCGTGTAGCCACTTTTAATTAAAATCTAATGATAATGATGATGATGATGATGATGTTGTTGTTCTTGTTGATGTTGTTGTTGTTCTTGTTGTTCTTGTTGTCGTCGTAGTCGCCGTCATTATTATTGTTAAAGTAAAGCAGTAGTTAGATTTGTTGCTACCGTAAGGTGTAGAAGGCACAATAGCTCTGTGATTGTCTGATGGTGGCACAAGACGAGCAGCAGCTGTTTGAACAAGCCATTGAGCATCACCTTGTTGGGGTAAGTGTAAGTCTTGTCATAGCTCAGGACGTTCTTCCTTTGAAAGAGTTTCCAAAGTGTCCTGATGTGCCCTTGAGCAATGCAAAATAGGTCAGTGAAAATAGAAACCTTTATCTCACAGGCTGGCCCACGGGAAACGCCTGTGCACGTTTTACCTGCCGGCTTCGATGGGAGCCATTCGAAACACCAGGACGGGTTGGTTTCTGTAGTTTAGTGGCTATCACGTTTGCCTCACACGCGAAAGGTCCCTGGTTTGAAACCGGGCGGAAACAACCCGCGGTGCACGCGTGCCAGTGCCGTGTTACCTGTCCCCATCTCTCTGCCCCAAGGCTGGATGTCGTTTTCTCTTCCTCGGAGTGGCAAGAAATCCTGACCTTGAGAACAAACGATCACAGAAGGGTAGCTTTGCGAGGCGCAGGAACTGACACTTTTAAAATCGATACATGTTGTTGCTGTTACAATACGACCGTAGCAGGATCGGCGACATTGCTGTTACTCTTATGAGTAGATAGTAGGGTTTTTTGGGCGCGGCCTATTTTGTTATGACGTATGCCCTAAACTTATTAATATTCCTACGTCATAATTGGGGGGCGTGATTTTAGGTAGAGTTATATCCTTAATTATTCCTACGTCATATCCGTCAGAAAGTGTACACCCATAAAACCCTGAACAACAAGGCCGCCCATAACCTGTTGTTCTTGTTGTTCTTGTTGGTCAACTGTAGAGTGTGAATGGGTCGGCTCTTCCTGTAGTGGTTGGGGGTCTTTTTTAAATATACATGTAATGGTTTAGTAAATCTAAACCGTTATAAGATCAACAAGTTCTGTTGTCTGTAATGGTCCCAGGTCTTAACAATGCCAGTTTTGAATAGTGCGTTTATCATATTCACACTGTCTCTGTCTGTCTCTCTCTCTATCTCGCCCAATCATTTTATAAGATTAACAAGTTCTGTTGTCTGTTATGATCCCAGGTCCTATCAATGCCTGTTTTGCATAGGGTATTTATGTTATCCACACTGTATCTGGCTCTGTCTCTCCCCTCAAATTTAATTAAAAATAAAATTAAAAAAGAGGGTGTGTGTGTGGGTGTTTGTGTGTATAGGTTAATTGTTTTTGTAAAAAAAAAAAAAAAAAGCTGTGGTTATATTTTATCTCTCACATAATGTGTTCAGTCGTTTTACTTAAATACATTCTAGGGTCTTAAAGCTCATAAGAGTTAGACTTAAGATAAGGATATGCTTTTAAGGTATTTTAGCAGTCTCAATCCCTGATGATAAGGAATCGTTTAAAAAATAAAAACAACTGATCACTCAATGCTAAATAGATCACAACACTCAAGGCTAAATCACTCACACCATGGGGGGCGGGGGTGGGCTCAGACAACAGTAGGTATGGCGTGTGGTATCAAAACATTCAGAATACTTTTAACCTATATAATTCATAAGCTTTGTAAAGTAAACCCAAATATCTCTTTTGCGGGGATAAACTCTGTTCTGAGTAGTTTGTGACTTGTTTAATACCAAACAAAGCATCGCTATTAAAAAAAAAAAAAAAAAATCACTGTAAAAGCGCTAGTTATTTTAGATCTTTATGGTTATTTTCTTGGCTCAGGTTGTTTTTTAGCGCTTATAAAGGCCTAAAATATTCTTAGTGGTTGTTGACTATAGGTCTTGATGCTTAAAAATGTTTTTTTGAGAGACCAAAAGGTTCTAATAAAAGTTTAGAGTAGAGAGGAGAGAGATCGTCTCCATCTTGGTTTCTATTTGAAATTTGATGCAGTGTCATTTTATTGGTTGGTTTTGATATGTTAATTGGTAACAGGGCGGCACAAAGGCCAGACCAGAACAATGCCTTACAAGAAGATCCGGCATGTGGACATCAGTATAAGTATGAAGGTCTGGTCTTCAGCTCGACAGACTCATACTGACCTTTCGATTTAAGACTAAAGATCAACAGTGTCCGGAAACAACATCTGCGACTTCGATTTAAACGAGTTTTTTGGTAAGTCTTCAGATTATTTTCACTGACTCAGAGCGTGTTGTGTGCATGTATTGTAAATAAGGCTATAACATCTGTTTTAAGTTCTGTAAAATTATTTTTCAGCCAGTCAACAGGAGTTAATTCCCAACGCTGAGGAGATCATCTGGAACAACAACGGTAAGATTTTTGTGTTTGCGCTCATGGGTTCTTATGTATGGGTGTGTGTGGTTTTGAAGCGGCTCATTAGAGTTATGAAAACGTTTTAATACATATTAATGCCGGTCTCTTTAATTACACAGAAACTATCGAAAGGCCTGTGATTAATGTCTCCGAGGATCGACCAAGAGAAGTGGTTGTCCCTAGACAGGCTGTCTGCCGACCGGGTAAGAACTAAACCCCTGTTTGTTTGTATAACGTTTCTGTAAGATGTTTGAGTCCAGTTTTGTTAATTTTAAAAAATTATCCTGTCTAACAGTATTAAGAAACGTGGTTCGAGACAACGAAAGGCCTTCCACATCAAGGGCTTGTTTCGTTTTACCTTCGAGAACCGTAACCTTTCAAGAATCTGAAAGGCCGTCAGCCCCGGTATCTGATAGCTGTGAGTATATATCTGCAGCCTGTAAGAGGTTAAAGCTTTTTATAAAGCGGTGTGGTTAAAGGTTAAACATGTCTCTTACCTTCACAGCGGTGCAAAAAGCTAAACCAGCCGAAAAACTTAAGAAACGATTATTCTGTGGAGGTAAGTAAGATCTTTCAAACTTTAATGTTTTTAAAAGGGCTTTGTTTGCCCGTTGAGGGCTAATATTTAAGCGATGGGTGCCCGTTTCCTGTAGGGCGGGGGGTTCTGGGAAAGATCTTTAGAAGTCCGGACAGGTCTAGGCTTGTTTCTGGGGAACGTGTTTAGAAATGACCGATTGCCGTACCGTCTGGTTAGGAAGTAAAGCCGTCCGAAAGGGTTTAGTAAGTTGTTTGGCTTATCTCCCGCTATTATACTTCTGTTTTAAAGTGGTTGTAGGAAAAGGCTTGAAGGTGTTCATTGTATTTAATATTTAAACAGATCGTGAAAACGTTTGTGAAACAGGAAGTCCCGGGATCAGGAAGCGTTTACACTTGGAAGGTTCGTTTAAAAATGAAATGTTGTTGTGTGTGTGTGTGTTTTATTAACAATATTACAGTTTTTAAAGAAACATTTAAGAAACAGTTTATTTACAGTGGCTTCTCTGTTTTACATTTATTATCAAGTCCTAATAAATATATTGTCTGTAAATAATAAGGCGTTGTAGTGAATGTCTAAGGCTATTTTCAAAGGTCTAAAAAAGCTAAAGGTTTTGAATGTCCTGGACATGTTGTTTTAAGTTTGATTTCTGTCGCCGTTTAAAGATGTAAATGTAATGTATATTTTTATTCTTCCCAAGACTCTTGGGATAGTCATTCTGTGGATGAGCTATTGAGGACAATTACCCCGTCTAAGTGGGATCAAACATCTTTCCCGGTGAGATCACCGAGAGGATCCCCCACGGTGGTCTTGGAGACCCCCCAACATCTACTCAGGCCACAGCCTTCTGGGGGTAATTCAACACCCCAGATTCAGCCCGCCGCATTGTCGGGCGGAACAAATACAGGCATCCAACAACCTCAGGGGTCGCCGTCAGTCAGGGCGGTCACACCACCCAACGACGGCCTGGTTTCAACATCGTCCCCCCAGACCCGTTTCTTGGCTACAGAAACGCGGAACAGTACCCCGCGCTTGGCCAGGGTGTCACCGCAAAGGCCTTCTTGGTCTCCGTCCATGAGTATACGCTCGCTCCCTGCCTCCTTCGACCGAGATTTACCGGAGCGACCATCCTTTGAAGCTGAGCCAGGCCACCAGCCCCCGGAGCTACTTCCTGAAAGTCGCCATGAGTTGCTACATACTTTGTTACAAAATCAAAGACTTGTGTTAGTGGGGCAAAACCTGGTGATAGAGAGCCAAAACACCCTTATTAATACCCTTACTAACGAATTGTACCGTATTTAATGTTTTAATAGACACAAAACGCCTTACTATTGTGGGTTGTTGGAAAAATAAAAAATAAATTAAAAAATGTCCTGACTTGGTAAAAGAACTCACAAACTAAAGGATTATGAACAAGCTAGGGCCCCAAAAAGACCTTCCCGAGAGAACATCCCCGGCCCTGTTGTGAACTCCTCTGATGTCCCAATGAACCTGGAACTATTACAAATGATAAATGATTTAAATAACCCCCAATTACCACCGATAGAATGTGAATTAACAGACTTACCGGTGAACCCCGACCTGTTACAGATGGTCAATGATCTAAATAACCACCTCCCACCGGTAGCGCTTATAGAGGTTCACCCCCTAGTTCACCCCGATTTGTTTGAAATGGTGGAGGCTTTGGAGGAGCTACCCCAACCAAATTCTGCCCCTTTTATAAATGATTTGAGACAATTAGAACACAGGATGGCGGCAGAAGCAGCCATCACTATAGAGGAGGGTCTTGGATATCTTTGAAGGACTTTTACAGGCTTTAAATGAGCCTCCTCAAAAAGGGGGTTTTGTAGATGTCAGCAGTGGGGGTGTTCGGAATGTGGAGGGTTCTGAGACTGATAAGGCTGTGGAGGACATGCTCTGTGAGAATGTAGGGGGTGAAGGCTTTGTTCAAAATGATGATGTGTCCAAGAGTACCAGTGATCCCGTGATTATAGATAGACCGGCCTATAACAATTTTGAAATGATTCAGCGTTTTAATTTTGCAGAACTTTTAAATTGTGACAATTATGCAGAAATATTTGTCAACATACACGAGGCCTTGCAGAAAATGCTTGAACAGGTTGCTGAAAGGGTCAGACCTCGAGATGTTGTACAGTTAGAACTCAGAGGGGATGATTTGTTTAGCAACCTATCTGTAATGCTGAGTGGAGATAATTTAGACGTCTGGCTAAAATCGAAGCGTTATTGCAAAGTAACGCAGCCATCATAGCTGATGAAAGTCTGTCTCTGGTAATGAATGTGGTTCGTAACCCTGAGGGTGGGGCGCTTAGAAGACTGTCGAAATGCTTGAAGAACGACATAATTAGGACCAAGCTCAGGCAATTAGTGGTGAGTTCCAGTGGGGACAATAAGCTCTGTTTTGCTTACAGTTTAATAAAACTACTCACCCCCGACATGCCTGAACCCCAAGCTCTGCAAGAAGCTTTAATGCTTCATCAGAGGGCCGGCTTAAACTCTCAACAGATGGTTGCCTTTTCAGACATCATCAAGTTTGAGGAGTTGTTGTCTTTAAAAATTGTTGTGTGGTACCGTTGTGAGGTAAAGGAAGTATTTGTGAAATTTCAGACACATCCTGAAACCCATACACAGACACTGTTTCTCTTCCTAAGTGATAGTCATTACTTTGGAATAAAGAGTTTGACGGCTTTTTTGGGTTGTTCGTATGTTTGTCATTGGTGTTATAAGGCCTTCAATGATAAGCTTAAGCACCGCTGTGACGGTTACTGTAACGTCTGTTTCAATCCGCAATGTCGTAAGGGTTTGGCCCCTACCATCCGATGTAAAGATTGCTTAAGGATTTGTCTCTCAGCGTTCTGTTTTTCCGAGCATAAGGTACAGAGGGCCGCTGCTGAGGGGGTTAAAAAACGGAGTTATTGTGATCAAACTAAATATTGCCCGCAGTGTTGCCTCCAGTACCGTTTTCATGAGGTTAAACCACACAAATGTCTGGAGCCGAGATGCAGGATCTGTAATGCTGATTTAACCCCGGGGTCCGAACACCAGTGCTTTATTCAGCCGGTTAAAAAGGAGCCGCCGCACAACCGGTATGTCTTTTTTGCTTTTGAATGCCGGCAAGAAAACGGGGTCCACGTTGCTAATTATATACTCTGTATTGACATGTTGGATAGTGAGTGGTCAGCTAGCGGTGAGAGTTGTGTCAGGGATTTCTTTACGCGGTATCGCGGTCCAAAATACCTCAATTACACATTTATTGCCCACAATGCTAAGGGTTATGATTCTTACATTTTGATGAAGTATCTGGTGGAAAATGGGGTGACCCCAAAAATAATAGCTCAGGGTAGCAAGATCATGTGTTTCACCGACGAAGCTTTCAACTAACGTTACATAGACTCGTTAAATTTCATCCCCATGAAATTGAGCGCTTTGCCTAAGGCTCTGGGTTTTGAGGCTCAGAAGAAAGGTTGGTTCTGCCATTTTTTTAATACTATGGACACTCAAAATTATCGAGGGTCCTACCTGCCCGCCACTTATTATGGGGTTGATACTATGATGTCTCATGAGAGGGAGGAATTCTTTAAATGGTACAATACGGTTAAGGGAGGTGTTTTTGATGACCGAGAAGAGATGGCTGCTTATTGTAAAAATGATGTGGTGATCCTTAAAGAAGCCTGTGTGCGTTTCCGCGCCGAGGTTATCAACACATCGGGTCTCGACCCTTTGCAAAGTGTGACCATAGCGTCTCTCTGCATGAAAATGTATCGGTCCAATTTCTTGCAGAAAAACACTATAGCGGTCACCACTTCTGACAACTATCGTGCTAGACAAAAGAACTTTTCGACTGTCTCCATACAGTGGCTGGAATACCTGAGTGCCCGGGATAACATCTTCATCAGACATGCTTTAAATCAAGGGGAAGTCAAAATGGGGCCTTACTACTTAGACGGTTTTAGCGACGTGTCCGGGCGGCGTACCGCTTATGAGTTTGCAGGTTGTATTTACCATGGCTGTCCTCAGTGCTTCGACCCAAACACCTTTAACCCCGTAACACAAAAACTCTGCAGTGATATGTACTATGATTTCCAGGAACGAATTGAAACTTTAAAAAACACCTATGGTTTGAACGTGCTGGTGATTTGGGAACACGAGTGGACGACCCTGAAGCAACAGGATGCGGGGGTACAACGGTTTATGGAAACCTTGGACTTTTCTGAACGTCTTGAGCCCCGGGATGCGTTATTTGGGGGTCGTACCAACGCCCTCTGTTTACATTATGAGGTAAAGGAGGGTGAGAGAGTAGATTACTATGATTTCACCAGTCTGTACCCTTATGTCAACAAGACCAAAATGTACCCGGTGGGGCGTCCAACCATTGTTTATCGTGACTTTCTCGAAATCGGACATTACTTTGGTTTGATCAAAGTCACCATGTACCCTCCTCGCGAGCTGTTCTTACCCGTGTTGCCTTACAGGTGTTCGGGAAAATTGATGTTCCCTCTGTGTAGAACGTGTGTGGAAACTGAAAATCAAACTACCTCTTGTCTGCACAGTGATGAAGAGAGAGCGCTGACGGGTGTCTGGTGTAGCATTGAGCTTGACAAGGCGGTGGAGAAAGGTTACAGAGTCGGTAAGGTGTATGAGGTTTGGCATTTTTCTGAAAAATCTGATACTCTTTTTGCTGATTACATTATGACCCATCTGAAAGGGAAACAGGAGGCATCGGGCTATCCCTCATGGTGTGTTGACTCCGCGGCCAAAGAGCGATACGTTTAGCAATATTTTGAAAAGGAAGGGATCCGTCTAGAGCTGGGGAACATAACTGTAAACCCCGCCAAGAGACAAATGTCCAAACTGATTTTAAACAGTCTGTGGGGTAAGTTTGGGGAAAGAAATTACCGTCTAAACACAACCTTGATTAAAACCCCTGAACTGTTCATAGAATTTATGTTTTCCAAACAACATGCAGTATCACACTTTCAATTCTTAAATGACCACGTGGCACAGGTCCAGTGGAGGGCCCCTAAAGATTTCCCCACCAAACAGGGGAACGTTAATGTTTTCATAGCGGTTTTTACCACGGCTTACGCCCGGCTTGAACTGTACAACTTAATGGATCAGTTGCAGGAACGCACGCTCTATCATGATACTGACTCTGTAATCTTTGTCACCAGGCCAGGGGATTGGGTCCCTCCCCTCGGGGACTACCTTGGGGAGTTAACGAGCGAACTAGATCCTCAGGACCACATAGTGGAGTTTGTTTCAGGGGGTCCTAAGACTTACGCATACAGAACGGCTGCGGGTAAGACCTGTATGAAAGTTAAGGGTTTCACTCTGAACCATTGTAACAACAAGCTCATTAACATCAAGTCTCTGACGACCCTGGTAGAAAGTTTTGTAACCGAGAAAGACGCGCCTCCTCGTGAGATTATTACAGCCGGAAATCAGATCTATCGCAATAAAAAGGGGTACACGTTGGAAAATAGATCACTAAACAAACGGTTCAGGGTGGTGTACAATAAAAGAGTGTTGAAGACTGATTATACCACTCTGCCTTATGGATATTAGCGGTGGTTTTGAAAACAGACTTCAACACCCTTTCTCCTGTATTATAGCCGGTCCCTCCAATTCGGGGAAGAGCTATCTTATAAAGAACATCATAGAAGATGTGGACGCAACCGTGTCCCAAGCTCTTGACAACATAGTGTGGTGTTTCTCTTGCTGGCAACCTCTCTACGATGATTTGGCTTCGAAAAAAAATAATCTGAAATTTGTGCAAGGTCTCCCCGCCTCGTTGTGTGACGATGACTTGTTCCCGCCCGGTAATACTAACCTAGTGATCCTTGATGACCTGATGGAGCAGGCCGGTGACAACAGTGAAGTGGAAAAAGCTTTCACAAAGTACACTCATCATAGGAATTTAAGTATTATTTATTTAGTTCAAAATCTATTTTTTCAAGGTAAAAAAAGCCGCACTATTAATTTATATGCCAATTATATAATTCTTTTTAAAAACCCCAGAGATAAACTACAGGTCACCGTCTTGGCTCGTCAAATGTACCCTAACCAGACCAAGTTCTTTTTGGAGGCATTTGAGGATGCCACCAAAAAACCCTACGGGTACTTGATTGCGGAATTAAATGCACAAACCCCAGAAGACTTTCCCCTAAGAACAGGTTTGTGCCCGCACGATTGGCCGGCAGTCTATGTGCTAAAGAAAAGGAAATAAATAAGAATGTCTGTTCGGATTAAAAGAAATCTGCCGCTTTTGCAAATGTTATTTGAGAGGAGCCCGCGCCATAGGAAAGCTGTGCTGGCAGGGGCCCCCTCGGATTTGATCGAGACCCTGTGTGAAATAGCTTTTAACATCTTACGCGGTAATATACCCCTAACCCCTTCTCAACATTCTAAACTCAAAAAACAAAAAGCGGTTATCAAGATCATCGCTAATAAGAAGTATTCTATTAAAAGAAAAAGAAAGAAGATTAATCAAACCGGGGGTTTTATAGGACCGCTGTTGAGCATAGCCGTGCCTTTCCTAACCAGTCTTCTAGCTTCCAGAGTGGGTTAATAATGGAATATGCTCAGAAAATGTTTTTGATCCCTCAGGAGCAGCTTGAGAAACTGAGAAAAAATGTTGTCGGGCCAGAGCCCATTAGACAAACGGCCGAAAACAACCTGGACTCTGAAATGAAAGCTATACAGGCCAGGGCCGATTTAAATCAGTATTCCAAAGCCCAGTTGTATACCAACACGTTACAGCGCTACCTCCGTCTGGTTAGACAGGGTGAAAAAGATCAAAACATTTTAACTTTAACCATGGCCTCTCAAGAAAATGGTTCTGGGGCTGATGCGGGGGGAACGGTTGATAAAGATGTTGCGGTGATCAAAGGTTCACACATGTTTGATTTGTTGAAGAGTGTCACTAGCACTAATAAGGTACCCGATAGTCGCCGACCTGTAGGCTGGAATGCTTTCCTACAGGCGATGGCCTGTCTGAACATGCCCCAATCAACAGTTCCTAACCAGGAAACGCGACAAAAAATCCGTCTGTGTAAAGAGGTGGAGCCTGATCTGACTCCGATATCTCATTACTCTGACCATGCTGAGCGACCATCCTCAGGATCTATCCATTGTTGGGAAGCTTATTAATCTCATGTTTTTATTTGTCTCCCCTGTAAATAATGACCCGACAAACAATTTTTTATTTTTATTTTTTATTTTTCAAATGTTGTACATTTATTTATACCATAACCCCTGCTTTGTATAAGAATTGTGTTGAATAAAAACAAAACTAATGATTCAAAGGCTGTTTTCATTATTTTTTCACCTTAACACGCATGACATCTTTTAAAATCCTCACAAGAACACCCCATCTGTATACACGGCTGGCTAGGGTCGTAAGTCATTGTGTTATAAGGGGGGGTCCACAGTGTCCTGACAAACTCTGCCACTTTTTTATCATTTTGGCCTAAATCCTCACTGTACAAGGCCATAATATCGGGGTATGACCTTCCTTTAGATCTATGATATAAGTAAAACACACAGTGTTGACCACAAGTGAAGGTCTGAAGACTTTGTACTTGACGACCGCTGTAAATGGTTTCTTGACAGTTGTTGAGCAGAAAGTTATTGATCTTCCGAGGGAAAGGTCTGAAATCCGGGGGGTTTGCATAGGAATCAAAAAATTCACCACGGTGGTCCTCCCTTAGATAAATAGCCAGCCAATGTTCTCCGGGCATATTTTTAGGGTGTGTGTTGATTATGTACATTGCAGGTAAATTCTTGATCTTAAATTTAGGCAGCTGATCGCAGGTGTAGACTCCTTGAAACAGTTTCCGTGAGCTGGCCAGGGCATTCATGATGTGGTTGAGCTCTCTGGTGTTCATTTTAATAATAATCATACATAACGTTTCTCCTCTGATTCACCTCAATAATGTTGTCAAACACTGCATACACGACCATATTTACAGTGCGTGGTAGAGGCTGCTTGAAACGCATCTCCAAACGCATATTGCCCGTCTTCATCTGTGAAAAATGTTGTCCACACTCTTCGTCAGGGGTCAGGTTGAAACCGTACAGGGTGTAACCGCTGCAGTATTCCCGGCGATCGATCAGCCGGGAGTTTGATCCTTGAGATGGCGACCCGTAGCCAGTACTAGACTGTCATATTCACGAACCGCATTGCCGTTTTCAAAGTCAGGTTGAAAAGGTCTGGATGGAACCTGCACACCATCGACGTACAACGCTATAAATTCCGCGTTATAATGTTTAAAGTTAAAGGGGTTCTTGTTGTAAACCCCGGTAAATGCATCATTATCCACGAGACCTATAATAACCTGTTTTGGGAGCTGTCCTAGAAACAGATTTTCCTGGTTCATCACCCGTGTCCCTGCGGGGATACTGTGGACTTTCATATAGACTCTTTCGATCGGGTACTTGGTGTTTGCCGTCATTAACGCCTGCGCGTGTCCTAGTTTAACCGCCGGGGAGACGGACACTTTTTTCACAAACAGCGAGGCCGATAATATGGTCAGTTTATATTTTTCAGTATCAGGGGTCATCAGACAAAAAGCACTTTTACTACGGATCATTTTAATTTTAATGTCTACCCCGTTGAGCATGAGTTTTTCTTGGAAAAATATGTCTGCATGGATATGCCCCATTAGCTCAAAGGTCCTCCCTTCTGTTGAAAAGGCCGTTCTTTTTTGCAAACCCTTATTGAGTCCCTCTGGATCCTTGTCGTCCATAGCTTCCGGGATGTCTTTGAAGAAAAGGCCGGGGCTGAACTGTTTGCTTAGGGTCTCCTCACTATAATTAAGTATACACTCCATCATGGCTCTATAGGGGTAAGTATTGCTGCTTTGACTAATGAGCCGATCTCCCAGGGTCACATCCACCTGTGAAAACATGGTGGCCACCGGGTAATTGATGACCCCAGCGTTGGTCGTCTTCTCGATTGCATCGCCATCCTCATCAGTCACTTTACAGTTCATTAAAATAAATGTGTTATTCAAATCAATATAATCCTCGCCATTGCCAGCTATAAAAAACTCCAGAGGGGCCGTGTCTGAAATTGCAGAAAGAGGGGGAATCTCTACATATATGATCTTATCTATACTCGTTTGAGTGTATGGAACTGTAAACAGATCCAGTTCTGATTTGACGCATTCTTCCGATAGACTCTTCCGATGGACAAAAGACATGTTTAAAAGATGTATCCTGAGGCTCTATTTTTCTTTCTTTGAGACTTTCTTTTTGCAGGTTTTTTCTTGTGCTGCTTCCTTCTCCGAGTGTTTCCACGATATGTTGGAGAATGAGAGATTCTTCGTTTTTTGTTAGCCACGGATCTTTGTCGCCCCCTGGTGGACACATGCTGTTTCTTCTTTTACCCCCCCCTCCTCGCCATTACCATGAGACCCGAACCCTCCTGATGCTCATGGCTAGCTGGCCGGTTCATAACATTGGTGAACACGTCACTAACAATATTTTTAGCCGCTGATTTCAAGTGGGGTCTGGCTATAGCAAAGCCTCTCTTAAGCAGGGGTATGGCCATTCTAAAGAGACCACGAAAGAGTCCTCCTAGACCGGCGCCATACATTGTGGGGGCTCCTACAATACCGGGCAAGCCGTTCCATCTTGCATCTTGTAATAATCCACATAGGCGCTAGGATCTACATAACCCCTCGAGGTAGCCATTTTAATAATGTACAAACTGTTTCAGGGGTCGAAAATGTAGTTTGACATTAACTTTACTGAAGCGGAAGGGTACGTTGATATTCTGATCCGATTTTACTTCGATCGTGATGTTGTCAAAGTGGGTATTTGAGACTGGTACGTAGTGTGGTTTGTCATAAGTAATTGTGACCATGTCATTGCTTTTACCTTTAATAAGTACATTTCTCAAAAGGGGGACATAACTATCCCCGACCCTCTGGTGGGTTATGATATCCGTATACACATAAAGAGTGTAAAAGCCGCCCCACCACTTCTGAGAACCTGCTCTCTGTGTCAGAATAGAACCCAAATATACGCCCCAGTTGGCCGCTGGTTTGAATGCTAATACCTGGTTTTGACACCTTGTACACTCTGTTTTTAATAGGGTTGTAATATAGCTTGATGTTGGGGGTGCCTTCTGAGAACTGTTTATGCATCTCATCTAATATTTTATCCACATTGTCATAATAACCTCCTTGTATCGTGAATGTCCATTGACTCTTTTTAACATCATCAAAAATGGCGAAGGTGGCATCCTTATCTTGTAAAACAGCCCAAGTGTAAGGATACTGTATTTCCGCCAACCCCACTTCCCACGACCCCCTTAGATCTATAGATTTTCCAAATTGTACCGTGTAACTGGATATTTCATTTTTAGGATATATATCGAGAGAGGCATTACTGGGTAGAGTCACGTAGAAGCCTCCTGATTCCATCTTGAGAATCGAAAGTAATGCCCCCAACACACCCGCGGGCTAGTTGTTATAAGGATTGAATATCGCAAACCTGTTGTTCCGGGACCCAACTATTGAACTTTTCAGGCCATCCAAGCCATTTCATCAACACATATTTTTTCCGGTTCTGGGTTTTTTCAGCTAATATCTTTTCAACTCTGTATACACTGTCTTTACCCACAATCATTTTTTGTAACTCGGCTTCGTAAAACGTTCCTTCTATATCCTCCCTGTCATAGTCTTTTAACCGGTACACGGGGGGGTCTCTAGCCAACTGTTCGGTAACTGTAAAATATTCGTCAGAAAATGTTTGTTCATAACCTTTGGCAAAAGTACTCCTTAGCTTTGAAACGCGAACCACATCACCGATGTTGAACTAATAAGTAGTTTTTCCCTTCTTAATAAATGGTCGGTATAATTTTTTATAGACCTTAAAAGAATTACTTTGATCAACATCTAAAGGCTTCATTTTAATACTGGTGTGATACCCTTGGTTGTAAGCATCGATAAAATCCTGAACTTTATCAAAATACTTGAACGTGTTGACCGCTGTAAAATATCTCCACATTTTGGTCTTTATGGTGCGGTTAAACCTCTCCACTACCGATGCCCTAAGCTCATTACCGGTGGTGAAATGATGTATTTTGTGTCTCTTCAGTAGATTCTGAAATTCTCTGTTGAGAAACTCTTTTCCTTTATCAGTCTGCAGTTTTTTAGGACATCGACCCTGGGACAATATATCCTCAAAGGCCCTTGTCACCGCCCGACCTGTTTTATTATGTAGAATGCGAGCCCAGGCATATTTTGATAACACATCGATACACATCAACATCAATTTGTGACCATTGTTATGTTTTGATAAATTTGACATATCGACTAGATCCATTTGCCATTGTGAATCTATGTCAGTTGCATATACGCGGTTTCTTTTAAAGTTAATCCTGAGAGGTTTATGTAAGGTATAGGCGTCTTGTTCCCGTAACCATTCTGAAACAACCACATCATTAACCTTCACTCCGGCCTCAGCGAGTCCTCTTTGAAAACCCTTCTTACCCGCCAAACCCCCAATCTTGGCTGGGTTGTAGTATAGTTCCTGCATTTGGGGAGCTTGCCGAGTCATTCTGTCAAATAACCACACAGACCCACACTATGCGCAAAGTTTTTATACAAGGTTTTTTATTCAACTTCAGGAGAGCAGATACCCCTTTTTAGACATTTGAGAAAAGTATAACATACACAACAATTTTTTCTACGGTCCAGACAAAAAGAAATCAGATGATTGGTTACTTGATCTATATCAACAAATATACCTGTTTCTTTATCTTGTAGGCACACACCTCAGTTACATATGTAAATAAAACAACAATATGACCTATTTTAAAAGTAAACAGAGGTGTATTAAACATGCTCAGTAAAAGGTCATACAGATGTTGATGAAATGGCCTAATATCATTCTTGGCCCCCTTGAGCCCTTCATCCCAGTGTTCGTACCCCCCGGTCTTTGTTACAGCAGCCATTCACTTTTCCAGGTTTGAAAGTTGATCCTCATCGATGGTTAAATCTGTAGAGAAAAGGCTCGCGTTGGCTACTTTTCTGTCAAGCACATGGTGTAATAGCGCTCTCAGGTTAGCTGCTGAGTGTTGATGACAGAACCAGTTGCAGAAGCAGTCCAGAACATTCCCCATGTTCAAAGTCCCTTAGTTCAGGTCAGAGTCTGAATCAGTGGCGTAGATGTCGAATTCTTCGTCGCTGCCCCCAGCTTTAACTTCTTTACGGAAGAAATAAGCTTTTAGCTTGCCAGCGGTTTTTCTACTCGGCTCATCCAGGTCATTGAGCAGCTGCCCAAGTTTCTCTATTATAAACGGCTCCTTTTTCAGCTCCAGCAAAATCTCATCTATGATTTTCTGGACTTGTCCCACAGTGACATGTATGTGGGAGTAAGAGAGCGCCTTGATTAGTGCCGGTTTCAGCCACGGTTTGTTCAGTCTTCTGTAAAACACGTTGAAATAGAACAGGAAATAGTAACGGTCTGGTTCAAACAAACAACTGTGTCTCAACTGACTGGGGTGATTCACTTCACACCCCCGACAGACTTCTTTCAGAGCTCGGTCGATGAGAGCACTCAGAATATACACCAGGGTGCTTTTAACCACTCTGCTTACTTGGTCACATACCCCGGGCAAGAATCCTGCGTCTTCATCACGCCCCCGGGACAGTCCGATGCTCATTGGGTCGCCTGGTGGTTTGTGGGGTGTTTCTCCATCCATTGGACTGACCCCCTCCTGAGACGCACAGACGGTAGACAATTCGGCAAAATCGAGGCCCTCCATGAGCTCCAGAGGCTGGGGATCCCCGAGACTCATTTGGACATCCATCGCACCGCATGTTGTTTCGTCCTGAGGGACCGGGGTCTGAGGTCTTGGAGAGTAACCACAGTCAAAGGGTTCCAGAGTGTATACAAAATCTGGGGAATAGAACCAGGGGTGATCCCGGGTTTGAAGAGGCCTGTAGAGCCTGTCGACGTCCGCAGCTTTCGGGTAAGACATTCTCTTTAATTTTAAACCATGAATGAATTGTTGCACCTTTTATCCTATCTCTTCACTACGTCACGACACACCGCCCTCTTAGAAGAGAGTAGCCCCTGAGCCGTCAGACCCCCCTCCAAAACCCCACACGTCGTCTGTCGTAGTTCTGCAAGCTTTCCCATTCACACCTTTCAAAACCCTGAGTCGGAGACTCCATTTCGCATTCTCTTGGACCCTCTTGCAAGCCTTCTAGAGTCTTATCCACAAGCCCCAGATCTCTCCAGGCCATCACCTTCAACCAGTCCTCATAAGAGTATTCAATTACCGTCTCAAAAGGTTCCAACGTACCCTCCTTCTCTCCCAAAGCAAGAAGCTCCACTCCAACATAGCTGGGATCCCTTTTAAAGCGGTTACCCCGTCGAGCCCCCCAGAACAACACCCAGGAGCGTTCAATCTTCAAATTGGTGAGTACAGGAACCCTTGCCCGGGATTGTTTCTTGCGGGGTTTCATGTTGATGTCGCTGGACATGTTGAAGAAGCGGGATGTTTCAGAAGCTGAGAATTAAAGAGGTATTGCCTAAAAGAAGCGCGGGTTCTTAAATAGAGAGGAGAGTTTCGGGGCATTGCCTTCAGAGGGGTGGGGGTATTTATGGGTGGCCTTGTTGTTCAGGGTTTTATGGGTGCACACTTTCTGACGGATATGACGTAGGAATAATTAAGGAAATAACTCTACCTAAAATCACGCCCCCCAATTATGACGTAGGAATATTAATAAGCTTAGGGCATACGTCATAACAAAATAGGCCGCGCCCAAAAACCCCTACTATCTACTCTTATGTAGTTGAAGGCGCAGTATAGCTCTGATAGTCTGGTGGTGACGGAGGACCTCCAGCCGTTTGAACAAGCCATTCAGCATCACCTTGTTGGGCTAAGTGCAGGCACTGTCAGAGCGCAGGGCGACCTGCCTTTGATAGAGTTTCCTAAGTGTCCCGAAATTGGTGCACTCAGAGCGTCCGTCCGTCGACAGGTTGAAATTGTAAACGCTGGTGTAGCCACTTTTAATTGAAATATGATGATGATGATGATGATGATGTTGTTGTTCTTGTTCTTGTTGTTGTTGTTGTTCTTGTTTTTCTTGTTGTCGTCGTGGTCGCCGTCATTATTATTGTTAAAGTAAAGCAGTAGTTAGATTTGTTGCTACCGTAAGGTGTAGAAGGCACAATAGCTTTGTGATTGTCTGATGGTGGCACAAGACGAGCAGCAGCTGTTTGAACAAGCCATTGAGCATCACCTTGTTGGGGTAAGTGTAAGTCTTGTCATAGCTCAGGGCGTTCTTCCTTTGAAAGAGTTTCCAAAGTGTCCTGATGTGCCCTTGAGCAATGCAAAATAGGTCAGTGAAAATAGAAACCTTTATCTCACATGCTGGCCCACGGGAAACCCCTGTGCGCGTTTTACCAGCCGGCTTCGATGGGAGCCATTTGAAACACCAGGACGGGTCGGTTTCCGTAGTGTAGTGGCTATCACGTTCGCCTCACACGCGAAAGGTCCCTGGTTCGAAACCGTGCGGAAACAACCCGCGGTGCACGCGTGCCAGTGCCGTGTTACCCGTCGCCATCTCTCTGCCCCAAGGCCGGCCGTCGTTTTCTCTTCCTCGGAGTGGCAAGAAATCCTGACCTTGAGAACAAACGATCGCAGAAGGGTAGCTTTGCGAGGCACTGGAACTGACACTTTTAAAATCGATACATGTTGTTGCGTTACAATACGACCGTAGCAGGATCGGCGACATTGCTGTTACTCTTATGTAGTTGAAGGCGCAGTATAGCTCTGATAGTCTGGTGGTGACGGAAGACCACCAGCCGTTTGAACAAGCCATTCAGCATCACCTTGTAGGGCTAAACGCAGGCACTGTCAGAGCGCAGGTCGTCCTGCCTTTGAAAGAGTTTCCGAAGTGTCCCGAAATCGGTGCACTCAGAGCGTTCGTCCATCGACAGGTTGAAATTGTAAACGCTGGTGTAGCCACTTTTAATTAAAATCTGATGATGATGATGTTGTTGTTGTTATTCTTGTTGTCGTCGTAGTCGCCGTCATTATTAATGTTAAAGTAAAGCAGTAGTTAGATTTGTTGCTACCGTAAGGTGTAGAAGGCACAATAGCTCTGATAGTCTGGTGGTGAAGGAAGACCACCAGACGTTTGAACAAGCCATTCAGCATCACCTTGTTGGGTTAAGTGCAGGCACTGTCAGAGCGCAGGGCGTCCTGCCTTTAAAAGAGTTTCCGAAGTGTCCTGATGTGCCCTTTAGCAATGCCAAACAGGTCAGTGAAAATGGCATCCTTTCGCCGCACTTCAGACGCCATCTCACAGCCTAGCCGACCTGAAACACCTGAGCCCGTTTTACCAGCAGGCTTTAACGGTAACCATTTGAAGCAAGAGGCAGCGGTGTCAGTTTCCGTAGTGTAGCTGTTATCACGTTCGCCTAACGCGCGAAAGGTCCCCGGTTCGAAACCGGGCGGAAACAGCCTACTGTGGGCTGGCCCTTTTCGTCATTCTTGCCCTCGTGGTTCCCCGGAGGCGGTGGGTGTCTTTTCTTCATTGGAGTGCCCGCAATCGATGCACTCAGAGCGTCCGTCCGTCGACAGGTTGAAATTGTAAACGCTGGTGTAGGCACTTTTAATTAAAATCTGATGATGATGATGATGATGATGTTGTTGTTGTTGTTGTTCTTGTTGTTGTTGTTCTTGTTGTCATCGTGGTCGCCGTCATTATTATTGTTAAAGTAAAGCAGTAGTTAGATTTGTTGCTACCGTAAGGTGTAGAAGACAACAGTTGGTATGGCGTGTGATATCAAAACATTCAGAATACTTTTAACCTATATAATTTATAAGCTTTGTAAAATAAACCCAAATATATCTTTTGCGGGGATAAACGCTGTTCTGAGTAGTTTGTGACTTGTTTAATACCAAACAAAGCATCGCTATAAAAAAAAAAAAAAAATCACTGTAAAAGCGCTAGTTATTTTTGATCTTTATAGTTATTTTCTAGGCTCAGGTTGTTTTTTAGTGCTTATAAAGGCCTGAAATATTCTTAGTGGTTGTTGACTATAGGTCTTGATGTTTAAAAATGTTTTTTTGAGAGACCAAAAGGTTCTAATAAAAGTTTAGAGTAGAGAGGAGAGAGATCGTCTCCATCTTGGTTTCTATTTGAAATTTGATGCAGTGTCATTTTATTGGTTGGTTTTGATATGTTAATTGGTAACAGGGCGGCACAAAGGCCAGACCAGAACAATGCCTTACAAGCAGATCCGGCATGTGGCCATCAGTATAAGTATGAGGGTCTGGTCTTCAGCTCGACAGACTCATACTGACCTTTCGATTTAAGACTAAAGATCAACAATGTCCGGAAACAACATCAGCGATTCGATTTAAACGAGTTTTTAGGCAAGTCTTCAGATTCTTTTCATTGACTCAGAGCGTGTTGTGTGCATGTATTGTAAATAAGGCTATAACATCTGTTTTAAGTTCTGTAAAATAATTTTTCAGCCAGTCAACAGGAGTTAATTCCCAACGCTGAGGAGATCATCTGGAACAACGACGGTAAGATTTTTGTGTTTGCGCTCATGGGTTCTTATGCATGGGTGTGTGTGGTTTGAAGCGGCTCATTAGAGTTATGAAAACGTTTTAATATATATTAATGCCGGTCTCTTTAATTACACAGAAACTATCGAAAGGCCTGTGATTAATGTCTCCGAGGATCGACCAAGAGAAGTGGTTGTCCCTAGACAGGCTGTCTGCCGACCGGGTAAGAACTAAACCCCTGTTTGTTTGTATAACGTTTCTGTAAGATGTTTGAGTCCAGTTTTGTTAATTTAAAAAAATTATCCTGTCTAACAGTATTAAGAAACGTGGTTCGAGACAACGAAAGGCCTTCCACATCGAGGGCTTGTTTCGTTTTACCTTCGAGAACCGTAACCTTTCAAGAATCTGAAAGGCCGTCAGCCCCGGTATCTGATAGCTGTGAGTATATATCTGCAGCCTGTAAGAGGTTAAAGCTTTTTATAAAGCGGTGTGGTTAAAGGTTAAACATGTCTCTTACCTTCACAGCGGTGCAAAAAGCTAAACCAGCCGAAAAACATAAGAAACGATTATTCTGTGGAGGTAAGTAAGATCTTTCAAACTTTAATGTTTTTAAAAGGGCTTTGTTTGCCCGTTGAGGGCTAATATTTAAGCGATGGGTGACCGTTTCCTGTAGGGCGGGGGGTTCTGGGAAAGATCTTTAGAAGTCCGGACAGGTCTATGCTTGTTTCTGGGGAACGTGTTTAGAAATGACCGATTGCCGTACCGTCTGGTTAGGAAGTAAAGCCGTCCGAAAGGGTTTAGTAAGTTGTTTGGCTTATCTCCCGCTATTATACTTCTGTTTTAAAGTGGTTGTAGGAAAAGGCTTGAAGGTGTTCATTGTATTTAATATTTAAACAGATCGTGAAAACGTTTGTGAAACAGGAAGTCCCGGGATCAGGAAGCGTTTACACTTGGAAGGTTCGTTTAAAAATGAAATGTTGTTGTGTGTGTGTGTGTTTTATTAACAATATTACAGTTTTTAAAGAAACATTTAAGAAACAGTTTATTTACAGCGGCTTCTCTGTTTTAAATTTATTATCAAGTCCTAATAAATATATTGTCTGTAAATAATAAGGCGTTGTAGTGAATGTCTAAGGCTATTTTCAAAGGTCTAAAAAAGCTAAAGGTTTTGAATGTCCTGGACATGTTGTTTTAAGTTTGATTTCTGTCGCCGTTTAAAGATGTAAATGTAATGTATATTTTTATTCTTCCCAAGACTCTTGGGATAGTCATTCTGTGAATGAGCTATTGAGGACAATTACCCCGTCTAAGTGGGATCAAACATCTTTCCCGGTGAGATCACCGAGAGGATCCCCCACGGTGGTCTTGGAGACCCCCCAACATCTACTCAGGCCACAGCCTTCTGGGGGTAATTCAACACCCCAGATTCAGCCCGCCGCATTGTCGGGCGGAACAAATACAGGCATCCAACAACCTCAGGGGTCGCCGTCAGTCAGGGCTGACACACCACCCAACGACGGCCTAGTTTCAACATCGTCCCCCCAGACCCGTTTCTTGGCTACCGAAACGCGGAACAGTAACCCCGCGCTTGGCCAGGGTGTCACCGCAAAGGCCTTCTTGGTCTCCGTCCATGAGTATACACTCGCTCCTTGCCTCCTTCGACCGAGATTTACCGGAGCGACCATCCTTTGAAGCTGAGCCAGGCCACCAGCCCCCGGAGCTACTTCCTGAAGGTCGGCATGAGTTGCTACATACTTTGTTACAAAATCAAAGACTTGTGTTAGTGGGGCAAAACCTGGTGATAGAGAGCCAAAACACCCTTATTAATACCCTTACTAACGAATTGTACCGTATTTAATGTTTTAATAGACACAAAACGCCTTACTATTGTGGGTTGTTGGAAAAATAAAAAATAAATTAAAAAATGTCCTGACTTGGTAAAAGAACTCACAAACTAAAGGATTATGAACAAGCTAGGGCCCCAAAAAGACCTTCCCGAGAGAACATCCCCGGCCCTGTTGTGAACTCCTCTGATGTCCCAATGAACCTGGAACTATTACAAATGATAAATGATTTAAATAACCCCCAATTACCACCGATAGAATGTGAATTAACAGACTTACCGGTGAACCCCGACCTGTTACAGATGGTCAATGATCTAAATAACCACCTCCCACCGGTAGCGCTTATAGAGGTTCACCCCCTAGTTCACCCCGATTTGTTTGAAATGGTGGAGTCTTTGGAGGAGCTACCCCGACCAAATTCTGCCCCTATTATAAATGATTTGAAACAATTAGAACACAGGATGGCGGCAGAAGCAGCCATCACTATAGAGGAGGGTCTTGACATTAACCGGTTGGATATCTTTGAAGGACTTTTACAGGCTTTCAATGAGCCTCCTCAAAAAGGGGGTTTTGTAGATGTCAGCAGTGGGGGTGTTCGGAATGTGGAGGGTTCTGAGACTGATAAGGCTGTGGAGGACATGCTCTGTGAGAATGTAGGGGGTGAAGGCTTTGTTCAAAATGATGATGTGTCCAAGAGTACCAGTGATCCCGTGATTATAGATAGACCGGCCTATAACAATTTTGAAATGATTCAGCGTTTTAATTTTGCAGAACTTTTAAATTGTGACAATTATGCAGAAATATTTGTCAACATACACGAGGCCTTGCAGAAAATGCTTGAACAGGTTGCTGAAAGGGTCAGACCTCGAGATGTTGTACAGTTAGAACTCAGAGGGGATGATTTGTTTAGCAACCTATCTGTAATGCTGAGTGGAGATAATTTAGATGTCTGGCTAAAATCGAAGCGTTATTGCAAAGAAACGCAGCCATCTTAGCTGATGAAAGTCTGTCTCTGGTAATGAATGTGGTTCGTAACCCTGAGGGTGGGGCGCTTAGAAGACTGTCGAAATGCTTGAAGAACGACATAATTAGGACCAAGCTCAGGCAATTAGTGGTGAGTTCCAGTGGGGACAATAAGCTCTGTTTTGCTTACAGTTTAATAAAACTACTCACCCCCGACATACCTGAACCCCAAGCTCTGCAAGAGGCTTTAATGCTTCATCAGAGGGCCGGCTTAAACTCTCAACAGATGGTTGCCTTTTCAGACATCACCAAATTGCAGGAACATAACTGTAAACCCCGCCAAGAGACAAATGTCCAAACTGATTTTAAACAGTCTGTGGGGTAAGTTTGGGGAAAGAAATTACTGTCTAAACACAACCTTGATTAAAACCCCTGAACAGTTTATAGAATTTATGTTTTCCAAACAACATGCAGTATCACACTTTCAATTCTTAAATGACCACGTGGCACAGGTCCAGTGGAGGGCCCCTAAAGATTTCCCCACCAAACAGGGGAACGTTAATGTTTTCATAGCGGTTTTTACCACGGCTTACGCCCGGCTTGAACTGTACAACTTAATGGATCAGTTGCAGGAACGCACGCTCTATCATGATACTGACTCTGTAATCTTTGTCACCAGGCCAGGGGATTGGGTCCCTCCCCTCGGGGACTACCTTGGGGAGTTAACGAGCGAACTAGATCCTCAGGACCACATAGTGGAGTTTGTTTCAGGGGGTCCTAAGACGCATACAGAACGGCTGCGGGTAAGACCTGTATGAAAGTTAAGGGTTTCACTCTGAACCATTGTAACAACAAGCTCATTAACATCAAGTCTCTGAAGACCCTGGTAGAAAGTTTTGTAACCGAGAAAGACGCGCCTCCTCGTGAGATTATTACAGCCGGAAATCAGATCTATCGCAATAAAAAGGGGTACACGTTGGAAAATAGATCACTAAACAAACGGTTCAGGGTGGTGTACAATAAAAGAGTGTTGAAGACTGATTATACCACTCTGCCTTATGGATATTAGCGGTGGTTTTGATAACAGACTTCAACACCCTTTCTCCTGTATTATAGCTGGTCCCTCCAATTCGGGGAAGAGCTATCTTATAAAGAACATCATAGAAGATGTGGACGCAACCAAGTCCCAAGCTCTTGACAACATAGTGTGGTGTTACTCTTGCTGGCAACCTCTCTACGATGATTTGGCTTCGAAAAAAAATAATCTGAAATTTGTGCAAGGTCTCCCCGCCTCGTTGTGTGACGATGACTTGTTCCCGCCCGGTCAAACTAATCTAGTGATCCTTGATGACCTGATGGAGCAGGCCGGTGACAACAGTGAAGTGGAAAAAGCTTTCACAAAGTACACTCATCATAGGAATTTAAGTATTCTTTATTTAGTTCAAAATCTATTTTTTCAAGGTAAAAAAAGCCGCACTATTAATTTAAATGCCAATTATATAATTATTTTTAAAAACCCCAGAGATAAACTACAAGTCACCGTCTTGGCTCGTCAAATGTACCCTAACCAGACCAAGTTCTTTTTGGAGGCATTTGAGGATGCCACCAAAAAACCCTACGGGTACTTGATTGCAGACTTAAAAGCACAAACCCCAGAAGACTTTCGCCTCAGAACAGGTTTGTGCCCGCCCGATTGGCCGGCAGTGTATGTGCTAAAGAAAAGGAAATAAATAAGAATGTCTGTTCGGATTAAAAGAAATCTGCCACTTTTGCAAATGTTATTTGAGGGGAGCCCGCGCCATAGGAAAGCTGTGCTGGCAGGGGCCCCCTCGGATTTGATCGAGACCCTGTGTGAAATAGCTTTTAACATCTTACGCGGTAATATACCCCTAACCCCTTCTCAACATTCTAAACTCAAAAAACAAAAAGCGGTTATCAAGATCATCGCTAATAAGAAGTATTCTATTAAAAGAAAAAGAAAGAAGATTAATCAAACCGGGGGTTTTATAGGACCGCTGTTGAGCATAGCCGTGCCTTTCCTAACCAGTCTTCTAGCTTCCAGAGTGGGTTAATAATGGAATATGCTCAGAAAATGTTTTTGATCCCTCAGGAGCAGCTTGAGAAACTGAGAAAAAATGTTGTCGGGCCAGAGCCCATTAGACAAACGGCCGAAAACAACCTGGACTCTGAAATGAATGCTATACAGGCCAGGGCCGATTTAAATCAGTATTCCAAAGCCCAGTTGTATACCAACACGTTACAGCGCTACCTCCGTCTGGTTAGACAGGGTGAAAAAGATCAAAACATTTTAACTTTAACCATGGCCTCTCAAGAAAATGGTTCTGGGGCTGATGCGGGGGGTACGGTTGATAAAGATGTTGCGGTGACCGAACCTGTTGAGAGTTCAGAGGGAGATGTTGTAACGGATGTTTTGAGAAACATGCCGGCCAGAAGCAAAAGACATGCACAATATATCCTGCACAAAATGGTTCAGAAACCGCGGGTAACGGCTTGGAATGAACAGGGTGAATTTGTTTTTAAAGGACAACTGATCAAAGGTTCACACGTTTGATTTGTTGAAGAGTGTCACTAGCACTAATAAGGTACCCGATAGTCGCCGACCTGTAGGCTGGAATGCTTTCCTACAGGCGATGGCCTGTCTGAACATGCCCCAATCCACAGTTCCTAACCAGGAAACGCGACAAAAAATCCATCTGTGTAAAGAGGTGGAGCCTGATCTGACTCCGATATCTCATTACTCTGACCGTGCTGAGCGACCATCCTCAGGATCTATCCATCGTTGGGAAGCTTATTAATCTCATGTTTTTATTTGTCTCCCCTGTAAATAATGACCCGACAAAGAATTTTTTATTTTATTTTTTTTATTTTCAAATGTTGTACATTTATTTATAACATAACCCCTGCTTTGTATTAGAATTGTTTTGAATAAAAACAAAACTAATGATTCAAAGGCTGTTTTCATTATTTTTTCACCTTAACACGCATGACATCTTTTAAAATCCTCACAAGAACACCCCATCTGTATACATGGCTGTCTAGGGTCGTAAGTCATTGTGTTATAAGGGGGGGTCCACAGTGTACTGACAAACTCTGCCACTTTTTTATCATTTTGGCCTAAATCCTCACTGTACAAGGCCATAATATCGGGGTATGACCTTCCTTTAGATCTATGATATAAGAAAAACACACAGTGTTGACCACAAGTGAAGGTCTGAAGACTTTGTACTTGACGACCGCTGTAAATGGTTTCTTGACAGTTGTTGAGCAGAAAGTTATTGATCTTCCGAGGGAAAGGTCTGAAATCCGGGGGGTTTGCATAGGAATCAAAAAATTCACCACGGTGGTCCTCCCTTAGATAAATAGCCAGCCAATGTTCTCCGGGCATGTTTTTAGGGTGTGTGTTGATTATGTACATTGCAGGTAAATTCTTGATCTTAAATTTAGGCAGCTGATCGCAGGCGTTGACTCCTTGAAACAGTTTCCGTGAGCCGGCCAGGGCATTCATGATGTGGTTGAGCTCTCTGGTGTTCATTTTAATAATAATCATACGGAACGTTTCTCCTCTGATTCACCTCAATAATGTTGTCAAACACAGCATACACGACCATATTTACAGTGCGTGGTAGAGGCTGCTTGAAACGCATCTCCAAACGCATATTGCCCGTCTTCATCAGTGAAAAATGTTGTCCACACTCTTCATCAGGGGTCAGGTTGAAACCGTACAGGGTGTAACCGCTGCAGTATTCCCGGCGATCGATCAGCAGAGTTTGATCCTTGAGATGGCGACCCGTAGCCAGTACTAGACTGTAATATTCACGAACCGCATTGCCGTTTTCAAAGTCAGGTTGAAAAGGTCTGGATGGAACCTGCACACCATCGACGTACAACGCTATAAATTCCGCGTTATAATGTTTAAAGTTAAAGGGGTTCTTGTTGTAAACCCCGGTAAATGCATCATTATCCACGAGACCTATAATAACCTGTTTTGGGAGCTGTCCTAGAAACAGATTTTCCTGGTTCATCACCCGTGTCCCTGCGGGGATACTGTGGACTTTCATGTAGACTCTTTCGATCGGGTACTTGGCGTTTGCCGTCATTAACGCCTGCGTGTGTCCTAGTTTAACCGCCGGGGAGACGGACACTTTTTTCACAAACTGCGAGGCCGATAATATGGTCAGTATATATTTTTCAGTATCAGGTGTCATCAGACAAAAAGCACTTTTACTACGGATCATTTTAATTTTAATGTCTACCCCGTTGAGCATGAGTTTTTCTTGGAAAAATATGTCTGCATGGATATGCCCCATTAGCTCAAAGGTCCTCCCTTCTGTTGAAGAGGCCGTTCTTTTTTGCAAACCCTTATTGAGTCCCTCTGGATCCTTGTCGTCCATAGCTTCCGGGATGTCTTTGAAGAAAAGGCCGGGGCTGAACTGTTTGCTCAGGGTCTCCTCACTATAATTAAGGATACACTCCATCATGGCTCTATAGGGGTAAGTATTGCTGCTTTGACTAATGAGCCGATCTCCCAGGGTCACATCCACCTGTGAAAACATGGTGGCCACCGGGTAATTGATGACCCCAGCGTTGGCCGTCTTCTCGATTGCATCGCCATCCTCATCAGTCACTTTACAGTTCATTAAAATAAATGTGTTATTCAAATCAATATAATCCTCGCCATTGCCAGCTATAAAAAACTCCAGAGGGGCCGTGTCTGAAATTTCCACGATATGTTGGAGAATGAGAGATTCTTCGTTTTTTGTTAGCCACGGATCTTCGTCGCCCCCTGGTGGACACATGCTGTTTCTTCTTTTACCCCCCTCCTCGCCATTACCATGAGACCCGAACCTTCCTGATGCTCATGGCTAGCTGCCCGGTTCATAACATTGGTGAACACGTCACTAACAATATTTTTAGCCGCTGATTTCAAGTGGGGTCTGGCTATAGCAAAGCCTCTCTTAAGCAGGGGTACGGCCATTCTAAAGAGACCACGAAAGAGTCCTCCTAGACCGGCGCCATACATTGTGGGGGCTCCTACAATACCGGGCAAGCCGTTCCCGGCTTGCATCTTGTAATAATCCACATAGGCGCTAGGATCTACATAACCCCTCGAGGTAGCCATTTTAATAATGTACACACTGTTTCAGGGGTCGAAAATGTAGTTTGACAATAACTTTACCGAAGCGGAAGGGTACGTTGATATTCTGATCCGATTTTACTTCGATCGTGATGTTGTCAAAGTGGGTCTTTGAGACTGGTACGTAGTGTGGCTTGTCATAAGTAATTGTGACCATGTCATTGCTTTTACCTTTAATAAGTACATTTCTCAAAAGGGGGACATAACTATCCCCGACCCTCTGGTGGGTTATGATATCCGTATACACATAAAGAGTGTAAAAGCCGCCCCACCACTTCTGAGAACCTGCTCTCTGTGTCAGAATAGAACCCTAATATACGCCCCAGTTGGCCGCTGGTTTGAATGCTAATACCTGGTTTTGACACCTTGTACACTCTGTTTTTAATAGGGTTGTAATATAGCTTGATGTTGGGGGTGCCTTCTGAGAACTGTTTATGAATCTCATCTAATATTTTATCCACATTGTCATAATAACCTCCTTGTATCGTGAATGTCCATTGATTTTAACATCATCAAAAATGGCGAAGGTGGCATCCTTATCTTGTAAAACAGCCCAAGTGTAAGGATACTGTATTTCCGCCAACCCCACTTCCCACGACCCCCTTAGATCTATAGATTTTCCAAATTGTACCGTGTAACTGGATATTTCATTTTTAGGGTATATATCGAGAGAGGCGTTACTGGGTAGAGTCACGTAGAAGCCTCTTGATTCCATCTTGAGTATCGAAAGTAATGCCCCCAACACACCCGCAGGCATGTTGTTATAAGGATTGAATATCGCAAACCTGTTGTTCCGGGACCCAACTATTGAACTTTTCAGGCCATCCAAGCCATTTCACCAACACATATTTTTTCCGGTTCTGGGTTTTTTCAGCTAATATCTTTTCAACTCTGTATACACTGTCTTTACCCACAATCATTTTTTGTAACTCGGCTTCGTAAAACGTTCCTTCTATATCCTCCCCGTCATAGTCTTTTAACCGGTACACGGGGGGGTCTCTAGCCAACTGTTCGGTAACTGTAAAATATTCGTCAGAAAATGTTTGTTCATAACCTTTGGCAAAAGTACTCCTTAGCTTTGAAACGTGAACCACATCACCGATGTTGAACTTATAAGTAGTTTTTCCCTTCTTAATAAATGGTCCGTATAATTCTATATAGACCTTAAAAGAATTACTTTGATCAACATCTATAGGCTTCATTTTAATACTGGTGTGATACCCTTGGTTGTAAGCATCGATAAAATCCTGAACTTTATCAAAATACTTGAACGTGTTGACCGCTGTAAAATATCTCCAGATTTTGGTCTTTATGGTGCGGTTAAACCTCTCCACTACCGATGCCTTAAGCTCATTACCGGTGGTGAAATGATATATTTTGTGTCTCTTCAGTAGATTCTGAAATTCTCTGTTGAGAAACTCTTTTCCTTTATCAGTCTGCAGTTTTTTAGGACATCGACCCTGGGACAATATATCCTCAAAGGCCCTTGTCACCGCCCGACCTGTTTTATTATGTAGAATGCGAGCCCAGGCATATTTTGATAACACATCGATACACATCAACATCAATTTGTGACCATTATTATGTTTTGATAAATTTGACATATCGACTAGATCCATTTGCCATTGTGAGTCTATGTCAGTTGCATATACGCGGTTTCTTTTAAAGTTAATCCTGAGAGGTTTATGTAAGGTATAGGCGTCTTGTTCCCGTAACCATTCTGAAACAACCACATCATTAACCTTCACTCCGGCCTCAGCGAATCCTCTTTGAAAACCCTTCTTACCCGCCAAACCCCCAATCTTGGCTGGGTTGTAGTATAGTTCCTGCATTTGGGGAGCTTGCCGAGTCATTCTGTCAAATAACCACACAGACCCACACTATGCGCAAAGTTTTTATACAAGGTTTTTTATTCAACTTCAGGAGAGCAGATACCCCTTTTTAGACATTTGAGAAAAGTATAACATACACAACAATTTTTTCTACGGTCCAGACAAAAAGAAATCAGATGATTGGTTACTTGATCTATATCAACAAATATACCTGTTTCTTTATCTTGTAGGCACACACCTCAGTTACATATGTAAATAAAACAACAATATGACCTATTTTAAAAGTAAACAGAGGTGTATTAAACATGCTCAGTAAAAGGTCATACAGATGTTGATGAAATGGCCTAATATCATTCTTGGCCCCCTTGAGCGCTTCATCCCAGTGTTCGTACCCTCCGGTCTTTGTTACAGCAGCCATTAACTTTTCCAGGTTTGAAAGTTGATCCTCATCGATGGTTAAATCTGTAGAGAAAAGGCTCGCGTTGGCTACTTTTCTGTCAAGCACATGGTGTAATAGCGCTCTCAGGTTAGCTGCATGGTTAGCTGTTGATGACAGAACCAGTTGCAGAAGCAGTCCAGAACATTCCCCATGTTCAAAGTCCCTTAGTTCAGGTCAGAGTCTGAATCAGTGGCGTAGATGTCGAATTCTTCGTCGCTGCCCCCAGCTTTAACTTCTTTACGGAAGAAATAAGCTTTTAGCTTGCCAGCGGTTTTTCTACTCGGCTCATCCAGGTCATTGAGCAGCTGCCCAAGTTTCTCTATTATAAACGGCTCCTTTTTCAGCTCCAGCAAAATCTCATCTATGATTTTCTGGACTTGTCCCGCAGTGACATGTATGTGGGAGTAAGACAGCGCCTTGATTAGTGCCGGTTTCAGCCACGGTTTGTTGAGTCTTCTGTAAAACACGTTGAAATAGAACAGGAAATAGTAACGGTCTGGTTCAAACAAACAACTGTGTCTCAACTGACTGGGGTGATTCACTTCACACCCCCGACAGACTTCTTTCAGAGCTCGGTCGATGAGAGCACTCAGAATATACACCAGGGTGCTTTTAACCACTCTGCTTACTTGGTCACATACCCCGGGCAAAAATCCTGCGTCTTCATCACGCCCCCGGGACAGTCCGATGCTCATTGGGTCGCCTGGTGGTTTGTGGGGTGTTTCTCCATCCATTGGACTGACCCCCTCCTGAGACACACAGACGGTAGACAGTTCGGCAAAATCGAGGCCCTCCATGAGCTCCAGAGGCTGGGGATCCCCGAGACTCATTTGGACATCCATCGCACCGCATGTTGTTTCGTCCTGAGGGACCGGGGTCTGAGGTCTTGGAGAGTAACCACAGTCAAAGGGTTCCAGAGTGTATACAAAATCTGGGGAATAGAACCAGGGGTGATCCCGGGTTTGAAGAGGCCTGTAGAGCCTGTCGACGTCCGCAGCTTTCGGGTAAGACATTCTCTTTAATTTTAAACCATGAATGAATTGTTGCACCTTTTATCCTATCTCTTCACTACGTCACGACACACCGCCCTCTTAGAAGAGAGTAGCCCCTGAGCCGTCAGACCCCCCTCCAAAACCCCACACGTCGTCTGTCGTAGTTCTGCAAGCTTTCCCATTCACACCTTTCAAAACCCTGAGTCGGAGACTCCATTTCGCATTCTCTTGGACCCTCTTGCAAGCCTTCTAGAGTCTTATCCACAAGCCCCAGATCTCTCCAGGCCATCACCTTCAACCAGTCCTCATAAGAGTATTCAATTACCGTCTCAAAAGGTTCCAACGTACCCTCCTTCTCTCCCAAAGCAAGAAGCTCCACTCCAACATAGCTGGGATCCCTTTTAAAGCGGTAACCCCGTCGAGCCCCCCAGAACAACACCCAGGAGCGTTCAATCTTCAAATTGGTGAGTACAGGAACCCTTGCCCGGGATTGTTTCTTGCGGGGTTTCATGTTGATGTCGCTGGACATGTTGAAGAAGCGGGATGTTTCAGAAGCTGAGAATTAAAGAGGTATTGCCTAATAGAAGCGCGGGTTCTTAAATAGAGAGGACAGTTTCGGGGCGTTGCCTTCAGAGGGGTGGGGGTATTTATGGGTGGCCTTGTTGTTCAGGGTTTTATGGGTGCACACTTTCTGACGGATATGACGTAGGAATAATTAAGGAAATAACTCTACCTAAAATCACGCCCCCCAATTATGACGTAGGAATATTAATAAGCTTAGGGCATACGTCATAACAAAATAGGCCGCGCCCAAAAAACCCTACTATCTACTCTTATGTAGTTGAAGGCGCAGTATAGCTCTCATAGTCTGGTGGTGACGGAAGACCACCAGCCGTTTGAACAAGCCATTCAGCATCACCTTGTTGGGTTAAGTGCAGGCACTGTCAGAGCGCAGGGCGTCCTGCCTTTGAAAGAGTTTCCGAAGTGTCCTGATGTGCCCTTTAGCAATGCCAAACAGGTCTGTGAAAATGGCATCCTTTCGCGGCACTTCAGACGCCATCTCACAGTCTAGCCGACCTGAAACGCCTGAGCCCGTTTTACCAGCAGGCTCCAACGGTAACCGTTTGAAGCAAGAGGCGGCGTTGTCAGTTTCCGTAGTGTAGCGGTTATCACATTCGCCTACCGCGCGAAAGGTCCCCGGTTCGAGACCGGGCGGAAACAGCCTGCTTTGGGCCGGCCCTTTTCGTCCTGCTTGCCCTCGTGGTTCCCCGCAGGCGGTGGGTGGCTTTTCTTCATTGGAGTGCCCGAAATCGGTGCTCTCAGAGCGTCCGTCCGTCGACAGGTTGAAATTGTAAACGCTGGTGTAGCCACTTTTAATTAAAATCTGATGATGATGATGATGATGATGTTGTTGTTGTTGTTGTTCTTGTTGTTCTTGTTGTCGTCGTAGTCGCCGTCATTATTATTGTTAAAGTAAAGCAGTAGTTAGATTTGTTGCTACCGTAAGGTGTAGAAGGCACAATAGCTCTGATAGTCTGGTGGTGAAGGAAGACCACCAGACGTTTGAACAAGCCATTCAGCATCACCTTGTTGGGCTAAGTGCAGGCACTGTCAGAGCGCAGGGCGTCCTGCCTTTGAAAGAGTATCCTAAGTGTCCCGAAATCGGTGCACTCAGAGCGTCCGTCCGTCGACAGGTTGAAATTGTAAACGCTGGTGTAGCCACTTTTAATTAAAATATGATGATGATGATGATGATATTGTTGTTCTTGTTCTTGTTGTTGTTGTTGTTCTTGTTTTTCTTGTTGTCGTCGTGGTCGCCGTCATTATTATTGTTAAAGTAAAGCAGTAGTTAGATTTGTTGCTACCGTAAGGTGTAGAAGGCACAATAGCTTTGTGATTGTCTGATGGTGGCACAAGACGAGCAGCAGCTTTTTGAACAAGCCATTGAGCATCACCTTGTTAGGGTAAGTGTAAGTCTTGTCATAGCTCAGGGCGTTCTTCCTTTGAAAGAGTTTCCAAAGTGTCCTGATGTGCCCTTTAGCAATGCAAAATAGGTCAGTGAAAATAGAAACCTTTATCTCACAGGCTGGCCCACGGGAAACCCCTGTGCGCGTTTTACCAGCCGGCTTCGATGGGAGCCATTTGAAACACCAGGACGGGTCGGTTTCCGTAGTGTAGTGGCTATCACGTTCGCCTCACACGCGAAAGGTCCCTGGTTCGAAACCGGGCGGAAACAACCCGCGGTGCACGCGTGCCAGTGCCGTGTTACCCGTCGCCATCTCTCTGCCCCAAGGCCGGCCGTCGTTTTCTCTTCCTCGGAGTGGCAAGAAATCCTGACCTTGAGAACAAACAATCGCAGAAGGGTAGCTTTGCGAGGCACTGGAACTGACACTTTTAAAATCGATACATGTTGTTGCTGTTACAATACGACCGTAGCAGGATCGGCGACATTGCTGTTACTCTTATGTAGTTGAAGGCGCAGTATAGCTCTGATAGTCTGGTGGTGACGGAAGACCACCAGCCGTTTGAACAAGCCATTCAGCATCACCTTGTAGGGCTAAACGCAGGCACTGTCAGAGCGCAGGTCGTCCTGCCTTTGAAAGAGTTTCCGAAGTGTCCCGAAATCGATGCACTCAGAGCGTCCGTCCGTCGACAGGTTGAAATTGTAAACGCTGGTGTAGCCACTTTTAATTAAAATCTGATGATGATGATGATGATATTGTTGTTCTTGTTCTTGTTGTTGTTGTTGTTCTTGTTTTTCTTGTTGTCGTCGTGGTCGCCGTCATTATTATTGTTAAAGTAAAGCAGTAGTTAGATTTGTTGCTACCGTAAGGTGTAGAAGGCACAATAGCTTTGTGATTGTCTGATGGTGGCACAAGACGAGCAGCAGCTGTTTGAACAAGCCATTGAGCATCACCTTGTTAGGGTAAGTGTAAGTCTTGTCATAGCTCAGGGCGTTCTTCCTTTGAAAGAGTTTCCAAAGTGTCCTGATGTGCCCTTTAGCAATGCAAAATAGGTCAGTGAAAATAGAAACCTTTATCTCACAGGCTGGCCCACGGGAAACCCCTGTGCGCGTTTTACCAGCCGGCTTCGATGGGAGCCATTTGAAACACCAGGACGGGTCGGTTTCCGTAGTGTAGTGGCTATCACGTTTGCCTCACACGCGAAAGGTCCCTGGTTCGAAACCGGGCGGAAACAACCCGCGGTGCACGCGTGCCAGTGCCGTGTTACCCGTCGCCATCTCTCTGCCCCAAGGCCGGCCGTCGTTTTCTCTTCCTCGGAGTGGCAAGAAATCCTGACCTTGAGAACAAACAATCGCAGAAGGGTAGCTTTGCGAGGCACTGGAACTGACACTTTTAAAATCGATACATGTTGTTGCTGTTACAATACGACCGTAGCAGGATCGGCGACATTGCTGTTACTCTTATGTAGTTGAAGGCGCAGTATAGCTCTGATAGTCTGGTGGTGACGGAAGACCACCAGCCGTTTGAACAAGCCATTCAGCATCACCTTGTAGGGCTAAACGCAGGCACTGTCAGAGCGCAGGTCGTCCTGCCTTTGAAAGAGTTTCCGAAGTGTCCCGAAATCGATGCACTCAGAGCGTCCGTCCGTCGACAGGTTGAAATTGTAAACGCTGGTGTAGCCACTTTTAATTAAAATCTGATGATGATGATGATGATGATGTTGTTGTTGTTGTTCTTGTTGTTGTTGTTCTTGTTGTCATCGTGGTCGCCGTCATTATTATTGTTAAAGTAAAGCAGTAGTTAGATTTGTTGCTACCGTAAGGTGTAGAAGACAACAGTTGGTATGGCGTGTGATATCAAAACATTCAGAATACTTTTAACCTATATAATTTATAAGCTTTGTAAAATAAACCCAAATATCTCTTTTGCGGGGATAAACGCTGTTCTGAGTAGTTTGTGACTTGTTTAATACCAAACAAAGCATCGGTATAAAAATAAAAAAAAATCACTGTAAAAGCGCTAGTTATTTTAGATCTTTATAGTTATTTTCTAGGCTCAGGTTGTTTATTAGTGCTTATAAAGGCCTGAAATATTCTTAGTGGTTGTTGACTATAGGTCTTGATGCTTAAAAATGTTTTTTTGAGAGACCAAAAGGTTCTAATAAAAGTTTAGAGTAGAGAGGAGAGAGATCGTCTCCATCTTGGTTTCTATTTGAAATTTGATGCAGTGTCATTTTATTGGTTGGTTTTGATATGTTAATTGGTAACAGGGCGGCACAAAGGCCAGACCAGAACAATGCCTTACAAGCAGATCCGGCATGTGGCCATCAGTATAAGTATGAAGGTCTGGTCTTCAGCTCGACAGACTCATACTTACCTTTCGATTTAAGACTAAAGATCAACAATGTCCGGAAACAACATCAGCGATTCGATTTAAACGAGTTTTTAGGCAAGTCTTCAGATTATTTTCATTGACTCAGAGCGTGTTGTGTGCATGTATTGTAAATAAGGCTATAACATCTGTTTTAAGTTCTGTAAAATAATTTTTCAGCCAGTCAACAGGAGTTCATTCCCAACGCTGAGGAGATCATCTGGAACAACGACGGTAAGATTTTTGTGTTTGCGCTCATGGGTTCTTATGCATGGGTGTGTGTGGTTTTGAAGCGGCTCATTAGAGTTATGAAAACGTTTTGATATATATTAATGCCGGTCTCTTTAATTACACAGAAACTATCGAAAGGCCTGTGATTAATGTCTCCGAGGATCGACCAAGAGAAGTGGTTATCCCTAGACAGGCTGTCTGCCGACCGGGTAAGAACTAAACCCCTGTTTGTTTGTATAACGATTCTGTAAGATGTTTGAGTCCAGTTTTGTTAATTTAAAAAAATTATCCTGTCTAACAGTATTAAGAAATGTGGTTCGAGACAACGAAAGGCCTTCCACATCGAGGGCTTGTTTCGTTTTACCTTCGAGAACCGTAACCTTTCAAGAATCTGAAAGGCCGTCAGCCCCGGTATCTGATAGCTGTGAGTATATATCTGCAGCCTGTAAGAGGTTAAAGCTTTTTATAAAGCGGTGTGGTTAAAGGTTAAACATGTCTCTTACCTTCACAGCGGTGCAAAAAGCTAAACCAGCCGAAAAACATAAGAAACGATTATTCTGTGGAGGTAAGTAAGATCTTTCAAACTTTAATGTTTTTAAAAGGGCTTTGTTTGCCCGTTGAGGGCTAATATTTAAGCGATGGGTGACCGTTTCCTGTAGGGCGGGGGGTTCTGGGAAAGATCTTTAGAAGTCCGGACAGGTCTAGGCTTGTTTCTGGGGAACGTGTTTAGAAATGACCGATTGCCGTACCGTCTGGTTAGGAAGTAAAGCCGTCCGAAAGGGTTTAGTAAGTTGTTTGGCTTATCTCCCGCTATTATACTTCTGTTTTAAAGTGGTTGTAGGAAAAGGCTTGAAGGTGTTCATTGTATTTAATATTTAAACAGATCGTGAAAACGTTTGTGAAACAGGACGTCCCGGGATCAGGAATCGTTTACACTTGGAAGGTTCGTTTAAAAATGAAATGTTGTTGTGTGTGTGTGTGTTTTATTAACAATATTTCAGTTTTTAAAGAAACATTTAAGAAACAGTTTATTTACAGCGGCTTCTCTGTTTTACATTTATTATCAAGTCCTAATAAATATATTGTCTGTAAATAATATTGCGTTGTAGTGAATGTCTAAGGCTATTTTCAAAGGTCTAAAAAAGCTAAAGGTTTTGAATGTCCTGGACATGTTGTTTTAAGTTTGATTTTTGTCGCCGTTTAAAGATGTAAATGTAATGTATATTTTTATTCTTCCCAAGACTCTTGGGATAGTCATTCTGTGGATGAGCTATTGAGAACAATTACCCCGTCTAAGTGGGATCAAACATCTTCCCCGGTGAGATCACCGAGTGGATCCCCCACGGTGGTCTTGGAGACCCCCCAACATCTACTCAGGCCACAGCCTTCTGGGGGTAATTCAACACCCCAGATTCAGCCCGCCGCATTGTCGGGCGGAACAAATAGAGGCATCCAACAACCTCATGGGTCGCCGTCAGTCAGGGCTGACACACCACCCGACGACGGCCTGGTTTCAACATCGTTCCCCCAGACCCATTTCTTGGCTACAGAAACGCGGAACAGTTCCCCGCGCTTGGCCAGGGTGTCACCGCAAAGGCCTTCTTGGTCTCCGTCCATGAGTATACGCTCGCTCCCTGCCTCCTTCGACCGAGATTTACCGGAGCGACCATCCTTTGAAGCTGAGCCAGGCCACCAGCCCCCGGAGCTACTTCCTGAAGGTCGGCATGAGTTGCTACATACTTTGTTACAAAATCAAAGACTTGTGTTAGTGGGGCAAAACCTGGTGATAGAGAGCCAAAACACCCTTATTAATACCCTTACTAACGAATTGTACAGTATTTAATGTTTTAATAGACACAAAACGCCTTACTATTGTGGGTTGTTGGAAAAATAAAAAATAAATTAAAAAATGTCCTGACTTGGTAAAAGAACTCACAAACTAAAGGATTATGAACAAGCTAGGGCCCCAAAAAGACCTTCCCGAGAGAACATCCCCGGCCCTGTTGTGAACTCCTCTGATGTCCCAATGAACCTGGAACTATTACAAATGATAAATGATTTAAATAACCCCCAATTACCACCGATAGAATGTGAATTAACAGACTTACCGGTGAACCCCGACCTGTTACAGATGGTCAATGATCTAAATAACCACCTCCCACCGGTAGCGCTTATAGAGGCTCACCCCCTAGTTCACCCCGATTTGTTTGAAATGGTGGAGGCTTTGGAGGAGCTACCCCGACCAAATTCTGCCCCTATTATAAATGATTTGAGACAATTAGAACACAGGATGGCGGCAGAAGCAGCCATCACTATAGAGGAGGGTCTTGACATTAACCGGTTGGATATCTTTGAAGGACTTTTACAGGCTTTAAATGAGCCTCCTCAAAAAGGGGGTTTTGTAGATGTCAGCAGTGGGGGTGTTCGGAATGTGGAGGGTTCTGAGACTGATAAGGCTGTGGAGGACATGCTCTGTGAGAATGTAGGGGGTGAAGGCTTTGTTCAAAATGATGATGTGTCCAAGAGTACCAGTGATCCCGTGATTATAGATAGACCGGCCTATAACAATTTTGAAATGATTCAGCGTTTTAATTTTGCAGAACTTTTAAATTGTGACAATTATGCAGAAATATTTGTCAACATACACGAGGCCTTGCAGAAAATGCTTGAACAGGTTGCTGAAAGGGTCAGACCTCGAGATGTTGTACAGTTAGAACTCAGAGGGGATGATTTGTTTAGCAACCTATCTGTAATGCTGAGTGGAGATAATTTAGATGTCTGGCTAAAATCGAAGCGTTATTTCAAAGTAACGCAGCCATCTTAGCTGATGAAAGTCTGTCTCTGGTAATGAATGTGGTTCGTAACCCTGAGGGTGGGGCGCTTAGAAGACTGTCGAAATGCTTGAAGAACGACATAATTAGGACCAAGCTCAGGCAATTAGTGGTGAGTTCCAGTGGGGACAATAAGCTCTGTTTTGCTTACAGTTTAATAAAACTACTCACCCCCGACATGCCTGAACCCCAAGCTCTGCAAGAGGCTTTAATGCTTCATCAGAGGGCCGGCTTAAACTCTCAACAGATGGTTGCCTTTTCAGACATCACCAAGTTTGAGGAGTTGTTGTCTTTAAAAATTGTTGTGTGGTACCGTTGTGAGGTAAAGGAAGTATTTGTGAAATTTCAGACACATCCTGAAACCCATACACAGACACTGTTTCTCTTCCTAAGTGATAGTCATTACTTTGGAATAAAGAGTTTGACGGCTTTTTTGGGTTGTTCGTATGTTTGTCATTGGTGTTATAAGGCCTTCAATGATAAGCTTAAGCACCACTGTGACGGTTACTGTAACGTCTGTTTCAATCCGCAATGTCATAAGGATTTGGCCCCTACCATCCGATGTAAAGATTGCTTAAGGATTTGTCTCTCAGCGTTCTGTTTTTCCGAGCATAAGGTACAGAGGGCCGCTGCTGAGGGGGTTAAAAAACTGAGTTATTGTGATCAAACTAAATATTGCCCGCAGTGTTGCCTCCAGTACCGTTTTCATGAGGTTAAACCACACAAATGTCTGGAGCCGAGATGCAGGATCTGTAATGCTGATTTAACCCCGGGGTCCGAACACCAGTGCTTTATTCAGCCGGTTAAAAAGGAGCCGCCGCACAACGGTATGTCTTTTTTGATTTTGAATGCCGGCAAGAAAACGGGGTCCACGTTGCTAATTATATACACTGTATTGACATGTTGGATCGTGAGTGGTCAGCTAGCGGTGAGAGTTGTGTCAGGGATTTCTTTACGCGGTATCGCGGTCCAAAATACCTCAATTACACATTTGTTGCCCACAATGCTAAGGGTTATGATTCTTACATTTTGATGAAGTATCTGGTGGAAAATGGGGTGACCCCAAAAATAATAGCTCAGGGTAGCAAGATCATGTGTTTCACCGACGAAGCTTTCAACTAACGTTACATAGACTCGTTAAATTTCCTCCCCATGAAATTGAGCGCTTTGCCTAAGGCTCTGGGTTTTGAGGCTCAGAAGAAAGGTTGGTTCTGCCATTTTTTTAATACTAAGGACACTCAAAATTATCGAGGGTCCTACCCGCCCGCCTCTTATTATGGGGTTGATACTATGATGTCTCATGAGAGGGAGGAATTCTTTAAATGGTACAATACGGTTAAGGGAGGTGTTTTTGATTTCCGAGAAGAGATGGCCGCTTATTGTAAAAATGATGTGGTGATCCTTAAAGAAGCCTGTGTGCGTTTCCGCGCCGAGGTTATCAACACATCGGGTCTCGACCCTTTGCAAAGTGTGACCATAACGTCTCTCTGCATGAAAATGTATCGGTCCAATTTCTTGCAGAAAAACACTATAGCGGTCACCACTTCTGACAACTATCGTGCTAGACAAAAGAACTTTTCGACTGTCTCCATACAGTGGCTGGAATACCTGAGTGCCCGGGATAACATCTTCATCAGACATGCTTTAAATCAAGGGGAAGTCAAAATGGGGCCTTACTACTTAGACGGTTTTAGCGACGTGTTCGGGCGGCGTACCGCTTATGAGTTTGCAGGTTGTATTTACCATGGCTGTCCTCAGTGCTTCGACCCAAACACCTTTAACCCCGTAACACAAAAACTCTGCGGTGATATGTACTATGATTTCCAGGAACGAATTGAAACTTTAAAAAACACCTATGGTTTGAACGTGCTGGTGATTTGGAAACACGAGTGGACGACCCTGAAGCAACAGGAAGCGGGGGTACAACGGTTTATGGAAACCTTGGACTTTCCTGAACGTCTAGAGCCCCGGGATGCGTTATTTGGGGGTCGAACCAACGCCCTCTGTTTACATTATGAGGTAAAGGAGGGTGAGAGAGTAGATTACTATGATTTCACCAGTCTGTACCCTTATGTCAACAAGACCAAAATGTACCCGGTGGGGCGTCCAACCATTGTTTATCGTGACTTTCTCGAAATTGGACATTACTTTGGTTTGATCAAAGTCACCATGTACCCTCCTCGCGAGCTGTTCTTACCCGTGTTGCCTTACAGGTGTTCGGGAAAATTGATGTTCCCTCTGTGTAGAACGTGTGTGGAAACTGAAAATCAAACTACCTCTTGTCTGCACAGTGATGAAGATAGAGCGCTGACGGGTGTCTGGTGTAGCATTGAGCTTGACAAGGCGGTGTAGAAAGGTTACAGAGTCGGTAAGGTGTATGAGGTTTGGCATTTTTCTGAAAAATCTGATACTCTTTTTGCTGATTACATTATGACCCATCTGAAAGGGAAACAGGAGGCATCGGGCTATCCCTCATGGTGTGTTGACTCCGCGGCCAAAGAGCGATACGTTCATCAATATTTTGAAAAGGAAGGGATCCGTCTAGAGCCGGGGAACATAACTGTAAACCCCGCCAAGAGACAAATGTCCAAACTGATTTTAAACAGTCTGTGGGGTAAGTTTGGGGAAAGAAATTACCGTCTAAACACAACCTTGATTAAAACCCCTGAACAGTTTATAGAATTTACGTTTTCCAAACAACATGCAGTATCACACTTTCAATTCTTAAATGACCACGTGGCACAGGTCCAGTGGAGGGCCCCTAAAGATTTCCCCACCAAACAGGGGAACGTTAATGTTTTCATAGCGGTTTTTACCACGGCTTACGCCCGGCTTGAATTGTACAACTTAATGGATCAGTTGCAGGAACGCACGCTCTATCATGATACTGACTCTGTAATCTTTGTCACCAGGCCAGGGGATTGGGTCCCTCCCCTCGGGGACTACCTTGGGGAGTTAACGAGCGAACTAGATCCTCAGGACCACATAGTGGAGTTTGTTTCAGGGGGTCCTAAGACGCATACAGAACGGCTGCGGGTAAGACCTGTATGAAAGTTAAGGGTTTCACTCTGAACCATTGTAACAACAAGCTCATTAACATCAAGTCTCTGACGACCCTGGTAGAAAGTTTTGTAACCGAGAAAGACGCGCCTCCTCGTGAGATTATTACAGCCGGAAATCAAATCTATCGCAATAAAAAGGGGTACACGTTGGAAAATAGATCACTAAACAAACGGTTCAGGGTGGTGTACAATAAAAGAGTCTTGAAGACTGATTATACCACTCTGCCTTATGGATATTAGTGGTGGTTTTGATAACAGACTTCAACACCCTTTCTCCTGTATTATAGCCGGTCCCTCCAATTCGGGGAAGAGCTATCTTATAAAGAACATCATAGAAGATGTGGACGCAACCGTGTCCCAAGCTCTTGACAACATAGTGTGGTGTTACTCTTGCTGGCAACCTCTCTACGATGATTTGGCTTCGAAAAAAAATAATCTGTAATTTGTGCAAGGTCTCCCCGCCTCGTTGTGTGATGATGACTTGTTCCCGCCCGGTCAAACTAATCTAGTGATCCTTGATGACCTGATGGAGCAGGCCGGTGACAACAGTGAAGTGGAAAAAGCTTTCACAAAGTACACTCATCATAGGAATTTAAGTATTATTTATTTAGTTCAAAATCTATTTTTTCAAGGTAAAAAAAGCCGCTCTATTAATTTATATGCCAATTATATAATTCTTTTTAAAAACCCCAGAGATAAACTACAGGTCACCGTCTTGGCTCGTCAAATGTACCCTAACCAGACCAAGTTCTTTTTGGAGGCATTTGAGGATGCCACCAAAAAACCCTACGGGTACTTGATTGCGGACTTAAAAGCACAAACCCCAGAAGACTTTCGCCTCAGAACAGGTTTGTGCCCGCCCGATTGGCCGGCAGTGTATGTGCTAAAGAAAAGGAAATAAATAAGAATGTCTGTTCGGATTAAAAGAAATCTGCCACTTTTGCAAATGTTATTTGAGGGGAGCCCGCGCCATAGGAAAGCTGTTCTGGCAGGGGCCCCCTCGGATTTGATCGAGACCCTGTGTGAAATAGCTTTTAACATCTTACGCGGTAATATACCCCTAACCCCTTCTCAACATTCTAAACTCAAAAAACAAAAAGCGGTTATCAAGATCATCGCTAATAAGAAGTATTCTATTAAAAGAAAAAGAAAGAAGATTAATCAAACCGGGGGTTTTATAGGACCGCTGTTGAGCATAGCCGTGCCTTTCCTAACCAGTCTTCTAGCTTCCAGAGTGGGTTAATAATGGAATATGCTCAGAAAATGTTTTTGATCCCTCAGGAGCAGCTTGAGAAACTGAGAAAAAATGTTGTCGGGCCAGAGCCCATTAGACAAATGGCCGAAAACAACCTGGAATCTGAAATGAAAGCTATACAGGCCAGGGCCGATTTAAATCAGTATTCCAAAGCCCAGTTGTATACCAACATGTTACAGCGCTACCTCCGTCTGGTTAGACAGGGTGAAAAAGATCAATACATTTTAACTTTAACCATGGCCTCTCAAGAAAATGGTTCTGGGGCTGATGCGGGGGGTTCGGTTGATAAAGATGTTGCGGTGACCGAACCTGTTGAGAGTTCAGAGGGAGATGTTGTAACGGATGTTTTGAGAAACATGCCGGCCAGAAGCAAAAGACATGCAGAATATATCCTGCACAAAATGGTTCAGAAACCGCGGGTAACGGCTTGGAATGAACAGGGTGAATTTGTTTTTAAGGGACAACTGATCAAAGGTTCACACGTTTGATTTGTTGAAGAGTGTCACTAGCACTAATAAGGTACCCGATAGTCGCCGACCTGTAGGCTGGAATGCTTTCCTACAGGTGATGGCCTGTCTGAACATGCCCCAATCAACAGTTCCTAACCAGGAAACGCGATAAAAAATCCATCTGTGTAAAGAGGTGGAGCCTGATCTGACTCCGATATCTCATTACTCTGACCGTGCTGAGCGACCATCCTCAGGATCTATCCATCGTTGGGAAGCTTATTAATCTCATGTTTTTATTTGTCTCCCCTGTAAATAATGACCCGACAAACAATTTTTTTTTTTTTTTTCAAATGTTGTACATTTATTTATACCATAACCCCTGCTTTGTATAAGAATTGTGTTGAATAAAAACAAAACTAATGATTCAAAGGCTGTTTTCATTATTTTTTCACCTTAACACGCATGACATCTTTTAAAATCCTCACAAGAACACCCCATCTGTATACATGGCTGGCTAGGGTCGTAAGTCATTGTGTTATAAGGGGGGGTCCACAGTGTCCTGACAAACTCTGCCACTTTTTTATCATTTTGGCCTAAATCCTCACTGTACAAGGCCATAATATCGGGGTATGACCTTCCTTTAGATCTATGATATAAGAAAAACACACAGTGTTGACCACAAGTGAAGGTCTGAAGACTTTGTACTTGACGACCGCTGTAAATGGTTTCTTGACAGTTGTTGAGCAGAAAGTTATTGATCTTCCGAGGGAAAGGTCTGAAATCCGGGGGGTTTCCATAGGAATCAAAAAATTCACCACGGTGGTCCTCCCTTAGATAAATAGCCAGCCAATGTTCTCCGGGCATATTTTTAGGGTGTGTGTTGATTATGTACATTGCAGGTAAATTCTTGATCTTAAATTTAGGCAGCTGATCGCAGGCGTAGACTCCTTGAAACAGTTTCCGTGAGCTGGCCAGGGAATTCATGATGTGGTTGAGCTCTCTGGTGTTCATTTTTATAATAATCATACAGAACGTTTCTCCTCTGATTCACCTCAATAATGTTGTCAAACACAGCATACACGACCATGTTTACAGTGCGTGGTAGAGGCTGCTTGAAACGCATCTCCAAACGCATATTGCCCGTCTTCATCAGTGAAAAATGTTGTCCACACTCTTCGTCAGGGGTCAGGTTGAAACCGTACAGGGTGTAACCGCTGCAGTATTCCCGGCGATCGATCAGCAGAGTTTGATCCTTGAGATGGCGACCCGTAGCCAGTACTAGACTGTAATATTCACGAACCGCATTGCCGTTTTCAAAGTCAGGTTGAAAAGGTCTGGATGGAACCTGCACACCATCGACGTACAACGCAATAAATTCCGGGTTATAATGTTTAAAGTTAAAGGGGTTCTTGTTGTAAACCCCGGTAAATGCATCATTATCCACGAGACCTATAATAACCTGTTTTGGGAGCTGTCCTAGAAACAGATTTTCCTGGTTCATCACCCGTGTCCCTGCGGGGATACTGTGGACTTTCATATAGACTCTTTCGATCGGGTACTCGGCGTTTTCCGTCATTAACGCCTGCGCGTGTCCTAGTTTAACCGCCGGGAAGACGGACACTTTTTTCACAAACAGCGAGGCCGATAATATGGTCAGTTTATATTTTTCCGTATCAGGGGTCATCAGACAAAAAGCACTTTTACTACGGATCATTTTAATTTTAATGTCTACCCCGTTGAGCATGAGTTTTTCTTGGAAAAATATGTCTGCATGGATATGCCCCATTAGCTCAAAGGTCCTCCCTTCTGTTGAAGAGGCCGTTCTTTTTTGCAAACCCTTATTGAGTCCCTCTGGATCCTTATCGTCCATAGCTACCGGGATGTCTTTGAAGAAAAGGCCGGGGCTGAACTGTTTGCTTAGGGTCTCCTCACTATAATTAAGGATACACTCCATCATGGCTCTATAGGGGTAAGTATTGCTGCTTTGACTAATGAGCCGATCTCCAAGGGTCACATCCACCTGTGAAAACATGGTGGCCACCGGGTAATTGATGACCCCAGCGTTGGCCGTCTTCTCGATTGCATCGCCATCCTCATCAGTCACTTTACAGTTCATTAAAATAAATGTGTTATTCAAATCAATATAATCCTCGCCATTGCCAGCTATAAAAAACTCCAGAGGGGCCGTGTCTGAAATTGCAGAAAGAGGGGGAATCTCTACATATATGATCTTATCTATACTCGTTTGAGTGTATGGAACTGTAAACAGATCCAGTTCTGATTTGACGCATTCTTCCGATAGACTGTGGACAAAAGACATGTTTAAAAGATGTATCCTGAGGCTCTATTTTTCTTTCTTTGAGACTTTCTTTTTGCAGGTTTTTTCTTGTGCTGCTTCCTTCTCCGAGTGTATCCACGATATGTTGGAGAATGAGAGATTCTTCGTTTTTTGTTAGCCACGAATCTTCGTCGCCCTGGTGGACACATGCTGTTTCTTCTTTTACCCCCCCTCCTCGCCATTACCATGAGACCCGAACCCTCCTGATGCTCATGGCTAGCTGCCCGGTTCATAACATTGGTGAACAAGTCACTAACAATATTTTTAGCCGCTGATTTCAAGTGGGGTCTGGCTATAGCAAAGCCTCTCTTAAGCAGGGGTACGGCCATTCTAAAGAGACCACGAAAGAGTCCCCCTAGACCGGCGCCATACATTGTGGGGGCTCCTACAAAACCGGGCAAGCCGTTCCCGGCTTGCATCTTGTAATAATCCACATAGGCGCTAGGATCTACATAACCCCTCGAGGTAGCCATTTTAATAATGTACACACTGTTTCAGGGGTCGAAAATGTAGTTTGACATTAACTTTACCGAAGCGGAAGGGTACGTTGATATTCTGATCCGATTTTACTTCGATCGTGATGTTGTCAAAGTGGGTCTTTGAGACTGGTACGTAGTGTGGTTTGTCATAAGTAATTGTGACCATGTCATTGCTTTTACCTTTAATAAGTACATTTCTCAAAAGGGGGACATAACTATCCCCGACCCTCTGGTGGGTTATGATATCCGTATACACATAAAGAGTATAAAAGCCGCCCCACCACTTCTGAGAACCTGCTCTCTGTGTCAGAATAGAACCCTAATATACGCCCCAATTGGCCGCTGGTTTGAATGCTAATACCTGGTTTTGACACCTTGTACACTCTGTTTTTAATAGGGTTGTAATATAGCTTGATGTTGGGGGTGCCTTCTGAGAACTGTTTATGCATCTCATCTAATATTTTATCCACATTGTCATAATAACCTCCTTGTATCGTGAATGTCCATTGACTCTTTTTAACATCATCAAAAATGGCGAAGGTGGCATCCTTATCTTGTAAAACAGCCCAAGTGTAAGGATACTGTATTTCCGCCAACCCCACTTCCCACGACACCCTTAGATCTATAGATTTTCCAAATTGTACCGTGTAACTGGATATTTCATTTTTAGGGTATATATCGAGAGAGGCGTTACTGGGTAGAGTCACGTAGAAGCCTCCTGATTCCATCTTGAGAATCGAAAGTAATGCCCCCATCACACCCGCGGGCATGTTGTTATAAGGATTGAATATCGCAAACCTGTTGTTCCGGGACCCAACTATTGAACTTTTCAGGCCATCCAAGCCATTTCATCAACACATATTTTTTCCGGTTCTGGGTTTTTTCATCTAATATCTTTTCAACTCTGTATACACTGTCTTTACCCACAATAATTTTTTGTAACTTGGCTTCGTAAAACGTTCCTTCTATATCCTCCCCGTCATAGTCTTTTAACCGGTACACGGGGGGGTCTCTAGCCAACTGTTCGGTAACTGTAAAATATTCGTCAGAAAATGTTTGTTCATAACCTTTGGCAAAAGTACTCCTTAGCTTTGAAACGCGAACCACATCACCGATGTTGAACTTATAAGTAGTTTTTCCCTTCTTAATAAATGGTCCGTATAATTTTTTATAGACCTTAAAAGAATTACTTTGATCAACATCTATAGGCTTCATTTTAATACTGGTGTGATACCCTTGGTTGTAAGCATCGATAAAATCTTGAACTTTATCAAAATACTTGAACGTGTTGACCGCTGTAAAATATCTCCATATTTTGGTCTTCATGGTGCGGTTAAACATCTCCACTACCGATGCCTTAAGCTCATTACCGGTGGTGAAATGATGTATTTTGTGTCTCTTCAGTAGATTCTGAAATTCTCTGTTGAGAAACTCTTTTCCTTTATCAGTCTGCAGTTTTTTAGGACATCGACCCTGGGACAATATATCCTCAAAGGCCCTTGTCACCGCCCGACCTGTTTTATTATGTAGAATGCGAGCCCAGGCATATTTTGATAACACATCGATACACATCAACATCAATTTGTGACCATTGTTATGTTTTGATAAATTTGACATATCGACTAGATCCATTTGCCATTGTGAGTCTATGTCAGTTGCATATACGCAGTTTCTTTTAAAGTTAATCCTGAGAGGTTTATGTAAGGTATAGGCGTCTTGTTCCCGTAACCATTCTGAAACAACCACATCATTAACCTTCACTCCGGCCTCAGCGAGTCCTCTTTGAAAACCCTTCTTACCCGCCAAACCCCCAATCTTGGCTGGGTTGTAGTATAGTTCCTGCATTTGGGGAGCTTGCCGAGTCATTCTGTCAAATAACCACACAGACCCACACTATGCGCAAAGTTTTTATACAAGGTTTTTTATTCAACTTCAGGAGAGCAGATACCCCTTTTTAGACATTTGAGAAAAGTATAACATACACAACAATTTTTTCTACGGTCCAGACAAAAAGAAATCAGATGATTGGTTACTTGATCTATATCAACAAATATACCTGTTTCTTTATCTTGTAGGCACACACCTCAGTTACATATGTAAATAAAACAACAATATGACCTATTTTAAAAGTAAACAGAGGTGTATTAAACATGCTCAGTAAAAGGTCATACAGATGTTGATGAAATGGCCTAATATCATTCTTGGCCCCCTTGAGCGCTTCATCCCAGTGTTCGTACCCCCCGGTCTTTGTTACAGCAGCCATTAACTTTTCCAGGTTTGAAAGTTGATCCTCATCGATGGTTAAATCTGTAGAGAAAAGGCTCGCGTTGGCTACTTTTCTGTCAAGCACATGGTGTAATAGCGCTCTCAGGTTAGCTGCAGAGTGTTGATGACAGAACCAGTTGCAGAAGCAGTCCAGAACATTCCCCATGTTCAAAGTCCCTTAGTTCAGGTCAGAGTCTGAATCAGTGGCGTAGATGTCGAATTCTTCGTCGCTGCCCCCAGCTTTAACTTCTTTACGGAAGAAATAAGCTTTTAGCTTGCCAGCGGTTTTTCTACTCGGCTCATCCAGGTCATTGAGCAGCTGCCCAAGTTTCTCTATTATAAACGGCTCCTTTTTCAGCTCCAGCAAAATCTCATCTATGATTTTCTGGACTTGTCCCGCAGTGACATGTATGTGGGAGTAAGACAGCGCCTTGATTAGTGCCGGTTTCAGCCACGGTTTGTTCAGTCTTCTGTAAAACACGTTGAAATAGAACAGGAAATAGTAACGGTCTGGTTCAAACAAACAACTGTGTCTCAACTGACTGGGGTGATTCACTTCACACCCCCGACAGACTTCTTTCAGAGCTTGGTCGATGAGAGCACTCAGAATATACACCAGGGTGCTTTTAACCACTCTGCTTACTTGGTCACATACCCCGGGCATAAATCCTGCGTCTTCATCACGCCCCCGGGACAGTCCGATGCTCATTGGGTCGCCTGGTGGTTTGTGGGGTGTTTCTCCATCCATTGGACTGACCCCCTGCTGAGACGCACAGACGGTAGACAATTCGGCAAAATCGAGGACCTCCATGAGCTCCAGAGGCTGGGGATCCCCGAGACTCATTTGGACATCCATCGCACCGCATGTTGTTTCGTCCTGAGGGACCGGGGTCTGAGGTCTTGGAGAGTAACCGCAGTCAAAGGGTTCCAGAGTGTATACAAAATCTGGGGAATAGAACCAGGGGTGATCCCGGGTTTGAAGAGGCCTGTAGAGCCTGTCGACGTCCGCAGCTTTCAGGTAAGACATTCTCTTTAATTTTCAACCATGATTGAATTGTTGCGCCTTTTATCCTATCTCTTCACTACGTCACGACACACCGCCCTCTTAGAAGAGAGTAGCCCCTGAGCCGTCAGACCCCCCTCCAAAACCCCACACGTCGTCTGTTTTATCATCGTCGTCGTCATTCAAGGGGGATATATAATCCATAATCCAGCATTTTCTCCTTCTAACCAAATCCAGTTGCGAACATTTGGTCAAGATGTCAAAACCATCATTTATACAGTTTATGACCTCTTTCAAGAACGGCCAGTCCACGGCGTCAAACATAATTTCAGTAACCTGTTTTTCTGGATCCTCCACACCCCCTTCAATAGGGTTTGTAATCAGGGTACTGCTAAACAAAACCTTACGATCTGTAGTTAGAGATAGACTCTTCACCACTCTACCGTAGTTCTGCAAGCTTTCCCATTCACACCTTTCAAAACCCTGAGTCGGAGACTCCATTTCGCATTCTCTTGGACCCTCTTGCAAGCCTTCTAGAGTCTTATCCACAAGCCCCAGATCTCTCCAGGCCATCACCTTCAACCAGTCCTCATAAGAGTATTCAATTACCGTCTCAAAAGGTTCCAACGTACCCTCCTTCTCTCCCAAAGCAAAAAGCTCCACTCCAACATAGCTGGGATACCTTTTAAAGCGGTAACCCCGTCGAGCCCCCCAGAACAACACCCAGGAGCGTTCAATCTTCAAAATGGTGATTACAGGAACCCTTGCCCGGGATTGTTTCTTGCGGGGTTTCATGTTGATGTCGCTGGACATGTTGAAGAAGCGGGATGTTTCTGATGCTGAGAATTAAAGAGGTATTGCCTAAAAGCAGCGCGGGTTCTTAAATAGAGAGGAGAGTTTCGGGGCGTTGCCTTCAGAGGGGTGGGGGTATTTATGGGTGGCCTTGATGTTCAGGGTTTTATGGGTGTACACTTTCTGACGGATATGACGTAGGAATAATTAAGGAAATAACTCTACCTAAAATCACGCCCCCCAATTATGACGTAGGAATATTAATAAGCTTAGGGCATACGTCATAACAAATAGGCCGCGCCCAAAAAACCCTACTATCTACTCTTATGTAGTTGAAGGCGCAGTATAGCTCTGATAGTCTGGTGGTCTTTTAATTAAAATCTGATGATGATGATGATGATGATGATATTGTTGTTGTTGTTGTTGTTGTTCTTGTTGTCGTCGTAGTCGCCGTCATTATTATTGTTAAAGTAAAGCAGTAGTTAGATTTGTTGCTACCGTAAGGTGTAGAAGGCACAATAGCTCTGTGATTGTCTGATGGTGGCACAAGACGAGCAGCAACTGTTTGAACAAGCCATTGAGCATCACCTTGTTGGGAAAAGTGTAAGTCTTGTCATAGCTCAGGGCGTTCTTCCTTTGAAAGAGTTTCCAAAGTGTCCTGATGTGCCCTTGAGCAATGCAAAATAGGTCAGTGAAAATAGAAACCTTTATCTCACAGGCTGGCCCACGGGAAACGCCTGTGTGCGTTTTACCAGCCGGCTTCGATGGGAGCCATTCGAAACTCCAGGACGGGTCGGTTTCCGTAGTGTAGTGGCTATCACGTTCGCCTCACACGCGAAAGGTCCCCGGTTCGAAACCGGGCGGAAACAACCCGCGGTGCATGCGTGCCAGTGCTGTGTTACCCGTCCCCATCTCTCTGCCCCGAGGCTGGCCGTCGTTTTCTCTTGCTCGGAGTGGCAAGAAATCCTGACCTTGAGAACAAACGATCGCAGAAGGGTAGCTTTGCGAGGCGCTGGAACTGACACTTTTAAAATCGATACATGTTGTTGCTGTTACAATACGACCGTAGCAGGATCGGCGACATTGCTGTTACTCTTATGTAGTTGAAGGCGCAGTATAGCTCTGATAGTCTGGTGGTGACGGAAGACCACCAGCCGTTTGAACAAGCCATTCAGCATCACCTTGTTGGGCTAAGTGCAGGCACTGTCTGAGCGCAGGGCGTCCTGCCTTTGAAAGAGTTATCGAAGTGTCCCGAAATCGGTGCACTCAGAGCGTCCGTCCGTCGACAGGTTGAAATTGTTAACGCTCGTGTAGCCACTTTTAATTAAAATCTAATGATAATGATGATGATGATGATGATGTTGTTGTTCTTGTTGATGTTGTTGTTGTTCTTGTTGTTCTTGTTGTCGTCGTAGTCGCCGTCATTATTATTGTTAAAGTAAAGCAGTAGTTAGATTTGTTGCTACCGTAAGGTGTAGAAGGCACAATAGCTCTGTGATTGTCTGATGGTGGCACAAGACGAGCAGCAGCTGTTTGAACAAGCCATTGAGCATCACCTTGTTGGGGTAAGTGTAAGTCTTGTCATAGCTCAGGACGTTCTTCCTTTGAAAGAGTTTCCAAAGTGTCCTGATGTGCCCTTGAGCAATGCAAAATAGGTCAGTGAAAATAGAAACCTTTATCTCACAGGCTGGCCCACGGGAAACGCCTGTGCACGTTTTACCTGCCGGCTTCGATGGGAGCCATTCGAAACACCAGGACGGGTTGGTTTCTGTAGTTTAGTGGCTATCACGTTTGCCTCACACGCGAAAGGTCCCTGGTTTGAAACCGGGCGGAAACAACCCGCGGTGCACGCGTGCCAGTGCCGTGTTACCTGTCCCCATCTCTCTGCCCCAAGGCTGGATGTCGTTTTCTCTTCCTCGGAGTGGCAAGAAATCCTGACCTTGAGAACAAACGATCACAGAAGGGTAGCTTTGCGAGGCGCAGGAACTGACACTTTTAAAATCGATACATGTTGTTGCTGTTACAATACGACCGTAGCAGGATCGGCGACATTGCTGTTACTCTTATGAGTAGATAGTAGGGTTTTTTGGGCGCGGCCTATTTTGTTATGACGTATGCCCTAAGCTTATTAATATTCCTACGTCATAATTGGGGGGCGTGATTTTAGGTAGAGTTATATCCTTAATTATTCCTACGTCATATCCGTCAGAAAGTGTACACCCATAAAACCCTGAACAACAAGGCCGCCCATAACCTGTTGTTCTTGTTGTTCTTGTTGGTCAACTGTAGAGTGTGAATGGGTCGGCTCTTCCTGTAGTGGTTGGGGGTCTTTTTTAAATATACATGTAATGGTTTAGTAAATCTAAACCGTTATAAGATCAACAAGTTCTGTTGTCTGTAATGGTCCCAGGTCTTAACAATGCCAGTTTTGAATAGTGCGTTTATCATATTCACACTGTCTCTGTCTGTCTCTCTCTCTATCTCGCCCAATCATTTTATAAGATTAACAAGTTCTGTTGTCTGTTATGATCCCAGGTCCTATCAATGCCTGTTTTGCATAGGGTATTTATGTTATCCACACTGTATCTGGCTCTGTCTCTCCCCTCAAATTTAATTAAAAATAAAATTAAAAAAGAGGGTGTGTGTGTGGGTGTTTGTGTGTATAGGTTAATTGTTTTTGTAAAAAAAAAAAAAAAAAGCTGTGGTTATATTTTATCTCTCACATAATGTGTTCAGTCGTTTTACTTAAATACATTCTAGGGTCTTAAAGCTCATAAGAGTTAGACTTAAGATAAGGATATGCTTTTAAGGTATTTTAGCAGTCTCAATCCCTGATGATAAGGAATCGTTTAAAAAATAAAAACAACTGATCACTCAATGCTAAATAGATCACAACACTCAAGGCTAAATCACTCACACCATGGGGGGCGGGGGTGGGCTCAGACAACAGTAGGTATGGCGTGTGGTATCAAAACATTCAGAATACTTTTAACCTATATAATTCATAAGCTTTGTAAAGTAAACCCAAATATCTCTTTTGCGGGGATAAACTCTGTTCTGAGTAGTTTGTGACTTGTTTAATACCAAACAAAGCATCGCTATTAAAAAAAAAAAAAAAAAATCACTGTAAAAGCGCTAGTTATTTTAGATCTTTATGGTTATTTTCTTGGCTCAGGTTGTTTTTTAGCGCTTATAAAGGCCTAAAATATTCTTAGTGGTTGTTGACTATAGGTCTTGATGCTTAAAAATGTTTTTTTGAGAGACCAAAAGGTTCTAATAAAAGTTTAGAGTAGAGAGGAGAGAGATCGTCTCCATCTTGGTTTCTATTTGAAATTTGATGCAGTGTCATTTTATTGGTTGGTTTTGATATGTTAATTGGTAACAGGGCGGCACAAAGGCCAGACCAGAACAATGCCTTACAAGAAGATCCGGCATGTGGACATCAGTATAAGTATGAAGGTCTGGTCTTCAGCTCGACAGACTCATACTGACCTTTCGATTTAAGACTAAAGATCAACAGTGTCCGGAAACAACATCTGCGACTTCGATTTAAACGAGTTTTTTGGTAAGTCTTCAGATTATTTTCACTGACTCAGAGCGTGTTGTGTGCATGTATTGTAAATAAGGCTATAACATCTGTTTTAAGTTCTGTAAAATTATTTTTCAGCCAGTCAACAGGAGTTAATTCCCAACGCTGAGGAGATCATCTGGAACAACAACGGTAAGATTTTTGTGTTTGCGCTCATGGGTTCTTATGTATGGGTGTGTGTGGTTTTGAAGCGGCTCATTAGAGTTATGAAAACGTTTTAATACATATTAATGCCGGTCTCTTTAATTACACAGAAACTATCGAAAGGCCTGTGATTAATGTCTCCGAGGATCGACCAAGAGAAGTGGTTGTCCCTAGACAGGCTGTCTGCCGACCGGGTAAGAACTAAACCCCTGTTTGTTTGTATAACGTTTCTGTAAGATGTTTGAGTCCAGTTTTGTTAATTTTAAAAAATTATCCTGTCTAACAGTATTAAGAAACGTGGTTCGAGACAACGAAAGGCCTTCCACATCAAGGGCTTGTTTCGTTTTACCTTCGAGAACCGTAACCTTTCAAGAATCTGAAAGGCCGTCAGCCCCGGTATCTGATAGCTGTGAGTATATATCTGCAGCCTGTAAGAGGTTAAAGCTTTTTATAAAGCGGTGTGGTTAAAGGTTAAACATGTCTCTTACCTTCACAGCGGTGCAAAAAGCTAAACCAGCCGAAAAACTTAAGAAACGATTATTCTGTGGAGGTAAGTAAGATCTTTCAAACTTTAATGTTTTTAAAAGGGCTTTGTTTGCCCGTTGAGGGCTAATATTTAAGCGATGGGTGCCCGTTTCCTGTAGGGCGGGGGGTTCTGGGAAAGATCTTTAGAAGTCCGGACAGGTCTAGGCTTGTTTCTGGGGAACGTGTTTAGAAATGACCGATTGCCGTACCGTCTGGTTAGGAAGTAAAGCCGTCCGAAAGGGTTTAGTAAGTTGTTTGGCTTATCTCCCGCTATTATACTTCTGTTTTAAAGTGGTTGTAGGAAAAGGCTTGAAGGTGTTCATTGTATTTAATATTTAAACAGATCGTGAAAACGTTTGTGAAACAGGAAGTCCCGGGATCAGGAAGCGTTTACACTTGGAAGGTTCGTTTAAAAATGAAATGTTGTTGTGTGTGTGTGTGTTTTATTAACAATATTACAGTTTTTAAAGAAACATTTAAGAAACAGTTTATTTACAGTGGCTTCTCTGTTTTACATTTATTATCAAGTCCTAATAAATATATTGTCTGTAAATAATAAGGCGTTGTAGTGAATGTCTAAGGCTATTTTCAAAGGTCTAAAAAAGCTAAAGGTTTTGAATGTCCTGGACATGTTGTTTTAAGTTTGATTTCTGTCGCCGTTTAAAGATGTAAATGTAATGTATATTTTTATTCTTCCCAAGACTCTTGGGATAGTCATTCTGTGGATGAGCTATTGAGGACAATTACCCCGTCTAAGTGGGATCAAACATCTTCCCCGGTGAGATCACCGAGAGGATCCCCCACGGTGGTCTTGGAGACCCCCCAACATCTACTCAGGCCACAGCCTTCTGGGGGTAATTCAACACCCCAGATTCAGCCCGCCGCATTGTCGGGCGGAACAAATACAGGCATCCAACAACCTCAGGGGTCGCCGTCAGTCAGGGCGGTCACACCACCCAACGACGGCCTGGTTTCAACATCGTCCCCCCAGACCCGTTTCTTGGCTACAGAAACGCGGAACAGTACCCCGCGCTTGGCCAGGGTGTCACCGCAAAGGCCTTCTTGGTCTCCGTCCATGAGTATACGCTCGCTCCCTGCCTCCTTCGACCGAGATTTACCGGAGCGACCATCCTTTGAAGCTGAGCCAGGCCACCAGCCCCCGGAGCTACTTCCTGAAAGTCGCCATGAGTTGCTACATACTTTGTTACAAAATCAAAGACTTGTGTTAGTGGGGCAAAACCTGGTGATAGAGAGCCAAAACACCCTTATTAATACCCTTACTAACGAATTGTACCGTATTTAATGTTTTAATAGACACAAAACGCCTTACTATTGTGGGTTGTTGGAAAAATAAAAAATAAATTAAAAAATGTCCTGACTTGGTAAAAGAACTCACAAACTAAAGGATTATGAACAAGCTAGGGCCCCAAAAAGACCTTCCCGAGAGAACATCCCCGGCCCTGTTGTGAACTCCTCTGATGTCCCAATGAACCTGGAACTATTACAAATGATAAATGATTTAAATAACCCCCAATTACCACCGATAGAATGTGAATTAACAGACTTACCGGTGAACCCCGACCTGTTACAGATGGTCAATGATCTAAATAACCACCTCCCACCGGTAGCGCTTATAGAGGTTCACCCCCTAGTTCACCCCGATTTGTTTGAAATGGTGGAGGCTTTGGAGGAGCTACCCCAACCAAATTCTGCCCCTTTTATAAATGATTTGAGACAATTAGAACACAGGATGGCGGCAGAAGCAGCCATCACTATAGAGGAGGGTCTTGGATATCTTTGAAGGACTTTTACAGGCTTTAAATGAGCCTCCTCAAAAAGGGGGTTTTGTAGATGTCAGCAGTGGGGGTGTTCGGAATGTGGAGGGTTCTGAGACTGATAAGGCTGTGGAGGACATGCTCTGTGAGAATGTAGGGGGTGAAGGCTTTGTTCAAAATGATGATGTGTCCAAGAGTACCAGTGATCCCGTGATTATAGATAGACCGGCCTATAACAATTTTGAAATGATTCAGCGTTTTAATTTTGCAGAACTTTTAAATTGTGACAATTATGCAGAAATATTTGTCAACATACACGAGGCCTTGCAGAAAATGCTTGAACAGGTTGCTGAAAGGGTCAGACCTCGAGATGTTGTACAGTTAGAACTCAGAGGGGATGATTTGTTTAGCAACCTATCTGTAATGCTGAGTGGAGATAATTTAGACGTCTGGCTAAAATCGAAGCGTTATTGCAAAGTAACGCAGCCATCATAGCTGATGAAAGTCTGTCTCTGGTAATGAATGTGGTTCGTAACCCTGAGGGTGGGGCGCTTAGAAGACTGTCGAAATGCTTGAAGAACGACATAATTAGGACCAAGCTCAGGCAATTAGTGGTGAGTTCCAGTGGGGACAATAAGCTCTGTTTTGCTTACAGTTTAATAAAACTACTCACCCCCGACATGCCTGAACCCCAAGCTCTGCAAGAAGCTTTAATGCTTCATCAGAGGGCCGGCTTAAACTCTCAACAGATGGTTGCCTTTTCAGACATCACCAAGTTTGAGGAGTTGTTGTCTTTAAAAATTGTTGTGTGGTACCGTTGTGAGGTAAAGGAAGTATTTGTGAAATTTCAGACACATCCTGAAACCCATACACAGACACTGTTTCTCTTCCTAAGTGATAGTCATTACTTTGGAATAAAGAGTTTGACGGCTTTTTTGGGTTGTTCGTATGTTTGTCATTGGTGTTATAAGGCCTTCAATGATAAGCTTAAGCACCGCTGTGACGGTTACTGTAACGTCTGTTTCAATCCGCAATGTCGTAAGGGTTTGGCCCCTACCATCCGATGTAAAGATTGCTTAAGGATTTGTCTCTCAGCGTTCTGTTTTTCCGAGCATAAGGTACAGAGGGCCGCTGCTGAGGGGGTTAAAAAACGGAGTTATTGTGATCAAACTAAATATTGCCCGCAGTGTTGCCTCCAGTACCGTTTTCATGAGGTTAAACCACACAAATGTCTGGAGCCGAGATGCAGGATCTGTAATGCTGATTTAACCCCGGGGTCCGAACACCAGTGCTTTATTCAGCCGGTTAAAAAGGAGCCGCCGCACAACCGGTATGTCTTTTTTGCTTTTGAATGCCGGCAAGAAAACGGGGTCCACGTTGCTAATTATATACTCTGTATTGACATGTTGGATCGTGAGTGGTCAGCTAGCGGTGAGAGTTGTGTCAGGGATTTCTTTACGCGGTATCGCGGTCCAAAATACCTCAATTACACATTTATTGCCCACAATGCTAAGGGTTATGATTCTTACATTTTGATGAAGTATCTGGTGGAAAATGGGGTGACCCCAAAAATAATAGCTCAGGGTAGCAAGATCATGTGTTTCACCGACGAAGCTTTCAACTAACGTTACATAGACTCGTTAAATTTCATCCCCATGAAATTGAGCGCTTTGCCTAAGGCTCTGGGTTTTGAGGCTCAGAAGAAAGGTTGGTTCTGCCATTTTTTTAATACTATGGACACTCAAAATTATCGAGGGTCCTACCTGCCCGCCACTTATTATGGGGTTGATACTATGATGTCTCATGAGAGGGAGGAATTCTTTAAATGGTACAATACGGTTAAGGGAGGTGTTTTTGATGACCGAGAAGAGATGGCTGCTTATTGTAAAAATGATGTGGTGATCCTTAAAGAAGCCTGTGTGCGTTTCCGCGCCGAGGTTATCAACACATCGGGTCTCGACCCTTTGCAAAGTGTGACCATAGCGTCTCTCTGCATGAAAATGTATCGGTCCAATTTCTTGCAGAAAAACACTATAGCGGTCACCACTTCTGACAACTATCGTGCTAGACAAAAGAACTTTTCGACTGTCTCCATACAGTGGCTGGAATACCTGAGTGCCCGGGATAACATCTTCATCAGACATGCTTTAAATCAAGGGGAAGTCAAAATGGGGCCTTACTACTTAGACGGTTTTAGCGACGTGTCCGGGCGGCGTACCGCTTATGAGTTTGCAGGTTGTATTTACCATGGCTGTCCTCAGTGCTTCGACCCAAACACCTTTAACCCCGTAACACAAAAACTCTGCAGTGATATGTACTATGATTTCCAGGAACGAATTGAAACTTTAAAAAACACCTATGGTTTGAACGTGCTGGTGATTTGGGAACACGAGTGGACGACCCTGAAGCAACAGGATGCGGGGGTACAACGGTTTATGGAAACCTTGGACTTTTCTGAACGTCTTGAGCCCCGGGATGCGTTATTTGGGGGTCGTACCAACGCCCTCTGTTTACATTATGAGGTAAAGGAGGGTGAGAGAGTAGATTACTATGATTTCACCAGTCTGTACCCTTATGTCAACAAGACCAAAATGTACCCGGTGGGGCGTCCAACCATTGTTTATCGTGACTTTCTCGAAATCGGACATTACTTTGGTTTGATCAAAGTCACCATGTACCCTCCTCGCGAGCTGTTCTTACCCGTGTTGCCTTACAGGTGTTCGGGAAAATTGATGTTCCCTCTGTGTAGAACGTGTGTGGAAACTGAAAATCAAACTACCTCTTGTCTGCACAGTGATGAAGAGAGAGCGCTGACGGGTGTCTGGTGTAGCATTGAGCTTGACAAGGCGGTGGAGAAAGGTTACAGAGTCGGTAAGGTGTATGAGGTTTGGCATTTTTCTGAAAAATCTGATACTCTTTTTGCTGATTACATTATGACCCATCTGAAAGGGAAACAGGAGGCATCGGGCTATCCCTCATGGTGTGTTGACTCCGCGGCCAAAGAGCGATACGTTTAGCAATATTTTGAAAAGGAAGGGATCCGTCTAGAGCTGGGGAACATAACTGTAAACCCCGCCAAGAGACAAATGTCCAAACTGATTTTAAACAGTCTGTGGGGTAAGTTTGGGGAAAGAAATTACCGTCTAAACACAACCTTGATTAAAACCCCTGAACTGTTCATAGAATTTATGTTTTCCAAACAACATGCAGTATCACACTTTCAATTCTTAAATGACCACGTGGCACAGGTCCAGTGGAGGGCCCCTAAAGATTTCCCCACCAAACAGGGGAACGTTAATGTTTTCATAGCGGTTTTTACCACGGCTTACGCCCGGCTTGAACTGTACAACTTAATGGATCAGTTGCAGGAACGCACGCTCTATCATGATACTGACTCTGTAATCTTTGTCACCAGGCCAGGGGATTGGGTCCCTCCCCTCGGGGACTACCTTGGGGAGTTAACGAGCGAACTAGATCCTCAGGACCACATAGTGGAGTTTGTTTCAGGGGGTCCTAAGACTTACGCATACAGAACGGCTGCGGGTAAGACCTGTATGAAAGTTAAGGGTTTCACTCTGAACCATTGTAACAACAAGCTCATTAACATCAAGTCTCTGACGACCCTGGTAGAAAGTTTTGTAACCGAGAAAGACGCGCCTCCTCGTGAGATTATTACAGCCGGAAATCAGATCTATCGCAATAAAAAGGGGTACACGTTGGAAAATAGATCACTAAACAAAAGGTTCAGGGTGGTGTACAATAAAAGAGTGTTGAAGACTGATTATACCACTCTGCCTTATGGATATTAGCGGTGGTTTTGAAAACAGACTTCAACACCCTTTCTCCTGTATTATAGCCGGTCCCTCCAATTCGGGGAAGAGCTATCTTATAAAGAACATCATAGAAGATGTGGACGCAACCGTGTCCCAAGCTCTTGACAACATAGTGTGGTGTTTCTCTTGCTGGCAACCTCTCTACGATGATTTGGCTTCGAAAAAAAATAATCTGAAATTTGTGCAAGGTCTCCCCGCCTCGTTGTGTGACGATGACTTGTTCCCGCCCGGTAATACTAACCTAGTGATCCTTGATGACCTGATGGAGCAGGCCGGTGACAACAGTGAAGTGGAAAAAGCTTTCACAAAGTACACTCATCATAGGAATTTAAGTATTATTTATTTAGTTCAAAATCTATTTTTTCAAGGTAAAAAAAGCCGCACTATTAATTTATATGCCAATTATATAATTCTTTTTAAAAACCCCAGAGATAAACTACAGGTCACCGTCTTGGCTCGTCAAATGTACCCTAACCAGACCAAGTTCTTTTTGGAGGCATTTGAGGATGCCACCAAAAAACCCTACGGGTACTTGATTGCGGAATTAAATGCACAAACCCCAGAAGACTTTCCCCTAAGAACAGGTTTGTGCCCGCACGATTGGCCGGCAGTCTATGTGCTAAAGAAAAGGAAATAAATAAGAATGTCTGTTCGGATTAAAAGAAATCTGCCGCTTTTGCAAATGTTATTTGAGAGGAGCCCGCGCCATAGGAAAGCTGTGCTGGCAGGGGCCCCCTCGGATTTGATCGAGACCCTGTGTGAAATAGCTTTTAACATCTTACGCGGTAATATACCCCTAACCCCTTCTCAACATTCTAAACTCAAAAAACAAAAAGCGGTTATCAAGATCATCGCTAATAAGAAGTATTCTATTAAAAGAAAAAGAAAGAAGATTAATCAAACCGGGGGTTTTATAGGACCGCTGTTGAGCATAGCCGTGCCTTTCCTAACCAGTCTTCTAGCTTCCAGAGTGGGTTAATAATGGAATATGCTCAGAAAATGTTTTTGATCCCTCAGGAGCAGCTTGAGAAACTGAGAAAAAATGTTGTCGGGCCAGAGCCCATTAGACAAACGGCCGAAAACAACCTGGACTCTGAAATGAAAGCTATACAGGCCAGGGCCGATTTAAATCAGTATTCCAAAGCCCAGTTGTATACCAACACGTTACAGCGCTACCTCCGTCTGGTTAGACAGGGTGAAAAAGATCAAAACATTTTAACTTTAACCATGGCCTCTCAAGAAAATGGTTCTGGGGCTGATGCGGGGGGAACGGTTGATAAAGATGTTGCGGTGATCAAAGGTTCACACATGTTTGATTTGTTGAAGAGTGTCACTAGCACTAATAAGGTACCCGATAGTCGCCGACCTGTAGGCTGGAATGCTTTCCTACAGGCGATGGCCTGTCTGAACATGCCCCAATCAACAGTTCCTAACCAGGAAACGCGACAAAAAATCCGTCTGTGTAAAGAGGTGGAGCCTGATCTGACTCCGATATCTCATTACTCTGACCATGCTGAGCGACCATCCTCAGGATCTATCCATTGTTGGGAAGCTTATTAATCTCATGTTTTTATTTGTCTCCCCTGTAAATAATGACCCGACAAACAATTTTTTATTTTTATTTTTTATTTTTCAAATGTTGTACATTTATTTATACCATAACCCCTGCTTTGTATAAGAATTGTGTTGAATAAAAACAAAACTAATGATTCAAAGGCTGTTTTCATTATTTTTTCACCTTAACACGCATGACATCTTTTAAAATCCTCACAAGAACACCCCATCTGTATACACGGCTGGCTAGGGTCGTAAGTCATTGTGTTATAAGGGGGGGTCCACAGTGTCCTGACAAACTCTGCCACTTTTTTATCATTTTGGCCTAAATCCTCACTGTACAAGGCCATAATATCGGGGTATGACCTTCCTTTAGATCTATGATATAAGAAAAACACACAGTGTTGACCACAAGTGAAGGTCTGAAGACTTTGTACTTGACGACCGCTGTAAATGGTTTCTTGACAGTTGTTGAGCAGAAAGTTATTGATCTTCCGAGGGAAAGGTCTGAAATCCGGGGGGTTTGCATAGGAATCAAAAAATTCACCACGGTGGTCCTCCCTTAGATAAATAGCCAGCCAATGTTCTCCGGGCATATTTTTAGGGTGTGTGTTGATTATGTACATTGCAGGTAAATTCTTGATCTTAAATTTAGGCAGCTGATCGCAGGTGTAGACTCCTTGAAACAGTTTCCGTGAGCTGGCCAGGGCATTCATGATGTGGTTGAGCTCTCTGGTGTTCATTTTAATAATAATCATACATAACGTTTCTCCTCTGATTCACCTCAATAATGTTGTCAAACACTGCATACACGACCATATTTACAGTGCGTGGTAGAGGCTGCTTGAAACGCATCTCCAAACGCATATTGCCCGTCTTCATCTGTGAAAAATGTTGTCCACACTCTTCGTCAGGGGTCAGGTTGAAACCGTACAGGGTGTAACCGCTGCAGTATTCCCGGCGATCGATCAGCCGGGAGTTTGATCCTTGAGATGGCGACCCGTAGCCAGTACTAGACTGTCATATTCACGAACCGCATTGCCGTTTTCAAAGTCAGGTTGAAAAGGTCTGGATGGAACCTGCACACCATCGACGTACAACGCTATAAATTCCGCGTTATAATGTTTAAAGTTAAAGGGGTTCTTGTTGTAAACCCCGGTAAATGCATCATTATCCACGAGACCTATAATAACCTGTTTTGGGAGCTGTCCTAGAAACAGATTTTCCTGGTTCATCACCCGTGTCCCTGCGGGGATACTGTGGACTTTCATATAGACTCTTTCGATCGGGTACTTGGTGTTTGCCGTCATTAACGCCTGCGCGTGTCCTAGTTTAACCGCCGGGGAGACGGACACTTTTTTCACAAACAGCGAGGCCGATAATATGGTCAGTTTATATTTTTCAGTATCAGGGGTCATCAGACAAAAAGCACTTTTACTACGGATCATTTTAATTTTAATGTCTACCCCGTTGAGCATGAGTTTTTCTTGGAAAAATATGTCTGCATGGATATGCCCCATTAGCTCAAAGGTCCTCCCTTCTGTTGAAAAGGCCGTTCTTTTTTGCAAACCCTTATTGAGTCCCTCTGGATCCTTGTCGTCCATAGCTTCCGGGATGTCTTTGAAGAAAAGGCCGGGGCTGAACTGTTTGCTTAGGGTCTCCTCACTATAATTAAGTATACACTCCATCATGGCTCTATAGGGGTAAGTATTGCTGCTTTGACTAATGAGCCGATCTCCCAGGGTCACATCCACCTGTGAAAACATGGTGGCCACCGGGTAATTGATGACCCCAGCGTTGGTCGTCTTCTCGATTGCATCGCCATCCTCATCAGTCACTTTACAGTTCATTAAAATAAATGTGTTATTCAAATCAATATAATCCTCGCCATTGCCAGCTATAAAAAACTCCAGAGGGGCCGTGTCTGAAATTGCAGAAAGAGGGGGAATCTCTACATATATGATCTTATCTATACTCGTTTGAGTGTATGGAACTGTAAACAGATCCAGTTCTGATTTGACGCATTCTTCCGATAGACTCTTCCGATGGACAAAAGACATGTTTAAAAGATGTATCCTGAGGCTCTATTTTTCTTTCTTTGAGACTTTCTTTTTGCAGGTTTTTTCTTGTGCTGCTTCCTTCTCCGAGTGTTTCCACGATATGTTGGAGAATGAGAGATTCTTCGTTTTTTGTTAGCCACGGATCTTTGTCGCCCCCTGGTGGACACATGCTGTTTCTTCTTTTACCCCCCCCTCCTCGCCATTACCATGAGACCCGAACCCTCCTGATGCTCATGGCTAGCTGGCCGGTTCATAACATTGGTGAACACGTCACTAACAATATTTTTAGCCGCTGATTTCAAGTGGGGTCTGGCTATAGCAAAGCCTCTCTTAAGCAGGGGTATGGCCATTCTAAAGAGACCACGAAAGAGTCCTCCTAGACCGGCGCCATACATTGTGGGGGCTCCTACAAAACCGGGCAAGCCGTTCCATCTTGCATCTTGTAATAATCCACATAGGCGCTAGGATCTACATAACCCCTCGAGGTAGCCATTTTAATAATGTACAAACTGTTTCAGGGGTCGAAAATGTAGTTTGACATTAACTTTACTGAAGCGGAAGGGTACGTTGATATTCTGATCCGATTTTACTTCGATCGTGATGTTGTCAAAGTGGGTATTTGAGACTGGTACGTAGTGTGGTTTGTCATAAGTAATTGTGACCATGTCATTGCTTTTACCTTTAATAAGTACATTTCTCAAAAGGGGGACATAACTATCCCCGACCCTCTGGTGGGTTATGATATCCGTATACACATAAAGAGTGTAAAAGCCGCCCCACCACTTCTGAGAACCTGCTCTCTGTGTCAGAATAGAACCCAAATATACGCCCCAGTTGGCCGCTGGTTTGAATGCTAATACCTGGTTTTGACACCTTGTACACTCTGTTTTTAATAGGGTTGTAATATAGCTTGATGTTGGGGGTGCCTTCTGAGAACTGTTTATGCATCTCATCTAATATTTTATCCACATTGTGATAATAACCTCCTTGTATCGTGAATGTCCATTGACTCTTTTTAACATCATCAAAAATGGCGAAGGTGGCATCCTTATCTTGTAAAACAGCCCAAGTGTAAGGATACTGTATTTCCGCCAACCCCACTTCCCACGACCCCCTTAGATCTATAGATTTTCCAAATTGTACCGTGTAACTGGATATTTCATTTTTAGGATATATATCGAGAGAGGCATTACTGGGTAGAGTCACGTAGAAGCCTCCTGATTCCATCTTGAGAATCGAAAGTAATGCCCCCAACACACCCGCGGGCATGTTGTTATAAGGATTGAATATCGCAAACCTGTTGTTCCGGGACCCAACTATTGAACTTTTCAGGCCATCCAAGCCATTTCATCAACACATATTTTTTCCGGTTCTGGGTTTTTTCAGCTAATATCTTTTCAACTCTGTATACACTGTCTTTACCCACAATCATTTTTTGTAACTCGGCTTCGTAAAACGTTCCTTCTATATCCTCCCTGTCATAGTCTTTTAACCGGTACACGGGGGGGTCTCTAGCCAACTGTTCGGTAACTGTAAAATATTCGTCAGAAAATGTTTGTTCATAACCTTTGGCAAAAGTACTCCTTAGCTTTGAAACGCGAACCACATCACCGATGTTGAACTAATAAGTAGTTTTTCCCTTCTTAATAAATGGTCGGTATAATTTTTTATAGACCTTAAAAGAATTACTTTGATCAACATCTAAAGGCTTCATTTTAATACTGGTGTGATACCCTTGGTTGTAAGCATCGATAAAATCCTGAACTTTATCAAAATACTTGAACGTGTTGACCGCTGTAAAATATCTCCACATTTTGGTCTTTATGGTGCGGTTAAACCTCTCCACTACCGATGCCCTAAGCTCATTACCGGTGGTGAAATGATGTATTTTGTGTCTCTTCAGTAGATTCTGAAATTCTCTGTTGAGAAACTCTTTTCCTTTATCAGTCTGCAGTTTTTTAGGACATCGACCCTGGGACAATATATCCTCAAAGGCCCTTGTCACCGCCCGACCTGTTTTATTATGTAGAATGCGAGCCCAGGCATATTTTGATAACACATCGATACACATCAACATCAATTTGTGACCATTGTTATGTTTTGATAAATTTGACATATCGACTAGATCCATTTGCCATTGTGAATCTATGTCAGTTGCATATACGCGGTTTCTTTTAAAGTTAATCCTGAGAGGTTTATGTAAGGTATAGGCGTCTTGTTCCCGTAACCATTCTGAAACAACCACATCATTAACCTTCACTCCGGCCTCAGCGAGTCCTCTTTGAAAACCCTTCTTACCCGCCAAACCCCCAATCTTGGCTGGGTTGTAGTATAGTTCCTGCATTTGGGGAGCTTGCCGAGTCATTCTGTCAAATAACCACACAGACCCACACTATGCGCAAAGTTTTTATACAAGGTTTTTTATTCAACTTCAGGAGAGCAGATACCCCTTTTTAGACATTTGAGAAAAGTATAACATACACAACAATTTTTTCTACGGTCCAGACAAAAAGAAATCAGATGATTGGTTACTTGATCTATATCAACAAATATACCTGTTTCTTTATCTTGTAGGCACACACCTCAGTTACATATGTAAATAAAACAACAATATGACCTATTTTAAAAGTAAACAGAGGTGTATTAAACATGCTCAGTAAAAGGTCATACAGATGTTGATGAAATGGCCTAATATCATTCTTGGCCCCCTTGAGCCCTTCATCCCAGTGTTCGTACCCCCCGGTCTTTGTTACAGCAGCCATTCACTTTTCCAGGTTTGAAAGTTGATCCTCATCGATGGTTAAATCTGTAGAGAAAAGGCTCGCGTTGGCTACTTTTCTGTCAAGCACATGGTGTAATAGCGCTCTCAGGTTAGCTGCTGAGTGTTGATGACAGAACCAGTTGCAGAAGCAGTCCAGAACATTCCCCATGTTCAAAGTCCCTTAGTTCAGGTCAGAGTCTGAATCAGTGGCGTAGATGTCGAATTCTTCGTCGCTGCCCCCAGCTTTAACTTCTTTACGGAAGAAATAAGCTTTTAGCTTGCCAGCGGTTTTTCTACTCGGCTCATCCAGGTCATTGAGCAGCTGCCCAAGTTTCTCTATTATAAACGGCTCCTTTTTCAGCTCCAGCAAAATCTCATCTATGATTTTCTGGACTTGTCCCACAGTGACATGTATGTGGGAGTAAGAGAGCGCCTTGATTAGTGCCGGTTTCAGCCACGGTTTGTTCAGTCTTCTGTAAAACACGTTGAAATAGAACAGGAAATAGTAACGGTCTGGTTCAAACAAACAACTGTGTCTCAACTGACTGGGGTGATTCACTTCACACCCCCGACAGACTTCTTTCAGAGCTCGGTCGATGAGAGCACTCAGAATATACACCAGGGTGCTTTTAACCACTCTGCTTACTTGGTCACATACCCCGGGCAAGAATCCTGCGTCTTCATCACGCCCCCGGGACAGTCCGATGCTCATTGGGTCGCCTGGTGGTTTGTGGGGTGTTTCTCCATCCATTGGACTGACCCCCTCCTGAGACGCACAGACGGTAGACAATTCGGCAAAATCGAGGCCCTCCATGAGCTCCAGAGGCTGGGGATCCCCGAGACTCATTTGGACATCCATCGCACCGCATGTTGTTTCGTCCTGAGGGACCGGGGTCTGAGGTCTTGGAGAGTAACCACAGTCAAAGGGTTCCAGAGTGTATACAAAATCTGGGGAATAGAACCAGGGGTGATCCCGGGTTTGAAGAGGCCTGTAGAGCCTGTCGACGTCCGCAGCTTTCGGGTAAGACATTCTCTTTAATTTTAAACCATGAATGAATTGTTGCACCTTTTATCCTATCTCTTCACTACGTCACGACACACCGCCCTCTTAGAAGAGAGTAGCCCCTGAGCCGTCAGACCCCCCTCCAAAACCCCACACGTCGTCTGTCGTAGTTCTGCAAGCTTTCCCATTCACACCTTTCAAAACCCTGAGTCGGAGACTCCATTTCGCATTCTCTTGGACCCTCTTGCAAGCCTTCTAGAGTCTTATCCACAAGCCCCAGATCTCTCCAGGCCATCACCTTCAACCAGTCCTCATAAGAGTATTCAATTACCGTCTCAAAAGGTTCCAACGTACCCTCCTTCTCTCCCAAAGCAAGAAGCTCCACTCCAACATAGCTGGGATCCCTTTTAAAGCGGTTACCCCGTCGAGCCCCCCAGAACAACACCCAGGAGCGTTCAATCTTCAAATTGGTGAGTACAGGAACCCTTGCCCGGGATTGTTTCTTGCGGGGTTTCATGTTGATGTCGCTGGACATGTTGAAGAAGCGGGATGTTTCAGAAGCTGAGAATTAAAGAGGTATTGCCTAAAAGAAGCGCGGGTTCTTAAATAGAGAGGAGAGTTTCGGGGCATTGCCTTCAGAGGGGTGGGGGTATTTATGGGTGGCCTTGTTGTTCAGGGTTTTATGGGTGCACACTTTCTGACGGATATGACGTAGGAATAATTAAGGAAATAACTCTACCTAAAATCACGCCCCCCAATTATGACGTAGGAATATTAATAAGCTTAGGGCATACGTCATAACAAAATAGGCCGCGCCCAAAAACCCCTACTATCTACTCTTATGTAGTTGAAGGCGCAGTATAGCTCTGATAGTCTGGTGGTGACGGAGGACCTCCAGCCGTTTGAACAAGCCATTCAGCATCACCTTGTTGGGCTAAGTGCAGGCACTGTCAGAGCGCAGGGCGACCTGCCTTTGATAGAGTTTCCTAAGTGTCCCGAAATTGGTGCACTCAGAGCGTCCGTCCGTCGACAGGTTGAAATTGTAAACGCTGGTGTAGCCACTTTTAATTGAAATATGATGATGATGATGATGATGATGTTGTTGTTCTTGTTCTTGTTGTTGTTGTTGTTCTTGTTTTTCTTGTTGTCGTCGTGGTCGCCGTCATTATTATTGTTAAAGTAAAGCAGTAGTTAGATTTGTTGCTACCGTAAGGTGTAGAAGGCACAATAGCTTTGTGATTGTCTGATGGTGGCACAAGACGAGCAGCAGCTGTTTGAACAAGCCATTGAGCATCACCTTGTTGGGGTAAGTGTAAGTCTTGTCATAGCTCAGGGCGTTCTTCCTTTGAAAGAGTTTCCAAAGTGTCCTGATGTGCCCTTGAGCAATGCAAAATAGGTCAGTGAAAATAGAAACCTTTATCTCACATGCTGGCCCACGGGAAACCCCTGTGCGCGTTTTACCAGCCGGCTTCGATGGGAGCCATTTGAAACACCAGGACGGGTCGGTTTCCGTAGTGTAGTGGCTATCACGTTCGCCTCACACGCGAAAGGTCCCTGGTTCGAAACCGTGCGGAAACAACCCGCGGTGCACGCGTGCCAGTGCCGTGTTACCCGTCGCCATCTCTCTGCCCCAAGGCCGGCCGTCGTTTTCTCTTCCTCGGAGTGGCAAGAAATCCTGACCTTGAGAACAAACGATCGCAGAAGGGTAGCTTTGCGAGGCACTGGAACTGACACTTTTAAAATCGATACATGTTGTTGCGTTACAATACGACCGTAGCAGGATCGGCGACATTGCTGTTACTCTTATGTAGTTGAAGGCGCAGTATAGCTCTGATAGTCTGGTGGTGACGGAAGACCACCAGCCGTTTGAACAAGCCATTCAGCATCACCTTGTAGGGCTAAACGCAGGCACTGTCAGAGCGCAGGTCGTCCTGCCTTTGAAAGAGTTTCCGAAGTGTCCCGAAATCGGTGCACTCAGAGCGTTCGTCCATCGACAGGTTGAAATTGTAAACGCTGGTGTAGCCACTTTTAATTAAAATCTGATGATGATGATGTTGTTGTTGTTATTCTTGTTGTCGTCGTAGTCGCCGTCATTATTAATGTTAAAGTAAAGCAGTAGTTAGATTTGTTGCTACCGTAAGGTGTAGAAGGCACAATAGCTCTGATAGTCTGGTGGTGAAGGAAGACCACCAGACGTTTGAACAAGCCATTCAGCATCACCTTGTTGGGTTAAGTGCAGGCACTGTCAGAGCGCAGGGCGTCCTGCCTTTAAAAGAGTTTCCGAAGTGTCCTGATGTGCCCTTTAGCAATGCCAAACAGGTCAGTGAAAATGGCATCCTTTCGCCGCACTTCAGACGCCATCTCACAGCCTAGCCGACCTGAAACACCTGAGCCCGTTTTACCAGCAGGCTTTAACGGTAACCATTTGAAGCAAGAGGCAGCGGTGTCAGTTTCCGTAGTGTAGCTGTTATCACGTTCGCCTAACGCGCGAAAGGTCCCCGGTTCGAAACCGGGCGGAAACAGCCTACTGTGGGCTGGCCCTTTTCGTCATTCTTGCCCTCGTGGTTCCCCGGAGGCGGTGGGTGTCTTTTCTTCATTGGAGTGCCCGCAATCGATGCACTCAGAGCGTCCGTCCGTCGACAGGTTGAAATTGTAAACGCTGGTGTAGGCACTTTTAATTAAAATCTGATGATGATGATGATGATGATGTTGTTGTTGTTGTTGTTCTTGTTGTTGTTGTTCTTGTTGTCATCGTGGTCGCCGTCATTATTATTGTTAAAGTAAAGCAGTAGTTAGATTTGTTGCTACCGTAAGGTGTAGAAGACAACAGTTGGTATGGCGTGTGATATCAAAACATTCAGAATACTTTTAACCTATATAATTTATAAGCTTTGTAAAATAAACCCAAATATATCTTTTGCGGGGATAAACGCTGTTCTGAGTAGTTTGTGACTTGTTTAATACCAAACAAAGCATCGCTATAAAAAAAAAAAAAAAATCACTGTAAAAGCGCTAGTTATTTTTGATCTTTATAGTTATTTTCTAGGCTCAGGTTGTTTTTTAGTGCTTATAAAGGCCTGAAATATTCTTAGTGGTTGTTGACTATAGGTCTTGATGTTTAAAAATGTTTTTTTGAGAGACCAAAAGGTTCTAATAAAAGTTTAGAGTAGAGAGGAGAGAGATCGTCTCCATCTTGGTTTCTATTTGAAATTTGATGCAGTGTCATTTTATTGGTTGGTTTTGATATGTTAATTGGTAACAGGGCGGCACAAAGGCCAGACCAGAACAATGCCTTACAAGCAGATCCGGCATGTGGCCATCAGTATAAGTATGAGGGTCTGGTCTTCAGCTCGACAGACTCATACTGACCTTTCGATTTAAGACTAAAGATCAACAATGTCCGGAAACAACATCAGCGATTCGATTTAAACGAGTTTTTAGGCAAGTCTTCAGATTCTTTTCATTGACTCAGAGCGTGTTGTGTGCATGTATTGTAAATAAGGCTATAACATCTGTTTTAAGTTCTGTAAAATAATTTTTCAGCCAGTCAACAGGAGTTAATTCCCAACGCTGAGGAGATCATCTGGAACAACGACGGTAAGATTTTTGTGTTTGCGCTCATGGGTTCTTATGCATGGGTGTGTGTGGTTTGAAGCGGCTCATTAGAGTTATGAAAACGTTTTAATATATATTAATGCCGGTCTCTTTAATTACACAGAAACTATCGAAAGGCCTGTGATTAATGTCTCCGAGGATCGACCAAGAGAAGTGGTTGTCCCTAGACAGGCTGTCTGCCGACCGGGTAAGAACTAAACCCCTGTTTGTTTGTATAACGTTTCTGTAAGATGTTTGAGTCCAGTTTTGTTAATTTAAAAAAATTATCCTGTCTAACAGTATTAAGAAACGTGGTTCGAGACAACGAAAGGCCTTCCACATCGAGGGCTTGTTTCGTTTTACCTTCGAGAACCGTAACCTTTCAAGAATCTGAAAGGCCGTCAGCCCCGGTATCTGATAGCTGTGAGTATATATCTGCAGCCTGTAAGAGGTTAAAGCTTTTTATAAAGCGGTGTGGTTAAAGGTTAAACATGTCTCTTACCTTCACAGCGGTGCAAAAAGCTAAACCAGCCGAAAAACATAAGAAACGATTATTCTGTGGAGGTAAGTAAGATCTTTCAAACTTTAATGTTTTTAAAAGGGCTTTGTTTGCCCGTTGAGGGCTAATATTTAAGCGATGGGTGACCGTTTCCTGTAGGGCGGGGGGTTCTGGGAAAGATCTTTAGAAGTCCGGACAGGTCTATGCTTGTTTCTGGGGAACGTGTTTAGAAATGACCGATTGCCGTACCGTCTGGTTAGGAAGTAAAGCCGTCCGAAAGGGTTTAGTAAGTTGTTTGGCTTATCTCCCGCTATTATACTTCTGTTTTAAAGTGGTTGTAGGAAAAGGCTTGAAGGTGTTCATTGTATTTAATATTTAAACAGATCGTGAAAACGTTTGTGAAACAGGAAGTCCCGGGATCAGGAAGCGTTTACACTTGGAAGGTTCGTTTAAAAATGAAATGTTGTTGTGTGTGTGTGTGTTTTATTAACAATATTACAGTTTTTAAAGAAACATTTAAGAAACAGTTTATTTACAGCGGCTTCTCTGTTTTAAATTTATTATCAAGTCCTAATAAATATATTGTCTGTAAATAATAAGGCGTTGTAGTGAATGTCTAAGGCTATTTTCAAAGGTCTAAAAAAGCTAAAGGTTTTGAATGTCCTGGACATGTTGTTTTAAGTTTGATTTCTGTCGCCGTTTAAAGATGTAAATGTAATGTATATTTTTATTCTTCCCAAGACTCTTGGGATAGTCATTCTGTGAATGAGCTATTGAGGACAATTACCCCGTCTAAGTGGGATCAAACATCTTTCCCGGTGAGATCACCGAGAGGATCCCCCACGGTGGTCTTGGAGACCCCCCAACATCTACTCAGGCCACAGCCTTCTGGGGGTAATTCAACACCCCAGATTCAGCCCGCCGCATTGTCGGGCGGAACAAATACAGGCATCCAACAACCTCAGGGGTCGCCGTCAGTCAGGGCTGACACACCACCCAACGACGGCCTAGTTTCAACATCGTCCCCCCAGACCCGTTTCTTGGCTACCGAAACGCGGAACAGTAACCCCGCGCTTGGCCAGGGTGTCACCGCAAAGGCCTTCTTGGTCTCCGTCCATGAGTATACACTCGCTCCTTGCCTCCTTCGACCGAGATTTACCGGAGCGACCATCCTTTGAAGCTGAGCCAGGCCACCAGCCCCCGGAGCTACTTCCTGAAGGTCGGCATGAGTTGCTACATACTTTGTTACAAAATCAAAGACTTGTGTTAGTGGGGCAAAACCTGGTGATAGAGAGCCAAAACACCCTTATTAATACCCTTACTAACGAATTGTACCGTATTTAATGTTTTAATAGACACAAAACGCCTTACTATTGTGGGTTGTTGGAAAAATAAAAAATAAATTAAAAAATGTCCTGACTTGGTAAAAGAACTCACAAACTAAAGGATTATGAACAAGCTAGGGCCCCAAAAAGACCTTCCCGAGAGAACATCCCCGGCCCTGTTGTGAACTCCTCTGATGTCCCAATGAACCTGGAACTATTACAAATGATAAATGATTTAAATAACCCCCAATTACCACCGATAGAATGTGAATTAACAGACTTACCGGTGAACCCCGACCTGTTACAGATGGTCAATGATCTAAATAACCACCTCCCACCGGTAGCGCTTATAGAGGTTCACCCCCTAGTTCACCCCGATTTGTTTGAAATGGTGGAGTCTTTGGAGGAGCTACCCCGACCAAATTCTGCCCCTATTATAAATGATTTGAAACAATTAGAACACAGGATGGCGGCAGAAGCAGCCATCACTATAGAGGAGGGTCTTGACATTAACCGGTTGGATATCTTTGAAGGACTTTTACAGGCTTTCAATGAGCCTCCTCAAAAAGGGGGTTTTGTAGATGTCAGCAGTGGGGGTGTTCGGAATGTGGAGGGTTCTGAGACTGATAAGGCTGTGGAGGACATGCTCTGTGAGAATGTAGGGGGTGAAGGCTTTGTTCAAAATGATGATGTGTCCAAGAGTACCAGTGATCCCGTGATTATAGATAGACCGGCCTATAACAATTTTGAAATGATTCAGCGTTTTAATTTTGCAGAACTTTTAAATTGTGACAATTATGCAGAAATATTTGTCAACATACACGAGGCCTTGCAGAAAATGCTTGAACAGGTTGCTGAAAGGGTCAGACCTCGAGATGTTGTACAGTTAGAACTCAGAGGGGATGATTTGTTTAGCAACCTATCTGTAATGCTGAGTGGAGATAATTTAGATGTCTGGCTAAAATCGAAGCGTTATTGCAAAGAAACGCAGCCATCTTAGCTGATGAAAGTCTGTCTCTGGTAATGAATGTGGTTCGTAACCCTGAGGGTGGGGCGCTTAGAAGACTGTCGAAATGCTTGAAGAACGACATAATTAGGACCAAGCTCAGGCAATTAGTGGTGAGTTCCAGTGGGGACAATAAGCTCTGTTTTGCTTACAGTTTAATAAAACTACTCACCCCCGACATACCTGAACCCCAAGCTCTGCAAGAGGCTTTAATGCTTCATCAGAGGGCCGGCTTAAACTCTCAACAGATGGTTGCCTTTTCAGACATCACCAAATTGCAGGAACATAACTGTAAACCCCGCCAAGAGACAAATGTCCAAACTGATTTTAAACAGTCTGTGGGGTAAGTTTGGGGAAAGAAATTACTGTCTAAACACAACCTTGATTAAAACCCCTGAACAGTTTATAGAATTTATGTTTTCCAAACAACATGCAGTATCACACTTTCAATTCTTAAATGACCACGTGGCACAGGTCCAGTGGAGGGCCCCTAAAGATTTCCCCACCAAACAGGGGAACGTTAATGTTTTCATAGCGGTTTTTACCACGGCTTACGCCCGGCTTGAACTGTACAACTTAATGGATCAGTTGCAGGAACGCACGCTCTATCATGATACTGACTCTGTAATCTTTGTCACCAGGCCAGGGGATTGGGTCCCTCCCCTCGGGGACTACCTTGGGGAGTTAACGAGCGAACTAGATCCTCAGGACCACATAGTGGAGTTTGTTTCAGGGGGTCCTAAGACGCATACAGAACGGCTGCGGGTAAGACCTGTATGAAAGTTAAGGGTTTCACTCTGAACCATTGTAACAACAAGCTCATTAACATCAAGTCTCTGAAGACCCTGGTAGAAAGTTTTGTAACCGAGAAAGACGCGCCTCCTCGTGAGATTATTACAGCCGGAAATCAGATCTATCGCAATAAAAAGGGGTACACGTTGGAAAATAGATCACTAAACAAACGGTTCAGGGTGGTGTACAATAAAAGAGTGTTGAAGACTGATTATACCACTCTGCCTTATGGATATTAGCGGTGGTTTTGATAACAGACTTCAACACCCTTTCTCCTGTATTATAGCTGGTCCCTCCAATTCGGGGAAGAGCTATCTTATAAAGAACATCATAGAAGATGTGGACGCAACCAAGTCCCAAGCTCTTGACAACATAGTGTGGTGTTACTCTTGCTGGCAACCTCTCTACGATGATTTGGCTTCGAAAAAAAATAATCTGAAATTTGTGCAAGGTCTCCCCGCCTCGTTGTGTGACGATGACTTGTTCCCGCCCGGTCAAACTAATCTAGTGATCCTTGATGACCTGATGGAGCAGGCCGGTGACAACAGTGAAGTGGAAAAAGCTTTCACAAAGTACACTCATCATAGGAATTTAAGTATTCTTTATTTAGTTCAAAATCTATTTTTTCAAGGTAAAAAAAGCCGCACTATTAATTTAAATGCCAATTATATAATTATTTTTAAAAACCCCAGAGATAAACTACAAGTCACCGTCTTGGCTCGTCAAATGTACCCTAACCAGACCAAGTTCTTTTTGGAGGCATTTGAGGATGCCACCAAAAAACCCTACGGGTACTTGATTGCAGACTTAAAAGCACAAACCCCAGAAGACTTTCGCCTCAGAACAGGTTTGTGCCCGCCCGATTGGCCGGCAGTGTATGTGCTAAAGAAAAGGAAATAAATAAGAATGTCTGTTCGGATTAAAAGAAATCTGCCACTTTTGCAAATGTTATTTGAGGGGAGCCCGCGCCATAGGAAAGCTGTGCTGGCAGGGGCCCCCTCGGATTTGATCGAGACCCTGTGTGAAATAGCTTTTAACATCTTACGCGGTAATATACCCCTAACCCCTTCTCAACATTCTAAACTCAAAAAACAAAAAGCGGTTATCAAGATCATCGCTAATAAGAAGTATTCTATTAAAAGAAAAAGAAAGAAGATTAATCAAACCGGGGGTTTTATAGGACCGCTGTTGAGCATAGCCGTGCCTTTCCTAACCAGTCTTCTAGCTTCCAGAGTGGGTTAATAATGGAATATGCTCAGAAAATGTTTTTGATCCCTCAGGAGCAGCTTGAGAAACTGAGAAAAAATGTTGTCGGGCCAGAGCCCATTAGACAAACGGCCGAAAACAACCTGGACTCTGAAATGAATGCTATACAGGCCAGGGCCGATTTAAATCAGTATTCCAAAGCCCAGTTGTATACCAACACGTTACAGCGCTACCTCCGTCTGGTTAGACAGGGTGAAAAAGATCAAAACATTTTAACTTTAACCATGGCCTCTCAAGAAAATGGTTCTGGGGCTGATGCGGGGGGTACGGTTGATAAAGATGTTGCGGTGACCGAACCTGTTGAGAGTTCAGAGGGAGATGTTGTAACGGATGTTTTGAGAAACATGCCGGCCAGAAGCAAAAGACATGCACAATATATCCTGCACAAAATGGTTCAGAAACCGCGGGTAACGGCTTGGAATGAACAGGGTGAATTTGTTTTTAAAGGACAACTGATCAAAGGTTCACACGTTTGATTTGTTGAAGAGTGTCACTAGCACTAATAAGGTACCCGATAGTCGCCGACCTGTAGGCTGGAATGCTTTCCTACAGGCGATGGCCTGTCTGAACATGCCCCAATCCACAGTTCCTAACCAGGAAACGCGACAAAAAATCCATCTGTGTAAAGAGGTGGAGCCTGATCTGACTCCGATATCTCATTACTCTGACCGTGCTGAGCGACCATCCTCAGGATCTATCCATCGTTGGGAAGCTTATTAATCTCATGTTTTTATTTGTCTCCCCTGTAAATAATGACCCGACAAAGAATTTTTTATTTTATTTTTTTTATTTTCAAATGTTGTACATTTATTTATAACATAACCCCTGCTTTGTATTAGAATTGTTTTGAATAAAAACAAAACTAATGATTCAAAGGCTGTTTTCATTATTTTTTCACCTTAACACGCATGACATCTTTTAAAATCCTCACAAGAACACCCCATCTGTATACATGGCTGTCTAGGGTCGTAAGTCATTGTGTTATAAGGGGGGGTCCACAGTGTACTGACAAACTCTGCCACTTTTTTATCATTTTGGCCTAAATCCTCACTGTACAAGGCCATAATATCGGGGTATGACCTTCCTTTAGATCTATGATATAAGAAAAACACACAGTGTTGACCACAAGTGAAGGTCTGAAGACTTTGTACTTGACGACCGCTGTAAATGGTTTCTTGACAGTTGTTGAGCAGAAAGTTATTGATCTTCCGAGGGAAAGGTCTGAAATCCGGGGGGTTTGCATAGGAATCAAAAAATTCACCACGGTGGTCCTCCCTTAGATAAATAGCCAGCCAATGTTCTCCGGGCATGTTTTTAGGGTGTGTGTTGATTATGTACATTGCAGGTAAATTCTTGATCTTAAATTTAGGCAGCTGATCGCAGGCGTTGACTCCTTGAAACAGTTTCCGTGAGCCGGCCAGGGCATTCATGATGTGGTTGAGCTCTCTGGTGTTCATTTTAATAATAATCATACGGAACGTTTCTCCTCTGATTCACCTCAATAATGTTGTCAAACACAGCATACACGACCATATTTACAGTGCGTGGTAGAGGCTGCTTGAAACGCATCTCCAAACGCATATTGCCCGTCTTCATCAGTGAAAAATGTTGTCCACACTCTTCATCAGGGGTCAGGTTGAAACCGTACAGGGTGTAACCGCTGCAGTATTCCCGGCGATCGATCAGCAGAGTTTGATCCTTGAGATGGCGACCCGTAGCCAGTACTAGACTGTAATATTCACGAACCGCATTGCCGTTTTCAAAGTCAGGTTGAAAAGGTCTGGATGGAACCTGCACACCATCGACGTACAACGCTATAAATTCCGCGTTATAATGTTTAAAGTTAAAGGGGTTCTTGTTGTAAACCCCGGTAAATGCATCATTATCCACGAGACCTATAATAACCTGTTTTGGGAGCTGTCCTAGAAACAGATTTTCCTGGTTCATCACCCGTGTCCCTGCGGGGATACTGTGGACTTTCATGTAGACTCTTTCGATCGGGTACTTGGCGTTTGCCGTCATTAACGCCTGCGTGTGTCCTAGTTTAACCGCCGGGGAGACGGACACTTTTTTCACAAACTGCGAGGCCGATAATATGGTCAGTATATATTTTTCAGTATCAGGTGTCATCAGACAAAAAGCACTTTTACTACGGATCATTTTAATTTTAATGTCTACCCCGTTGAGCATGAGTTTTTCTTGGAAAAATATGTCTGCATGGATATGCCCCATTAGCTCAAAGGTCCTCCCTTCTGTTGAAGAGGCCGTTCTTTTTTGCAAACCCTTATTGAGTCCCTCTGGATCCTTGTCGTCCATAGCTTCCGGGATGTCTTTGAAGAAAAGGCCGGGGCTGAACTGTTTGCTCAGGGTCTCCTCACTATAATTAAGGATACACTCCATCATGGCTCTATAGGGGTAAGTATTGCTGCTTTGACTAATGAGCCGATCTCCCAGGGTCACATCCACCTGTGAAAACATGGTGGCCACCGGGTAATTGATGACCCCAGCGTTGGCCGTCTTCTCGATTGCATCGCCATCCTCATCAGTCACTTTACAGTTCATTAAAATAAATGTGTTATTCAAATCAATATAATCCTCGCCATTGCCAGCTATAAAAAACTCCAGAGGGGCCGTGTCTGAAATTTCCACGATATGTTGGAGAATGAGAGATTCTTCGTTTTTTGTTAGCCACGGATCTTCGTCGCCCCCTGGTGGACACATGCTGTTTCTTCTTTTACCCCCCTCCTCGCCATTACCATGAGACCCGAACCTTCCTGATGCTCATGGCTAGCTGCCCGGTTCATAACATTGGTGAACACGTCACTAACAATATTTTTAGCCGCTGATTTCAAGTGGGGTCTGGCTATAGCAAAGCCTCTCTTAAGCAGGGGTACGGCCATTCTAAAGAGACCACGAAAGAGTCCTCCTAGACCGGCGCCATACATTGTGGGGGCTCCTACAATACCGGGCAAGCCGTTCCCGGCTTGCATCTTGTAATAATCCACATAGGCGCTAGGATCTACATAACCCCTCGAGGTAGCCATTTTAATAATGTACACACTGTTTCAGGGGTCGAAAATGTAGTTTGACAATAACTTTACCGAAGCGGAAGGGTACGTTGATATTCTGATCCGATTTTACTTCGATCGTGATGTTGTCAAAGTGGGTCTTTGAGACTGGTACGTAGTGTGGCTTGTCATAAGTAATTGTGACCATGTCATTGCTTTTACCTTTAATAAGTACATTTCTCAAAAGGGGGACATAACTATCCCCGACCCTCTGGTGGGTTATGATATCCGTATACACATAAAGAGTGTAAAAGCCGCCCCACCACTTCTGAGAACCTGCTCTCTGTGTCAGAATAGAACCCTAATATACGCCCCAGTTGGCCGCTGGTTTGAATGCTAATACCTGGTTTTGACACCTTGTACACTCTGTTTTTAATAGGGTTGTAATATAGCTTGATGTTGGGGGTGCCTTCTGAGAACTGTTTATGAATCTCATCTAATATTTTATCCACATTGTCATAATAACCTCCTTGTATCGTGAATGTCCATTGATTTTAACATCATCAAAAATGGCGAAGGTGGCATCCTTATCTTGTAAAACAGCCCAAGTGTAAGGATACTGTATTTCCGCCAACCCCACTTCCCACGACCCCCTTAGATCTATAGATTTTCCAAATTGTACCGTGTAACTGGATATTTCATTTTTAGGGTATATATCGAGAGAGGCGTTACTGGGTAGAGTCACGTAGAAGCCTCTTGATTCCATCTTGAGTATCGAAAGTAATGCCCCCAACACACCCGCAGGCATGTTGTTATAAGGATTGAATATCGCAAACCTGTTGTTCCGGGACCCAACTATTGAACTTTTCAGGCCATCCAAGCCATTTCACCAACACATATTTTTTCCGGTTCTGGGTTTTTTCAGCTAATATCTTTTCAACTCTGTATACACTGTCTTTACCCACAATCATTTTTTGTAACTCGGCTTCGTAAAACGTTCCTTCTATATCCTCCCCGTCATAGTCTTTTAACCGGTACACGGGGGGGTCTCTAGCCAACTGTTCGGTAACTGTAAAATATTCGTCAGAAAATGTTTGTTCATAACCTTTGGCAAAAGTACTCCTTAGCTTTGAAACGTGAACCACATCACCGATGTTGAACTTATAAGTAGTTTTTCCCTTCTTAATAAATGGTCCGTATAATTCTATATAGACCTTAAAAGAATTACTTTGATCAACATCTATAGGCTTCATTTTAATACTGGTGTGATACCCTTGGTTGTAAGCATCGATAAAATCCTGAACTTTATCAAAATACTTGAACGTGTTGACCGCTGTAAAATATCTCCAGATTTTGGTCTTTATGGTGCGGTTAAACCTCTCCACTACCGATGCCTTAAGCTCATTACCGGTGGTGAAATGATATATTTTGTGTCTCTTCAGTAGATTCTGAAATTCTCTGTTGAGAAACTCTTTTCCTTTATCAGTCTGCAGTTTTTTAGGACATCGACCCTGGGACAATATATCCTCAAAGGCCCTTGTCACCGCCCGACCTGTTTTATTATGTAGAATGCGAGCCCAGGCATATTTTGATAACACATCGATACACATCAACATCAATTTGTGACCATTATTATGTTTTGATAAATTTGACATATCGACTAGATCCATTTGCCATTGTGAGTCTATGTCAGTTGCATATACGCGGTTTCTTTTAAAGTTAATCCTGAGAGGTTTATGTAAGGTATAGGCGTCTTGTTCCCGTAACCATTCTGAAACAACCACATCATTAACCTTCACTCCGGCCTCAGCGAATCCTCTTTGAAAACCCTTCTTACCCGCCAAACCCCCAATCTTGGCTGGGTTGTAGTATAGTTCCTGCATTTGGGGAGCTTGCCGAGTCATTCTGTCAAATAACCACACAGACCCACACTATGCGCAAAGTTTTTATACAAGGTTTTTTATTCAACTTCAGGAGAGCAGATACCCCTTTTTAGACATTTGAGAAAAGTATAACATACACAACAATTTTTTCTACGGTCCAGACAAAAAGAAATCAGATGATTGGTTACTTGATCTATATCAACAAATATACCTGTTTCTTTATCTTGTAGGCACACACCTCAGTTACATATGTAAATAAAACAACAATATGACCTATTTTAAAAGTAAACAGAGGTGTATTAAACATGCTCAGTAAAAGGTCATACAGATGTTGATGAAATGGCCTAATATCATTCTTGGCCCCCTTGAGCGCTTCATCCCAGTGTTCGTACCCTCCGGTCTTTGTTACAGCAGCCATTAACTTTTCCAGGTTTGAAAGTTGATCCTCATCGATGGTTAAATCTGTAGAGAAAAGGCTCGCGTTGGCTACTTTTCTGTCAAGCACATGGTGTAATAGCGCTCTCAGGTTAGCTGCATGGTTAGCTGTTGATGACAGAACCAGTTGCAGAAGCAGTCCAGAACATTCCCCATGTTCAAAGTCCCTTAGTTCAGGTCAGAGTCTGAATCAGTGGCGTAGATGTCGAATTCTTCGTCGCTGCCCCCAGCTTTAACTTCTTTACGGAAGAAATAAGCTTTTAGCTTGCCAGCGGTTTTTCTACTCGGCTCATCCAGGTCATTGAGCAGCTGCCCAAGTTTCTCTATTATAAACGGCTCCTTTTTCAGCTCCAGCAAAATCTCATCTATGATTTTCTGGACTTGTCCCGCAGTGACATGTATGTGGGAGTAAGACAGCGCCTTGATTAGTGCCGGTTTCAGCCACGGTTTGTTGAGTCTTCTGTAAAACACGTTGAAATAGAACAGGAAATAGTAACGGTCTGGTTCAAACAAACAACTGTGTCTCAACTGACTGGGGTGATTCACTTCACACCCCCGACAGACTTCTTTCAGAGCTCGGTCGATGAGAGCACTCAGAATATACACCAGGGTGCTTTTAACTACTCTGCTTACTTGGTCACATACCCCGGGCATAAATCCTGCGTATTCATCACGCCCCCGGGACAGTCCGATGCTCATTGGGTCGCCTGGTGGTTTGTGGGGTGTTTCTACATCCATTGGACTGACCCCCTCCTGAGACGCACAGACGGTAGACAGTTCGGCAAAATCGAGGCCCTCCATGAGCTCCAGAGGCTGGGGATCCCCGAGACTCATTTGGACATCTATCGCACCGCATGTTGTTTCGTCCTGAGGGACCGGGGTCTGAGGTCTTGGAGGGTAACCGCAGTCAGAGGGTTCCGGAGTATATACAAAATCTGGGGAATAGAACCAGGGGTGATCCCGGGTTTGATGAGGCCTGTAGAGCCTGTCGACGTCCGCAGCTTTCGGGTAAGACATTTTCTTTAATTTTAAACCATGAATGAATTGTTGCGCCTTTTATCCTATCTCTTCACTACGTCACGACACACCGCCCTCTTAGAAGAGAGTAGCCCCTGAGCCGTCAGGCGGCGTCAAACATAATTTCAGTAACCTGTTTTTCTGGATCCTCCACACCCCCTTCAATAGGGTTTGTAATCAGGGTACTGCTAAACAAAACCTTACGATCTGTAGTTAGAGATAGACTCTTCACCACTCTACCATAGTTCTGCAAGCTTTCCCATTCACCACCTTTCAAAACCCTGAGTCGGAGACTCCATTTTGCATTCTCTTGGACCCTCTTGCAAGCCATCTAGAGTCTTATCCACAAGCCCCAGATCTCAATTACCGTCTCAAAAGATTCCAACGTACCCTCCTTCTCTCCCAAAGCAAAAAGCTCCACTCCAACATAGCTGGGATCCCTTTTAAAGCGGTAACCCCGTCGAGCCCCCCAGAACAACACCCCGGAGCGTTCAATCTTTAAATTGGTGAGTACAGGAACCCTTGCCCGGGATTGTTTCTTGCGGGGTTTCATGTTGATGTCGCTGGACATGTTGAAGAAGCGGGATGTTTCTGATGCTGAGAATTAAAGAGGTATTGCCTAAAAGCAGCGCGGGTTCTTAAATAGAGAGGAGAGTTTCGGGGCATTGCCTTCAGAGGGGTGGGGGTATTTATGGGTGGCCTTGTTGTTCAGGGTTTTATGGGTGTACACTTTCTGACGGATATGACGTAGGAATAATTAAGGAAATAACTCTACCTAAAATCACGCCCCCCAATTACGACGTAGGAATATTAATAAGCTTAGGGCATACATCATAACAAAATAGGCCGCGCCCAAAAAACCCTACTATCTACTCTTATGTAGTTGAAGGCGCAGTATAGCTCTGATAGTCTGGTGGTGACGGAAGACCACCAGCCGTTTGAACAAGCCATTCAGCATCACCTTGTTGGGCTAAGTGCAGGCACTGTCAGAGCGCAGGGCGACCTGCCTTTGAAAGAGTTTCCTAAGTGTCCCGAAATCGGTGCACTCAGAGCGTCCGTCCGTCGACAGGTTGAAATTGTAAACGCGGGTGTAGCCACTTTTAATTAAAATCTGATGATGATGATGATGATGATGCTGTTCTTGCTGTTGTTCTTGTTGTTCTTGTTGTCGTCGTGGTCGCTGTCATTATTATTGTTAAAGTAAAGCAGTAGATAGATTTGTTGCTACCGTAAGGTGTAGAAGGCACAATAGCTCTGTGATTGTCTGATGGTGGCACAAGACGAGCAGCAGCTGTTTGAACAAGCCATTGAGCATCACCTTGTTGGGGTAAGTGTAAGTCTTGTCATAGCTCAGGGCGTTCTTCCTTTGAAAGAGTTTCCAAAGTGTCCTGATGTGCCTTTGAGCAATGCAAAATAGGTCAGTGAAAATAGAAACCATTATCTCACAGGCTGGCCCACGGGAAACGCCTGTGCGCGTTTTACCAGCCTGCTTCGATGGAAGCCATTCGAAACGCTAGGACGGGTTGGTTTCCGTAGTGTAGTGGCTATCACGTTCGCCTCACACGCGAAAGGTCCCCGGTTCGAAACCGGGCGGAAACAACCCGCGGTGCACGCGTGCCAGTACCGTGTTACCCGTCCTCATCTCCCTGCCCCAAGGCCGGCCGTCGTTTTCTCTTCCTCGGAGTGGCAAGAAATCCTGACCTTGAGAACAATCGATCGCAGAAGGGTAGCTTTGCGAGGCGCTGGAACTGACACTTTTAAAATCGATACATGTTGTTACTGTTACAATACGACCGTAGCAGGATCGGCGACATTGCTGTTACTCTTATGTAGTTGAAGGCGCAGTATAGCTCTGATAGTCTGGTGGTGACGGAAGACCACCAGCCGTTTGAACAAGCCATTCAGCATCACCTTGTTGGGCTAAGTGCAGGCACTGTCAGAGCGCAGGGCGTCCTGCCTTTGAAAGAGTTTCCGAAGTGTCCTGATGTGCCCTTTAGCAATGCCAAACAGGTCTGTGAAAATGGCATCCTTTCGCGGCACTTCAGACGCCATCTCACAGTCTAGCCGACCTGAAATTCCTGAGCCCGTTTTACCAGCAGGCTTCAACGATAACCGTTTGAAGCAAGACGCCGCGTTGTCAGTTTCCGTAGTGTAGCGGTTATCACGTTCGCCTAACGCGCGAAAGGTCCCCGGTTCGAAACCGGGCGGAAACAGCCTGCTGTGGGCCGGCCCTTTTCGTCCTGCTTGCCCTCGTGGTTCCCCGGAGGCGGTGGGTGGCTTTTCTTCATTGGAGTGCCCGAAATCGGTGCACTCAGAGCGTCCGTCTGTAGACAGGTTGAAATTGTAAACGCTGGTGTAGCCACTTTTAATTAAAATCTGATGATGTTGTTGTTGTTGTTCTTGTTGTTGTTCTTGTTGTCATCGTGGTCGCCGTCATTATTATTGTTAAAGTAAAGCAGTAGTTAGATTTGTTGCTACCGTAAGGTGTAGAAGACAACAGTAGGTATGGCGTGTGGTATCAAAACATTCAGAATACTTTTAACCTATATAATTTATAAGCTTTGTAAAATAAACCCAAATATCTCTTTTGCGGGGATAAACGCTGTTCTGAGTAGTTTGTGACTTGTTTAATACCAAACAAAGCATCGCTATTAAAAAAAAAAAAAAAATCACTGTAAAAGCGCTAGTTATTTTTGATCTTTATGCTTATTTTCTAGGCTCAGGTTGTTTTTTAGCGCTTATAAAGGCCTGAAATATTCTTAGTGGTTGTTGACTATAGGTCTTGATGCTTAAAAATGTTTTTTTGAGAGACCAAAAGGTTCTAATAAAAGTTTAGAGTAGAGAGGAGAGAGATCGTCTCCATCTTGGTTTCTATTTGAAATTTGATGCAGTGTCATTTTATTGGTTGGTTTTGATATGTTAATTGGTAACAGGGCGGCACAAAGGCCAGACCAGAACAATGCCTTACAAGCAGATCCGGCATGTGGCCATCAGTATAAGTATGAAGGTCTGGTCTTCAGCTCGACAGACTCATACTGACCTTTCGATTTAAGACTAAAGATCAACAATGTCCGGAAACAACATCAGCGACTTCGATTTAAACGAGTTTTTAGGCAAGTCTTCAGATTATTTTCATTGACTCAGAGCGTGTTGTGTGCATGTATTGTAAATAAGGCTATAACATCTGTTTTAAGTTCTGTAAAATTATTTTTCAGCCAGTCAACAGCAGTTATTTCCCAACGCTGAGGAGATAATCTGGAACAACGACGGTAAGATTTTTGTGTTTGCGCTCATGGGTTCTTATGTATGGGTGTGTGTGGTTTTGAAGAGGCTCATTAGAGTTATGAAAACGTTTTAATATATATTAATGCCGGTCTCTTTAATTACACAGATACTATCGAAAGGCCTGTGATTAATGTCTCCGAGGATCGACCAAGAGAAGTGGTTGTCCCTAGACAGGCTGTCTGCCGACCGGGTAAGAACTAAACCCCTGTTTGTTTGTATAACGTTTCTGTAAGATGTTTGAGTCCAGTTTTGTTAATTTTAAAAAATTATCCTGTCTAACAGTATTAAGAAACGTGGTTCGAGACAACGAAAGGCCTTCCACATCGAGGGCTTGTTTCGTTTTACCTACTAGAACAGTAACCTTTCAAGAATCTGAAAGGCCGTCAGCCCCGGTATCTGATAGCTGTGAGTATATATCTGCAGCCTGTAAGAGGTTAAAGCTTTTTATAAAGCGGTGTGATTAAAGGTTAAACATGTCTCTTACCTTCACAGCGGTGCAAAAAGCTAAACCAGCCAAAAAAAATAAGAAACGATTATTCTGTGGAGGTAAGTAAGATCTTTCAAACTTTAATGTTTTTAAAAGGGCTTTGTTTGCCCGTTGAGGGCTAATATTTAAGCGATTTAAGCGTTTCCTGTAGGGCGGGGGGTTCTGGGAAAGATCTTTAGAAGTCCGGACAGGTCTAGGCTTGTTTCTGGGGAACGTGTTTAGAAATGACCGATTGCCGTACCGTCTGGTTAGGAAGTAAAGCCGTCCGAAAGGGTTTAGTAAGTTGTTTGACTTATCTCCCGCTATTATACTTCTGTTTTAAAGTGGTTGTAGGAAAAGGCTTGAAGGTGTTCATTGTATTTAATATTTAAACAGATCGTGAAAACGTTTGTGAAACAGGAAGTCCCGGGATCAGGAATCGTTTACACTTGGAAGGTTCGTTTAAAAATGAAATGTTGTTGTGTGTGTGTGTGTTTTATTAACAATATTACAGTTTTTAAAGAAACATTTAAGAAACAGTTTATTTACAGTTTATTTACAGCGGCTTCTCTGTTTTACATTTATTATCAAGTCCTAATAAATATATTGTCTGTAAATAATATTGCGTTGTATTGAATGTCTAAGGCTATTTTCAAAGGTCTAAAAAAGCTAAAGGTTTTGAATGTCCTGGACATGTTGTTTTAAGTTTGATTTCTGTCGCCGTTTAAAGATGTAAATGTAATGTATATTTTTATTCTTCCCAAGACTCTTGGGATAGTCATTCTGTGGATGAGCTATTGAGAACAATTACCCCGTCTAAGTGGGATCAAACATCTTCCCCGGTGAGATCACCAAGAGGATCCCCCACGGTGGTCATGGAGACCCCCCAACATCTACTCAGGCCACAGCCTTCTGGGGGTAATTCAACACCCCAGATTCAGCCCGCCGCATTGTCGGGCGGAACAAATAGAGGCATCCAACAACCTCATGGGTCGCCGTCAGTCAGGGCTGACACATCACCCAACGACGGCCTGGTTTCAACATCGTTCCCCCAGACCCATTTCTTGGCTACAGAAACGCGGAACAGTACCCCGCGCTTGGCCAGGGTGTCACCGCAAGGGCCTTCTTGGTCTCCGTCCATGAGTATACGCTCGCTCCCTGCCTCCTTCGACCGAGATTTACCGGAGCGACCATCCTTTGAAGCTGAGCCAGGCCACCAGCCCCCGGAGCTACTTCCTGAAGGTCAGCATGAGTTGCTACATACTTTGTTACAAAATCAAAGACTTGTGTTAGTGGGGCAAAACCTGGTGATAGAGAGCCAAAACACCCTTATTAATACCCTTACTAACGAATTGTACAGTATTTAATGTTATAATAGACACAAAACGCCTTACTATTGTGGGTTGTTGGAAAAATAAAAAATAAATTAAAAAATGTCCTGACTTGGTAAAAGAACTCACAAACTAAAGGATTATGAACAAGCTAGGGCCCCAAAAAGACCTTCCCGAGAGAACATCCCCGGCCCTGTTGTGAACTCCTCTGATGTCCCAATGAACCTGGAACTATTACAAATGATAAATGATGTAAATAACCCCCAAATACCACCGATAGAATGTGAATTAACAGACTTACCGGTGAACCCCGACCTGTTACAGATGGTCAATGATCTAAATAACCACCTCCCACCGGTAGCGCTTATAGAGGCTCACCCCCTAGTTCACCCCGATTTGTTTGAAATGGTGGAGGCTTTGGAGGAGCTGCCCCGACCAAATTCTGCCCCTATTATAAATGATTTGAGACAATTAGAACACAGGATGGCGGCAGAAGCAGCCATCACTATAGAGGAGGGTCTTGACATTAACCGGTTGGATATCTTTGAAGGACTTTTACAGGCTTTAAATGAGCCTCCTCAAAAAGGGGGTTTTGTAGATGTCAGCAGTGGGGGTGTTCGGAATGTGGAGGGTTCTGAGACTGATAAGGCTGTGGAGGACATGCTCTGTGAGAATGTAGGGGGTGAAGGCTTTGTTCAAAATGATGATGTGTCCAAGAGTACCAGTGATCCCGTGATTATAGATAGACCGGCCTATAACAATTTTTAAATGATTCAGCGTTTTAATTTTGCAGAACTTTTAAATTGTGACAATTATGCAGAAATATTTGTCAACATACACGAGGCCTTGCAAAAAATGCTTGAACAGGTTGCTGAAAGGGTCAGACCTCGAGATGTTGTACAGTTAGAACTCAGAGGGGATGATTTGTTTAGCAACCTATCTGTAATGCTGAGTGGAGATAATTTAGATGTCTGGCTAAAATCGAAGCGTTATTGCAAAGTAACGCAGCCATCTTAGCTGATGAAAGTCTGTCTCTGGTAATGAATGTGGTTCGTAACCCTGAGGGTGGGGCGCTTAGAAGACTGTCGAAATGCTTGAAGAACGTCATAATTAGGACCAAGCTCAGGCAATTAGTGGTGAGTTCCAGTGGGGACAATAAGCTCTGTTTTGCTTACAGTTTAATAAAACTACTCACCCCCGACATGCCTGAACCCCAAGCTCTGCAAGAGGCTTTAATGCTTCATCAGAGGGCCGGCTTAAACTCTCAACAGATGGTTGCCTTTTCAGACATCACCAAGTTTGAGGAGTTGTTGTCTTTAAAAATTGTTGTGTGGTACCGTTGTGAGGTAAAGGAAGTATTTGTGAAATTTCAGACACATCCTGAAACCTATACACAGACACTGTTTCTCTTCCTAAGTGATAGTCATTACTTTGGAATAAAGAGTTTGACGGCTTTTTTGGGTTGTTCGTATGTTTGTCATTGGTGTTATAAGGCCTTCAATGATAAGCTTAAGCACCGCTGTGACGGTTACTGTAACGTCTGTTTCAATCCGCAATGTCATAAGGGTTTGGCCCCTACCATCCGATGTAAAGATTGCTTAAGGATTTGTCTCTCAGCGTTCTGTTTTTCCGAGCATAAGGTACAGAGGGCCGCTGCTGAGGGGGTTTAAAAACGGAGTTATTGTGATCAAACTAAATATTGCCCGCAGTGTTGCCTCCAGTACCGTTTTCATGAGGTTAAACCACACAAATATCTGGAGCCGAGATGCAGGATCTGTAGTGCTGATTTAACCCCGGGGTCCGAACACCAGTGCTTTATTCAGCCGGTTAAAAAGGAGCCGCCGCACAACCGGTATGTCTTTTTTGATTTTGAATGCCGGCAAGAAAACGGGGTCCACGTTGCTAATTATATACACTGCATTGACATGTTGGATCGTGAGTGGTCAGCTAGCGGTGAGAGTTGTGTCAGGGATTTCTTTACGCGGTATCGCGGTCCAAAATACCTCAATTACACATTTGTTGCCCACAATGCTAAGGGTTATGATTCTTACATTTTGATGAAGTATCTGGTGGAAAATGGGGTGACCCCAAAAATAATAGCTCAGGGTAGCAAGATCATGTGTTTCACCGACGAAGCTTTCAACTAACGTTACATAGACTCGTTAAATTTCCTCCCCATGAAATTGAGCGCTTTGCCTAAGGCTCTGGGTTTTGAGGCTCAGAAGAAAGGTTGGTTCTGCCATTTTTTTAATACTAAGGACACTCAAAATTATCGAGGGTCCTACCCGCCCGCCTCTTATTATGGGGTTGATACTATGATGTCTCATGAGAGGGAGGAATTCTTTAAATGGTACAATACGGTTAAGGGAGGTGTTTTTGATTTCCGAGAAGAGATGGCCGCTTATTGTAAAAATGATGTGGTGATCCTTAAAGAAGCCTGTGTGCGTTTCCGCGCCGAGGTTATCAACACATCGGGTCTCGACCCTTTGCAAAGTGTGACCATAGCGTCTCTCTGCATGAAAATGTATCGGTCCAATTTCTTGCAGAAAAACACTATAGCGGTCACCACTTCTGACAACTATCGTGCTAGACAAAAGAACTTTTCGACTGTCTCCATACAGTGGCTGGAATACCTGAGTGCCCGGGATAACATCTTCATCAGACATGCTTTAAATCAAGGGGAAGTCAAAATGGGGCCTTACTACTTAGACGATTTTAGCGACGTGTCCGGGCGGCGTACCGCTTATGAGTTTGCAGGTTGTATTTACCATGGCTGTCCTCAGTGCTTCGACCCAAACACCTTTAACCCCGTAACACAAAAACTCTGCGGTGATATGTACTATGATTTCCAGGAACGAATTGAAACTTTAAAAAACACCTATGGTTTGAACGTGCTGGTGATTTGGAAACACGAGTGGACGACCCTGAAGCAACAGGATGCGGGGGTACAACGGTTTATGGAAACCTTGGACTTTCCTGAACGTCTAGAGCCCCGGGATGTGTTATTTGGGGGTCGTACCAACGCCCTCTGTTTACATTATGAGGTAAAGGAGGGTGAGAGAGTAGATTACTATGATTTCACCAGTCTGTACCCTTATGTCAACAAGACCAAAATGTACCCGGTGGGGCGTCCAACCATTGTTTATCGTGACTTTCTCGAAATCGGACATTACTTTGGTTTGATCAAAGTCACCATGTACCCTCCTCGCGAGCTGTTCTTACCCGTGTTGCCTTACAGGTGTTCGGGAAAATTGATGTTCCCTCTGTGTAGAACGTGTGTGGAAACTGAAAATCAAACTACCTCTTGTCTGCACAGTGATGAAGAGAGAGCGCTGACGGGTGTCTAGTGTAACATTGAGCTTGACAAGGCGGTGGAGAAAGGTTACAGAGTCGGTAAGGTGCATGAGGTTTGGCATTTTTCTGAAAAATCTGATACTCTTTTTGCTGATTACATTATGACCCATCTGAAAGGGAAACAGGAGGCATCGGGCTATCCCTCATGGTGTGTTGACTCCGCGGCCAAAGAGCGATACGTTCAGCAATATTTTGAAAAGGAAGGGATCCGTCTAGAGCCGGGGAACATAACTGTAAACCCCGCCAAGAGACAAATGTCCAAACTGATTTTAAACAGTCTGTGGGGTAAGTTTGGGGAAAGAAATTACCGTCTAAACACAACCTTGATTAAAACCCCTGAACAGTTTATAGAATTTATGTTTTCCAAACAACATGCAGTATCACACTTTCAATTCTTAAATGACCACGTGGCACAGGTCCAGTGGAGGGCCCCTAAAGATTTCCCCACCAAACAGGGGAACGTTAATGTTTTCATAGCGGTTTTTACCACGGCTTACGCCCGGCTTGAACTGTACAACTTAATGGATCAGTTGCAGGAACGCACGCTCTATCATGATACTGACTCTGTAATCTTTGTCACCAGGCCAGGGGATTGGGTCCCTCCCCTCGGGGACTACCTTGGGGAGTTAACGAGCGAACTAGATCCTCAGGACCACATAGTGGAGTTTGTTTCAGGGGGTCCTAAGACTTACGCATACAGAACGGCTGCGGGTAAGACCTGTATGAAAGTTAAGGGTTTCACTCTGAACCATTGTAACAACAAGCTCATTAACATCAAGTCTCTGACGACCCTGGTAGAAAGTTTTGTAACCAAGAAAGACGCGCCTCCTCGTGAGATTATTACAGCCGGAAATCAGATCTATCGCAATAAAAAGGGGTACACGTTGGAAAATAGATCACTAAACAAACGATTCAGGGTGGTGTACAATAAAAGAGTGTTGAAGACTGATTATACCACTCTGCCTTATGGATATTAGCGGTGGTTTTGATAACAGATTTCAACACCCTTTCTCCTGTATTATAGCCGGTCCCTCCAATTCGGGGAAGAGCTATCTTATAAAGAACATCATAGAAGATGTGGACGCAACCGTGTCCCAAGCTCTTGACAACATAGTGTGGTGTTACTCTTGCTGGCAACCTCTCTACGATGATTTGGCTTCGAAAAAAAATAATCTGAAATTTGTGCAAGGTCTCCCCGCCTCGTTGTGTGACGATGACTTGTTCCCGCCCGGTCAAACTAATCTAGTGATCCTTGATGACCTGATGGAGCAGGCCGGTGACAACAGTGAAGTGGAAAAAGCTTTCACAAAGTGCACTCATCATAGGAATTTAAGTATTATTTATTTAGTTCAAAATCTATTTTTTCAAGGTAAAAAAAGCCGCACTATTAATTTAAATGCCAATTATATAATTCTTTTTAAAAACCCCAGAGATAAACTACAGGTCACCGTCTTGGCTCGTCAAATGTACCCTAACCAGACCAAGTTCTTTTTGGAGGCATTTGAGGATGCCACCAAAAAACCCTACGGGTACTTGATTGCGGACTTAAAAGCACAAACCCCAGAAGACTTTCGCCTCAGAACAGGTTTGTGCCCGCCCGATTGGCCGGCAGTGTATGTGCTAAAGAAAAGGAAATAAATAAGAATGTCTGTTCGGATTAAAAGAAATCTGCCGCTTTTGCAAATGTTATTTGAGGGGAGCCCGCGCCATAGGAAAGCTGTGCTGGCAGGGGCCCCCTCGGATTTGATCGAGACCCTGTGTGAAATAGCTTTTAACATCTTACGTGGTAATATACCCCTAACCCCTTCTCAACATTCTAAACTCAAAAAACAAAAAGCGGTTATCAAGATCATCGCTAATAAGAAGTATTCTATTAAAAGAAAAAGAAAGAAGATTAATCAAACCGGGGGTTTTATAGGACCGCTGTTGAGCATAGCCGTGCCTTTCCTAACCAGTCTTCTAGCTTCCAGAGTGGGTTAATAATGGAATATGCTCAGAAAATGTTTTTGATCCCTCAGGAGCAGCTTGAGAAACTGAGAAAAAATGTTGTCGGGCCAGAGCCCATTAGACAAACGGCCGAAAACAACCTGGACTCTGAAATGAAAGCTATACAGGCCAGGGCCGATTTAAATCAGTATTCCAAAGCCCAGTTGTATACCAACACGTTACAGCGCTACCTCCGTCTGGTTAGACAGGGTGAAAAAGATCATAACATTTTAACTTTAACCATGGCCTATCAAGAAAATGGTTCTGGGGCTGATGCGGGGGGTACGGTTGATAAAGATGTTGCGGTGACCGAACCTGTTGAGAGTTCAGAGGGAGATGTTGTAACGGATGTTTTGAGAAACATGCCGGCCAGAAGCAAAAGACATGCACAATATATCCTGCACAAAATGGTTCAGAAACCGCGGGTAACTGCTTGGAATGAACAGGGTGAATTTGTTTTTAAAGGACAACTGATCAAAGGTTCACACATGTTTGATTTGTTGAAGAGTTTCACTAGCACTAATAAGGTACCCGATAGTCGCCGACCTGTAGGCTGGAATGCTTTCCTACAGGCGATGGCCTGTCTGAACATGCCCCAATCAACAGTTCCTAACCAGGAAACGCTACAAAAAATCCGCCCCTTGTAAAGAGGTGGAGCCTGATCTGACTCCGATATCTCATTACTCTGACCGTGCTGAGCGACCATCCTCAGGATCTATCCATCGTTGGGAAGCTTATTAATATCATGTTTTTATTTGTCTCCCATGTAAATAATGACCCGACAAACAATTTTTTTTTTTTTTTTTTTTTTCAAATGTTGTACATTTATTTATACCATAACCCCTGCTTTGTATAAGAATTGTGTTGAATAAAAACAAAACTAATGATTCAAAGGCTGTTTTCATTATTTTTTCAACTTAACACGCATGACATCTTTTAAAATCCTCACAAGAACACCCCATCTGTATACATGGCTGGCTAGGGTCGTAAGTCATTGTGTTATAAGGGGGGGTCCACAGTGTACTGACAAACTCTGCCACTTTTTTATCATTTTGGCCTAAATCCTCACTGTACAAGGCCATAATATCGGGGTATGACCTTCCTTTAGATCTATGATATAAGAAAAACACACAGTGTTGACCACAAGTGAAGGTCTGAAGACTTTGTACTTGACGACCGCTGTAAATGGTTTCTTGACAGTTGTTGAGCAGAAAGTTATTTATCTTCCGAGGGAAAGGTCTGAAATCCGGGGGGTTTGCATAGGAATCAAAAAATTCACCACGGTGGTCCTCCCTTAGATAAATAGCCAGCCAATGTTCTCCGGGCATATTTTTAGGGTGTGTGTTGATTATGTACATTGCAGGTAAATTCTTGATCTTAAATTTAGGCAGCTGATCGCAGGCGTAGACTCCTTGAAACAGTTTCCGTGAGCCGGCCAGGGCATTCATGATGTGGTTGAGCTCTCTGGTGTTCATTTTAATAATAATCATACAGAACGTTTCTCCTCTGATTCTCCTCAATAATGTTGTCAAACACAGCATTCACGACCATATTTACAGTGCGTGGTAGAGGCTGCTTGAAACGCATCACCAAACGCATATTGCACGTCTTCATCAGTGAAAAATGTTGTCCACACTCTTCGTCAGGGGTCAGGTTGAAACCGTACAGGGTGTAACCGCTGCAGTATTCCCGGCGATCGATCAGCAGAGTTTGATCCTTGAGATGGCGACCCGTAGCCAGTACTAGACTGTAATATTCACGAACCGCATTGCCGTTTTCAAAGTCAGGTTGAAAAGGTCTGGATGGAACCTGCACACCATCGACGTACAACGCTATAAATTCCACGTTATAATGTTTAAAGTTAAAGGGGTTCTTGTTGTAAACCCCGGTAAATGCATCATTATCCACGAGACCTATAATAACCTGTTTTGGGAGCTGTCCTAGAAACAGATTTTCCTGGTTCATCACCCGTGTCCCTGCGGGGATACTGTGGACTTTCATATAGACTCTTTCGATCGGGTACTTGGCGTTTGCCGTCATTAACGCCTGCGTGTGTCCTAGTTTAACCGCCGGGGAGACGGACACTTTTTTCACAAACAGCGAGGCCGATAATATGGTCAGTTTATATTTTTCAGTATCAGGGGTCATCAGACAAAAAGCACTTTTACTACGGATCATTTTAATTTTAATGTCTACCCTGTTGAGCATGAGTTTTTCTTGGAAAAATATGTCTGCATGGTTATGCCCCATTAGCTCAAAGGTCCTCCCTTCTGTTGAAGAGGCCGTTCTTTTTTGAAAACCCTTATTGAGTCCCTCTGGATTCTTGTCGTCCATAGCTTCCGTGATGTCTTTGAAGAAAAGGCCGGGGCTGAACTGTTTGCTCAGGGTCTCCTCACTATAATTAAGGATACACTCCATCATGGCTCTATAGGGGTAAGTATTGCTGCTTTGACTAATGAGCCGATCTCCCAGGGTCACATCCACCTGTGAAAACATGGTGGCCACCGGGTAATTGATGACCCCAGCGTTGGCCGTCTTCTCGATTGCATCGCCATCCTCATCAGTCACTTTACAGTTTATTAAAATAAATGTGTTATTCAAATCAATATAATCCTCGCCATTGCCAGCTATAAAAAACTCCAGAGGGGCCGTGTCTGAAATTTCCACGATATGTTGGAGAATGAGAGATTCTTCGTTTTTTGTTAGCCACGGATCTTCGTCTCCCCCTGGTGGACACATGCTGTTTCTTCTTTTACCCCCCCTCCTCGCCATTACCATGAGACCCGAACCCTCCTGATGCTCATGGCTAGCTGCCCGGTTCATAACATTGGTGAACACGTCACTAACAATATTTTTAGCCGCTGATTTCAAGTGGGGTCTGGCTATAGCAAAGCCTCTCCTAAGCAGGGGTACGGCCATTCTAAAGAGACCACGAAAGAGTCCTCCTAGACCGGCGCCATACATTGCGGGGGCTCCTACAATACCGGGCAAGCCGTTCCCGGCTTGCATCTTGTAATAATCCACATAGGCGCTAGGATCTACATAACCCCTCGAGGTAGCCATTTTAATAATGTACACACTGTTTCAGGGGTCGAAAATGTAGTTTGACAATAACTTTACCGAAGCGGAAGGGTACGTTGATATTCTGATCCGATTTTACTTCGATCGTGATGTTGTCAAAGTGGGTCTTTGAGACTGGTACGTAGTGTGGCTTGTCATAAGTAATTGTGACCATGTCATTGCTTTTACCTTTAATAAGTACATTTCTCAAAAGGGGGACATAACTATCCCCGACCCTCTGGTGGGTTATGATATCCGTATACACATAAAGAGTGTAAAAGCCGCCCCACCACTTCTGAGAACCTGCTCTCTGTGTCAGAATAGAACCCTAATATACGCCCCAGTTGGCCGCTGGTTTGAATGCTAATACCTGGTTTTGACACCTTGTACACTCTGTTTTTAATAGGGTTGTAATATAGCTTGATGTTGGGGGTGCCTTCTGAGAACTGTTTATGCATCTCATCTAATATTTTATCCACATTGTCATAATAACCTCCTCGTATCGTGAATATCCATTGATTTTAACATCATCAAAAATGGCGAAGGTGGCATCCTTATCTTGTAAAACAGCCCAAGTGTAAGGATACTGTATTTCCGCCAACCCCACTTCCCACGACCCCCTTAGATCTATAGATTTTCCAAATTGTACCGTGTAACTGGATATTTCATTTTTAGGGTATATATCGAGAGAGGCGTTACTGGGTAGAGTCACGTAGAAGCCTCCTGATTCCATCTTGAGTACCGAAAGTAATGCCCCCAACACACCCACGGGCATGTTGTTATAAGGATTGAATATCGCAAACCTGTTGTTCCGGGACCCAACTATTGAACTTTTCAGGCCATCCAAGCCATTTCACCAACACGTATTTTTTCCGGTTCTGGGTTTTTTCAGCTAATATCTTTTCAACTCTGTATACACTGTCTTTACCCACAATCATTTTTTGTAACTCGGCTTCGTAAAACGTTCCTTCTATATCCTCCCCGTCATAGTCTTTTAACCGGTACACGGGGGGGTCTCTAGCCAACTGTTCGGTAACTGTAAAATATTCGTCAGAAAATGTTTGTTCATAACCTTTGGCAAAAGTACTCCTTAGCTTTGAAACGCGAACCACATCACCGATGTTGAACTTATAAGTAGTTTTTCCCTTCTTAATAAATGGTCCGTATAATTCTTTATAGACCTTAAAAGAATTACTTTGATCAACATCTATAGGCTTCATTTTAATACTGGTGTGATACCCTTGGTTGTAAGCATCGATAAAATCCTGAACTTTATCAAAATACTTGAACGTGTTGACCGCTGTAAAATATCTCCAGATTTTGGTCTTCATGGTGCGGTTAAACCTCTCCACTACCGATGCCTTAAGCTCATTACCGGTGGTGAAATGATGTATTTTGTGTCTCTTCAGTAGATTCTGAAATTCTCTGTTGAGAAACTCTTTTCCTTTATTAGTCTGCAGTTTTTTAGGACATCGACCCTGGGACAATATATCCTTGTCACCGCCCGACCTGTTTTATTATGTAGAATGCGAGCCCAGGCATATTTTGATAACACATCGATACACATCAACATCAATTTGTGACCATTGTTATGTTTTGATAAATTTGACATATCGACTAGATCCATTTGTCATTGTGAGTCTATGTCAGTTGCATATACGCGGTTTCTTTTAAAGTTAATCCTGAGAGGTTTATGTAAGGTATAGGCGTCTTGTTCCCGTAACCATTCTGAAACAACCACATCATTAACCTTCACTCCGGCCTCAGCGAGTCCTCTTTGAAAACCCTTCTTACCCGCCAAACCCCCAATCTTGGCTGGGTTGTAGTATAGTTCCTGCATTTGGGGAGCTTGCCGAGTCATTCTGTCAAATAACCACACAGACCCACACTATGCGCAAAGTTTTTATACAAGGTTTTTTATTCAACTTCAGGAGAGCAGATACCCCTTTTTAGACATTTGAGAAAAGTATAACATACACAACAATTTTTTCTACGGTCCAGACAAAAAGAAATCAGATGATTGGTTACTTGATCTATATCAACAAATATACCTGTTTCTTTATCTTGTAGGCACACACCTCAGTTACATATGTAAATAAAACAACAATATGACCTATTTTAAAAGTAAACAGAGGTGTATTAAACATGCTCAGCAAAAGGTCATACAGATGTTGATGAAATGGCCTAATATCATTCTTGGCCCCCTTGAGCGCTTCATCCCAGTGTTCGTACCCCCCGGTCTTTGTTACAGCAGCCATTCACTTTTCCAGGTTTGAAAGTTGATCCTCATCGATGGTTAAATCTGTAGAGAAAAGGCTCGCGTTGGCTACTTTTCTGTCAAGCACATGGTGTAATAGCGCTCTCAGGTTAGCTGCAGAGTGTTGATGACAGAACCAGTTGCAGAAGCAGTCCAGAACATTCCCCATGTTCAAAGTCCCTTAGTTCAGGTCAGAGTCTGAATCAGTGGCGTAGATGTCGAATTCCTCGTCGCTGCCCCCAGCTTTAACTTCTTTACCGAAGAAATAAGCTTTTAGCTTGCCAGCGGTTTTTCTACTCGGCTCATCCAGGTCATTGAGCAGCTGCCCAAGTTTCTCTATTATAAACGGCTCCTTTTTCAGCTCCAGCAAAATCTCATCTATGATTTTCTGGACTTGTCCCACAGTTACATGTATGTGGGAGTAAGACAGCGCCTTGATTAATGCCGGTTTCAGCCACGGTTTGTTCAGTCTTCTGTAAAACACGTTGAAATACAACAGGAAATAGTAACGGTCTGGTTCAAACAAACAACTGTGTCTCAACTGACTGGGGTGATTCACTTCACACCCCCGACAGACTTCTTTCAGAGCTCGGTCGATGAGAGCACTCAGAATATACACCAGGGTGCTTTTAACCACTCTGCTTACTTGGTCACATACCCCGGGCATAAATCCTGCATCTTCATCACGCCATTGGGACAGTCCGATGCTCATTGGGTCGCCTGGTGGTTTGTGGGGTGTTTCTACATCCATTGGACTGACCCCCTCCTGAGACGCACAGACGGTAGACAGTTCGGCAAAATCGAGGCCCTCCATGAGCTCCAGAGGCTGGGGATCCCCGAGACTCATTTGGACATCCATCGCACCGCATGTTGTTTCGTCCTGAGGGACCGGGGTCTGAGGTCTTGGAGAGTAACCGCAGTCAAAGGGTTCCAGAGTGTATACAAAATCTGGGGAATAGAACCAGGGGTGATCCCGGGTTTGAAGAGGCCTGTAGAGCCTGTCGACGTCCGCAGCTTTCGGGTAAGACATTCTCTTTAATTTTAAACCATGAATGAATTGTTGCGCCTTTTATCCTATCTCTTCACTACGTCACGACACACCGCCCTCTTAGAAGAGAGTAGCCCCTGAGCCGTCAGACCCCCCTCCAAAACCCCACACGTCGTCTGTTTTATCATCGTCGTCGTCATTCAAGGGGGATATATAATCCATAATCCAGCATATTCTCCTTCTAACCAAATCCAGTTGCGAACATTTGGTCAAGATGTCAAAACCATCATTTATACAGTTTATGACCTCTTTCAAGAACGGCCAGTCCACGGCGTCAAACATAATTTCAGTAACCTGTTTTTCTGGATCCTCCACACCCCTTTCAATAGGGTTTATAATCAGGGTACTGCTAAACAAAACCTTACGATCTGTAGTTTGAGTTAGACTCTTCACCACTCTACCGTAGTTCTGCAAGCTTTCCCATTCACACCTTTCAAAACCCTGAGTCGGAGACTCCATTTCGCATTCTCTTGGACCCTCTTGCAAGCCTTCTAGAGTCTTATCCACAAGCCCCAGATCTCTCCAGGCCATCACCTTCAACCAGTCCTCATAAGAGTATTCAATTACCGTCTCAAAAGGTTCCAACGTACCCTCCTTCTCTCCCAAAGCAAAAAGCTCCACTCCAACATAGCTGGGATCCCTTTTAAAGCGCAGGGCGACCTGCCTTTGAAAGAGTTTCCAAAGTGTCCTGATGTGCCCTTTAGCAATGCCAAACAGGTCTGTGAAAATGGCATCCTTTCGCGGCACTTCAGACGCCATCTCACAGTCTAGCCGACCTGAAATGCCTGAGCCCGTTTTACCAGCCGGCTTTGATAGGAGTTATTCGAAACACCAGGACGGGTTGGTTTCCGTAGTGTAGTGGCTATCACGTTTGCCTCACACGCGAAAGGTCCCCGGTTTGAAACCGGGCGGAAACAGCCTGCTGTGGGCCGGCCCTTTTCGTCCTGCTTGCCCTCGTGGTTCCCCGGAGGCGGTTAGGTGGCTTTTCTTCATTGGAGTGCCCGAAATTGGTGCACTCAGAGCGTCCGTCAATCGACAGGTTGAAATTGTAAATGCTGGTGTAGGCACTTTTAATTAAAATCTGATGATGAAGTTATTGTTGTTGTTGTTGTTGTTCTTGTTGTCGTCGTGGTCGCCGTCATTATTATTGTTAAAGTAAAGCTACCGTAAGGTGTAGAAGGCACAATAGCTCTGTGATTGTCTGATGGTGGCACAAGACAAGCAGCAGCTGTTTGAACAAGCCATTGAGCATCACCTTGTTGGGGTAAGTGTAAGTCTTGTCATAGCTCAGGGCGTTCTTCCTTTGAAAGAGTTTTCAAAGTGTCCTGATGTGCCCTTGAGCAATGCAAAATAGGTCAGTGAAAATAGAAACCTTTATCTCACAGGCTGGCCCACGGGAAACGCCTGTGTGCGTTTTACCAGCCGGCTTCGATAGGAGTTATTCGAAACACCAGGACGGGTCGGTTTCTGTAGTGTAGTGGCTATCACGTTCGCCTCACACGCGAAAGGTCCCCGGTTCGAAACCGGGCGGAAACAACCCGTGGTGCACGCGTGCCAGTGCCGTGTAACCCGTCCCCCATCTCTCTGCCCCAAGGGTGGCTGTCGTTTTCTCTTCCTCGGAGTGGCAAGAAATCCTGACCTTGAGAACAAACGATGTAAGAAGGGTAGCTTTGCGAGGCGCTGGAACTGACACTTTTAAAATCGATACATGTTGTTGCTGTTACAATACGACCGTAGCAGGATCGGCGACATTGCTGTTACTCTTATGTAGTTGAAGGCGCAAAATAGCTCTGATAGTCTGGTGGTGACGGAAGACCACCAGCCGTTTGAACAAGCCATTCAGCATCACCTTGTTGGGCTAAGTGCAGGCACTGTCTGATCGCAGGGCGTCCTGCCTTTGAAAGAGTTTCCGAAGTATCCCGAAATCGGTGCACTCAGAGCGTCCGTCCGTCGACAGGATGAAATTGTAAACGCTGGTGTAGCCACTTTTAATTAAAATCTGATGATGATGATGATGATGATGTTGTTGTTCTTGTTGATGTTGTTGTTCTTGTTGTTGTTCTTGTTGTCGTCGTGGTCGCCGTCATTATTATTGTTAAAGTAAAGCAGTAGTTAGATTTGTTGCTACCGTAAGGTGTAGAAGGCACAATAGCTCTGATAGTCTGGTGGTGAAGGAAGACCACCAGCCGTTTGAACAAGCCATTCAGCATCACCTTGTTGGGTTAAGTGCAGGCACTGTCAGAGCGCAGGGCGTCCTGCCTTTGATAGAGTTTCCAAAGTGTCCTGATGTGCCCTTGAGCAATGCAAAATAGGTCAGTGAAAATAGAAACCTTTATCTCACAGGCTGGCCCACGGGAAACGCCTGTGCGCGTTTTACCAGCCTGCTTCGATGGGAGCCATTCGAAACGCCAGGACGGGTCGGTTTTACCAGCAGTCTCCAACGGTAACCGTTCTAAGCAAGAGGTGACGGTGTCAGTTTCCGAAGTGTAGCGGTTATCACGTTCTCCTAACGCACGAAAGGTCCCCGGTTTGAAACCGGGCGGAAAGAGCCTGCTGTGGGCCGGCCCTTTTCGTCCTGCTTGCCCTCGTGGTTCCCCGGAGGCGGTAGGTGGCTTTTCTTCATTGGAGTTCCCGAAATTGGTGGACTCAGAGCGTCCGTCCGTCGACAGGTTGAAATTGTAAACGCTGGTGTAGCCACTTTTAATTAAAATCTGATGATGATGTTATTGTTCTTGTTGTTGTTGTTGTTGTTCTTGTTTTTCTTTTTGTCGTCGAGGTCGCCGTCATTATTATTGTTAAAGTAAAGCTACCGTAAGGTGTAGAAGGCACAATAGCTCTATGATTGTCTGATGGTGGCACAAGATGAGCAGCAGCTGTTTGAACAAGCCAGTGAGCATGACCTTGTTGGGGTAAGTGTAAGTCTTGTCATAGCTCAGGGCGTTCTTCCTTTGTAAGAGTTTCCAAAGTGTCCTGATGTGTCCTTGAGCAATGCAAAATAGGTCAGTGAAAATAGAAACCTTTATCTCACAGGCTGGCCCACGGGAAACGCCTGTGCGCGTTTTACCAGCCGGCTTCGATGGGAGCCATTCGAAACACCAGGACAGGTCGGTTTCCGTAGTGTAGTGGCTATCACGTTCGCCTCACACGCGAAAGGTCCCTGGTTCGAAACCGGGCGGAAACAACCCGCGGTGCACGCGTGCTAGTGCTTTGTTATCTGTCCCTGTAACGCGGCCGGCCATCGTTTTCTCTTCCTCGGAGTGTCAAGAAATCCTGACCTTGAGAACAAACGATCACAGAAGGGTAGCTTTGCGAGGCGCTGGAACTGACACTTTTAAAATCGATACATGTTGTTGCTGTTACAATACGACCGTAGCAGGATCGGCGACATTGCTGTTACTCTTATGAGTAGATAGTAGGGTTTTATGGGCGCGGCCTATTTTGTTATGACGTATGCCCTAAGCTTATTAATATTCCTACGTCATAATTGGGGGGCGTGATTTTAGGTAGAGTTATTTCCTTAATTATTCCTACGTCATATCCGTCAGAAAGTGTACACCCATAAAACCCTGAACAACAAGGCCGCCCATAACCTGTTGTTCTTGTTGTTCTTGTTGGTCAACTGTAGAGTGTGAATGGGTCGGCTCTTCCTGTAGTGTTTGGGGGTCTTTTTTAAATATACATGTAATGATCTTATAACGGTTTAGATTTACTAAACCAACAAGTTCTGCTGTCTGTAATGGTCCCAGGTCTTAACAATGCCAGTTTTGAATAGTGCGTTTATCATATTCACACTGTCTCTGTCTGTCTCTCTCTCTCTCTCGCCAAATCATTTTATAAGATCAACAAGTTCTGTTGTCTGTTATGATCCCAGGTCCTAACAATGCCTGTTTTGCATAGGGTACTTATGTTATCCACACTGTATCTGGCTCTGTCTCTCCCCTCAAATTTAATTAAAAATAAAATTAAAAAAGAGGGTGTGTGTGTGGGTGTTTGTGTGTATAGGTTAATTGTTTAAAAAAAAAAAAAAAAAAAGCTGTGGTTATATTTTATCTCTCACATAATGTGTTCAGTCGTTTTACTTAAATACATTCTAGGGTCTTAAAGCTCATAAGAGTTAGACTTAAGATAAGGATATGCTTTTAAGGTATTTTAGCAGTCTCAATCCCTGATGATAAGGAATCGTTTAAAAAATAAAAACAACTGATCACTCAATGCTAAATAGATCACAACACTCAAGGCTAAATCACTCACACCATGGGTGGCGGGGGTGGGCTCAGACAACAGTACGTATGGCATGTGGTATCAAAACATTAAGAATACTTTTAACCTATATAATTTATAAGCTTTGTAAAATAAACCCAAATATCTCTTTTGCGGGGATAAACGCTGTTCTGAGTAGTTTGTGACTTGTTTAATACCAAACAAAGCATCGCTATTAAAAAAAAAAAAAAAATCACTGTAAAAGCGCTAGTTATTTTTGATCTTTATAGTTATTTTCTTGGCTCAGGTTGTTTTTTAGCGCTTATAAAGGCCTGAAATATTCTTAGTGGTTTGTTGACTATAGGTCTTGATGCTTAAAAATGTTTTTTTGAGAGACCTAAAGGTTCTAATAAAAGTTTAGAGTAGAGAGGAAGAGATCGTCTCCATCTTGGTTTCTATTTGAAATTTGATGCAGTGTCATTTTATTGGTTGGTTTTGATATGTTAATTGGTAACAGGGCGGCACAAAGGCCAGACCAGAACAATGCCTTACAAGCAGATCCGGCATGTGGCCATCAGTATAAGTATGAAGGTCTGGTCTTCAGCTCGACAGACTCATACTGACCTTTCGATTTAAGACTAAAGATCAACAATGTCCGGAAACAACATCAGCGACTTCGATTTAAACGAGTTTTTAGGCAAGTCTTCAGATTATTTTCATTGACTCAGAGCGTGTTGTGTGCATGTATTGTAAATAAGGCTATAACATCTGTTTTAAGTTCTGTAAAATTATTTTTCAGCCAGTCAACAGGAGTTAATTCCCAACGCTGAGGAGATCATCTGGAACAACGACGGTAAGATTTTTGTGTTTGCGCTCATGGGTTCTTATGTATGGGTGTGTGTGGTTTTGAAGCGGCTCATTAGAGTTATGAAAACATTTTAATATATATTAATGCCGGTCTCTTTAATTACACAGAAACTATCGAAAGGCCTGTGATTAATGTCTCCGAGGATCGACCAAGAGAAGTGGTTGTCCCTAGACAGGCTGTCTGCCGACCGGGTAAGAACTAAACCCCTGTTTGTTTGTATAACGTTTCTGTAAGATGTTTGAGTCCAGTTTTGTTAATTTAAAAAAATTATCCTGTCTAACAGTATTAAGAAACGTGGTTCGAGACAACGAAAGGCCTTCCACATCGAGGGCTTGTTTCGTTTTACCTTCGAGAACCGTAACCTTTCACGAATCTGAAAGGCCGTCAGCCCCGGTATCTGATAGCTGTGAGTATATGTCTGCAGCCTGTAAGAGGTAAAAGCTTTTTATAAAGCGGTGTGGTTAAAGGTTAAACATGTCTCTTACCTTCACAGCGGTGCAAAAAGCTAAACCAGCCGAAAAACATAAGAAACGATTATTCTGTGGAGGTAAGTAAGATCTTTCAAACTTTAATGTTTTTAAAAGGGCTTTGTTTGCCCGTTGAGGGCTAATATTTAAGCCATGGGTGACCGTTTCCTGTAGGGCGGGGGCTTCTGGGAAAGATCTTTAGAAGTCCGGACAGGTCTAGGCTTGTTTCTGGGGAACGTGTTTAGAAATGACCGATTGCCGTACCGTCTGGTTAGGAAGTAAAGCCGTCTGAAAGGGTTTAGTAAGTTGTTTGGCTTATCTCATGCTATTATACTTCTGTTTTAAAGTGGTTGTAGGAAAAGGCTTGAAGGTGTTCATTGTATTTAATATTTAAACAGATCGTGAAAACGTTTGTGAAACAGGAAGTCCCGGGATCAGGAAGCGTTTACACTTGGAAGGTTCGTTTAAAAATGAAATGTTGTTGTGTGTGTGTGTGTTTTATTAACAATATTACAGTTTTTAAAGAAACATTTAAGAAACAGTTTATTTACAGCGGCTTCTCTGTTTTACATTTATTATCAAGTCCTAATAAATATATTGTCTGTAAATAATAAGGTGTTGTAGTGAATGTCTAAGGCTATTTTCAAAGGTCTAAAAAAGCTAAAGGTTTTGAATGTCCTGGACATGTTGTTTTAAGTTTGATTTCTGTCGCCGTTTAAAGATGTAAATGTAATGTATATTTTTATTCTTCCCAAGACTCTTGGGATAGTCATTCTGTGGATGAGCTATTGAGGACAATTACCCCGTCTAAGTGGGATCAAACATCTTCCCCGGTGAGATCACCGAGAGGATCCCCCACGGTGGTCTTGGAGACCCCCCAACATCTACTCAGGCCACAGCCTTCTGGGGGTAATTCAACACCCCAGATTCAGCCCGCCGCATTGTCGGGCGGAACAAATACAGGCATCCAACAACCTCAGGGGTCGCCGTCAGTCAGGGCTGACACACCACCCAACGACGGCCTGGTTTCAACATCGTCCCCCCAGACCCGTTTCTTGGCTACAGAAACGCGGAACAGTACCCCGCGCTTGGCCAGGGTGTCACCGCAAAGGCCTTCTTGGTCTCCGTCCATGAGTATACGCTCGCTCCCTGCCTCCTTCGACCGAGATTTACCGGAGCGACCATCCTTTGAAGCTGAGCCAGGCCACCAGCCCCCGGAGCTACTTCCTGAAGGTCGGCATGAGTTGCTACATACTTTGTTACAAAATCAAAGACTTGTGTTACTGGGGCAAAACCTGGTGATAGAGAGCCAAAACACCCTTATTAATACCCTTACTAACGAATTGTACCGTATTTAATGTTTTAATAGACACAAAACGCCTTACTATTGTGGGTTGTTGGAAAAATAAAAAATAAATTAAAAAATGTCCTGACTTGGTAAAAGAACTCACAAACTAAAGGATTATGAACAAGCTAGGGCCCCAAAAAGACCTTCCCGAGAGAACATCCCCGGCCCTGTTGTGAACTCCTCTGATGTCCCAATGAACCTGGAACTATTACAAATGATAAATGATTTAAATAACCCCCAATTACCACCGATAGAATGTGAATTAACACACTTACCGGTGAACCCCGACCTGTTACAGATGGTCAATGATCTAAATAACCACCTCCCACCGGTAGCGCTTATAGAGGTTCACCCCCTAGTTCACCCCGATTTGTTTGAAATGGTGGAGGCTTTGGAGGAGCTACCCCGACCAAATTCTGCCCCTATTATAAATTATTTGAGACAATTAGAACACAGGATGGCGGCAGAAGCAGCCATCACTATAGAGGAGGGTCTTGACATTAACCGGTTGGATATCTTTGAAGGACTTTTACAGGCTTTAAATGAGCCTCCTCAAAAAGGGGGTTTTGTAGATGTCAGCAGTGGGGGTGTTCGGAATGTGGAGGGTTCTGAGACTGATAAGGCTGTGGAGGACATGCTCTGTGAGAATGTAGGGGGTGAAGGCTTGGTTCAAAATGATGATGTGTCCAAGAGTACCAGTGATCCCGTGATTATAGATAGACCGGCCTATAACAATTTTAAAATGATTCAGCGTTTTACTTTTGCAGAACTTTTAAATTGTGACAATTATGCAGAAATATTTGTCAACATACACGAGGCCTTGCAGAAAATGCTTGAACAGGTTGCTGAAAGGGTCAGACCTCGAGATGTTGTACAGTTAGAACTCAGAGGGGATGCTTTGTTTAGCAACCTATCTGCAATGCTGAGTGGAGATAATTTAGATGTCTGGCTAAAATCGAAGCGTTATTGCAAAGTAACGCAGCCATCTTAGCTGATGAAAGTCTGTCTCTGGTAATGAATGTGGTTCGTAACCCTGAGGGTGGGGCGCTTAGAAGACTGTCGAAATGCTTGAAGAACGACATAATTAGGACCAAGCTCAGGCAATTAGTGGTGAGTTCCAGTGGGGACAATAAGCTCTGTTTTGCTTACAGTTTAATAAAACTACTCACCCCCGACATGCCTGAACCCCAAGCTCTGCAAGAGGCTTTAATGCTTCATCAGAGGGCCGGCTTAAACTCTCAACAGATGGTTGCCTTTTCAGACATTACCAAGTTTGAGGAGTTGTTGTCTTTAAAAATTGTTGTGTGGTACCGTTGTGAGGTAAAGGAAGTATTTGTTAAATTTCAGACACATCCTGAAACCCATACACAGACACTGTTTCTCTTCCTAGGTGATAGACATTAATTTGGAATAAAGAGTTTGACGGCTTTTTTGGGTTGTTCGTATGTTTGTCATTGGTGTTATAAGGCCTTCAATGATAAGCTTAAGCACCGCTGTGACGGTTACTGTAACGTCTGTTTCAATCCGCAATGTCGTAAGGGTTTGGCCCCTACCATCCAATGTAAAGATTGCTTAAGGATTTGTCTCTCAACGTTCTGTTTTTCCGAGCATAAGGTACAGAGGGCCGCTGCTGAGGGGGTTAAAAAACTGAGTTATTGTGATCAAACTAAATATTGCCCGCAGTGTTGCCTCCAGTACCATTTTCATGAGGTTAAACCACACAAATGTCTGGAGCCGAGATGCAGGATCTGTAATGCTGATTTAACCTCGGGGTCCGAACACCAGTGCTTTATTCAGCCGGTTAAAAAGGAGCCGCCGCACAACCGGTATGTCTTTTTTGCTTTTGAATGCCGGCAAGAAAACGGGGTCCACGTTGCTAATTATATACACTGTATTGACATGTTGGATCGTGAGTGGTCAGCTAGCGGTGAGAGTTGTGTCAGGGATTTCTTTACGCGGTATCGCGGTCCAAAATACCTCAATTACACATTTATTGCCCACAATGCTAAGGGTTATGATTCTTACATTTTGATGAAGTATCTGGTGGAAAATGGGGTGACCCCAAAAATAATAGCTCAGGGTAGCAAGATCATGTGTTTCACCGACGAAGCTTTCAACTAACGTTACATAGACTCGTTAAATTTCCTCCCCATGAAATTGAGCGCTTTGCCTAAGGCTCTGGGTTTTGAGGCTCAGAAGAAAGGTTGGTTCTGCCATTTTTTTAATACTAAGGACACTCAAAATTATCGAGGGTCCTACCCGCCCGCCTCTTATTATGGGGTTGATACTATGATGTCTCATGAGAGGGAGGAATTCTTTAAATGGTACAATACGGTTAAGTGAGGTGTTTTTGATTTCCGAGAAGAGATGGCCGCTTATTGTAAAAATGATGTGGTGATCCTTAAAGAAGCCTGTGTGCGTTTCTGCGCCGAGGTTATCAACACATCGGGTCTCGACCCTTTGCAAAGTGTGACCATAGTGTCTCTCTGCATGAAAATGTATCGGTCCAATTTCTTGCAGAGAAACACTATAGCGGTCACCACTTCTGACAACTATCGTGCTAGACAAAATAACTTTTCGACTGTCTCCATACAGTGGCTGGAATACCTGAGTGCCCGGGATAACATATTCATCAGACATGCTTTAAATCAAGGGGAAGTCAAAATGGGGCCTTACTACTTAGACGGTTTTAGCGACGTGTTCGGGCGGCGTACCGCTTATGAGTTTGCTGGTTGTATTTACCATGGCTGTCCTCAGTGCTTCGACCCAAACACCTTTAACCCCGAATCACAAAAACTCTGCGGTGATATCTACTATGATTTCCAGGAACGAATTGAAACTTTAAAAAACACCTATGGTTTGAACGTGCTGGTGATTTGGGAACACGAGTGGACGACCCTGAAGCAACAGGATGCGGGGGTACAATGGTTTTTGGAAACCTTGGACTTTCCTGAATGTCTAGAGCCCCGGGATGCGTTATTTGTGGGTCGTACCAATGCCCTCTGTTTACATTATGAGGTAAAGGAGGGTGAGAGAGTAGATTACTATGATTTCACCAGTCTGTACCCTTATGTCAACAAGACCAAAATGTACCCGGTGGGGCGTCCAACCATTGTTTATCGTGACTTTCTCGAAATCGGACATTACTTTAGTTTGATCAAAGTCACCATGTACCCTCCTCGCGAGCTGTTCTTACCCGTGTTGCCTTACAGGTGTTCGGGAAAATTGATGTTCCCTCTGTGTAGAACGTGTGTGGAAACTGAAAATCAAACTACCTCTTGTCTGCACAGTGATGAAGAGAGAGCGCTGACGGGTGTCTGGTGTAGCATTGAGCTTGACAAGGCGGTGGAGAAAGGTTACAGAGTCGGTAAGGTGTATGAGGTTTGGCATTTTTCTGAAAAAACTGATACTCTTTTTGCTGATTACATTATGACCCATCTGAAAGGGAAACAGGAGGCATCGGGCTATCCCTCATGGTGTGTTGACTCCGCGGCCAAAGAGCGATACGTTCAGCAATATTTTGAAAAGGAAGGGATCCGTCTAGAGCCGGGGAACATAACTGTAAACCCCGCCAAGAGACAAATGTCCAAACTGATTTTAAACAGTCTGTGGGGTAAGTTTGGGGAAAGAAATTACCGTCTAAACACAACCTTGATTAAAACCCCTGAACTGTTCATAGAATTTATGTTTTCCAAACAACATGCAGTATCACACTTTCAATTCTTAAATGACCACGTGGCACAGGTCCAGTGGAGGGCCCCTAAAGATTTCCCCACCAAACAGGGGAACGTTAATGTTTTCATAGCGGTTTTTACCTCGGCTTACGCCCGGCTTGAACTGTACAACTTAATGGATCAGTTGCAGGAACGCACGCTCTATCATGATACTGACTCTGTAATCTTTGTCACCAGGCCAGGGGATTGGGTCCCTCCCCTCGGGGACTACCTTGGGGAGTTAACGAGCGAACTAGATCCTCAGGACCACATAGTGGAGTTTGTTTCAGGGGGTCCTAAGACTTACGCATACAGAACGGCTGCGGGTAAGACCTGTATGAAAGTTAAGGGTTTCACTCTGAACCATTGTAACAACAAGCTCATTAACATCAAGTCTCTGACGACCCTGGTAGAAAGTTTTGTAACCGAGAAAGACGCGCCTCCTCGTGAGATTATTACAGCCGGAAATCAGATCTATCGCAATAAAAAGGGGTACACGTTGGAAAATAGATCACTAAACAAACGGTTCAGGGTGGTGTACAATAAAAGAGTGTTGAAGACTGATTATACCACTCTGCCTTATGGATATTAGCGGTGGTTTTGAAAACAGACTTCAACACCCTTTCTCCTGTATTATAGCCGGTCCCTCCAATTCGGGGAAGAGCTATCTTATAAAGAACATCATAGAAGATGTGGACGCAACCGTGTCCCAAGCTCTTGACAACATAGTGTGGTGTTTCTCTTGCTGGCAACCTCTCTACGATGATTTGGCTTCGAAAAAAAATAATCTGAAATTTGTGCAAGGTCTCCCCGCCTCGTTGTGTGGCGATGACTTGTTCCCGCCCGGTAATACTAACCTAGTGATCCTTGATGACCTGATGGAGCAGGCCGGTGACAACAGTGAAGTGGAAAAAGCTTTCACAAAGTACACTCATCATAGGAATTTAAGTATTATTTATTTAGTTCAAAATCTATTTTTTCAAGGTAAAAAAAGCCGCACTATTAATTTATATGCCAATTATATAATTCTTTTTAAAAACCCCAGAGATAAACTACAGGTCACCGTCTTGGCTCGTCAAATGTACCCTAACCAGACCAAGTTCTTTTTGGAGGCATTTGAGGATGCCACCAAAAAACCCTACGGGTACTTGATTGCGGAATTAAATGCACAAACCCCAGAAGACTTTCCCCTAAGAACAGGTTTGTGCCCGCACGATTGGCCGGCAGTCTATGTGCTAAAGAAAAGGAAATAAATAAGAATGTCTGTTCGGATTAAAAGAAATCTGCCGCTTTTGCAAATGTTATTTGAGAGGAGCCCGCGCCATAGGAAAGCTGTGCTGGCAGGGGCCCCCTCGGATTTGATCGAGACCCTGTGTGAAATAGCTTTTAACATCTTACGCGGTAATATACCCCTAACCCCTTCTCAACATTCTAAACTCAAAAAACAAAAAGCGGTTATCAAGATCATCGCTAATAAGAAGTATTCTATTAAAAGAAAAAGAAAGAAGATTAATCAAACCGGGGGTTTTATAGGACCGCTGTTGAGCATAGCCGTGCCTTTCCTAACCAGTCTTCTAGCTTCCAGAGTGGGTTAATAATGGAATATGCTCAGAAAATGTTTTTGATCCCTCAGGAGCAGCTTGAGAAACTGAGAAAAAATGTTGTCGGGCCAGAGCCCATTAGACAAACGGCCGAAAACAACCTGGACTCTGAAATGAAAGCTATACAGGCCAGGGCCGATTTAAATCAGTATTCCAAAGCCCAGTTGTATACCAACACGTTACAGCGCTACCTCCGTCTGGTTAGACAGGGTGAAAAAGATCAAAACATTTTAACTTTAACCATGGCCTCTCAAGAAAATGGTTCTGGGGCTGATGCGGGGGGAACGGTTGATAAAGATGTTGCGGTGACCGAACCTGTAGAGAGTTCAGAGGGAGATGTTGTAACGGATGTTTTGAGAAACATGCCGGCCAGAAGCAAAAGACATGCACAATATATCCTGCACAAAATGGTTCAGAAACTGCGGGTAACGGCTTGGAATGAACAGGGTGAATTTGTTTTTAAAGGACTACTGATCAAAGGTTCACACATGTTCGATTTGTTGAAGAGTGTCACTAGCACTAATAAGGTACCCGATAGTCGCCGACCTGTAGGCTGGAATGCTTTCCTACAGGCGATGGCCTGTCTGAACATGCCCCAATCAACAGTTCCTAACCAGGAAACGCGACAAAAAATCCGTCTGTGTAAAGAGGTGGAGCCTGATCTGACTCCGATATCTCATTACTCTGACCATGCTGAGCGACCATCCTCAGGATCTATCCATTGTTGGGAAGCTTATTAATCTCATGTTTTTATTTGTCTCCCCTGTAAATAATGACCCGACAAACAATTTTTTATTTTTATTTTTTATTTTTCAAATGTTGTACATTTATTTATACCATAACCCCTGCTTTGTATAAGAATTGTGTTGAATAAAAACAAAACTAATGATTCAAAGGCTGTTTTCATTATTTTTTCACCTTAACACGCATGACATCTTTTAAAATCCTCACAAGAACACCCCATCTGTATACACGGCTGGCTAGGGTCGTAAGTCATTGTGTTATAAGGGGGGGTCCACAGTGTCCTGACAAACTCTGCCACTTTTTTATCATTTTGGCCTAAATCCTCACTGTACAAGGCCATAATATCGGGGTATGACCTTCCTTTAGATCTATGAAATAAGAAAAACACACAGTGTTGACCACAAGTGAAGGTCTGAAGACTTTGTACTTGACGACCGCTGTAAATGGTTTCTTGACAGTTGTTGAGCAGAAAGTTATTGATCTTCCGAGGGAAAGGTCTGAAATCCGGGGGGTTTGCATAGGAATCAAAAAATTCACCACGGTGGTCCTCCCTTAGATAAATAGCCAGCCAATGTTCTCCGGGCATATTTTTAGGGTGTGTGTTGATTATGTACATTGCAGGTAAATTCTTGATCTTAAATTTAGGCAGCTGATCGCAGGTGTAGACTCCTTGAAACAGTTTCCGTGAGCTGGCCAGGGCATTCATGATGTGGTTGAGCTCTCTGGTGTTCATTTTAATAATAATCATACATAACATTTCTCCTCTGATTCACCTCAATAATGTTGTCAAACACTGCATACACGACCATATTTACAGTGCGTGGTAGAGGCTGCTTGAAACGCATCTCCAAACGCATATTGCCCGTCTTCATCAGTGAAAAATGTTGTCCACACTCTTCGTCAGGGGTCAGGTTGAAACCGTACAGGGTGTAACCGCTGCAGTATTCCCGGCGATCGATCAGCCGGGAGTTTGATCCTTGAGATGGCGACCCGTAGCCAGTACTAGACTGTCATATTCACGAACCACATTGCCGTTTTCAAAGTCAGGTTGAAAAGGTCTGGATGGAACCTGCACACCATCGACGTACAACGCTATAAATTCCGCGTTATAATGTTTAAAGTTAAAGGGGTTCTTGTTGTAAACCCCGGTAAATGCATCATTATCCACGAGACCTATAATAACCTGTTTTGGGAGCTGTCCTAGAAACAGATTTTCCTGGTTCATCACCCGTGTCCCTGCGGGGATACTGTGGACTTTCATATAGACTCTTTCGATCGGGTACTTGGCGTTTGCCGTCATTAACGCATGCGCGTGTCCTAGTTTAACCGCCGGGGAGACGGACACTTTTTTCACAAACAGCGAGGCCGATAATATGGTCAGTTTATATTTTTCAGTATCAGGGGTCATCAGACAAAAAGCACTTTTACTACGGATCATTTTAATTTTAATGTCTACCCCGTTGAGCATGAGTTTTTCTAGGAAAAATATGTCTGCATGGATATGCCCCATTAGCTCAAAGGTCCTCCCTTCTGTTGAAAAGGCCGTTCTTTTTTGCAAACCCTTATTGAGTCCCTCTGGATCCTTGTCGTCCATAGCTTCCGGGATGTCTTTGAAGAAAAGGCCGGGGTTGAACTGTTTGCTTAGGGTCTCCTCACTATAATTAAGTATACACTCCATCATGGCTCTATAGGGGTAAGTATTGCTGCTTTGACTAATGAGCCGATCTCCCAGGGTCACATCCACCTGTGAAAACATGGTGGCCACCGGGTAATTGATGACCCCAGCGTTGGTCGTCTTCTCGATTGCATCGCCATCCTCATCAGTCACTTTACAGTTCATTAAAATAAATGTGTTATTCAAATCAATATAATCCTCGCCATTGCCAGCTATAAAAAACTCCAGAGGGGCCGTGTCTGAAATTGCAGAAAGAGGGGGAATCTCTACATATATGATCTTATCTATACTCGTTTGAGTGTATGGAACTGTAAACAGATCCAGTTCTGATTTGACGCATTCTTCCGATAGACTGTGGACAAAAGACATGTTTAAAAGATGTATCCTGAGGCTCTATTTTTCTTTCTTTGAGACTTTCTTTTTGCAGGTTTTTTCTTGTGCTGCTTCCTTCTCCGAGTGTTTCCACGATATGTTGGAGAATGAGAGATTCTTCGTTTTTTGTTAGCCACGGATCTTTGTCGCCCCCTGGTGGACACATGCTGTTTCTTCTTTTACCCCCCTCCTCGCCATTACCATGAGACCCGAACCCTCCTGATGCTCATGGCTAGCTGCCCGGTTCATAACATTGGTGAACACGTCACTAACAATATTTTTAGCCGCTGATTTCAAGTGGGGTCTGGCTATAGCAAAGCCTCTCTTAAGCAGGGGTATGGCCATTCTAAAGAGACCACGAAAGAGTCCTCCTAGACCGGCGCCATACATTGTGGGGGCTCCTACAATACCGGGCAAGCCGTTCCATCTTGCATCTTGTAATAATCCACATAGGCGCTAGGATCTACATAACCCCTCGAGGTAGCCATTTTAATAATGTACAAACTGTTTCAGGGGTCGAAAATGTAGTTTGACATTAACTTTACCGAAGCGGAAGGGTACGTTGATATTCTGATCCGATTTTACTTCGATCGTGATGTTGTCAAAGTGGGTCTTTGAGACTGGTACGTAGTGTGGTTTGTCATAAGTAATTGTGACCATGTCATTGCTTTTACCTTTATTAAGTACATTTCTCAAAAGGGGGACATAACTATCCCCGACCCTCTGGTGGGTTATGATATCCGTATACACATAAAGAGTGTAAAAGCCGCCCCACCACTTCTGAGAACCTGCTCTCTGTGTCAGAATAGAACCCAAATATACGCCCCAGTTGGCCGCTGGTTTGAATGCTAATACCTGGTTTTGACACCTTGTACACTCTGTTTTTAATAGGGTTGTAATATAGCTTGATGTTGGGGGTGCCTTCTGAGAACTGTTTATGCATCTCATCTAATATTTTATCCACATTGTCATAATAACCTCCTTGTATCGTGAATGTCCATTGACTCTTTTTAACATCATCAAAAATGGCGAAGGTGGCATCCTTATCTTGTAAAACAGCCCAAGTGTAAGGATACTGTATTTCCGCCAACCCCACTTCCCACGACCCCCTTAGATCTATAGATTTTCCAAATTGTACCGTGTAACTGGATATTTCATTTTTAGGATATATATCGAGAGAGGCATTACTGGGTAGAGTCACGTAGAAGCCTCCTGATTCCATCTTGAGAATCGAAAGTAATGCCCCCAACACACCCGCGGGCATGTTGTTATAAGGATTGAATATCGCAAACCTGTTGTTCCGGGACCCAACTATTGAACTTTTCAGGCCATCCAAGCCATTTCATCAACACATATTTTTTCCGGTTCTGGGTTTTTTCAGCTAATATCTTTTCAACTCTGTATACACTGTCTTTACCCACAATAATTTTTTGTAACTCGGCTTCGTAAAACGTTCCTTCTATATCCTCCCTGTCATAGTCTTTTAACCGGTACACGGGGGGGTCTCTACCCAACTGTTCGGTAACTGTAAAATATTCGTCAGAAAATGTTTGTTCATAACCTTTGGCAAAAGTACTCCTTAGCTTTGAAACGCGAACCACATCACCGATGTTGAACTAATAAGTAGTTTTTCCCTTCTTAATAAATGGTCGGTATAATTTTTTATAGACCTTAAAAGAATTACTTTGATCAACATCTAAAGGCTTCATTTTAATACTGGTGTGATACCCTTGGTTGTAAGCATCGATAAAATCTTGAACTTTATCAAAATACTTGAACGTGTTGACCGCTGTAAAATATCTCCACATTTTGGTCTTTATGGTGCGGTTAAACCTCTCCACTACCGATGCCCTAAGCTCATTACCGGTGGTGAAATGATGTATTTTGTGTCTCTTCAGTAGATTCTGAAATTCTCTGTTGAGAAACTCTTTTCCTTTATCAGTCTGCAGTTTTTTAGGACATCGACCCTGGGACAATATATCCTCAAAGGCCCTTGTCACCGCCCGACCTGTTTTATTATGTAGAATGCGAGCCCAGGCATATTTTGATAACACATCGATACACATCAACATCAATTTGTGACCATTGTTATGTTTTGATAAATTTGACATATCGACTAGATCCATTTGCCATTGTGAATCTATGTCAGTTGCATATACGCGGTTTCTTTTAAAGTTAATCCTGAGAGGTTTATGTAAGGTATAGGCGTCTTGTTCCTGTAACCATTCTGAAACAACCACATCATTAACCTTCACTCCGGCCTCAGCGAGTCCTCTTTGAAAACCCTTCTTACCCGCCAAACCCCCAATCTTGGCTGGGTTGTAGTATAGTTCCTGCATTTGGGGAGCTTGCCGAGTCATTCTGTCAAATAACCACACAGACCCACACTATGCGCAAAGTTTTTATACAAGGTTTTTTATTCAACTTCAGGAGAGCAGATACCACTTTTTAGACATTTGAGAAAAGTATAACATACACAACAATTTTTTCTACGGTCCAGACAAAAAGAAATCAGATGATTGGTTACTTGATCTATATCAACAAATATACCTGTTTCTTTATCTTGTAGGCACACACCTCAGTTACATATGTAAATAAAACAACAATATGACCTATTTTAAAAGTAAACAGAGGTGTATTAAACATGCTCAGTAAAAGGTCATACAGATGTTGATGAAATGGCCTAATATCATTCTTGGCCCCCTTGAGCCCTTCATCCCAGTGTTCGTACCCCCCGGTCTTTGTTACAGCAGCCATTCACTTTTCCAGGTTTGAAAGTTGATCCTCATCGATGGTTAAATCTGTAGAGAAAAGGCTCGCGTTGGCTACTTTTCTGTCAAGCACATGGTGTAATAGCGCTCTCAGGTTAGCTGCTGAGTGTTGATGACAGAACCAGTTGCAGAAGCAGTCCAGAACATTCCCCATGTTCAAAGTCCCTTAGTTCAGGTCAGAGTCTGAATCAGTGGCGTAGATGTCGAATTCTTCGTCGCTGCCCCCAGCTTTAACTTCTTTACGGAAGAAATAAGCTTTTAGCTTGCCAGCGGTTTTTCTACTCGGCTCATCCAGGTCATTGAGCAGCTGCCCAAGTTTCTCTATTATAAACGGCTCCTTTTTCAGCTCCAGCAAAATCTCATCTATGATTTTCTGGACTTGTCCCACAGTGACATGTATGTGGGAGTAAGAGAGCGCCTTGATTAGTGCCGGTTTCAGCCACGGTTTGTTCAGTCTTCTGTAAAACACGTTGAAATAGAACAGGAAATAGTAACGGTCTGGTTCAAACAAACAACTGTGTCTCAACTGACTGGGGTGATTCACTTCACACCCCCGACAGACTTCTTTCAGAGCTCGGTCGATGAGAGCACTCAGAATATACACCAGGGTGCTTTTAACCACTCTGCTTACTTGGTCACATACCCCGGGCAAAAATCCTGCGTCTTCATCACGCCCCCGGGACAGTCCGATGCTCATTGGGTCGCCTGGTGGTTTGTGGGGTGTTTCTCCATCCATTGGACTGACCCCCTCCTGAGACGCACAGACGGTAGACAGTTCGGCAAAATCAAGGCCCTCCATGAGCTCCAGAGGCTGGGGATCCCCGAGACTCATTTGGACATCCATCGCACCGCATGTTGTTTCGTCCTGAGGGACCGGGGTCTGAGGTCTTGGAGAGTAACCACAGTCAAAGGGTTCCAGAGTGTATACAAAATCTGGGGAATAGAACCAGGGGTGATCCCGGGTTTGAAGAGGCCTGTAGAGCCTGTCGACGTCCGCAGCTTTCGGGTAAGACATTCTCTTTAATTTTAAACCATGAATGAATTGTTGCACCTTTTATCCTATCTCTTCACTACGTCACGACACACCGCCCTCTTAGAAGAGAGTAGCCCCTGAGCCGTCAGACCCCCCTCCAAAACCCCACACGTCGTCTGTCGTAGTTCTGCAAGCTTTCCCATTCACACCTTTCAAAACCCTGAGTCGGAGACTCCATTTCGCATTCTCTTGGACCCTCTTGCAAGCCTTCTAGAGTCTTATCCACAAGCCCCAGATCTCTCCAGGCCATCACCTTCAACCAGTCCTCATAAGAGTATTCAATTACCGTCTCAAAAGGTTCCAACGTACCCTCCTTCTCTCCCAAAGCAAGAAGCTCCACTCCAACATAGCTGGGATCCCTTTTAAAGCGGTAACCCCGTCGAGCCCCCCAGAACAACACCCAGGAGCGTTCAATCTTCAAATTGGTGAGTACAGGAACCCTTGCCCGGGATTGTTTCTTGCGGGGTTTCATGTTGATGTCGCTGGACATGTTGAAGAAGCGGGATGTTTCAGAAGCTGAGAATTAAAGAGGTATTGCCTAAAAGAAGCGCGGGTTCTTAAATAGAGAGGAGAGTTTCGGGGCGTTGCCTTCAGAGGGGTGGGGGTATTTATGGGTGGCCTTGTTGTTCAGGGTTTTATGGGTGCACACTTTCTGACGGATATGACGTAGGAATAATTAAGGAAATAACTCTACCTAAAATCACGCCCCCCAATTATGACGTAGGAATATTAATAAGCTTAGGGCATACGTCATAACAAAATAGGCCGCGCCCAAAAAACCCTACTATCTACTCTTATGTAGTTGAAGGCGCAGTATAGCTCTCATAGTCTGGTGGAGACGGAAGACCACCAGCCGTTTGAACAAGCCATTCAGCATCACCTTGTTGGGTTAAGTGCAGGCACTATCAGAGCGCAGGGCGTCCTGCCTTTGAAAGAGTTTCCGAAGTGTCCTGATGTGCCCTTTAGCAATGCAAAATAGGTCAGTGAAAATAGAAACCTTTATCTCACAGGCTGGCCCACGGGAAACGCCTGTGCGCGTTTTATCAGCCTGCTTCGATGGGAGGCATTCGAAACGCCAGGACGGGTCGTTTTCCGTAGTGTAGTGGCTATCACGTTTGCCTCACACGCGAAAGGTCCCCGGTTCGAAACCGGGCGGAAACAACCCGCGGTGCACGCGTGACAGTGCCATGTTACCCGTCGCCATCTCTCTGCCCCAAGGCCGGCCGTCGTTTTCTCTTCCTCGGAGTGGCAAGAAATCCTGACCTTGAGAACAAACGATCGCAGAAGGGTAGCTTTGCGAGGCGCTGGAACTCACACTTTTAAAATCGATACATGTTGTAGCTGTTACAATACGACCGTAGCAGGATCAGCGACATTGCTGTTACTCTTATGTAGTCGAAGGCGCAGTATAGCTCTGATAGTCTGGTGGTGACGGAGGACCTCCAGCCGTTTGAACAAGCCATTCAGCATCACCTTGTTGGGCTAAGTGCAGGCACTGTCAGAGCGCAGGGCGACCTGCCTTTGATAGAGTTTCCTAAGTGTCCCGAAATCGGTGCACTCAGAGCGTCCGTCCGTCGACAGGTTGAAATTGTAAACGCTGGTGTAGCCACTTTTAATTGAAATATGATGATGATGATGATGATGTTGTTGTTCTTGTTCTTGTTGTTGTTGTTGTTCTTGTTTTTCTTGTTGTCGTCGTGGTCGCCGTCATTATTATTGTTAAAGTAAAGCAGTAGTTAGATTTGTTGCTACCGTATGGTGTAGAAGGCACAATAGCTTTGTGATTGTCTGATGGTGGCACAAGACGAGCAGCAGCTGTTTGAACAAGCCATTGAACATCACCTTGTTGGGGTAAGTGTAAGTCTTGTCATAGCTCAGGGCGTTCTTCCTTTGAAAGAGTTTCCAAAGTGTCCTGATGTGCCCTTGAGCAATGCAAAATAGGTCAGTGAAAATAGAAACCTTTATCTCACAGGCTGGCCCACGGGAAACCCCTGTGCGCGTTTTACCAGCCGGCTTCGATGGGAGCCATTTGAAACACCAGGACGGGTCGGTTTCCGTAGTGTAGTGGCTATCACGTTCGCCTCACACGCGAAAGGTCCCTGGTTCGAAACCGGGCGGAAACAACCCGCGGTGCATGCGTGCCAGTGCCGTGTTACCCGTCGCCATCTCTCTGCCCCAAGGCCGGCCGTCGTTTTCTCTTCCTCGGAGTGGCAAGAAATCCTGACCTTGAGAACAAACGATCGCAGAAGGGTAGCTTTGCGAGGCACTGGAACTGACACTTTTAAAATCGATACATGTTGTTGCGTTACAATACGACCGTAGCAGGATCGGCGACATTGCTGTTACTCTTATGTAGTTGAAGGCGCAGTATAGCTCTGATAGTCTGGTGGTGACGGAAGACCACCAGCCGTTTGAACAAGCCATTCAGCATCACCTTGTAGGGCTAAACGCAGGCACTGTCAGAGCGCAGGTCGTCCTGCCTTTGAAAGAGTTTCCGAAGTGTCCCGAAATCGGTGCACTCAGAGCGTTCGTCCATCGACAGGTTGAAATTGTAAACGCTGGTGTAGCCACTTTTAATTAAAATCTGATGATGATGATGTTGTTGTTGTTATTCTTGTTGTCGTCGTAGTCGCCGTCATTATTAATGTTAAAGTAAAGCAGTAGTTAGATTTGTTGCTACCGTAAGGTGTAGAAGGCACAATAGCTCTGATAGTCTGGTGGTGAAGGAAGACCACCAGACGTTTGAACAAGCCATTCAGCATCACCTTGTTGGGTTAAGTGCAGGCACTGTCAGAGCGCAGGGCGTCCTGCCTTTAAAAGAGTTTCCGAAGTGTCCTGATGTGCCCTTTAGCAATGCCAAACAGGTCAGTGAAAATGGCATCCTTTCGCCGCACTTCAGACGCCATCTCACAGCCTAGCCGACCTGAAACACCTGAGCCCGTTTTACCAGCAGGCTTTAACGGTAACCATTTGAAGCAAGAGGCAGCGGTGTCAGTTTCCGTAGTGTAGCGGTTATCACGTTCGCCTAACGCGCGAAAGGTCCCCGGTTCGAAACCGGGCGGAAACAGCCTACTGTGGGCTGGCCCTTTTCGTCATTCTTGCCCTCGTGGTTCCCCGGAGGCGGTGGGTGTCTTTTCTTCATTGGAGTGCCCGCAATCGATGCACTCAGAGCGTCCGTCCGTCGACAGGTTGAAATTGTAAACGCTGGTGTAGCCACTTTTAATTAAAATCTGATGATGATGATGATGATGATGTTGTTGTTGTTGTTCTTGTTGTTGTTGTTCTTGTTGTCATCGTGGTCGCCGTCATTATTATTGTTAAAGTAAAGCAGTAGTTAGATTTGTTGCTACCGTAAGGTGTAGAAGACAACAGTTGGTATGGCGTGTGATATCAAAACATTCAGAATACTTTTAACCTATATAATTTATAAGCTTTGTAAAATAAACCCAAATATATCTTTTGCGGGGATAAACGCTGTTCTGAGTAGTTTGTGACTTGTTTAATACCAAACATAGCATCGCTATAAAAAAAAAAAAAAAATCACTGTAAAAGCGCTAGTTATTTTTGATCTTTATAGTTATTTTCTAGGCTCAGGTTGTTTTTTAGTGCTTATAAAGGCCTGAAATATTCTTAGTGGTTGTTGACTATAGGTCTTGATGTTTAAAAATGTTTTTTTGAGAGACCAAAAGGTTCTAATAAAAGTTTAGAGTAGAGAGGAGAGAGATCGTCTCCATCTTGGTTTCTATTTGAAATTTGATGCAGTGTCATTTTATTGGTTGGTTTTGATATGTTAATTGGTAACAGGGCGGCACAAAGGCCAGACCAGAACAATGCCTTACAAGCAGATCCGGCATGTGGCCATCAGTATAAGTATGAAGGTCTGGTCTTCAGCTCGACAGACTCATACTGACCTTTCGATTTAAGACTAAAGATCAACAATGTCCGGAAACAACATCAGCGATTCGATTTAAACGAGTTTTTAGGCAAGTCTTCAGATTCTTTTCATTGACTCAGAGCGTGTTGTGTGCATGTATTGTAAATAAGGCTATAACATCTGTTTTAAGTTCTGTAAAATAATTTTTCAGCCAGTCAACAGGAGTTAATTCCCAACGCTGAGGAGATCATCTGGAACAACGACGGTAAGATTTTTGTGTTTGCGCTCATGGGTTCTTATGCATGGGTGTGTGTGGTTTGAAGCGGCTCATTAGAGTTATGAAAACGTTTTAATATATATTAATGCCGGTCTCTTTAATTACACAGAAACTATCGAAAGGCCTGTGATTAATGTCTCCAAGGATCGACCAAGAGAAGTGGTTGTCCCTAGACAGGCTGTCTGCCGACCGGGTAAGAACTAAACCCCTGTTTGTTTGTATAACGTTTCTGTAAGATGTTTGAGTCCAGTTTTGTTAATTTTAAAAAATTATCCTGTCTAACAGTATTAAGAAACGTGGTTCGAGACAACGAAAGGCCTTCCACATCGAGGGCTTGTTTCGTTTTACCTTCGAGAACCGTAACCTTTCAAGAATCTGAAAGGCCGTCAGCCCCGGTATCTGATAGCTGTGAGTAAATATCTGCAGCCTGTAAGAGGTTAAAGCTTTTTATAAAGCGGTGTGGTTAAAGGTTAAACATGTCTCTTACCTTCACAGCGGTGCAAAAAGCTAAACCAGCCGAAAAACATAAGAAACGATTATTCTGTGGAGGTAAGTAAGATCTTTCAAACTTTAATGTTTTTAAAAGGGCTTTGTTTGCCCGTTGAGGGCTAATATTTAAGCGATGGGTGACCGTTTCCTGTAGGGCGGGGGGTTCTGGGAAAGATCTTTAGAAGTCCGGACAGGTCTAGGCTTGTTTCTGGGGAACGTGTTTAGAAATGACCGATTGCCGTACCGTCTGGTTAGGAAGTAAAGCCGTCCGAAAGGGTTTAGTAAGTTGTTTGGCTTATCTCCCGCTATTATACTTCTGTTTTAAAGTGGTTGTAGGAAAAGGCTTGAAGGTGTTCATTGTATTTAATATTTAAACAGATCGTGAAAACGTTTGTGAAACAGGAAGTCCCGGGATCAGGAAGCGTTTACACTTGGAAGGTTCGTTTAAAAATGAAATGTTGTTGTGTGTGTGTGTGTTTTATTAACAATATTACAGTTTTTAAAGAAACATTTAAGAAACAGTTTATTTACAGCGGCTTCTCTGTTTTAAATTTATTATCAAGTCCTAATAAATATATTGTCTGTAAATAATAAGGCGTTGTAGTGAATGTCTAAGGCTATTTTCAAAGGTCTAAAAAAGCTAAAGGTTTTGAATGTCCTGGACATGTTGTTTTAAGTTTGATTTCTGTCGCCGTTTAAAGATGTAAATGTAATGTATATTTTTATTCTTCCCAAGACTCTTGGGATAGTCATTCTGTGAATGAGCTATTGAGGACAATTACCCCGTCTAAGTGGGATCAAACATCTTTCCCGGTGAGATCACCGAGAGGATCCCCCACGATGGTCTTGGAGACCCCCCAACATCTACTCAGGCCACAGCCTTCTGGGGGTAATTCAACACCCCAGATTCAGCCCGCCGCATTGTCGGGCGGAACAAATACAGGCATCCAACAACCTCAGGGGTCGCCGTCAGTCAGGGCTGACACACCACCCAACGACGGCCTAGTTTCAACATCGTCCCCCCAGACCCGTTTCTTGGCTACCGAAACGCGAAACAGTAACCCCGCGCTTGGCCAGGGTGTCACCGCAAAGGCCTTCTTGGTCTCTGTCCATGAGTATACACTCACTCCCTGCCTCCTTCGACCGAGATTTACCGGAGCGACCATCCTTTGAAGCTGAGCCAGGCCACCAGCCCCCGGAGCTACTTCCTGAAGGTCGGCATGAGTTGCTACATACTTTGTTACAAAATCAAAGACTTGTGTTAGTGGGGCAAAACCTGGTGATAGAGAGCCAAAACACCCTTATTAATACCCTTACTAACGAATTGTACCGTATTTAATGTTTTAATAGACACAAAACGCCTTACTATTGTGGGTTGTTGGAAAAATAAAAAATAAATTAAAAAATGTCCTGACTTGGTAAAAGAACTCACAAACTAAAGGATTATGAACAAGCTAGGGCCCCAAAAAGACCTTCCCGAGAGAACATCCCCGGCCCTGTTGTGAACTCCTCTGATGTCCCAATGAACCTGGAACTATTACAAATGATAAATGATTTAAATAACCCCCAATTACCACCGATAGAATGTGAATTAACAGACTTACCTGTGAACCCCGACCTGTTACAGATGGTCAATGATCTAAATAACCACCTCCCACCGGTAGCGCTTATAGAGGTTCACCCCCTAGTTCACCCCGATTTGTTTGAAATGGTGGAGTCTTTGGAGGAGCTACCCCGACCAAATTCTGCCCCTATTATAAATGATTTGAAACAATTAGAACACAGGATGGCGGCAGAAGCAGCCATCACTATAAAGGAGGGTCTTGACATTAACCGGTTGGATATCTTTGAAGGACTTTTACAGGCTTTAAATGAGCCTCCTCAAAAAGGGGGTTTTGTAGATGTCAGCAGTGGGGGTGTTCGGAATGTGGAGGGTTCTGAGACTGATAAGGCTGTGGAGGACATGCTCTGTGAGAATGTAGGGGGTGAAGGCTTTGTTCAAAATGATGATGTGTCCAAGAGTACCAGTGATCCCGTGATTATAGATAGACCGGCCTATAACAATTTTGAAATGATTCAGCGTTTTACTTTTGCAGAACTTTTAAATTGTGACAATTATGCAGAAATATTTGTCAACATACACGAGGCCTTGCAGAAAATGCTTGAACAGGTTCAGACCTCGAGATGTTGTACAGTTAGAACTCAGAGGGGATGCTTTGTTTAGCAACCTATCTGCAATGCTGAGTGGAGATAATTTAGATGTCTGGCTAAAATCGAAGCGTTATTGCAAAGTAACGCAGCCATCTTAGCTGATGAAAGTCTGTCTCTGGTAATGAATGTGGTTCGTAACCCTGAGGGTGGGGCGCTTAGAAGACTGTCGAAATGCTTGAAGAACGACATAATTAGGACCAAGCTCAGGCAATTAGTGGTGAGTTCCAGTGGGGACAATAAGCTCTGTTTTGCTTACAGTTTAATAAAACTACTCACCCCCGACATGCCTGAACCCCAAGCTCTGCAAGAGGCTTTAATGCTTCATCAGAGGGCCGGCTTAAACTCTCAACAGATGGTTGCCTTTTCAGACATTACCAAGTTTGAGGAGTTGTTGTCTTTAAAAATTGTTGTGTGGTACCGTTGTGAGGTAAAGGAAGTATTTGTTAAATTTCAGACACATCCTGAAACCCATACACAGACACTGTTTCTCTTCCTAGGTGATAGACATTAATTTGGAATAAAGAGTTTGACGGCTTTTTTGGGTTGTTCGTATGTTTGTCATTGGTGTTATAAGGCCTTCAATGATAAGCTTAAGCACCGCTGTGACGGTTACTGTAACGTCTGTTTCAATCCGCAATGTCATAAGGGTTTGGCCCCTACCATCCGATGTAAAGATTGCTTAAGGATTTGTCTCTCAGCGTTCTGTTTTTCCGAGCATAAGGTACAGAGGGCCGCTGCTGAGGGGGTTAAAAAACTGAGTTATTGTGATCAAACTAAATATTGCCCGCAGTGTTGCCTCCAGTACCGTTTTCATGAGGTTAAACCACACAAATGTCTGGAGCCGAGATGCAGGATCTGTAATGCTGATTTAACCCCGGGGTCCGAACACCAGTGCTTTATTCAGCCGGTTAAAAAGGAGCCGCCGCACAACCGGTATGTCTTTTTTGCTTTTGAATGCCGGCAAGAAAACGGGGTCCACGTTGCTAATTATATACACTGTATTGACATGTTGGATCGTGAGTGGTCAGCTAGCGGTGAGAGTTGTGTCAGGGATTTCTTTACGCGGTATCGCGGTCCAAAATACCTCAATTACACATTTATTGCCCACAATGCTAAGGGTTATGATTCTTACATTTTGATGAAGTATCTGGTGGAAAATGGGGTGACCCCAAAAAAAGTAGCTCAGGGTAGCAAGATCATGTGTTTCACCGACGAAGCTTTCAACTAACGTTACATAGACTCGTTAAATTTCCTCCCCATGAAATTGAGCGCTTTGCCTAAGGCTCTGGGTTTTGAGGCTCAGAAGAAAGGTTGGTTCTGCCATTTTTTTAATACTAAGGACACTCAAAATTATCGAGGGTCCTACCCGCCCGCCTCTTATTATGGGGTTGATACTATGATGTCTCATGAGAGGGAGGAATTCTTTAAATGGTACAATACGGTTAAGTGAGGTGTTTTTGATTTCCGAGAAGAGATGGCCGCTTATTGTTAAAATGATGTGGTGATCCTTAAAGAAGCCTGTGTGCGTTTCTGCGCCGAGGTTATCAACACATCGGGTCTCGACCCTTTGCAAAGTGTGACCATAGTGTCTCTCTGCATGAAAATGTATCGGTCCAATTTCTTGCAGAAAAACACTATAGCGGTCACCACTTCTGACAACTATCGTGCTAGACAAAAGAACTTTTCGACTGTCTCCATACAGTGGCTGGAATACCTGAGTGCCCGGGATAACATATTCATCAGACATGCTTTAAATCAAGGGGAAGTCAAAATGGGGCCTTACTACTTAGACGGTTTTAGCGACGTGTTCGGGCGGCGTACCGCTTATGAGTTTGCTGGTTGTATTTACCATGGCTGTCCTCAGTGCTTCGACCCAAACACCTTTAACCCCGAAACACAAAAACTCTGCGGTGATATCTACTATGATTTCCAGGAACGAATTGAAACTTTAAAAAACACCTATGGTTTGAACGTGCTGGTGATTTGGGAACACGAGTGGACGACCCTGAAGCAACAGGATGCGGGGGTACAACGGTTTATGGAAACCTTGGACTTTCCTGAATGTCTAGAGCCCCGGGATGCGTTATTTGGGGGTCGTACCAATGCCCTCTGTTTACATTATGAGGTAAAGGAGGGTGAGAGAGTAGATTACTATGATTTCACCAGTCTGTACCCTTATGTCAACAAGACCAAAATGTACCCGGTGGGGCGTCCAACCATTGTTTATCGTGACTTTCTCGAAATCGGACATTACTTTGGATTGATCAAAGTCACCATGTACCCTCCTCGCGAGCTGTTCTTACCCGTGTTGCCTTACAGGTGTTCGGGAAAATTGATGTTCCCTCTGTGTAGAACGTGTGTGGAAACTGAAAATCAAACTACCTCTTGTCTGCACAGTGATGAAGATGACGGGTGTCTGGTGTAGCATTGAGCTTGACAAGGCGGTGGAGAAAGGTTACAGAGTCGGTAAGGTGTTTGAGGTTTGGCATTTTTCTGAAAAATCTGATACTCTTTTTGCTGATTACATTATGACCCATCTGAAAGGGAAACAGGAGGCATCGGGCTATCCCTCATGGTGTGTTGACTCCGCGGCCAAAGAGCGATACATTCAGCAATATTTTGAAAAGGAAGGGATCCGTCTAGAGCCGGGGAACATAACTGTAAACCCCGCCAAGAGACAAATGTCCAAACTGATTTTAAACAGTCTGTGGGGTAAGTTTGGGGAAAGAAATTACCGTCTAAACACAACCTTGATTAAAACCCCTGAACAGTTTATAGAATTTATGTTTTCCAAACAACATGCAGTATCACACTTTCAATTCTTAAATGACCACGTGGCACAGGTCCAGTGGAGGGCCCCTAAAGATTTCCCCACCAAACAGGGGAACGTTAATGTTTTCATAGCGGTTTTTACCACGGCTTACGCCCGGCTTGAACTGTACAACTTAATGGATCAGTTGCAGGAACGCACGCTCTATCATGATACTGACTCTGTAATCTTTGTCACCAGGCCAGGGGATTGGGTCCCTCCCCTCGGGGACTACCTTGGGGAGTTAACGAGCGAACTAGATCCTCAGGAGTTTGTTTCAGGGGGTCCTAAGACTTTTGCCTACAGAACGGCTGCGGGTAAGACCTGTATGAAAGTTAAGGGTTTCACTCTGAACCATTGTAACAACAAGCTCATTAACATCAAGTCTCTGACGACCCTGGTAGAAAGTTTTGTAACAAGAAAGACGCGCCTCCTCGTGAGATTATTACAGCCGGAAATCAGATCTATCGAAATAAAAAGGGGTACACGTTGGAAGATAGATCACTAAACAAACGGTTCAGGGTGGTGTACAATAAAAGAGTGTTGAAGACTGATTATACCACTCTGCCTTATGGATATTAGCGGTGGTTTTGATAACAGACTTCAACACCCTTTCTCCTGTATTATAGCCTGTCCCTCCAATTCGGGGAAGAGCTATCTTATAAAGAACATCATAGAAGATGTGGACACAACCGTGTCCCAAGCTCTTGACAACATAGTGTGGTGTTACTCTTGCTGGCAACCTCTCTACGATGATTTGGCTTCGAAAAAAAATAATCTGAAATTTGTGCAAGGTCTCCCCGCCTCGTTGTGTGACGATGACTTGTTCCCGCCCGGTCAAACTAATCTAGTGATCCTTGATGACCTGATGGAGCAGGCCGGTGACAACAGTGAAGTGGAAAAAGCTTTCACAAAGTACACTCATCATAGGAATTTAAGTATTATTTATTTAGTTCAAAATCTATTTTTTCAAGGTAAAAAAAGCCGCACTATTAATTTATATGCCAATTATATAATTATTTTTAAAAACCCCAGAGATAAACTACAGGTCACCGTCTTGGCTCGTCAAATGTACCCTAACCAGACCAAGTTCTTTTTGGAGGCATTTGAGGATGCCACCAAAAAACCCTATGGGGACTTGATTGCGGACTTAAAAGCACAAACCCCAGAAGACTTTCGCCTCAGAACAGGTTTGTGCCCGCCCGATTGGCCGGCAGTGTATGTGCTAAAGTAAAGGAAATACATAAGAATGTCTGTTCGGATTAAAAGAAATCTGCCACTTTTGCAAATGTTATTTGAGGGGAGCCCGCGCCATAGGAAAGCTGTGCTGGCAGGGGCCCCCTCGGATTTGATCGAGACCCTGTGTGAAATAGCTTTTAACATCTTACGCGGTAATATACCCCTAACCACTTCTCAACATTCTAAACTCAAAAAACAAAAAGCGGTTATCAAGATCATCGCTAATAAGAAGTATTCTATTAAAAGAAAAAGAAAGAAGATTAATCAAACCGGGGGTTTTATAGGACCGCTGTTGAGCATAGCCGTGCCTTTCCTAACCAGTCTTCTAGCTTCCAGAGTGGGTTAATAATGGAATATGCTCAGAAAATGTTTTTGATCCCTCAGGAGCAGCTTGAGAAACTGAGAAAAAATGTTGTCGGGCCAGAGCCCATTAGACAAACGGCCGAAAACAACCTGGACTCTGAAATGAAAGCTATACAGGCCAGGGCCGATTTAAATCAGTATTCCAAAGCTCAGTTGTATACCAACACGTTACAGCGCTACCTCCGTCTGGTTAGACAGGGTGAAAAAGATCAAAACATTTTAACTTTAACCATGGCCTCTCAAGAAAATGGTTCTGGGGCTGATGCGGGGGGTACGGTTGATAAAGATGTTGCGGTGACCGAACCTGTTGAGAGTTCAGAGGGAGATGTTGTAACGGATGTTTTGAGAAACATGCCGGCCAGAAGCAAAAGACATGCAGAATATATCCTGCACAAAATGGTTCAGAAACCGCGGGTAACGGCTTGGAATGAACAGGGTGAATTTGTTTTTAAAGGACAACTGATCAAAGGTTCACACATGTTTGATTTGTTGAAGAGTGTCACTAACACTAATAAGGTACCCGATAGTCGCCGACCTGTAGGCTGGAATGCTTTCCTACAGGCGATGGCCTGTCTGAACATGCCCCAATCAACAGTTCCTAACCAGGAAACGCGACAAAAAATCCGTCTGTGTAAAGAGGTGGAGCCTGATCTGACTCCGATATCTCATTACTCTGACCGTGCTGAGCGACCATCCTCAGGATCTATCCATCGTTGGGAAGCTTATTAATCTCATGTTTTTATTTGTCTCCCCTGTAAATAATGACCCGACAAACAATTTTTTTTTTTTTTCAAATGTTGTTCATTTATTTATACCATAAACCCTGCTTTGTATAAGAATTGTGTTGAATAAAAACAAAACTAATGATTCAAAGGCTGTTTTCATTATTTTTTCACCTTAACACGCATGACATCTTTTAAAATCCTCACAAGAACACCCCATCTGTATACATGGCTGGCTAGGGTCGTAAGTCATTGTGTTATAAGGGGGGGTCCACAGTGTCCTGACAAACTCTGCCACTTTTTTATCATTTTGGCCTAAATCCTCACTGTACAAGGCCATAATATCGGGGTATGACCTTCCTTTAGATCTATGATATAAGAAAAACACACAGTGTTGACCACAAGTGAAGGTCTGCAGACTTTGTACTTGACGACCGCTGTAAATGGTTTCTTGACAGTTGTTGAGCAGAAAGTTATTGATCTTCCGAGGGAAAGGTCTGAAATCCGGGGGGTTTGCATAGGAATCAAAAAATTCTCCACGGTGGTCCTCCCTTAGATAAATAGCCAGCCAATGTTCTCCGGGCATATTTTTAGGGTGTGTGTTGATTATGTACATTGCAGGTAAATTCTTGATCTTAAATTTAGGCAGCTGATCGCAGGCGTAGACTCCTTGAAACAGTTTCCGTGAGCCGGCAAGGGCATTCATGTTGTGGTTGAGCTCTCTGGTGTTCATTTTAATAATAATCATACAGAACGTTTCTCCTCCGATTCACCTCAATAATGTTGTCAAACACAGCATACACGACCATATTTACAGTGCGTGGTAGAGGCTGCTTGAAACGCATCTCCAAACGCATATTGACCGTCTTCATCAGTGAAAAATGTTGTCCACACTCTTCGTCAGGGGTCAGGTTGAAACCGTACAGGGTGTAACCGCTGCAGTATTCCCGGCGATCGATCAGCAGAGTTTGATCCTTGAGATGGCGACCCGTAGCCAGTACTAGACTGTCATATTCACGAACCGCATTGCCGTTTTCAAAGTCAGGTTGAAAAGGTCTGGATGGAACCTGCACACCATCGACGTACAACGCTATAAATTCCGCGTTATGTTTAAAGTTAAAGGGGTTCTTGTTGTAAACCCCGGTAAATGCATCATTATCCACGAGACCTATAATAACCTGTTTTGGGAGCTGTCCTAGAAACAGATTTTCCTGGTTCATCACCCGTGTCCCTGCGGGGATACTGTGGACTTTCATATAGACTCTTTCGATCGGGTACTCGGCGTTTGCCGTCATTAACGCCTGCGCGTGTCCTAGTTTAACCGCCGGGGAGACGGACACTTTTTTCACAAACAGCGAGGCCGATAATATGGTCAGTTTATATTTTTCCGTATCAGGGGTCATCAGACAAAAAGCATTTTTACTACGGATCATTTTAATTTTAATGTCTACCCCGTTGAGCATGAGTTTTTCTTGGAAAAATATGTCTGCATGGATATGCCCCATTAGCTCAAAGGTCCTCCCTTCTGTTGAAGAGGCCGTTCTTTTTTGCAAACCCTTATTGAGTCCCTCTGGATCCTTGTCGTCCATAGCTTCCGAGATGTCTTTGAAGAAAAGGCCGGGGCTGAACTGTTTGCTTAGGGTCTCCTCACTATAATTAAGTTTACACTCCATCATGGCTCTATAGGGGTAAGTATTGCTGCTTTGACTAATGAGCCGATCTCCCAGGGTCACATCCACCTGTGAAAACATGGTGGCCACCGGGTAATTGATGACCCCAGCGATGGCCGTATTCTCGATTGCATCGCCATCCTAATCAGTCACTTTACAGTTCATTAAAATAAATGTGTTATTCAAATCAATATAATCCTCGCCATTGCCAGCTATAAAAAACTCCAGAGGGGCCGTGTCTGAAATTGCAGAAAGAGGGGGAATCTCTACATATATGATCTTATCTATACTCGTTTGAGTGTATGGAACTGTAAACAGATCCAGTTCTGATTTGACGCATTCTTCCGATAGACTGTTGACAAAAGACATGTTTAAAAGATGTATCCTGAGGCTCTATTTTTCTTTCTTTGAGACTTTCTTTTTGCAGGTTTTTTCTTGTGCTGCTTCCTTCTCCGAGTGTTTCCACGATATGTTGGAGAATGAGAGATTCTTCGTTTTTTGTTAGCCACGGATCTTCGTCGCCCTGGTGGACACATGCTGTTTCTTCTTTTACCCCCCCTCCTCGCCATTACCATGAGACCCGAACCCTCCTGATGCTCATGGCTAGCTGCCCGGTTCATAACATTGGTGAACACGTCACTAACAATATTTTTAGCCGCTGATTTCAAGTGGGGTCTGGCTATAGCAAAGCCTCTCTTAAGCAGGGGTACGGCCATTCTAAAGAGACCATGAAAGAGTCCTCCTAGACCGGCGCCATACATTGTGGGGGCTCCTACAAAACCGGGCAAGCCGTTCCATCTTGCATCTTGTAATAATCCACATAGGCGCTAGGATCTACATAACCCCTCGAGGTAGCCATTTTAATAATGTACACACTGTTTCAGGGGTCGAAAATGTAGTTTGACATTAACTTTACCGAAGCGGAAGGGTACGTTGATATTCTGATCCGATTTTACTTCGATCGTGATGTTGTCAAAGTGGGTCATTGAGACTGGTACGTAGTGTGGTTTGTCATAAGTAATTGTGACCATGTCATTGCTTTTACCTTTAATAAGTACATTTCTCAAAAGGGGGACATAACTATCCCAGACCCTCTGGTGGGTTATGATATCCGTATACACATAAAGAGTGTAAAAGCCGCCACACCACTTCTGAGAACCTGCTCTCTGTGTCCGAATAGAACCCTAATATACGCCCCAGTTGGCCGCTGGTTTGAATGCTAATACCTGGTTTTGACACCTTGTACACTCTGTTTTTAATAGGGTTGTAATATAGCTTGATGTTGGGGGTGCCTTCTGAGAACTGTTTATGCATCTCATCTAATATTTTATCCACATTGTCATAATAACCTCCTTGTATCGTGAATGTCCATTGACTCTTTTTTACATCATCAAAAATGGCGAAAGTGGCATCCTTATCTTGTAAAACAGCCCAAGTGTAAGGATACTGTATTTCCGCCAACCCCACTTCCCACGACCCCCTTAGATCTATAGATTTTCCAAATTCCAAATATTTCATTTTTAGGGTATATATCGAGAGAGGCGTTACTGGGTAGAGTCACGTAGAAGCCTCCTGATTCGATCTTGAGTATCGAAAGTAATGCCCCCAACACACCCGCGGGCATGTTGTTATAAGGATTGAATATCGCAAACCTGTTGTTCCGGGACCCAACTATTGAACTTTTCAGGCCATCCAAGCCATTTCATCAACACATATTTTTTCCGGTTCTGGGTTTTTTCAGCTAATATCTTTTCAACTCTGTATACACTGTCTTTACCCACAATAATTTTTTGTAACTCGGCTTCGTAAAACGTTCCTTCTATATTCTCCCCGTCATAGTCTTTTAACCGGTACACGGGGGGGTCTCTAGCCAACTGTTTGGTAACTGTAAAAGTACTCCTTAGCTTTGAAACGCGAACCACATCACAGATGTTGAACTTATAAGTAGTTTTTCCCTTCTTAATAAATGGTCCGTATAATTTTTTATAGACCTTAAAAGAATTACTTTGATCCACATCTATAGGCTTCATTTTAATACTGGTGTGATACCCTTGGTTGTAAGTATCGATAAAATCCTGAACTTTATCAAAATACTTGAACGTGTTGACCGCTGTAAAATATCTCCACATTTTGGTCTTTATGGTGCGGTTAAACCTCTCCACTACCGATGCCTTAAGCTCATTACCGGTGGTGAAATGATGTATTTTGTGTCTCTTCAGTAGATTCTGAAATTCTCTGTTGAGAAACTCTTTTCCTTTATCAGTCTGCAGTTTTTTAGGACATCGACCCTGGGACAATATATCCTCAAAGGCCCTTGTCACCGCCCGACCTGTTTTATTATGTAGAATGCGAGCCCAGGCATATTTTGATAACACATCGATACACATCAACATCAATTTGTGACCATTGTTATGTTTTGATAAATTTGACATATCGACTAGATCCATTTGCCATTGTGAGTCTATGTCAGTTGCATATACGCGGTTTCTTTTAAAGTTAATCCTGAGAGGTTTATGTAAGGTATAGGCGTCTTGTTCCCGTAACCATTCTGAAACAACCACATCATTAACCTTCACTCCGGCCTCAGCGAGTCCTCTTTGAAAACCCTTCTTACCCGCCAAACCCCCAATCTTGGCTGGGTTGTAGTATAGTTCCTGCATTTGGGGAGCTTGCCGAGTCATTCTGTCAAATAACCACACAGACCCACACTATGCGCAAAGTTTTTATACAAGGTTTTTTATTCAACTTCAGGAGAGCAGATACCCCTTTTTAGACATTTGAGAAAAGTATAACATACACAACAATTTTTTCTACGGTCCAGACAAAAAGAAATCAGATGATTGGTTACTTGATCTATATCAACAAATATACCTGTTTCTTTATCTTGTAGGCACACACCTCAGTTACATATGTAAATAAAACAACAATATGACCTATTTTAAAAGTAAACAGAGGTGTATTAAACATGCTCAGTAAAAGGTCATACAGATGTTGATGAAATGGCCTAATATCATTCTTGGCCCCCTTGAGCGCTTCATCCCAGTGTTCGTACCCCCCGGTCTTTGTTACAGCAGCCATTAACTTTTCCAGGTTTGAAAGTTGATCCTCATCGATGGTTAAATCTGTAGAGAAAAGGCTCGCGTTGGCTACTTTTCTGTCAAGCACATGGTGTAATAGCGCTCTCAGGTTAGCTGCAGAGTGTTGATGACAGAACCAGTTGCAGAAGCAGTCCAGGGTCTGAGGTCTTGGAGAGTAACCGCAGTCAAAGGGTTCCAGAGTGTATACAAAATCTGGGGAATAGAACCAGGGGTGATCCCGGGTTTGAAGAGGCCTGTAGAGCCTGTCGACGTCCGCAGCTTTCAGGTAAGACATTCTCTTTAATTTTAAACCATGATTGAATTGTTGCGCCTTTTATCCTATCTCTTCACTACGTCACGACACACCGCCCTCTTAGAAGAGAGTAGCCCCTGAGCCGTCAGACCCCCCTCCAAAACCCCACACGTCGTCTGTTTTATCATCGTCGTCGTCATTCAAGGGGGATATATAATCCATAATCCAGCATATTCTCCTTCTAACCAAATCCAGTTGCGAACATTTGGTCAAGATGTCAAAACCATCATTTATACAGTTTATGACCTCTTTCAAGAACGGCCAGTCCACGGCGTCAAACATAATTTCCGTAACCTGTTTTTCTGGATCCTCCACACCCCCTTCAATAGGGTTTGTAATCAGGGTACTGCTAAACAAAACCTTACGATCTGTAGTTAGAGATAGACTCTTCACCACTCTACCGTAGTTCTGCAAGCTTTCCCATTCACACCTTTCAAAACCCTGAGTCGGAGACTCCATTTCGCATTCTCTTGGACCCTCTTGCAAGCCTTCTAGAGTCTTATCCACAAGCCCCAGATCTCTCCAGGCCATCACCTTCAACCAGTCCTCATAAGAGTATTCAATTACCGTCTCAAAAGGTTCCAACGTACCCTCCTTCTCTCCCAAAGCAAAAAGCTCCACTCCAACATAGCTGGGATCCCTTTTAAAGCGGTAACCCCGTCGAGCCCCCCAGAACAACACCCAGGAGCGTTCAATCTTCAAATTGGTGAGTACAGGAACCCTTGCCCGGGATTGTTTCTTGCGGGGTTTCATGTTGATGTCGCTGGACATGTTGAAGAAGCGGGATGTTTCTGATGCTGAGAATTAAAGAGGTATTGCCTAAAAGCAGCGCGGGTTCTTAAATAGAGAGGAGAGTTTCGGGGCGTTGCCTTCAGAGGGGTGGGGGTATTTATGGGTGGCCTTGATGTTCAGGGTTTTATGGGTGTACACTTTCTGACGGATATGACGTAGGAATAATTAAGGAAATAACTCTACCTAAAATCACGCCCCCCAATTATGACGTAGGAATATTAATAAGCTTAGGGCATACGTCATAACAAAATAGGCCGCGCCCAAAAAACCCTACTATCTACTCTTATGTAGTTGAAGGCGCAGTATAGCTCTGATAGTCTGGTGGTGACGGAAGACCACCAGCCGTTTGAACAAGCCATTCAGCATCACCTTGTTGGGCTAAGTGCAGGCACTGTCAGAGCGCAGGGCGTCCTGCCTTTGAAAGAGTTTCCGAAGTGTCCTGATGTGCCCTTTAGCAATGCCAAACAGGTCTGTGAAAATGGCATCCTTTCGCGGCACTTCAGACGCCATCTCACAGTCTAGCCGACCTGAAATGCCTGAGCCCGTTTTACCAGCAGGCTTCAACGGTAACCGTTTGAAGCAAGACGTGGCGGTGTCAGTTTCCGTAGTGTAGCGGTTATCACGTTCGCCTAACACGCGAAAGGTCCCCGGTTCGAAACCGGGCGGAAACAGCCTGCTGTGGGCCGGCCCTTTTCGTCCTGTTTGCCCTCGTGGTTCCCCGGAGGCGGTGGGTAGCTTTTCTTCATTGGAGTGCCCGAAATCGGTGCTCTCAGAGCGTCCGTCCGTCGACAGGTTGAAATTGTAAACGCTGGTGTAGCCACTTTTAATTAAAATCTGATGATGATGATGATGATGTTGTTGTTGTTCTTGTTGATGTTGTTGTTGTTGTTGTTGTTCTTGTTGTCGTCGTAGTCGCCGTCATTATTAATGTTAAAGTAAAGCAGTAGTTAGATTTGTTGCTACCGTAAGGTGCAGAAGGCACAATAGCTCTGTGATTGTCTGATGGTGGCACAAGACGAGCAGCAGCTGTTTGAACAAGCCATTGAGCATCACCTTGTTGGGGTAAGTGTAAGTCTTGTCATTGCTCAGGGCGTTCTTCCTTTGAAAGAGTTTCCAAAGTGTCCTGATGTGCCCTTGAGCAATGCAAAATAGGTCAGTGAAAATAGAAACCTTTATCTCACAGGCTGGCCCACGGGAAACGCCTGTGTGCGTTTTACCAGCCGGCTTCGATAGGAGTTATTCGAAACACCAGGACGGGTTGGTTTCCATAGTGTAGTGGCTATCACGTTCGCCTAACGCACGAAAGGTCCCCGGTTTGAAACCGGGCGGAAAGAGCCTGCTGTGGGCCGGCCCTTTTCGTCCTGCTTGCCCTCGTGGTTCCCCAGAGGCGGTAGGTGGCTTTTCTTCATTGGAGTTCCCGAAATTGTTGGACTCAGAGCGTCCGTCCGTCGACAGGTTGAAATTGTAAACGCTGGTGTAGCCACTTTTAATTAAAATCTGATGATGATGTTATTGTTCTTGTTGTTGTTGTTGTTGTTCTTGTTTTTCTTTTTGTCGTCGTGGTCGCCGTCATTATTATTGTTAAAGTAAAGCTACCGTAAGGTGTAGAAGGCACAATAGCTCTGTGATTGTCTGATGGTGGCACAAGACGAGCAGCAGCTGTTTGAACAAGCCATTGAGCATCACCTTGTTGGGGTAAGTGTAAGTCTTGTCATAGCTCAGGGCGTTCTTCCTTTGAAAGAGTTTCCAAAGTGTCCTGATGTGTCCTTGAGCAATGCAAAATAGGTCAGTGAAAATACACTCACCTAAAGGATTATTAGGAACACCATACTAATACTATGTTTGACACCCTTTCGCCTTCAGAACTGACTTAATTCTACGTGGCATTGATTCAACAAGGTGCTGAAAGCATTCTTTAGAAATGTTGGCCCATATTGATAGGATAGCATCTTGCAGTTGATGGAGATTTGTGGGATGCACATCCAGGGCACGAAGCTCCCGTTCCACCACATCCCAAAGATGCTCTATTGGGTTGAGATCTGGTGACTGTGGGGGCCAGTTTAGTACAGTGAACTCATTGTCATGTTCAAGAAACCAATTTGAAATGATTCAACCTTTGTGACATGGTGCATTATCCTGCTGGAAGTAGCCATCAGAGGATGGGTACATGGTGGTCATAAAGGGATGGACATGGTCAGAAACAATGCTCAGGTAGGCCGTGGCATTTAAACGATGCCCAATTGGCACTAAGGAGCCTAAAGTGTGCCAAGAAAACATCCCCCACACCATTACACCACCACCACCAGCCTGCACAGTGGTAACAAGGCATGATGGATCCATGTTCTCATTCTGTTTACGTCAAATTCTGACTCTACCATCTGAATGTCTCAACAGAAATCGAGACTCATCAGACCAGGCAACAACTGTCCAATTTTGGTGAGTTTGTGCAAATTGTAGCCTCTTTTTCCTATTTGTAGTGGAGATGAGTGGTACCCGGTGGGGTCTTCTGCTGTTGTAGCCCATCCGCCTCAAGGTTGTACGTGTTGTGGCTTCACAAATGCTTTGCTGCATACCTCGGTTGTAACGAGTGGTTATTTCAGTCAAAGTTGCTCTTCTATCAGCTTGAATCAGTCGGCCCATTCTCCTCTGACCTCTAGCATCAACAAGGCATTTTCGCCCACAGGACTGCCGCATACTGGATGTTTTTCCCTTTTCACACCATTCTTTGTAAACCCTAGAAATGGTTGTGCGTGAAAATCCCAGTAACTGAGCAGATTGTGAAATACTCAGACCAGCCCGTCTGGCACCAACAACCATGCCACGCTCAAAATTGCTTAAATCACCTTTCTTTCCCATTCAGACTTTCAGTTTGGAGTTCAGGAGATTGTCTTGACCAGGACCACACCCCTAAATGCATTGAAGCAACTGCCATATGATTGGTTGGTTATTGAACAGGTGTTCCTAATAATCCTTTAGGTGAGTGTAGAAACCTTTATCTCACAGGCTGGCCCACGGGAAACGCCTGTGCGCGTTTTACCAGCCGGCTTCGATGGGAGCCATTCGAAACACCAGGACAGGTCGGTTTCCGTAGTGTAGTGGCTATCACGTTCGCCTCACACGCGAAAGGTCCCTGGTTCGAAACCGGGCGGAAACAACCCGCGGTGCATGCGTGCTAGTGCACACAGTGCTGACCACAAGTGAAGGTCTGAAGACTTTGTACTTGACGACCGCTGTAAATGGTTTCTTGACAGTTGTTGAGCAGAAAGTTATTGATCTTCCGAGGGAAAGGTCTGAAATCCGGGGGGTTTGCATAGGAATCAAAAAATTCACCACGGTGGTCCTCCCTTAGATAAATAGCCAGCCAATGTTCTCCGGGCATATTTTTAGGGTGTGTGTTGATTATGTACATTGCAGGTAAATTCTTGATCTTAAATTTAGGCAGCTGATCGCAGGCGTAGACTCCTTGAAACAGTTTCCGTGAGCCGGCCAGGGCATTCATGATGTGGTTGAGCTCTCTGGTGTTCATTTTAATAATAATCATACGGAACGTTTCTCCTCTGATTCACCTCAATAATGTTGTCAAACACAGCATACACGACCATATTTACAGTGTGTGGTAGAGGCTGCTTGAAACGCATCTCCAAACGCATATTGCCCGTCTTCATCAGTGAAATATGTTGTCCACACTCTTCGTCAGGGGTCAGGTTGAAACCATACAGGGTGTAACCGCTGCAGTATTCCCGGCGATCGATCAGCAGAGTTTGATCCTTGAGATGGCGACCCGTAGCCAGTACTAGACTGTAATATTCACGAACCGCATTGCCGTTTTCAAAGTCAGGTTGAAAAGGTCTGGATGGAACCTGCACACCATCGACGTACAATGCTATAAATTCCGCGTTATAATGTTTAAAGTTAAAGGTGTTCTTGTTGTAAACCCCGGTAAATGCATCATTATCCACGAGACCTATAATAACCTGTTTTGGGAGCTGTCCTAGAAACAGATTTTCCTGGTTCATCACCCGTGTCCCTGCGGGGATACTGTGGACTTTCATATAGACTCTTTCGATCGGGTACTTGGCGTTTGCCGTCACTAACGCCAGCGCGTGTCCTAGTTTAACCGCCGGGGAGACGGACACTTATTTCACAAACAGCGAGGCCGATAATATGGTCAGTTTATATTTTTCCGTATCAGGGGTCATCAGACAAAAAGCACTTTTACTACGGATCATTTTAATTTTAATGTCTACCCCGTTGAGCATGAGTTTTTCTTGGAAAAATATGTCTGCATGGATATGCCCCATTAGCTCAAAGGTCCTCCCTTCTGTTGAAGAGGCCGATCTTTTTTGCAAACCCTTGTTGAGTCCCTCTGGATCCTTGTCGTCCATAGCTTCCGGGATGTCTTTGAAGAGAAGGCCGGGGCTGAACTGTTTGCTTAGGGTCTCCTCACTATAATTAAGGATACACTCCATCATGACTCTATAGGGGTAAGTATTGCTGCTTTGACTAATGAGCCGATCTCCCAGGGTCACATCCACCTGTGAAAACATGGTGGCCACCGGGTAATTGATTAATTGATGACCCCAGCGTTGGCCGTCTTCTCGATTGCATCGCCATCCTAATCAGTCACTTTACAGTTCATTAAAATAAATGTGTTATTCAAATCAATATAATCCTCGCCATTGCCAGCTATAAAAAACTCCAGAGGGGCCGTGTCTGAAATTGCAGAAAGAGGGGGAATCTCTACATATATGATCTTATCTATACTCGTTTGAGTGTATGGAACTGTAAACAGATCCAGTTCTGATTTGACGCATTCTTCCGATAGACTGTTGACAAAAGACATGTTTAAAAGATGTATCCTGAGGCTCTATTTTTCTTTCTTTGAGACTTTCTTTTTGCAGGTTTTTTCTTGTGCTGCTTCCTTCTCCGAGTGTTTCCACGATATGTTGGAGAATGAGAGATTCTTCGTTTTTTGTTAGCCACGGATCTTCGTCGCCCTGGTGGACACATGCTGTTTCTTCTTTTACCCCCCCTCCTCGCCATTACCATGAGACCCGAACCCTCCTGATGCTCATGGCTAGCTGCCCGGTTCATAACATTGGTGAACACGTCACTAACAATATTTTTAGCCGCTGATTTCAAGTGGGGTCTGGCTATAGCAAAGCCTCTCTTAAGCAGGGGTACGGCCATTCTAAAGAGACCATGAAAGAGTCCTCCTAGACCGGCGCCATACATTGTGGGGGCTCCTACAAAACCGGGCAAGCCGTTCCCGGCTTGCATCTTGTAATAATCCACATAGGCGCTAGGATCTACATAACCCCTCGAGGTAGCCATTTTAATAATGTACAAACTGTTTCAGGGGTCGAAAATGTAGTTTGACAATAACTTTACTGAAGCGGAAGGGTACGTTGATATTCTGATCCGATTTTACTTCGATCGTGATGTTGTCAAATTGGGTCTTTGAGACTGGTACGTAGTGTGGCTTGTCATAAGTAATTGTGACCATGTCATTGCTTTTACCTTTAATAAGTACATTTCTCAAAAGGGGGACATAACTATCCCCGACCCTCTGGTGGGTTATGATATCCGTATACACATAAAGAGTGTAAAAGCCGCCCCACCACTTCTGAGAACCTGCTCTCTGTGTCAGAATAGATCCCAAATATACGCCCCAGTTGGCCGCTGGTTTGAATGCTAATACCTGGTTTTGACACCTTGTACACTCTGTTTTTAATAGGGTTGTAATATAGCTTGATGTTGGGGGTGCCTTCTGAGAACTGTTTATGCATCTCATCTAATATTTTATCCACATTGTCATAATAACCTCCTTGTATCGTGAATGTCCATTGACTCTTTTTAACATCATCAAAAATGGCGAAGGTGGCATCCTTATCTTGTAAAACAGCCCAAGTGTAAGGATACTGTATTTCCGCCAACCCCACTTCCCACGACCCCCTTAGATCTATAGATTTTCCAAATTGTACCGTGTAACTGGATATTTCATTTTTAGGGTATATATCGAGAGAGGCGTTACTGGGTAGAGTCACGTAGAAGCCTCCTGATTCCATCTTGAGTATCGAAAGTAATGCCCACAACACACCCGCGGGCAAGTTGTTATAAGGATTGAATATCGCAAACCTGTTGTTCCGGGACCCAACTATTGAACTTTTCAGGCCATCCAAGCCATTTCATCAACACATATTTTTTCCGGTTCTGGGTTTTTTCAGCTAATATCTTTTCAACTCTGTATACACTGTCTTTACCCACAATAATTTTTTGTAACTCGGCTTCGTAAAACGTTCCTTCTATATCCTCCCCGTCATAGTCTTTTAACCGGTACACGGGTGGGTCTCTAGCCAACTGTTCGGTAACTGTAAAATATTCGTCAGAAAATGTTTCTTCATAACCTTTGGCAAAAGTACTCCTTAGCTTTGAAACGCGAACCACATCACCGATGTTGAACTTATAAGTAGTTTTTCCCTTCTTAATAAATGGTCCGTATAATTTTTTATAGACCTTAAAAGAATTACTTTGATCAACATCTTTAGGCTTCATTTTAATACTGGTGTGATACCCTTGGTTGTAAGCATCGATAAAATCCTGAACTTTATCAAAATACTTGAACGTGTTGACCGCTGTAAAATATCTCCACATTTTGGTCTTTATGGTGCGGTTAAACCTCTCCACTACCGATGCCCTAAGCTCATTACCGGTGGTGAAATGATGTATTTTGTGTCTCTTCAGTAGATTCTGAAATTCTCTGTTGAGAAACTCTTTTCCTTTATCAGTCTGCAGTTTTTTAGGACATCGACCCTGGGACAATATATCCTCAAAGGCCCTTGTCACCGCCCGACCTGTTTTATTATGTAGAATGCGAGCCCAGGCATATTTTGATAACACATCGATACACATCAACATCAATTTGTGACCATTGTTATGTTTTGATAAATTTGACATATCGACTAGATCCATTTGCCATTGTGAGTCTATGTCAGTTGCATATACGCGGTTTCTTTTAAAGTTAATCCTGAGAGGTTTATGTTAGGTATAGGCGTCTTGTTCCCGTAACCATTCTGAAACAACCACATCATTAACCTTCACTCCGGCCTCAGCGAGTCCTCTTTAAAAACCCTTCTTACCCGCCAAACCCCCAATCTTGGCTGGGTTGTAGTATAGTTCCTGCATTTGGGGAGCTTGCCGAGTCATTCTGTCAAATAACCACACAGACCCACACTATGCGCAAAGTTTTTATACAAGGTTTTTTATTCAACTTCAGGAGAGCAGATACCCCTTTTAAGACATTTGAGAAAAGTATAACATACACAACAATTTTTTCTACGGTCCAGACAAAATGAAATCAGATGATTGGTTACTTGATCTATATCAACAAATATACCTGTTTCTTTATCTTGTAGGCACACACCTCAGTTACATATGTAAATAAAACAACATTATGACCTATTTTAAAATTAAACAGAGGTGTATTAAACATGCTCAGTAAAAGGTCATACAGATGTTGATGAAATGGCCTAATATCATTCTTGGCCCCCTTGAGCCCTTCATCCCAGTGTTCGTACCCCCCGGTCTTTGTTACAGCAGCCATTCACTTTTCCAGGTTTGAAAGTTGATCCTCATCGATGGTTAAATCTGTAGAGAAAAGGCTCGCGTTGGCTACTTTTCTGTCAAGCACATGGTGTAATAGCGCTCTCAGGTTAGCTGCAGAGTGTTGATGACAGAACCAGTTGCAGAAGCAGTCCAGAACATTCCCCATGTTCAAAGTCCCTTAGTTCAGGTCAGAGTCTGAATCAGTGGCGTAGATGTCGAATTCTTCGTCGCTGCCCCCAGCTTTAACTTCTTTACGGAAGAAATAAGCTTTTAGCTTGCCAGCGGTTTTTCTACTCGGCTCATCCAGGTCATTGAGCAGCTGCCCAAGTTTCTCTATTATAAACGGCTCCTTTTTCAGCTCCAGCAAAATCTCATCTATGATTTTCTGGACTTGTCCCACAGTGACATGTATGTGGGAGTAAGAGAGCGCCTTGATTAGTGCCGGTTTCAGCCACGGTTTGTTCAGTCTTCTGTAAAACACATTGAAATAGAACAGGAAATAGTAACGGTCTGGTTCAAACAAACAACTGTGTCTCAACTGACTGGGGTGATTCACTTCACACCCCCGACAGACTTCTTTCAGAGCTCGGTCGATGAGAGCACTCAGAATATACACCAGGGTGCTTTTAACCACTCTGCTTACTTGGTCACATACCCCGGGCATAAATCCTGCGTCTTCATCACGCCCCCGGGACAGTCCGATGCTCATTGGGTCGCCTGGTGGTTTGTGGGGTGTTTCTCCATCCATTGGACTGACCCCCTCCTGAGACGCACAGACGGTAGACAGTTCGGCAAAATCGAGGCCCTCCATGAGCTCCAGAGGCTGGGGATCCCCGAGACTCATTTGGACATCCATCGCACCGCATGTTGTTTCGTCCTGAGGGACCGGGGTCTGAGGTCTTGGAGAGTAACCACAGTCAAAGGGTTCCAGAGTGTATACAAAATATGGGGAATAGAACCAGGGGTGATCCCGGGTTTGAAGAGGCCTGTAGAGCCTGTCGACGTCCGCAGCTTTCGGGTAAGACATTCTCTTTAATTTTAAACCATGAATGAATTGTTGCACCTTTTATCCTATCTCTTCACTACGTCACGACACACCGCCCTCTTAGAAGAGAGTAGCCCCTGAGCCGTCAGACCCCCCTCCAAAACCCCACACGTCGTCTGTTGTAGTTCTGCAAGCTTTCCCATTCACACCTTTCAAAACCCTGAGTCGGAGACTCCATTTCGCATTCTCTTGGACCCTCTTGCAAGCCTTCTAGAGTCTTATCCACAAGCCCCAGATCTCTCCAGGCCATCACCTTCAACCAGTCCTCATAAGAGTATTCAATTACCGTCTCAAAAGGTTCCAACGTACCCTCCTTCTCTCCCAAAGCAAAAAGCTCCACTCCAACATAGCTGGGATCCCTTTTAAAGCGGTAACCCCGTCGAGCCCCCCAGAACAACACCCAGGAGCGTTCAATCTTCAAATTGGTGAGTACAGGAACCCTTGCCCGGGATTGTTTCTTGCGGGGTTTCATGTTGATGTCGCTGGACATGTTGAAGAAGCGGGATGTTTCAGATGCTGAGAATTAAAGAGGTATTGCCTAAAAGAAGCGCGGGTTCTTAAATAGAGAGGAGAGTTTCGGGGCGTTGCCTTCAGAGGGGTGGGGGTATTTATGGGTGGCCTTGTTGTTCAGGGTTTTATGGGTGCACACTTTCTGACGGATATGACGTAGGAATAATTAAGGAAATAACTCTACCTAAAATCACGCCCCCCAATTATGACGTAGGAATATTAATAAGCTTAGGGCATACGTCATAACAAAATAGGCCGCGCCCAAAAAACCCTACTATCTACTCTTATGTAGTTGAAGGCGCAGTATAGCTCTCATAGTCTGGTGGTGACGGAAGACCACCAGCCGTTTGAACAAGCCATTCAGCATCACCTTGTTGGGTTAAGTGCAGGCACTGTCAGAGCGCAGGGCGTCCTGCCTTTGAAAGAGTTTCCGAAGTGTCCTGATGTGCCCTTTAGCAATGCCAAACAGGTCTGTGAAAATGGCATCCTTTCGCCGCACTTCTCACAGCCTAGCCGACCTGAAACACCTGAGCCCGTTTTACCAGCAGGCTTTAACGGTAACCATTTGAAGCAAGAGGCAGCGGTGTCAGTTTCCGTAGTGTAGTGGTTATCACGTTCGCCTAACGCGCGAAAGGTCCCCGGTTCGAAACCGGGCGGAAACAGCCTACTGTGGGCTGGCCCTTTTCGTCATGCTTGCCCTCGTGGTTCCCCGGAGGCGGTGGGTGTCTTTTCTTCATTGGAGTGCCCGCAATCGATGCACTCAGAGCGTCCGTCCGTCGACAGGTTGAAATTGTAAACGCTGGTGTAGCCACTTTTAATTAAAATCTGATGATGATGATGATGATGATGTTGTTGTTGTTGTTCTTGTTGTTGTTGTTCTTGTTGTCATCGTGGTCGCCGTCATTATTATTGTTAAAGTAAAGCAGTAGTTAGATTTGTTGCTACCGTAAGGTGTAGAAGACAACAGTTGGTATGGCGTGTGATATCAAAACATTCAGAATACTTTTAACCTATATAATTTATAAGCTTTGTAAAATAAACCCAAATATCTCTTTTGCGGGGATAAACGCTGTTCTGAGTAGTTTGTGACTTGTTTAATACCAAACAAAGCATCGCTATAAAAAAAAAAAAAAAAATCACTGTAAAAGCGCTAGTTATTTTTGATCTTTATAGTTATTTTCTAGGCTCAGGTTGTTTTTTAGCGCTTATAAAGGCCTGAAATATTCTTAGTGGTTGTTGACTATAGGTCTTGATGCTTAAAAATGTTTTTTTGAGAGACCAAAAGGTTCTAATAAAAGTTTAGAGTAGAGAGGAGAGAGATCGTCTCCATCTTGGTTTCTATTTGAAATTTGATGCAGTGTCATTTTATTGGTTGGTTTTGATATGTTAATTGGTAACAGGGTGGCACAAAGGCCAGACCAGAACAATGCCTTACAAACAGATCCGGCATGTGGCCATCAGTATAAGTATGAAGGTCTGGTCTTCAGCTCGACAGACTCATACTGACCTTTCGATTTAAGACTAAAGATCAACAATGTCCGGAAACAACATCAGCGATTCGATTTAAACGAGTTTTTAGGCAAGTCTTCAGATTATTTTCATTGACTCAGAGCGTGTTGTGTGCATGTATTGTAAATAAGGCTATAACATCTGTTTTAAGTTCTGTAAAATTATTTTTCAACCAGTCAACAGGAGTTAATTCCCAACGCTGAGGAGATCATCTGGAACAACGACGGTAAGATTTTTGTGTTTGCGCTCATGGGTTCTTATGCATGGGTGTGTGTGGTTTTGAAGCGGCTCATTAGAGTTATGAAAACGTTTTAATATATATTAATGCCGGTCTCTTTAATTACACAGAAACTATCGAAAGGCCTGTGATTAATGTCTCCGAGGATCGACCAAGAGAAGTGGTTGTCCCTAGACAGGCTGTCTGCCGACCGGGTAAGAACTAAACCCCTGTTTGTTTGTATAACGTTTCTGTAAGATGTTTGAGTCCAGTTTTGTTAATTTTAAAAAATTATCCTGTCTAACAGTATTAAGAAACGTGGTTCGAGACAACGAAAGGCCTTCCACATCGAGGGCTTGTTTCGTTTTACCTTCGAGAACCGTAACCTTTCAAGAATCTGAAAGGCCGTTAGCCCCGGTATCTGATAGCTGTGAGTATATGTCTGCAGCCTGTAAGAGGTTAAAGCTTTTTATAAAGCGGTGTGGTTAAAGGTTAAACATGTCTCTTACCTTCACAGCGGTGCAAAAAGCTAAACCAGCCGAAAAACATAAGAAACGATTATTCTGTGGAGGTAAGTAAGATCTTTCAAACTTTAATGTTTTTAAAAGGGCTTTGTTTGCCCGTTGATGGCTAATATTTAAGCGATGGGTGACCGTTTCCTGTAGGGCGGGGGGTTCTGGGAAAGATCTTTAGAAGTCCGGACAGGTCTATGCTTGTTTCTGGGGAACGTGTTTAGAAATGACCGATTGCCGTACCGTCTGGTTAGGAAGTAAAGACGTCCGAAAGGGTTTAGTAAGTTGTTTGGCTTATCTCCCGCTATTATACTTCTGTTTTAAAGTGGTTGTAGGAAAAGGCTTGAAGGTGTTCATTGTATTTAATATTTAAACAGATCGTGAAAACATTTGTGAAACAGGAAGTCCCGGGATCAGGAAGCGTTTACACTTGGAAGGTTCGTTTAAAAATGAAATGTTGTTGTGCGTGTGTGTGTTTTATTAACAATATTACAGTTTTTAAAGAAACATTTAAGAAACAGTTTATTTACAGCGGCTTCTCTGTTTTACATTTATTATCAAGTCCTAATAAATATATTGTCTGTAAATAATAAGGCGTTGTAGTGAATGTCTAAGGCTATTTTCAAAGGTTTAAAAAAGCTAAAGGTTTTGAATGTCCTGGACATGTTGTTTTAAGTTTGATTTCTGTCACCGTTTAAAGATGTAAATGTAATGTATATTTTTATTCTTCCCAAGACTCTTGGGATAGTCATTCTGTGGATGAGCTATTGAGGACAATTACCCCGTCTAAGTGGGATCAAACATCTTCCCCGGTGAGATCACCGATAGGATCCCCCACGGTGGTCTTGGAGACCCCCCAACATCTACTCAGGCCACAGCCTTCTGGGGGTAATTCAACACCCCAGATTCAGCCCGCCGCATTGTCGGGCGGAACAAATACAGGCATCCAACAACCTCAGGGGTCGCCGTCAGTCAGGGCTGACACACCACCCAACGACGGCCTGGTTTCAACATCGTCCCCCCAGACCCGTTTCTTGGCTACAGAAACGCGGAACAGTACCCCGCGCTTGGCCAGGGTGTCACCGCAAAGGCCTTCTTGGTCTCCGTCCATGAGTATACGCTCGCTCCCTGCCTCCTTCGACCGAGATTTACCGGAGCGACCATCCTTTGAAGCTGAGCCAGGCCACCAGCCCCCGGAGCTACTTCCTGAAGGTCGGCATGAGTTGCTACATACTTTGTTACAAAATCAAAGACTTGTGTTAGTGGGGCAAAACCTGGTGATAGAGAGCCAAAACACCCTTATTAATACCCTTACTAACGAATTGTACCGTATTTAATGTTTTAATAGACACAAAATGCCTTACTATTGTGGGTTGTTGGAAAAATAAAAAATAAATTAAAAAATGTCCTGACTTGGTAAAAGAACTCACAAACTAAAGGATTATGAACAAGCTAGGGCCCCAAAAAGACCTTCCCGAGAGAACATCCCCGGCCCTGTTGTGAACTCCTCTGATGTCCCAATGAACCTGGAACTATTACAAATGATAAATGATTTAAATAACCCCCAATTACCACCGATAGAATGTGAATTAACAGACTTACCGGTGAACCCCGACCTGTTACAGATGGTCAATGATCTAAATAACCACCTCCCACCGGTAGCGCTTATAGAGGTTCACCCCCTAGTTCACCCCGATTTGTTTGAAATGGTGGAGGCTTTGGAGGAGCTACCCCGACCAAATTCTGCCCCTATTATAAATGATTTGAGACAATTAGAACACAGGATGGCGGCAGAAGCAGCCATCACTATAGAGGAGGGTCTTGACATTAACCGGTTGGATATCTTTGAAGGACTTTTACAGGCTTTAAATGAGCCTCCTCAAAAAGGGGGTTTTGTAGATGTCAGCAGTGGGGGTGTTCGGAATGTGGAGGGTTCTGAGACTGATAAGGCTGTGGAGGACATGCTCTGTGAGAATGTAGGGGGTGAAGGCTTTGTTCAAAATGATGATGTGTCCAAGAGTACCAGTGATCCCGTGATTATAGATAGACCGGCCTATAACAATTTTGAAATGATTCAGCGTTTTAATTTTGCAGAACTTTTAAATTGTGACAATTATGCAGAAATATTTGTCAACATACACGAGGCCTTGCAGAAAATGCTTGAACAGGTTGCTGAAAGGGTCAGACCTCGAGATGTTGTACAGTTAGAACTCAGAGGGGATGATTTGTTTAGCAACCTATCTGTAATGCTGAGTGGAGATAATTTAGACGTCTGGCTAAAATCGAAGCGTTATTGCAAAGTAACGCAGCCATCTTAGCTGATGAAAGTCTGTCTCTGGTAATGAATGTGGTTCGTAACCCTGAGGGTGGGGCGCTTAGATGACTGTCGAAATGCTTGAAGAACGACATAATTAGGACCAAGCTCAGGCAATTAGTGGTGAGTTCCAGTGGGGACAATAAGCTCTGTTTTGCTTACAGTTTAATAAAACTACTCACCCCCGACATGCCTGAACCCCAAGCTCTGCAAGAGGCTTTAATGCTTCATCAGAGGGCCGGCTTAAACTCTCAACAGATGGTTGCCTTTTCAGACATCACCAAGTTTGAGGAGTTGTTGTCTTTAAAAATTGTTGTGTGGTACCGTTGTGAGGTAAAGGAAGTATTTGTGAAATTTCAGACACATCCTGAAACCCATACACAGACACTGTTTCTCTTCCTAAGTGATAGTCATTACTTTGGAATAAAGAGTTTGACGGCTTTTTTGGGTTGTTCGTATGTTTGTCATTGGTGTTATAAGGCCTTCAATGATAAGCTTAAGCACCGCTGTGACGGTTACTGTAACGTCTGTTTCAATCCGCAATGTCGTAAGGGTTTGGCCCCTACCATCCGATGTAAAGATTGCTTAAGGATTTGTCTCTCAGCGTTCTGTTTTTCCGAGCATAAGGTACAGAGGGCCGCTGCTGAGAGGGGTTAAAAAATGGAGTTATTGTGATCAAACTAAATGTTGCCCGCAGTGTTGCCTCCAGTACCGTTTTCATGAGGTTAAACCACACAAATGTCTGGAGCCGAGATGCAGGATCTGTAATGCTGATTTAACCCCGGGGTCCGAACACCAGTGCTTTATTCAGCCGGTTAAAAAGGAGCCGCCGCACAACTGGTATGTCTTTTTTGATTTTGAATGCCGGCAAGAAAACGGGGTCCACGTTGCTAATTATATACACTGTATTGACATGTTGGATCGTGAGTGGTCAGCTAGCGGTGAGAGTTGTGTCAGGGATTTCTTTACGCGGTATCGAGGTCCAAAATACCTCAATTACACATTTATTGCCCACAATGCTAAGGGTTATGATTCTTACATTTTGATGAAGTATCTGGTGGAAAATGGGGTGACCCCAAGAATAATAGCTCAGGGTAGCAAGATCATGTGTTTCACCGACGAAGCTTTCAACTAACGTTACATAGACTTGTTAAATTTCCTCCCCATGAAATTGAGCGCTTTGCCTAAGGCTCTGGGTTTTGAGGCTCAGAAGAAAGGTTGGTTCTGCCATTTTTTTAATACTAAGGACACTCAAAATTATCAAGGGTCCTACCCGCCCGCCTCTTATTATGGGGCTGATACTATGATGTCTCATGAGAGGGAGGAATTCTTTAAATGGTACAATACGGTTAAGTGAGGTGTTTTTGATTTCCGAGAAGAGATGGCCGCTTATTGTAAAAATGATGTGGTGATCCTTAAAGAAGCCTGTGTGCGTTTCTGCGCCGAGGTTATCAACACATCGGGTCTCAACCCTTTGCAAAGTGTGACCATAGCGTCTCTCTGCATGAAAATGTATCGGTCCAATTTCTTGCAGAAAAACACTATAGCGGTCACCACTTCTGACAACTATCGTGCTAGACAAAAGAACTTTTCGACTGTCTCCATACAGTGGGTGGAATACCTGAGTGCCCGGGATAACATCTTCATCAGACATGCTTTAAATCAAGGGGAAGTAAAAATGGGGCCTTACTACTTAGACGGTTTTAGCGACGTGTCCGGGCGGCGTACCGCTTATGAGTTTGCCGGTTGTATTTACCATGGCTGTCCTCAGTGCTTTGACCCAAACACCTTTAACCCCGTAACACTAAAACTCTGCGGTGATATGTACTATGATTTCCAGGAACGAATTGAAACTTTAAAAAACACCTATGGTTTGAAAGTGCTGGTGATTTGGGAACACGAGTGGACGACCCTGAAGCAACAGGATGCGGGGGTACAACGGTTTATGGAAACCTTGGACTTTCCTGAATGTCTAGAGCCCCGGGATGCGTTATTTGGGGGTTGTACCAATGCCCTCTGTTTACATTATGAGGTAAAGGAGGGTGAGAGAGTAGATTACTATGATTTCACCAGTCTGTACCCTTATGTCAACAAGACCAAAATGTACCCGGTGGGGCGTCCAACCATTGTTTATCGTGACTTTCTCGAAATCGGACATTACTTTAGTTTGATCAAAGTCACCATGTACCCTCCTCGCGAGCTGTTCTTACCCGTGTTGCCTTACAGGTGTTCGGGAAAATTGATGTTCCCTCTGTGTAGAACGTGTGTGGAAACTGAAAATCAAACTACCTCTTGTCTGCACAGTGATGAAGAGAGAGCGCTGACGGGTGTCTGGTGTAGCATTGAGCTTGACAAGGCGGTGGAGAAAGGTTACAGAGTCGGTAAGGTGTATGAGGTTTGGCATTTTTCTGAAAAAACTGATACTCTTTTTGCTGATTACATTATGATCCATCTGAAAGGGAAACAGGAGGCATCGGGCTATCCCTCATGGTGTGTTGACTCCGCGGCCAAAGAGCGATACGTTCAGCAATATTTTGAAAAGGAAGGGATCCGTCTAGAGCCGGGGAACATAACTGTAAACCCCGCCAAGAGACAAATGTCCAAACTGATTTTAAACAGTCTGTGGGGTAAGTTTGGGGAAAGAAATTACCGTCTAAACACAACCTTGATTAAAACCCCTGAACTGTTCATAGAATTTATGTTTTCCAAACAACATGCAGTATCACACTTTCAATTCTTAAATGACCACGTGGCACAGGTCCAGTGGAGGGCCCCTAAAGATTTCCCCACCAAACAGGGGAACGTTAATGTTTTCATAGCGGTTTTTACCACGGCTTACGCCCGGCTTGAACTGTACAACTTAATGGATCAGTTGCAGGAACGCACGCTCTATCATGATACTGACTCTGTAATCTTTGTCACCAGGCCAGGGGATTGGGTCCCTCCCCTCGGGGACTACCTTGGGGAGTTAACGAGCGAACTAGATCCTCAGGACCACATAGTGGAGTTTGTTTCAGGGGGTCCTAAGACTTACGCATACAGAACGGCTGCGGGTAAGACCTGTATGAAAGTTAAGGGTTTCACTCTGAACCATTGTAACAACAAGCTCATTAACATCAAGTCTCTGACGACCCTGGTAGAAAGTTATGTAACGAGAAAGACGCGCCTCCTCGTGAGATTATTACAGCCGGAAATCAGATCTATCGCAATAAAAAGGGGTACACGTTGGAAAATAGATCACTAAACAAACGGTTCAGAGTGGTGTACAATAAAAGAGTGTTGAAGACTGATTATACCACTCTGCCTTATGGATATTAGCGGTGGTTTTGATAACAGACTTCAACACCCTTTCTCCTGTATTATAGCCGGTCCCTCCAATTCGGGGCAGAGCTATCTTATAAAGAACATCATAGAAGATGTGGACGCAACCGTGTCCCAAGCTCTTGACAACATAGTGTGGTGTTACTCTTGCTGGCAACCTCTCTACGATGATTTGGCTTCGAAAAAAAATAATCTGAAATTTGTGCAAGGTCTCCCCGCCTCGTTGTGTGGTGATGACTTGTTCCCGCCCGGTCAAACTAACCTAGTGATCCTTGATGACCTGATGGAGCAGGCCGGTGACAACAGTGAAGTGGAAAAAGCTTTCACAAAGTACACTCATCATAGGAATTTAAGTATTATTTATTTAGTTCAAAATCTATTTTTTCAAGGTAAAAAAAGCCGCACTATTAATTTATATGCCAATGATATAATTATTTTTAAAAACCCCAGAGATAAACTACAGGTCACCGTCTTGGCTCGTCAAATGTACCCTAACCAGACCAAGTTCTCTTTGGAGGCATTTGAGGATGCCACCAAAAAACCCTACGGGTACTTGATTGCGGACTTAAAAGCACAAACCCCAGAAGACTTTCGCCTCAGAACAGGTTTGTGCCCGCCCGATTGGCCGGCAGTGTATGTGCTAAAGAAAAGGAAATAAATAAGAATGTCTGTTCGGATTAAAAGAAATCTGCCGCTTTTGCAAATGTTATTTGAGAGGAGCCCGCGCCATAGGAAAGCTGTGCTGGCAGGGGCCCCCTCGGATTTGATCGAGACCCTGTGTGAAATAGCTTTTAACATCTTACGCGGTAATATACCCCTAACCCCTTCTCAACATTCTAAACTCAAAAAACAAAAAGCGGTTATCAAGATCATCGCTAATAAGAAGTATTCTATTAAAAGAAAAAGAAAGAAGATTAATCAAACCGGGGGTTTTATAGGACCGCTGTTGAGCATAGCCGTGCCTTTCCTAACCAGTCTTCTAGCTTCCAGAGTGGGTTAATAATGGAATATGCTCAGAAAATGTTTTTGATCCCTCAGGAGCAGCTTGAGAAACTGAGAAAAAATGTTGTCGGGCCAGAGCCCATTAGACAAATGGCCGAAAACAACCTGGACTCTGAAATGAAAGCTATACAGGCCAGGGCCGATTTAAATCAGTATTCCAAAGCCCAGTTGTATACCAACACGTTACAGCGCTACCTCCGTCTGGTTAGACAGGGTGAAAAAGATCAAAACATTTTAACTTTAACCATGGCCTCTCAAGAAAATGGTTCTGGGGCTGATGCGGGGGGTACGGTTGATAAAGATGTTGCGGTGACCGAACCTGTTGAGAGTTCAGAGGGAGATGTTGTAACGGATGTTTTGAGAAACATGCCGGCCAGAAGCAAAAGACATGCAGAATATATCCTGCACAAAATGGTTCAGAAACCGCGGGTAACGGCTTGGAATGAACAGGGTGAATTTGTTTTTAAAGGACAACTGATCAAAGGTTCACACATGTTTGATTTGTTGAAGAGTGTCACTAGCACTAATAAGGTACCCGATAGTCGCCGACCTGTAGGCTGGAATGCTTTCCTACAGGCGATGGCCTGTCTGAACATGCCCCAATCAACAGTTCCTAACCAGGAAACGCGACAAAAAATCCGTCTGTGTAAAGAGGTGGAGCCTGATCTGACTCCGATATCTCATTACTCTGACCGTGCTGAGCGACCATCCTCAGGATCTATCCATCGTTGGGAAGCTTATTAATCTCATGTTTTTATTTGTCTCCCCTGTAAATAATGTCTCGACAAACATTTTTTTATTTTTATTTTTTATTTTTCAAATGTTGTACATTTATTTATACCATAACCCCTGCTTTGTATAAGAATTGTGTTGAATAAAAACAAAACTAATGATTCAAAGGCTGTTTTCATTATTTTTTCACCTTAACACGCATGACATCTTTTAAAATCCTCACAAGAACACCCCATCTGTATACACGGCTGGCTAGGGTCGTAAGTCATTGTGTTATAAGGGGGGGTCCACAGTGTCCTGACAAACTCTGCCACTTTTTTATCATTTTGGCCTAAATCCTCACTGTACAAGGCCATAATATCGGGGTATGACCTTCCTTTAGATCTATGATATAAGAAAAACACACAGTGTTGACCACAAGTGAAGGTCTGAAGACTTTGTACTTGACGACCGCTGTAAATGGTTTCTTGACAGTTGTTGAGCAGAAAGTTATTGATCTTCCGAGGGAAAGGTCTGAAATCCGGGGGGTTTGCATAGGAATCAAAAAATTCACCACGGTGGTCCTCCCTTAGATAAATAGCCAGCCAATGTTCTCCGGGCATATTTTTAGGGTGTGTGTTGATTATGTACATTGCAGGTAAATTCTTGATCTTAAATTTAGGCAGCTGATCGCAGGCGTAGACTCCTTGAAACAGTTTCCGTGAGCCGGCCAGGGCATTCATGATGTGGTTGAGCTCTCTGGTGTTCATTTTAATAATAATCATACATAACGTTTCTCCTCTGATTCACCTCAATAATGTTGTCAAACACTGCATACACGACCATATTTACAGTGCGTGGTAGAGGCTGCTTGAAACGCATCTCCAAACGCATATTGCCCGTCTTCATCAGTGAAAAATGTTGTCCACACTCTTCGTCAGGGGTCAGGTTGAAACCGTACAGGGTGTAACCGCTGCAGTATTCCCGGCGATCGATCAGCAGAGTTTGATCCTTGAGATGGCGACCCGTAGCCAGTACTAGACTGTAATATTCACGAACCGCATTGCCGATTTCAAAGTCAGGTTGAAAAGGTCTGGATGGAACCTGCACACCATCGACGTACAACGCTATAAATTCCGCGTTATAATGTTTAAAGTTAAAGGGGTTCTTGTTGTAAACCCCGGTAAATGCATCATTATCTTCGAGACCTATAATAACCTGTTTTGGGAGCTGTCCTAGAAACAGATTTTCCTGGTTCATCACCCGTGTCCCTGCGGGGATACTGTGGACTTTCATATAGACTCTTTCAATCGGGTACTTGGCGTTTGCCGTCATTAACGCCTGCGCGTGTCCTAGTTTAACCGCCGGGGAGACGGACACTTTTTTCACAAACAGCGAGGCCGATAATATGGTCAGTTTATATTTTTCAGTATCAGGGGTCATCAGACAAAAAGCACTTTTACTACGGATCATTTTAATTTTAATGTCTACCCCGTTGAGCATGAGTTTTTCTTGGAAAAATATGTCTGCATGGATATGCCCCATTAGCTCAAAGGTCCTCCCTTCTGTTGAAAAGGCCGTTCTTTTTTGCAAACCCTTATTGAGTCCCTCTGGATCCTTGTCGTCCATAGCTTCCGGAATGTCTTTGAAGAAAAGGCCGGGGCTGAACTGTTTGCTTAGGGTCTCCTCACTATAATTAAGTATACACTCCATCATGGCTCTATAGGGGTAAGTATTGCTGCTTTGACTAATGAGCCGATCTCCCAGGGTCACATCCACCTGTGAAAACATGGTGGCCACCGGGTAATTGATGACCCCAGCGTTGGTCGTCTTCTCGATTGCATCGCCATCCTCATCAGTCACTTTACAGTTCATTAAAATAAATGTGTTATTCAAATCAATATAATCCTCGCCATTGCCAGCTATAAAAAACTCCAGAGGGGCCGTGTCTGAAATTGCAGAAAGAGGGGGAATCTCTACATATATGCTCTTATCTATACTCGTTTGAGTGTATGGAACTGTAAACAGATCCAGTTCTGATTTGACGCATTCTTCCGATAGACTGTGGACAAAAGACATGTTTAAAAGATGTATCCTGAGGCTCTATTTTTCTTTCTTTGATACTTTCTTTATGCAGGTTTTTTCTTGTGCTGCTTCCTTCTCCGAGTGTTTCCACGATATGTTGGAGAATGAGAGATTCTTCGTTTTTTGTTAGCCACGGATCTTTGTCGCCCCCTGGTGGACACATGCTGTTTCTTCTTTTACCCCCCCTCCTCGCCATTACCATGAGACCCGAACCCTCCTGATGCTCATGGCTAGCTGCCCGGTTCATAACATTGGTGAACACGTCACTAACAATATTTTTAGCCGCTGATTTCAAGTGGGGTCTGGCTATAGCAAAGCCTCTCTTAAGCAGGGGTATGGCCATTCTAAAGAGACCACGAAAGAGTCCTCCTCGACCGGCGCCATACATTGTGGGGGCTCCTACAATACCGGGCAAGCCGTTCCATCTTGCATCTTGTAATAATCCACATAGGCGCTAGGATCTACATAACCCCTCGAGGTAGCCATTTTAATAATGTACACACTGTTTCAGGGGTCGAAAATGTAGTTTGACATTAACTTTACCGAAGCGGAAGGGTACGTTGATATTCTGATCCGATTATACTTCGATCGTGATGTTGTCAAAGTGGGTCTTTGAGACTGGTACGTAGTGTGGTTTGTCATAAGTAATTGTGACCATGTCATTGCTTTTACCTTTAATAAGTACATTTCTCAAAAGGGGGACATAACTATCCCCGACCCTCTGGTGGGTTATGATATCCGTATACACATAAAGAGTGTAAAAGCCGCCCCACCACTTCTGAGAACCTGCTCTCTGTGTCAGAATAGAACCCAAATATACGCCTCAGTTGGCCGCTGGTTTGAATGCTAATACCTGGTTTTGACACCTTGTACACTCTGTTTTTAATAGGGTTGTAATATAGCTTGATGTTGGGGGTGCCTTCTGAGAACTGTTTATGCATCTCATCTAATATTTTATCCACATTGTCATAATAACCTCCTTGTATCGTGAATGTCCATTGACTCTTTTTAACATCATCAAAAATGGCGAAGGTGGCATCCGTATCTTGTAAAACAGCCCAAGTGTAAGGATACTGTATTTCCGCCAACCCCACTTCCCACGACCCCCTTAGATCTATAGATTTTCCAAATTGTACCGTGTAACTGGATATTTCATTTTTAGGATATATATCGAGAGAGGCATTACTGGGTAGAGTCACGTAGAAGCCTCCTGATTCCATCTTGAGAATCGAAAGTAATGCCCCCAACACACCCGCGGGCATGTTGTTATAAGGATTGAATATCGCAAACCTGTTGTTCCGGGACCCAACTATTGAACTTTTCAGGCCATCCAAGCCATTTCATCAACACATATTTTTTCCGGTTCTGGGTTTTTTCAGCTAATATCTTTTCAACTCTGTATACACTGTCTTTACCCACAATAATTTTTTGTAACTTGGCTTCGTAAAACGTTCCTTCTATATCCTCCCTGTCATAGTCTTTTAACCGGTACACGGGGGGGTCTCTAGCCAACTGTTCGGTAATTGTAAAATATTCGTCAGAAAATGTTTCTTCATAACCTTTGGCAAAAGTACTCCTTAGCTTTGAAACGCGAACCACATCACCGATGTTGAACTAATAAGTAGTTTTTCCCTTCTTAATAAATGGTCCGTATAATTTTTTATAGACCTTAAAAGAATTACTTTGATCAACATCTAAAGGCTTCATTTTAATACTGGTGTGATACCCTTGGTTGTAAGCATCGATAAAATCCTGAACTTTATCAAAATACTTGAACGTGTTGACCGCTGTAAAATATCTCCACATTTTGGTCTTTATGGTGCGGTTAAACCTCTCCAATACCGATGCCCTAAGCTCATTACCGGTGGTGAAATGATGTATTTTGTGTCTCTTCAGTAGATTCTGAAATTCTCTGTTGAGAAACTCTTTTCCTTTATCAGTCTGCAGTTTTTTAGGACATCGACCCTGGGACAATATATCCTCAAAGGCCCTTGTCACCGCCCGACCTGTTTTATTATGTAGAATGCGAGCCCAGGCATATTTTGATAACACATCGATACACATCAACATCAATTTGTGACCATTGTTATGTTTTGATAAATTTGACATATCGACTAGATCCATTTGCCATTGTGAATCTATGTCAGTTGCATATACGCGGTTTCTTTTAAAGTTAATCCTGAGAGGTTTATGTAAGGTATAGGCGTCTTGTTCCCGTAACCATTCTGAAACAACCACATCATTAACCTTCACTCCGGCCTCAGCGAGTCCTCTTTGAAAACCCTTCTTACCTGCCAAACCCCCAATCTTGGCTGGGTTGTAGTATAGTTCCTGCATTTGGGGAGCTTGCCGAGTCATTCTGTCAAATAACCACACAGACCCACACTATGCGCAAAGTTTTTATACAAGGTTTTTTATTCAACTTCAGGAGAGCAGATACCCCTTTTTAGACATTTGAGAAAAGTATAACATACACAACAATTTTTTCTACGGTCCAGACAAAAAGAAATCAGATGATTGGTTACTTGATCTATATCAACAAATATACCTGTTTCTTTATCTTGTAGGCACACACCTCAGTTACATATGTAAATAAAACAACAATATGACCTATTTTAAAAGTAAACAGAGGTGTATTAAACATGCTCAGTAAAAGGTCATACAGATGTTGATGAAATGGCCTAATATCATTCTTGGCCCCCTTGAGCGCTTCATCCCAGTGTTCGTACCCCCCGGTCTTTGTTACAGCAGCCATTAACTTTTCCAGGTTTGAAAGTTGATCCTCATCGATGGTTAAATCTGTAGAGAAAAGGCTCGCGTTGGCTACTTTTCTGTCAAGCACATGGTGTAATAGCGCTCTCAGGTTAGCTGCAGAGTGTTGATGACAGAACCAGTTGCAGAAGCAGTCCAGAACATTCCCCATGTTCAAAGTCCCTTAGTTCAGGTCAGAGTCTGAATCAGTGGCGTAGATGTCGAATTCTTCGTCGCTGCCCCCAGCTTTAACTTCTTTACGGAAGAAATAAGCTTTTAGCTTGCCAGCGGTTTTTCTACTCGGCTCATCCAGGTCATTGAGCAGCTGCCCAAGTTTCTCTATTATAAACGGCTCCTTTTTCAGCTCCAGCAAAATCTCATCTATGATTTTCTGGACTTGTCCCACAGTGACATGTATGTGGGAGTAAGAGAGCGCCTTGATTAGTGCCGGTTTCAGCCACGGTTTGTTCAGTCTTCTGTAAAACACGTTGAAATAGAACAGGAAATAGTAACGGTCTGGTTCAAACAAACAACTGTGTCTCAACTGACTGGGGTGATTCACTTCACACCCCCGACAGACTTCTTTCAGAGCTCGGTCGATGAGAGCACTCAGAATATACACCAGGGTGCTTTTAACCACTCTGCTTACTTGGTCACATACCCCGGGCAAAAATCCTGCGTCTTCATCACGCCCCCGGGACAGTCCGATGCTCATTGGGTCGCCTGGTGGTTTGTGGGGTGTTTCTCCATCCATTGGACTGACCCCCTCCTGAGACGCACAGACGGTAGACAGTTCGGCAAAATCGAGGCCCTCCATGAGCTCCAGAGGCTGGGGATCCCCGAGACTCATTTGGACATCCATCGCACCGCATGTTGTTTCGTCCTGAGGGACCGGGGTCTGAGGTCTTGGAGAGTAACCACAGTCAAAGGGTTCCAGAGTGTATACAAAATCTGGGGAATAGAACCAGGGGTGATCCCGGGTTTGAAGAGGCCTGTAGAGCCTGTCGACGTCCGCAGCTTTCGGGTAAGACATTCTCTTTAATTTTAAACCATGAATGAATTGTTGCACCTTTTATCCTATCTCTTCACTACGTCACGACACACCGCCCTCTTAGAAGAGAGTAGCCCCTGAGCCGTCAGACCCCCCTCCATAACCCCACACGTCGTCTGTCGTAGTTCTGCAAGCTTTCCCATTCACACCTTTCAAAACCCTGAGTCGGAGACTCCATTTCGCATTCTCTTGGACCCTCTTGCAAGCCTTCTAGAGTCTTATCCACAAGCCCCAGATCTCTCCAGGCCATCACCTTCAACCAGTCCTCATAAGAGTATTCAATTACCGTCTCAAAAGGTTCCAACGTACCCTCCTTCTCTCCCAAAGCAAGAAGCTCCACTCCAACATAGCTGGGATCCCTTTTAAAGCGGTAACCCCGTCGAGCCCCCCAGAACAACACCCAGGAGCGTTCAATCTTCAAATTGGTGAGTACAGGAACCCTTGCCCGGGATTGTTTCTTGCGGGGTTTCATGTTGATGTCGCTGGACATGATGAAGAAGCGGGATGTTTCAGAAGCTGAGAATTAAAGAGGTATTGCCTAATAGAAGCGCGAGTTCTTAAATAGAGAGGAGAGTTTCGGGGCGTTGCCTTCAGAGGGGTGGGGGTATTTATGGGTGGCCTTGTTGTTCAGGGTTTTATGGGTGCACACTTTCTGACGGATATGACGTAGGAATAATTAAGGAAATAACTCTACCTAAAATCACGCCCCCCAATTATGACGTAGGAATATTAATAAGCTTAGGGCATACGTCATAACAAAATAGGCCGCGCCCAAAAAACCCTACTATCTACTCTTATGTAGTTGAAGGCGCAGTATAGCTCTCATAGTCTGGTGGTGACGGAAGACCACCAGCCGTTTGAACAAGCCATTCAGCATCACCTTGTTGGGTTAAGTGCAGGCACTGTCAGAGCGCAGGGCGTCCTGCCTTTGAAAGAGTTTCCGAAGTGTCCTGATGTGCCCTTTAGCAATGCCAAACAGGTCTGTGAAAATGGCATCCTTTCGCGGCACTTCAGACGCCATCTCACAGTCTAGCCGACCTGAAACGCCTGAGCCCGTTTTACCAGCAGGCTCCAACGGTAACCGTTTGAAGCAAGAGGCGGCGTTGTCAGTTTCCGAAGTGTAGCGGTTATCAAATTCGCCTAACGCGCGAAAGGTCCCCTTTTCGAAACCGGGCGGAAACAGCCTGCTTTGGGCCGGCCCTTTTCGTCCTGCTTGCCCTTGTGGTTCCCCGCAGGCGGTGGGTGGCTTTTCTTCATTGGAGTGCCCGAAATCGGTGCTCTCAGAGCGTCCGTCCGTCGACAGGTTGAAATTGTAAACGCTGGTGTAGCCACTTTTAATTAAAATCTGATGATGATGATGATGATGATGTTGTTGTTGTTGTTCTTGTTGTTCTTGTTGTCGTCGTAGTCGCCGTCATTATTATTGTTAAAGTAAAGCAGTAGTTAGATTTGTTGCTACCGTAAGGTGTAGAAGGCACAATAGCTCTGATAGTCTGGTGGTGAAGGAAGACCACCAGACGTTTGAACAAGCCATTCAGCATCACCTTGTTGGGCTAAGTGCAGGCACTGTCAGAGCGCAGGGCGTCCTGCCTTTGAAAGAGTTTCCAAAGTGTCCTGATGTGCCCTTTAGCAATGCAAAATAGGTCAGTGAAAATAGAAACCTTTATCTCACAGGCTGGCCCACGGGAAACGCCTGTGCGCGTTTTATCAGCCTGCTTCGATGGGAGCCATTCGAAACGCCAGGACGGGTCGTTTTCTGTAGTGTAGTGGCTATCACGTTCGCCTCACACGCGAAAGGTCCCCGGTTCGAAACCGGGCGGAAACAACCCGCGGTGCACGCGTGCCAGTGCCATGTTACCCGTCGCCATCTCTCTGCCCCAAGGCCGGCCGTCGTTTTCTCTTCCTCGGAGTGGCAAGAAATCCTGACCTTGAGAACAAACGATCGCAGAAGGGTAGCTTTGCGAGGCGCTGGAACTCACACTTTTAAAATCGATACATGTTGTAGCTGTTACAATACGACCGTAGCAGGATCAGCGACATTGCTGTTACTCTTATGTAGTCGAAGGCGCAGTATAGCTCTGATAGTCTGGTGGTGACGGAAGACCTCCAACCGTTTGAACAAGCCATTCAGCATCACCTTGTTGGGCTGAGTGCAGGCACTGTCAGAGCGCAGGGCGACCTGCCTTTGATAGAGTATCCTAAGTGTCCCGAAATCGGTGCACTCAGAGCGTCCGTCCGTCGACAGGTTGAAATTGTAAACGCTGGTGTAGCCACTTTTAATTAAAATATGATGATGATGATGATGATGTTCTTGTTCTTGTTCTTGTTGTTGTTGTTGTTCTTTTGTTTTTCTTGTTGTCGTCGTGGTCGCCGTCATTATTATTGTTAAAGTAAAGCAGTAGTTAGATTTGTTGCTACCGTAAGGTGTAGAAGGCACAATAGCTTTGTGATTGTCTGATGGTGGCACAAGACGAGCAGCAGCTGTTTGAACAAGCCATTGAGCATCACCTTGTTAGGGTAAGTGTAAGTCTCGTCATAGCTCAGGGCGTTCTTCCTTTGAAAGAGTTTCCAAAGTGTCCTGATGTGCCCTTTAGCAATGCAAAATAGGTCAGTGAAAATAGAAACCTTTATCTCACAGGCTGGCCCACGGGAAACCCCTGTGCGCGTTTTACCAGCCGGCTTCGATGGGAGCCATTTGAAACACCAGGACGGGTTGGTTTCCGTAGTGTAGTGGCTATCACGTTCGCCTCACACGCGAAAGGTCCCTGGTTCGAAACCGGGCGGAAACAACCCGCGGTGCACGCGTGCCAGTGCCGTGTTACCCGTCGCCATCTCTCTGCCCCAAGGCCGGCCGTCGTTTTCTCTTCCTCGGAGTGGCAAGAAATCCTGACCTTGAGAACAAACAATCGCAGAAGGGTAGCTTTGCGAGGCACTGGAACTGACACTTTTAAAATCGATACATGTTGTTGCTGTTACAATACGACCGTAGCAGGATCGGCGACATTGCTGTTACTCTTATGTAGTTGAAGGCGCAGTATAGCTCTGATAGTCTGGTGGTGACGGAAGACCACCAGCCGTTTGAACAAGCCATTCAGCATCACCTTGTAGGGCTAAACGCAGGCACTGTCAGAGCGCAGGTCGTCCTGCCTTTGAAAGAGTTTCCGAAGTGTCCCGAAATCGGTGCACTCAGAGCGTCCGTCCGTCGACAGGTTGAAATTGTAAACGCTGGTGTAGCCACTTTTAATTAAAATCTGATGATGAAGATGTTGTTGTTGTTATTCTTGTTGTCGTCGTAGTCGCCGTCATTATTAATGTTAAAGTAAAGCAGTAGTTAGATTTGTTGCTACCGTAAGGTGTAGAAGGCACAATAGCTCTGATAGTCTGGTGGTGAAGGAAGACCACCAGACGTTTGAACAAGCCATTCAGCATCACCTTGTTGGGTTAAGTGCAGGCACTGTCAGAGCGCAGGGCGTCCTGCCTTTAAAAGAGTTTCCGAAGTGTCCTGATGTGCCCTTTAGCAATGCCAAACAGGTCAGTGAAAATGGCATCCTTTCGCCGCACTTCAGACGCCATCTCACAGCCTAGCCGACCTGAAACACCTGAGCCCGTTTTACCAGCAGGCTTTAACGGTAACCATTTGAAGCAAGAGGCAGCGGTGTCAGTTTCCGTAGTGTAGCGGTTATCACGTTCGCCTAACGCGCGAAAGGTCCCCGGTTCGAAACCGGGCGGAAACAGCCTACTGTGGGCTGGCCCTTTTCGTCATGCTTGCCCTCGTGGTTCCCCGGAGGCGGTGGGTGTCTTTTCTTCATTGGAGTGCCCGCAATCGATGCACTCAGAGCGTCCGTCCGTCGACAGGTTGAAATTGTAAACGCTGGTGTAGCCACTTTTAATTAAAATCTGATGATGATGATGATGATGATGTTGTTGTTGTTGCTCTTGTTGTTGTTGTTCTTGTTGTCATCGTGGTCGCCGTCATTATTATTGTTAAAGTAAAGCAGTAGTTAGATTTGTTGCTACCGTAAGGTGTAGAAGACAACAGTTGGTATGGCGTGTGATATCAAAACATTCAGAATACTTTTAACCTATATAATTTATAAGCTTTGTAAAATAAACCCAAATATCTCTTTTGCGGGGATAAACGCTGTTCTGAGTAGTTTGTGACTTGTTTAATACCAAACAAAGCATCGCTATTAAAAAAAAAAAAAATCACTGTAAAAGCGCTAGTTATTTTAGATCTTTATAGTTATTTTCTAGGCTCAGGTTGTTTTTTAGTGCTTATAAAGGCCTGAAATATTCTTAGTGGTTGTTGACTATAGGTCTTGATGCTTAAAAATGTTTTTTTGAGAGACCAAAAGGTTCTAATAAAAGTTTAGAGTAGAGAGGAGAGAGATCGTCTCCATCTTGGTTTCTATTTGAAATTTGATGCAGTGTCATTTTATTGGTTGGTTTTGATATGTTAATTGGTAACAGGGCGGCACAAAGGCCAGACCAGAACAATGCCTTACAAGCAGATCCGGCATGTGGCCATCAGTATAAGTATGAAGGTCTGGTCTTCAGCTCGACAGACTCATACTGACCTTTCGATTTAAGACTAAAGATCAACAATGTCCGGAAACAACATCAGCGATTCGATTTAAACGAGTTTTTAGGCAAGTCTTCAGATTATTTTCATTGACTCAGAGCGTGTTGTGTGCATGTATTGTAAATAAGGCTATAACATCTGTTTTAAGTTCTGTAAAATTATTTTTCAGCCAGTCAACAGGAGTTCATTTCCAACGCTGAGGAGATCATCTGGAACAACGACGGTAAGAATTTTGTGTTTGCGCTCATGGGTTCTTATGCATGGGTGTGTGTGGTTTTGAAGCGGCTCATTAGAGTTATGAAAACGTTTTAATATATATTAATGCCGGTCTCTTTAATTACACAGAAACTATCGAAAGGCCTGTGATTAATGTCTCCGAGGATCGACCAAGAGAAGTGGTTATCCCTAGACAGGCTGTCTGCCGACCGGGTAAGAACTAAACCCCTGTTTGTTTGTATAACGATTCTGTAAGATGTTTGAGTCCAGTTTTGTTAATTTAAAAAAATTATCCTGTCTAACAGTATTAAGAAATGTGGTTCGAGACAACGAAAGGCCTTCCACATCGAGGGCTTGTTTCGTTTTACCTTCGAGAACCGTAACCTTTCAAGAATCTGAAAGGCCGTCAGCCCCGGTATCTGATAGCTGTGAGTATATATCTGCAGCCTGTAAGAGGTTAAAGCTTTTTATAAAGCGGTGTGGTTAAAGGTTAAACATGTCTCTTACCTTCACAGCGGTGCAAAAAGCTAAACCAGCCGAAAAACATAAGAAACGATTATTCTGTGGAGGTAAGTAAGATCTTTCAAACTTTAATGTTTTTAAAAGGGCTTTGTTTGCCCGTTGAGGGCTAATATTTAAGCGATGGGTGACCGTTTCCTGTAGGGCGGGGGGTTCTGGGAAAGATCTTTAGAAGTCCGGACAGGTCTAGGCTTGTTTCTGGGGAACGTGTTTAGAAATGACCGATTGCCGTACCGTCTGGTTAGGAAGTAAAGCCGTCCGAAAGGGTTTAGTAAGTTGTTTGGCTTATCTCCCGCTATTATACTTCTGTTTTAAAGTGGTTGTAGGAAAAGGCTTGAAGGTGTTCATTGTATTTAATATTTAAACAGATCGTGAAAACGTTTGTGAAACAGGAAGTCCCGGGATCAGGAAGCGTTTACACTTGGAAGGTTCGTTTAAAAATGAAATGTTGTTGTGTGTGTGTGTGTTTTATTAACAATATTACAGTTTTTAAAGAAACATTTAAGAAACAGTTTATTTACAGCGGCATCTCTGTTTTACATTTATTATCAAGTCCTAATAAATATATTGTCTGTAAATAATAAGGCGTTGTAGTGAATGTCTAAGGCTATTTTCAAAGGTCTAAAAAAGCTAAAGGTTTTGAATGTCCTGGACATGTTGTTTTAAGTTTGATTTCTGTCGCCGTTTAAAGATGTAAATGTAATGTATATTTTTATTCTTCCCAAGACTCTTGGGATAGTCATTCTGTGAATGAGCTATTGATGACAATTACCCCGTCTAAGTGGGATCAAACATCTTTCCCGGTGAGATCACCGAGAGGATCCCCCACGGTGGTCTTGGAGACCCCCCAACATCTACTCAGGCCACAGCCTTCTGGGGGTAATTCAACACCCCAGATTCAGCCCGCCGCATTGTCGGGCGGAACAAATACAGGCATCCAACAACCTCAGGGGTCGCCGTCAGTCAGGGCTGACACACCACCCAACGACGGCCTGGTTTCAACATCGTCCCCCCAGACCCGTTTCTTGGCTACAGAAACGCGGAACAGTACCCCGCGCTTGGCCAGGGTGTCACCGCAAAGGCCTTCTTGGTCTCCGTCCATGAGTATACACTCGCTCCTTGCCTCCTTCGACCGAGATTTACCGGAGCGACCATCCTTTGAAGCTGAGCCAGGCCACCAGCCCCCGGAGCTTCTTCCTGAAGGTCGGCATGAGTTGCTACATACTTTGTTACAAAATCAAAGACTTGTGTTAGTGGGGCAAAACCTGCTGATAGAGAGCCAAAACACCCTTATTAATACCCTTACTAACGAATTGTACCGTATTTAATGTTTTAATAGACACAAAACGCCTTACTATTGTGGGTTGTTGGAAAAATAAAAAATAAATTAAAAAATGTCCTGACTTGGTAAAAGAACTCACAAACTAAAGGATTATGAACAAGCTAGGGCCCCAAAAAGACCTTCCCGAGAGAACATCCCCGGCCCTGTTGTGAACTCCTCTGATGTCCCAATGAACCTGGAACTATTACAAATGATAAATGATTTAAATAACCCCCAATTACCACCGATAGAATGTGAATTAACAGAATTACCGGTGAACCCCGACCTGTTACAGATGGTCAATGATCTAAATAACCACCTCCCACCGGTAGCGCTTATAGAGGTTCACCCCCTAGTTCACCCCGATTTGTTTGAAATGGTGGAGGCTTTGGAGGAGCTACCCCGACCAAATTCTGCCCCTATTATAAATGATTTGAAACAATTAGAACACAGGATGGCGGCAGAAGCAGCCATCACTATAGAGGAGGGTCTTGACATTAACCGGTTGGATATCTTTGAAGGACTTTTACAGGCTTTAAATGAGCCTCCTCAAAAAGGGGGTTTTGTAGATGTCAGCAGTGGGGGTGTTTGGAATTTGGAGGGTTCTGAGACTGATAAGGCTGTGGAGGACATGCTCTGTGAGAATGTAGGGGGTGAAGGCTTTGTTCAAAATGATGATGTGTCCAAGAGTACCAGTGATCCCGTGATTATAGATAGACCGGCCTATAACAATTTTGAAATGATTCAGCGTTTTAATTTTGCAGAACTTTTAAATTGTGACAATTATGCAGAAATATTTGTCAACATATACGAGGCCTTGCAGAAAATGCTTGAACAGGTTGCTGAAAGGGTCAGACCTCGAGATGTTGTACAGTTAGAACCCAGAGGGGATGATTTGTTTAGCAACCTATCTGTAATGCTGAGTGGAGATAATTTAGACGTCTGGCTAAAATCGAAGCGTTATTGCAAAGTAACGCAGCCATCATAGCTGATGAAAGTCTGTCTCTGGTAATGAATGTGGTTCGTAACCCTGAGGGTGGGGTGCTTAGAAGACTGTCGAAATGCTTGAAGAACGACATAATTAGGACCAAGCTCAGGCAATTAGTGGTGAGTTCCAGTGGGGAAAATAAGCTCTGTTTTGCTTACAGTTTAATAAAATTACTCACCCCCGACATGCCTGAACCCCAAGCTCTGCAAGAGGCTTTAATGCTTCATCAGAGGGCCGGCTTAAACTCTCAACAGATGGTTGCCTTTTCAGACATCACCAAGTTTGAGGAGTTGTTGTCTTTAAAAATTGTTGTGTGGTACCGTTGTGAGGTAAAGGAAGTATTTGTGAAATTTCAGACACATCCTGAAACCCATACACAGACACTGTTTCTCTTCCTAAGTGATAGTCATTACTTTGGAATAAAGAGTTTGACGGCTTTTTTGGGTTGTTCGTATGTTTGTCATTGTTGTTATAAGGCCTTCAATGATATGCTTAAGCACCGCTGTGACGGTTACTGTAACGTCTGATTCAATCCCCAATGTTGTAAGGGTTTGGCCCCTACCATCCGATGAAAAGATTGCTTAAGGATTTGTCTCTCTGCGTTCTGTTTTTCCGAGCATAAGGTACAGAGGGCCGCTGCTGAGGGGGTTAAAAAACTGAGTTATTGTGATCAAACTAAATATTGCCCGCAGTGTTGCCTCCAGTACCGTTTTCATGAGGTTAAACCACACAAATGTCTGGAGCCGAGATGCAGGATCTGTAATGCTGATTTAACCCCGGGGTCCGAACACCAGTGCTTTATTCAGCCGGTTAAAAAGGAGCCGCCGCACAACCGGTATGTCTTTTTTGCTTTTGAATGCCGGCAAGAAAACGGGGTCCACGTTGCTAATTATATACACTGTATTGACATGTTGGATCGTGAGTGGTCAGCTAGCGGTGAGAGTTGTGTCAGGGAAATCATTACGCGGTATCGCGGTCCAAAATACCTCAATTACACATTTATTGCCCACAATGCTAAGGGTTATGATTCTTACATTTTGATGAAGTATCTGGTGGAAAATGGGGTGACCCCAAAAATAATAGCTCAGGGTAGCAAGATCATGTGTTTCACCGACGAAGCTTTCAACTAACGTTACATAGACTCGTTAAATTTCCTCCCCATTAAATTGAGCGCTTTGCCTAAGGCTCTGGGTTTTGAGGCTCAGAAGAAAGGTTGGTTCTGCCATTTTTTTAATACTAAGGACACTCAAAATTATCGAGGGTCCTACCCGCCCGCCTCTTATTATGGGGTTGATACTATGATGTCTCATGAGAGGGACGAATTCTTTAAATGGTACAATACCGAGAAGAGATGGCCGCTTATTGTAAAAATGATGTGGTGATCCTTAAAGAAGCCTGTGTGCGTTTCTGCGCCGAGGTTATCAACACATCGGGTCTCGACCCTTTGCAAAGTGTGACCATAGCGTCTCTCTGCATGAAAATGTATCGGTCCAATTTCTTGCAGAAAAACACTATAGCGGTCACCACTTCTGACAACTATCGTGCTAGACAAAAGAACTTTTCGACTGTCTCCATACAGTGGCTGGAATACCTGAGTGCCCGGGATAACATCTTCATCAGACATGCTTTAAATCAAGGGAAAGTCAAAATGGGGCCTTACTACTTAGACGGTTTTAGCGACGTGTCCGGGCGGCGTACCGCTTATGAGTTTGCTGGTTGTATTTACCATGGCTGTCCTCAGTGCTTCGACCCAAACACCTTTAACCCCGTAACACAAAAACTCTGCGGTGATATGTACTATGATTTCCAGGAACGAATTGAAACTTTAAAAAACACCTATGGTTTGAACGTGCTGGTGATTTGGGAACACGAGTGGACGACCCTGAAGCAACAGGATGCGGGGGTACAATGGTTTATGGAAACCTTGGACTTTCCTGAACGTCTAGAGCCCCGGGATGCGTTATTTGGGGGTCGTACCAACGCCCTCTGTTTACATTATGAGGTAAAGGAGGGTGAGAGAGTAGATTACTATGATTTCACCAGTCTGTACCCTTATGTCAACAAGACCAAAATGTACCCGGTGGGGCGTCCAACCATTGTTTATCGTGACTTTCTCAAAATCGGACATTTCTTTGGTTTGATCAAAGTCACCATGTACCCTCCTCGTGAGCTGTTCTTACCCGTGTTGCCTTACAGGTGTTCGGGAAAATTGATGTTCCCTCTGTGTAGAACGTGTGTGGAAACTGAAAATCAAACTACCTCTTGTCTGCACAGTGATGAAGAGAGAGCGCTGACGGGTGTCTGGTGTAGCATTGAGCTTGACAAGGCGGTGGAGAAAGGTTACAGAGTCGGTAAGGTGTATGAGGTTTGGCATTTTTCTGAAAAACCTGATACTCTTTTTGCTGATTACATTATGACCCATCTGAAAGGGAAACAGGAGGCATCGGGCTATCCCTCATGGTGTGTTGACTCCGCGGCCAAAGAGCGATACGTTCATCAATATTTTGAAAAGAAAGGGATCCGTCTAGAGCCGGGGAACATAACTGTAAACCCCGCCAAGAGACAAATGTCCAAACTGATTTTAAACAGTCTGTGGGGTAAGTTTGGGGAAAGAAATTACCGTCTAAACACAACCATGATTAAAACCCCTGAACAGTTTATAGAATTTATGTTTTCCAAACAACATGCAGTATCACACTTTCAATTCTTAAATGACCACGTGGCACAGGTCCAGTGGAGGGCCCCTAAAGATTTCCCCACCAAACAGGGGAACGTTAATGTTTTCATAGCGGTTTTTACCACGGCTTACGCCCGGCTTGAACTGTACAACTTAATGGATCAGTTGCAGGAACGCACGCTCTATCATGATACTGACTCTGTAATCTTTGTCACCAGGCCAGGGGATTGGGTCCCTCCCCTCGGGGACTACCTTGGGGAGTTAACGAGCGAACTAGATCCTCAGGACCACATAGTGGAGTTTGTTTCAGGGGGTCCTAAGACTTACGCATACAGAACGGCTGCGGGTAAGACCTGTATGAAAGTTAAGGGTTTCACTCTGAAACATTGTAACAACAAGCTCATTAACATCAAGTCTCTGACGACCCTGGTAGAAAGTTTTGTAACCGAGAAAGACGCGCCTCCTCGTGAGATTATTACAGCCGGAAATCAGATCTATCGCAATAAAAAGGGGTACACGTTGGAAAATAGATCACTAAACAAACGGTTCAGGGTGGTGTACAATAAAAGAGTGTTGAAGACTGATTATACCACTCTGCCTTATGGATATTAGCGGTGGTTTTGATAACAGACTTCAACACCCTTTCTCCTGTATTATAGCCGGTCCCTCCAATTCGGGGAAGAGCTATCTTATAAAGAACATCATAGAAGATGTGGACGCAACCGTGTCCCAAGCTCTTGACAACATAGTGTGGTGTTACTCTTGCTGGCAACCTCTCTACGATGATTTGGCTTCGAAAAAAAATAATCTGAAATTTGTGCAAGGTCTCCCCGCCTCGTTGTGTGACGATGACTTGTTCCCGCCCGGTCAAACTAATCTAGTGATCCTTGATGACCTGATGGAGCAGGCCGGTGACAACAGTGAAGTGGAAAAAGCTTTCACAAAGTACACTCATCATAGGAATTTAAGTATTATTTATTTAGTTCAAAATCTATTTTTTCAAGGTAAAAAAAGCCGCACTATTAATTTAAATGCCAATTATATAATTCTTTTTAAAAACCCCAGAGATAAACTACAGGTCACCGTCTTGGCTCGTCAAATGTACCCTAACCAGACCAAGTTCTTTTTGGAGGCATTTGAGGATGCCACCAAAAAACCCTACGGGTACTTGATTGCGGACTTAAAAGCACAAACCCCAGAAGACTTTCGCCTCAGAACAGGTTTGTGCCCGCCCGATTGGCCGGCAGTGTATGTGCTAAAGAAAAGGAAATAAATAAGAATGTCTGTTCGGATTAAAAGAAATCTGCCGCTTTTGCAAATGTTATTTGAGGGGAGCCCGCGCCATAGGAAAGCTGTGCTGGCAGGGGCCCCCTCGGATTTGATCGAGACCCTGTGTGAAATAGCTTTTAACATCTTACGCGGTAATATACCCCTAACCCCTTCTCAACATTCTAAACTCAAAAAACAAAAAGCGGTTATCAAGATCATCGCTAATAAGAAGTATTCTATTAAAAGAAAAAGAAAGAAGATTAATCAAACCGGGGGTTTTATAGGACCGCTGTTGAGCATAGCCGTGCCTTTCCTAACCAGTCTTCTAGCTTCCAGAGTGGGTTAATAATGGAATATGCTCAGAAAATGTTTTTGATCCCTCAGGAGCAGCTTGAGAAACTGAGAAAAAATGTTGTCGGGCCAGAGCCCATTAGACAAACGTCCGAAAACAACCTGGACTCTGAAATGAAAGCTATACAGGCCAGGGCCGATTTAAATCAGTATTCCAAAGCCCAGTTGTATACCAACACGTTACAGCGCTACCTCCGTCTGGTTAGACAGGGTGAAAAAGATCAAAACATTTTAACTTTAACCATGGCCTCTCAAGAAAATGGTTCTGGGGCTGATGCGGGGGGTACGGTTGATAAAGATGTTGCGGTGACCGAACCTGTTGAGAGTTCAGAGGGAGATGTTGTAACGGATGTTTTGAGAAACATGCCGGCCAGAAGCAAAAGACATGCAGAATATATCCTGCACAAAATGGTTCAGAAACCGCGGGTAACGGCTTGGAATGAACAGGGTGAATTTGTTTTTAAAGGACAACTGATCAAAGGTTCACACATGTTTGATTTGTTGAAGAGTGTCACTAGCACTAATAAGGTACCCGATAGTCGCCGACCTGTAGGCTGGAATGCTTTCCTACAGGCGATGGCCTGTCTGAACATGCCCCAATCCACAGTTCCTAACCAGGAAACGCGACAAAAAATCCGTCTGTGTAAAGAGGTGGAGCCTGATCTGACTCCGATATCTCATTACTCTGACCGTGCTGAGCGACCATCCTCAGGATCTATCCATCGTTGGGAAGCTTATTAATCTCATGTTTTTATTTGTCTCCCCTGTAAATAATGACCCGACAAACAATTTTTTATTTTATTTTTTTTATTTTCAAATGTTGTACATTTATTTATAACATAACCCCTGCTTTGTATAAGAATTGTGTTGAATAAAAACAAAACTAATGATTAAAAGGCTGTTTTCATTATTTTTTCACCTTAACACGCATGACATCTATTAAAATCCTCACAAGAACACCCCATCTGTATACATGGCTGGCTAGGGTCGTAAGTCATTGTGTTATAAGGGGGGGTCCACAGTGTCCTGACAAACTCTGCCACTTTTTTATCATTTTGGCCTAAATCCTCACTGTACAAGGCCATAATATCGGGGTATGACCTTCCTTTAGATCTATGATATAAGAAAAACACACAGTGTTGACCACAAGTGAAGGTCTGAAGACTTTGTACTTGACGACAGCTGTAAATGCTTTCTTGACAGTTGTTGAGCAGAAAGTTATTGATCTTCCGAGGGAAAGGTCTGAAATCTGGGGGGTTTCCATAGGAATCAAAAAATTCACCACGTTGGTCCTCCCTTAGATAAATAACCAGCCAATGTTCTCCGGGCATATTTTTGGGTGTGTGTTGATTATGTACATTGCAGGTAAATTCTTGATCTTAAATTTAGGCAGCTGATCGCAGGCGTAGACTCCTTGAAACAGTTTCCGTGAGCCGGCCAGGGCATTCATGATGTGGTTGAGCTCTCTGGTGTTCATTTTAATAATAATCATACAGAACGTTTCTCCTCTGATGCACCTCAATAATGTTGTCAAACACAGCATACACGACCATATTTACAGTGCGTGGTAGAGGCTGCTTGAAACGCATCTCCAAACGCATATTGCCCGTCTTCATCAGTGAAAAATGTTGTCCACACTCTTCGTCAGGGGTCAGGTTGAAACCGTAGCAGTATTCCCGGCGATCGATCAGCAGAGTTTGATCCTTGAGATGGCGACCCTTAGCCAGTACTAGACTGTAATATTCACGAACCGCATTGCCGTTTTCAAAGTCAGGTTGAAAAGGTCTGGATGGAACCTGCACACCATCGACGTACAATACTATAAATTCCACGTTATAATGTTTAAAGTTAAAGGGGTTCTTGTTGTAAACCCCGGTAAATGCATCATTATCCACGAGACCTATAATAACCTGTTTTGGGAGCTGTCCTAGAAACAGATTTTCCTGGTTCATCACCCGTGTCCCTGCGGGGATACTGTGGACTTTCATATAGACTCTTTCGATCGGGTACTTAACGCCTGCGCGTGTCCTAGTTTAACCGCCGGGGAGACGGACACTTTTTTCACAAACAGCGAGGCCGATAATATGCTCAGTTTATATTTTTCAGTATCAGGGGTCATCAGACAAAAAGCACTTTTACTACGGATCATTTTAATTTTTATGTCTACCCCGTTGAGCATGAGTTTTTCTTGGAAAAATATGTCTGCATGGATATGCCCCATTAGCTCAAAGGTCCTCCCTTCTGTTGAAGAGGCCGTTCTTTTTTGCAAACCCTTATTGAGTCCCTCTGGATCCTTGTCGTCCATAGCTTCCGGGATGTCTTTGAAGAAAAGGCCGGGGCTGAACTGTTTGCTTAGGGTCTCCTCACTATAATTAAGTTTACACTCCATCATGGCTCTATAGGGGTAAGTATTGCTGCTTTGACTAATGAGCCGATCTCCCAGGGTCACATCCACCTGTGAAAACATGGTGGCCACCGGGTAATTGATGACCCCAGCGTTGGCCGTCTTCTCGATTGCATCGCCATCCTAATCAGTCACTTTACAGTTAATTAAAATAAATGTGTTATTCAAATCAATATAATCCTCGCCATTGCCAGCTTTAAAAAACTCCAGAGAGGCCGTGTCTGAAATTGCAGAAAGAGGGGGAATCTTTACATATATGATCTTATCTATACTCGTTTGAGTGTATGGAACTGTAAACAGATCCAGTTCTGATTTGACGCATTCTTCCGATAGACTGTGGACAAAAGACATTTTTAAAAGATGTATCCTGAGGCTCTATTTTTCTTTCTTTGAGACTTTCTTTTTGCAGGTTTTTTCTTGTGCTGCTTCCTTCTCCGAGTGTTTCCACGATATGTTGAAGAATGAGAGATTCCTCGTTTTTTGTTAGCCACGGATCTTCGTCGCCCTGGTGGACACATGCTGTTTCTTCTTTTACCCCCCCTCCTCGCCATTACCATGAGACCCGAACCCTCCTGATGCTCATGGCTAGCTGCCCGGTTCATAACATTGGTGAACACGTCACTAACAATATTTTTAGCCGCTGATTTCAAGTGGGGTCTGGCTATAGCAAAGCCTCTCTTAAGCAGGGGTACGGCCATTCTAAAGAGACCACGAAAGAGTCCTCCTAGACTGACGCCATACATTTTGGGGGCTCCTACAAAACCGGGCAAGCCGTTCCATCTTGCATCTTGTAATAATCCACATAGGCGCTAGGATCTACATAACCCCTCGAGGTAGCCATTTTAATAATGTACACACTGTTTCAGGGGTCGAAAATGTAGTTTGACATTAACTTTACCGATGCGGAAGGGTACGTTGATATTCTGATCCGATTTTACTTTGATCGTGATGTTGTCAAAGTGGGTCTTTGAGACTGGTACGTAGTGTGGTTTGTCATAAGTAATTGTGAATATGTCATTGCTTTTACCTTTAATAAGTACATTTCTCAAAAGGGGGACATAACTATCCCCAACCCTCTGGTGGGTTATGATATCCGTATACACATAAAGAGTGTAGAAGCCGCCACACCACTTCTGAGAACCTGCTCTCTGTGTCAGAATAGAACCCTAATATACGCCCCAGTTGGCCCCTGGTTTGAATGCTAATACCTGGTTTTGACACCTTGTACACTCTGTTTTTAATAGGGTTGTAATATAGCTTGATGTTGGGGGTGCCTTCTGAGAACTGTTTATACATCTCATCTAATATTTTATCCACATTGTCATAATAAACTCCTTGTATCGTGAATGTCCATTGACTCTTTTTAACATCATCAAAAATGGCGAAGGTGGCATCCTTATCTTGTAAAACAGCCCAAGTGTAAGGATACTGTATTTCCGCCAACCCCACTTCCCACGACCCCCTTAGATCTATAGATTTTCCAAATTGTACCGTGTAACTGGATATTTCATTTTTAGGGTATATATCGAGAGAGGCGTTACTGGGTAGAGTCACGTAGAAGCCTCCTGATTCGATCTTTAGTATCGAAAGTAATGCCCCCAACACACCCACGGGCATGTTGTTATAAGGATTGAATATCGCAAACCTGTTGTTCCGGGACCCAACTATTGAACTTTTCAGGCCATCCAAGCCATTTCACCAACACATATTTTTTCCGGTTCTGGGTTTTTTCAGCAAATATCTTTTCAACTCTGTATACACTGTCTTTACCCACAATAATTTTTTGTAACTCGGCTTCGTAAAACGTTCCTTCTATATCCTCCCCGTCATAGTCTTTTAACCGGTACACGGGGGGGTCTCTAGCCAACTGTTCGGTAACTGTAAAATATTCGTAAGAAAATGTTTGTTCATAACCTTTGGCAAAAGTACTCCTTAGCTTTGAAACGCGAACCACATCACCGATGTTGAACTTATAAGTAGATTTTCCCTTCTTAATAAATGGTCCGTATAATTTTTTATAGACCTTAAAAGAATTACTTTGATCCACATCTATAGGCTTCATTTTAATACTGGTGTGATACCCTTGGTTGTAAGTATCGATAAAATCCTGAACTTTATCAAAATATTTGAACGTGTTGACCGCTGTAAAATATCTCCACATTTTGGTCTTTATGGTGCGGTTAAACCTCTCCACTACCGATGCCTTAAGCTCATTACCGGTGGTGAAATGATGTATTTTGTGTCTCTTCAGTAGATTCTGAAATTCTCTGTTGAGAAACTCTTTTCCTTTATCAGTCTGCAGTTTTTTAGGACATCGACCCTGGGACAATATATCCTCAAAGGCCCTTGTCACCGCCCGACCTGTTTTATTATGTAGAATGCGAGCCCAGGCATATTTTGATAACACATCGATACACATCAACATAAATTTGTGACCATTGTTATGTTTTGATAAATTTGACATATCGACTAGATCCATTTGCCATTGTGAGTCTATGTCAGTTGCATATACGCGGTTTCTTTTAAAGTTAATCCTGAGAGGTTTATGTAAGGTATAGGCGTCTTGTTCCCGTAACCATTCTGAAACAACCACATCATTAACCTTCACTCCGGCCTCAGCGAGTCCTCTTTGAAAACCCTTCTTACCCGCCAAACCCCCAATCTTGGCTGGGTTGTAGTATAGTTCCTGCATTTGGGGAGCTTGCCGAGTCATTCTGTCAAATAACCACACAGACCCACACTATGCGCAAAGTTTTTATACAAGGTTTTTTATTCAACTTCAGGAGAGCAGATACCCCTTTTTAGACATTTGAGAAAAGTATAACATACACAACAATTTTCTCTACGGTCCAGACAAAAAGAAATCAGATGATTGGTTACTTGATCTATATCAACAAATATACCTGTTTCTTTATCTTGTAGGCACACACCTCAGTTACATATGTAAATAAAACAACAATATGACCTATTTTAAAAGTAAACAGAGGTGTATTAAACATGCTCAGTAAAAGGTCATACAGATGTTGATGAAATGGCCTAATATCATTCTTGGCCCCCTTGAGCCCTTCATCCCAGTGTTCGTACCCACCGGTCTTTGTTACAGCAGCCATTCACTTTGCCAGGTTTGAAAGTTGATCCTCATCGATGGTTAAATCTGTAGAGAAAAGGCTCGCGTTGGCTACTTTTCTGTCAAGCACATGGTGTAATAACGCTCTCAGGTTAGCTGCAGAGTGTTGATGACAGAACCAGTTGCAGAAGCAGTCCAGAACATTCCCCATGTTCAAAGTCCCTTAGTTCAGGTCAGAGTCTGAATCAGTGGCGTAGATGTCGAATTCTTCGTCGCTGCCCCCAGCTTTAACTTCTTTACGGAAGAAATAAGCTTTTAGCTTGCCAGCGGTTTTTCTACTCGACTCATCCAGGTCATTGAGCAGCTGCGCAAGTTTCTCTATTATAAACGGCTCCTTTTTCAGCTCCAGCAAAATCTCATCTATGATTTTCTGGACTTGTCCCGCAGTGACATGTATGTGGGAGTAAGACAGCGCCTTGATTAGTGCCGGTTTCAGCCACGGTTTGTTCAGTCTTCTGTAAAACACGTTGAAATAGAACAGGAAATAGTAACGGTCTGGTTCAAACAAACAACTGTGTCTCAACTGACTGGGGTGATTCACTTCACACCCCCGACAGACTTCTTTCAGAGCTCGGTCGATGAGAGCACTCAGAATATACACCAGGGTGCTTTTAACCACTCTGCTTACTTGGTCACATACCCCGGGCATAAATCCTGCGTCTTCATCACCCCCCGGGACAGTCCGATGCTCATTGGGTCGCCTGGTGGTTTGTGGGGTGTTTCAACATCAATTGGACTGACCCCCTCCTGAGACGCACAGACGGTAGACAGTTCGGCAAAATCGAGGCCCTCCATGAGCTCCAGAGGCTGGGGATCCCCGAGACTCATTTGGACATCCATCGCACCGCATGTTGTTTCGTAATGAGGGACCGGGGTCTGAGGTCTCGGAGAGTAACCGCAGTCAGAGGGTTCCGGAGTGTATACAAAATCTGGGGAATAGAACCAGGGGTGATCCCGGGTTTGAAGAGGCCTGTAGAGCCTGTCGACATCCGCAGCTTTCGGGTAAGACATTCTCATTAATTTTAAACCATGAATGAATTGTTGCGCCTTTTATCCTATCTCTTCACTACGTCACGACACACCGCCCTCTTAGAATAGAGTAGCCCCTGAGCCGTCAGACCCCCCTCCAAAACCCCACACGTCATCTGTTTTATCATCGTCGTCGTCATTCAAGGGGGATATATAATCCATAATCCAGCATATTCTCCTTCTAACCAAATCCAGTTGCGAACATTTGGTCAAGATGTCAAAACCATCATTTATACAGTTTATGACCTCTTTCAAGAACGGCCAGTCCACGGCGTCAAACATAATTTCAGTAACCTGTTTTTCTGGATCCTCCACACCCCCTTCAATAGGGTTTGTAATCAGGGTACTGCTAAACAAAACCTTACGATCTGTAGTTAGAGATAGACTCTTCACCACTCTACCGTAGTTCTGCAAGCTTTCCCATTCACACCTTTCAAAACCCTGAGTCGGAGACTCCATTTCGCATTCTTTTGGTCCCTCTTGCAAGCCTTCTAGAGTCTTATCCACAAGCCCCAGATCTCTCCAGGCCATCACCTTCAACCAGTCCTCATAAGAGTATTCAATTACCGTCTCAAAAGGTTCCAACGTACCCTCCTTCTCTCCCAAAGCAAAAAGCTCCACTCCAACATAGCTGGGATCCCTTTTAAAGCGGTAACCCCGTCGAGCCCCCCAGAACAACACCCAGGAGCGTTCAATCTTCAAATTGGTGAGTACAGGAACCCTTGCCTGGGATTGTTTCTTGCGGGGTTTCATGTTGATGTCGCTGGACATGTTGAAGAAGCGGGATGTTTCAGATGCTGAGAATTAAAGAGGTATTGCCTAAAAGCAGCGCGGGTTCTTAAATAGAGAGGAGAGTTTCGGGGCGTTGCCTTCAGAGGGGTGGGGGTATTTATGGGTGGCCTTGTTGTTCAGGGTTTTATGGGTGTACACTTTCTGACGGATATGACGTAGGAATAATTAAGGAAATAACTCTACCTAAAATCACGCCCCCCAATTATGACGTAGGAATATTAATAAGCTTAGGGCATACGTCATAACAAAATAGGCCGCGCCCAAAAAACCCTACTATCTACTCTTATGTAGTTGAAGGCGCAGTATAGCTCTGATAGTCTGGTGGTGACGGAAGACCACCAGCCGTTTGAACAAGCCATTCAGCATCACCTTGTTGGGCTAAGTGCAGGCACTGTCAGAGCGCAGGGCGTCCTGCCTTTGAAAGAGTTTCCAAAGTGTCCTGATGTGCCCTTTAGCAATGCCAAACAGGTCTGTGAAAATGGCATCCTTTCGCGGCACTTCAGACGCCATCTCACAGTCTAGCCGACCTGAAACGCCACAGCCCGTTTTACCAGCAGGCTTCAACGGTAACCGTTCGAAGCAAGAAGCGGCAGTGTCGGTTTCCGTTGCATAGCGTTATCACATACGCCTCACATGCGAAAGGTCCCTGGTTCGAAACTGTGCGGAAACAACCCGCGGTGCACGCGTGCCAGTGCCGTGTTACCTGTCGCCATCTCTCTGCCCCAAGGCTGGCCATCGTTTTCTCTTCATCGGAGTGGCAAGAAATCCTGACCTTGAGAACAAACGATCGCAGAAGGGTAGCTTTGCGAAGCGCTGGAACTGACACTTTTAAAATCGATACATGTTGTTGCTGTTACAATACGACCGTAGCAGGATCGGCGACATTGCTGTTACTCTTATGAGTAGATAGTAGGGTTTTTTGGGCGCGGCCTATTTTGTTATGACGTATGCCCTAAGCTTATTAATATTCCTACGTCATAATTGGGGGGCGTGATTTTAGGTAGAGTTATATCCTTAATTATTCCTACGTCATATCCGTCAGAAAGTGTACACCCATAAAACCCTGAACAACAAGGCCGCCCATAACCTGTTGTTCTTGTTGTTCTTGTTGGTCAACTGTAGAGTGTGAATGGGTCGGCTCTTCCTGTAGTGGTTGGGGGTCTTTTTTAAATATACATGTAATGGTTTAGTAAATCTAAACCGTTATAAGATCAACAAGTTCTGTTGTCTGTAATGGTCCCAGGTCTTAACAATGCCAGTTTTGAATAGTGCGTTTATCATATTCACACTGTCTCTGTCTGTCTCTCTCTCTCTCTCGCCCAATCATTTTATAAGATCAACAAGTTCTGTTGTCTGTTATGATCCCAGGTCCTAACAATGCCTGTTTTGCATAGGGTTCTTATGTTATCCACACTGTATCTGGCTCTGTCTCTCCCCTCAAATTTAATTAAAAATAAAATTAAAAAAGAGGGTGTGTGTGTGGGTGTTTGTGTGTATAGGTTAATTGTTTTTGTAAAACAAAAACAAAAAAAGCTGTGGTTAAATTTTATCTCTCACATAATGTGTTCAGTCGTTTTACTTAAATACATTCTAGGGTCTTAAAGCTCATAAGAGTTAGACTTAAGATAAGGATATGCTTTTAAGGTATTTTAGCAGTCTCAATCCCTGATGATAAGGAATCGTTTAAAAAATAAAAACAACTGATCACTCAATGCTAAATAGATCACAACACTCAAGGCTAAATCACTCACACCATGGGGGGCGGGGGTGGGCTCAGACAACAGTACGTATGGCGTGTGGTATCAAAACATTCAGAATACTTTTAACCTATATAATTTATAAGCTTTGTAAAATAAACCCAAATATCTCTTTTGCGGGGATAAACGCTGTTCTGAGTAGTTTGTGACTTGTTTAATACCAAACAAAGCATCGCTATAAAAAAAAAAAAAAAAAATCACTGTAAAAGCGCTAGTTATTTTAGATCTTTATAGTTATTTTCTTGGCTCAGGTTGTTTTTTAGCGCTTATAAAGGCCTGAAATATTCTTAGTGGTTGTTGACTATAGGTCTTGATGCTTAAAAATGTTTTTTGAGAGACCAAAAGGTTCTAATAAAAGTTTAGAGTAGAGAGGAGAGAGATCGTCTCCATCTTGGTTTCTATTTGAAATTTGATGCAGTGTCATTTTATTGGTTGGTTTTGATATGTTAATTGGTAACAGGGCGGCACAAAGGCCAGACCAGAACAATGCCTTACAAGCAGATCCGGCATGTGGCCATCAGTATAAGTATGAAGGTCTGGTCTTCAGCTTGACAGACTCACACTGACCTTTCGATTTAAAACTAAAGATCAACAATGTCCGGAAACAACATCAGCGACTTCGATTTAAACGAGTTTTTAGGCAAGTCTTCAGATTATTTTCATTGACTCAGAGCGTCATCTGTTTTAAGTTCTGTAAAATTATTTTTCAGCCAGTCAACAGGAGTTAATTCCCAACGCTGAGGAGATCATCTGGAACAACGACGGTAAGATTTTTGTGTTTGCGCTCATGGGTTCTTATGTATGGGTGTGTGTGGTTTTGAAGCGGCTCATTAGAGTTATGAAAACGTTTTAATATATATTAATGCCGGTCTCTTTAATTACACAGAAACTATCGAAAGGCCTGTGATTAATGTCTCCGAGGATCGACCAAGAGAAGTGGTTGTCCCTAGACAGGCTGTCTGCCGACCGGGTAAGAACTAAACCCCTGTTTGTTTGTATAACGTTTCTGTAAGATGTTTGAGTCCAGTTTTGTTAATTTTAAAAAATTATCCTGTCTAGCAGTATTAAGAAACGTGGTTCGAGACAACGAAAGGCCTTCCACATCGAGGGCTTGTTTCGTTTTACCTTCGAGAACCGTAACCTTTCAAGAATCTGAAAGGCCGTCAGCCCCGGTATCTGATAGCTGTGAGTATATATCTGCAGCCTGTAAGAGGTTAAAGCTTTTTATAAAGCGGTGTGGTTAAAGGTTAAACATGTCTCTTACATTCACAGCGGTGCAAAAAGCTAAACCAGCCGAAAAACATAAGAAACGATTATTCTGTGGAGGTAAGTAAGATCTTTCAAACTTTAATGTTTTTAAAAGGGCTTTGTTTTGCCCGTTGGGGGCTAATATTTAAGCGATGGGTGACCGTTTCCTGTAGGGCGGGGGGTTCTGGGAAAGATCTTTAGAAGTCCGGACAGGTCTAGGCTTGTTTCTGGGGAACGTGTTTAGAAATGACCGATTGCCGTACCGTCTGGTTAGGAAGTAAAGCCGTCCGAAAGGGTTTAGTAAGTTGTTTGGCTTATCTCCCGCTATTATACTTCTGTTTTAAAGTGGTTGTAGGAAAAGGCTTGAAGGTGTTCATTGTATTTAATATTTAAACAGATCGTGAAAACGTTTGTGAAACAGGAAGTCCCGGGATCAGGAAGCGTTAACACTTGGAAGGTTCGTTTAAAAATGAAATGTTGTTGTGTGTGTGTGTGTTTTATTAACAATATTTCAGTTTTTAAAGAAACATTTAAGAAACAGTTTATTTACAGCGGCTTCTCTGTTTTACATTTATTATCAAGTCCTAATAAATATATTGTCTGTAAATAATAAGGCGTTGTAGTGAATGTCTAAGGCTATTTTCAAAGGTCTAAAAAAGCTAAAGGTTTTGAATGTCCTGGACATGTTGTTTTAAGTTTGATTTCTGTCGCCGTTTAAAGATGTAAATGTAATGTATATTTTTATTCTTCCCAAGACTCTTGGGATAGTCATTCTGTGGATGAGCTATTGAGGACAATTACCCCGTCTAAGTGGGATCAAACATCTTCCCCGGTGAGATCACCGAGAGGATCCCCCACGGTGGTCTTGGAGACACCCCAACATCTACTCAGGCCACAGCCTTCTGGGGGTAATTCAACACCCCAGATTCAGCCCGCCGCATTGTCGGGCGGAACAAATACAGGCATCCAACAACCTCAGGGGTCGCCGTCAGTCAGGGCTGACACACCACCCAACGACGGCCTGGTTTCAACATCGTCCCCCCAGACCCGTTTCTTGGCTACAGAAACGCGGAACAGTACCCCGCGCTTGGCCAGGGTGTAACCGCAAAGGCCTTCTTGGTCTCCGTCCATGAGTATACGCTCGCTCCCTGCCTCCTTCGACCGAGATTTACCGGAGCGACCATCCTTTGAAGCTGAGCCAGGCCACCAGCCCCCGGAGCTACTTCCTGAAGGTCGGCATGAGTTGCTACATACTTTGTTACAAAATCAAAGACTTGTGTTAGTGGGGCAAAACCTGATGATAGAGAGCCAAAACACCCTTATTAATCCCCTTACTAACGAATTGTACCGTATTTAATGTTTTAATAGACACAAAATGCCTTACTATTGTGGGTTGTTGGAAAAATATTTTTTTTTTTAAAAAATGTCCTGACTTGGTAAAAGAACTCACAAACTAAAGGATTATGAACAAGCTAGGGCCCCAAAAAGACCTTCCCGAGAGAACATCCCCGGCCCTGTTGTGAACTCCTCTGATGTCCCAATGAACCTGGAACTATTACAAATGATAAATGATTCAAATAACCCCCAATTACCACCGATAGAATGTGAATTAACAGACTTACCGGTGAACCCCGACCTGTTACAGATGGTCAATGATCTAAATAACCACCTCCCACCGGTAGCGCTTATAGAGGTTCACCCCCTAGTTCACCCCGATTTGTTTGAAATGGTGGAGGCTTTGGAGGAGCTACCCCTACCAAATTCTGCCCCTATTATAAATGATTTGAGACAATTAGAACACAGGATGGCGGCAGAAGCAGCCATCACTATAGAGGAGGGTATTGACATTAACCGGTTGGATATCTTTGAAGGACTTTTACAGGCTTTAAATGAGCCTACTCAAAAAGGGGGTTTTGTAGATGTCAGCAGTGGGGGTGTTCGGAATGTGGAGGGTTCTGAGACTGATAAGGCTGTGGAGGACATGCTCTGTGAGAATGTAGGGGGTGAAGGCTTTGTTCAAAATGATGATGTGTCCAAGAGTACCTGTGATCCCGTGATTATAGATAGACCGGCCTATAACAATTTTGAAATGATTCAGCGTTTTAATTTTGCAGAACTTTTAAATTGTGACAATTATGCAGAAATATTTGTCAACATACACGAGGCCTTGCAGAAAATGCTTGAACAGGTTGCTGAAAGGGTCAGACCTCGAGATGTTGTACAGTTAGAACTCAGAGGGGATGATTTGTTTAGCAACCTATCTGTAATGCTGAGTGGAGATAATTTAGACGTCTGGCTAAAATCGAAGCGTTATTGCAAAGTAACGCAGCCATCATAGCTGATGAAAGTCTGTCTCTGGTAATGAATGTGGTTCGTAACCCTGAGGGTGGGGCGCTTAGAAGACTGTCGAAATGCTTGAAGAACGACATAATTAGGACCAAGCTCAGGCAATTAGTGGTGAGTTCCAGTGGGGACAATAAGCTCTGTTTTGCTTACAGTTTAATAAAACTACTCACCCCCGACATGCCTGAACCCCAAGCTCTGCAAGAGGCTTTAATGCTTCATCAGAGGGCCGGCTTAAACTCTCAACAGATGGTTGCCTTTTCAGACATCACCAAGTTTGAGGAGTTGTTGTCTTTAAAAATTGTTGTGTGGTACCGTTGTGAGGTAAAGGAAGTATTTGTGAAATTTCAGACACATCCTGAAACCCATACACAGACACTGTTTCTCTTCCTAAGTGATAGTCATTACTTTGGAATAAAGAGTTTGACGGCTTTTTTGGGTTGTTCGTATGTTTGTCATTGTTGTTATAAGGCCTTCAATGATAAGCTTAAGCACCGCTGTGACGGTTACTGTAACGTCTGATTCAATCCGCAATGTTGTAAGGGTTTGGCCCCTACCATCCGATGAAAAGATTGCTTAAGGATTTGTCTCTCTGCGTTCTGTTTTTCCGAGCATAAGGTACAGAGGGCCGCTTCTGAGGGGGTTAAAAAACTGAGTTATTGTGATCAAACTAAATATTGCCCGCAGTGTTGCCTCCAGTACCGTTTTCATGAGGTTAAACCACACAAATGTCTGGAGCCGAGATGCAGGATCTGTAATGCTGATTTAACCCCGGGGTCCGAACACCAGTGCTTTATTCAGCCGGTTAAAAAGGAGCCGCCGCACAATTATAATTAATTATATACACTGTATTGACATGTTGGATCGTGAGTGGTCAGCTAGCGGTGAGAGTTGTGTCAGGGATTTCTTTACGCGGTATCGCGGTCCAAAATACCTCAATTACACATTTATTGCCCACAATGCTAAGGGTTATGATTCTTACATTTTGATGAAGTATCTGGTGGAAAATGGGGTGACCCCAAAAATAATAGCTCAGGGTAGCAAGATCATGTGTTTCACCGACGAAGCTTTCAACTAACGTTACATAGACTCGTTAAATTTCCTCCCCATGAAATTGAGCGCTTTGCCTAAGGCTCTGGGTTTTGAGGCTCAGAAGAAAGGTTGGTTCTGCCATTTTTTTAATACTAAGGACACTCAAAATTATCGAGGGTCCTACCCGCCCGCCTCTTATTATGGGGTTGTTACTATGATGTCTCATGAGAGGGAGGAATTCTTTAAATGGTACAATACGGTTAAGGGAGGTGTTTTTGATTTCCGAGAAGAGATGGCCGCTTATTGTAAAAATGATGTGGTGATCCTTAAAGAAGCCTGTGTGCGTTTCTGCGCCGAGGTTATCAACACATCGGGTCTCGACCCTTTGCAAAGTGTGACCATAGCGTCTCTCTGCATGAAAATGTATCGGTCCAATTTCTTGCAGAAAAACACTATAGCGGTCACCACTTCTGACAACTATCGTGCTAGACAAAAGAACTTTTCGACTGTCTCCATACAGTGGCTGGAATACCTGAGTGCCCGGGATAACATCTTCATCAGACATGCTTTAAATCAAGGGGAAGTCAAAAGCCTTACTACTTAGACGGTTTTAGCGACGTGTTCGGGCGGCGTACCGCTTATGAGTTTGCTGGTTGTATTTACCATGGCTGTCCTCAGTGCTTCGACCCAAACACCTTTAACCCCGTAACACAAAAACTCTGCGGTGATATGTACTATGATTTCCAGGAACGAATTGAAACTTTAAAAAACACCTATGGTTTGAACGTGCTGGTGATTTGGGAACACGAGTGGACGACCCTGAAGCAACAGGATGCGGGGGTACAACGGTTTATGGAAACCTTGGACTTTCCTGAACGTCTAGAGCCCCGGGATGCGTTATTTGGGGGTCGTACCAACGCCCTCTGTTTACATTATGAGGTAAAGGAGGGTGAGAGAGTAGATTACTATGATTTCACCAGTCTGTACCCTTATGTCAACAAGACCAAAATGTACCCGGTGGGGCGTCCAACCATTGTTTATCGTGACTTTCTCGAAATCGGACATTACTTTGGTTTGATCAAAGTCACCATGTACCCTCCTCGCGAGCTGTTCTTACACGTGTTGCCTTACAGTTGTTCGGGAAAATTGATGTTCCCTCTGTGTAGAACGTGTGTGGAAACTGAAAATCAAACTACCTCTTGTCTGCACAGTGATGAAGAGAGAGCGCTGACGGGTGTCTGGTGTAGCATTGAGCTTGACAAGGCGGTGGAGAAAGGTTACAGAGTCGGTAAGGTGTATGAGGTTTGGCATTTTTCTGAAAAACCTGATACTCTTTTTGCTGATTACATTATGACCCATCTGAAAGGGAAACAGGAGGCATCGGGCTATCCCTCATGGTGTGTTGACTCCGCGGCCAAAGAGCGATATGTTCAGCAATATTTTGAAAAGGAAGGGATCCGTCTAGAGCTGGGGAACATAACTGTAAACCCCGCCAAGAGACAAATGTCCAAACTGATTTTAAACAGTCTGTGGGGTAAGTTTGGGGAAAGAAATTACCGTCTAAACACAACCTTGATTAAAACCCCTAAACAGTTTATAGAATTTATGTTTACCAAACAACATGCAGTATCACACTTTCAATTCTTAAATGACCACGTGGCACAGGTCCAGTGGAGGGCCCCTAAAGATTTCCCCACCAAACAGGGGAACGTTAATGTTTTCATAGCGGTTTTTACCACGGCTTACGCCCGGCTTGAACTGTACAACTTAATGGATCAGTTGCAGGAACGCACGCTCTATCAAGATACTGACTCTGTAATCTTTGTCACCAGGCCAGGGGATTGGGTCCCTCCCCTCGGGGACTACCTTGGGGAGTTAACGAGTGAACTAGATCCTCAGGACCACATAGTGGAGTTTGTTTCAGGGGGTCCTAAGACTTACGCATACAGAACGGCTGCGGGTAAGACCTGTATGAAAGTTAAGGGTTTCACTCTGAACCACTGTAACATCAAGCTCATTAACATCAAGTCTCTGACGACCCTGGTAGAAAGTTTTTTAACCGAGAAAGACGCGCCTCCTCGTGAGATTATTACAGCCGGAAATCAGATCTATCGCAATAAAAAGGGGTACACGTTGTAAAATAGATCACTAAACAAATGGTTCAGGGTGGTGTACAATAAAAGAGTGTTGAAGACTGATTATACCACTCTGCCTTATGGATATTAGCGGTGGTTTTGATAACAGACTTCAACACCCTTTCTCCTGTATTATAGCCGGTCCCTCCAATTCGGGGAAGAGCTATCTTATAAAGAACATCATAGAAGATGTGGACGCAACCGTGTCCCAAGCTCTTGACAACATAGTGTGGTGTTACTCTTGCTGGCAACCTCTCTACGATGATTTGGCTTCGAAAAAAAATAATCTGAAATTTGTGCAAGGTCTCCCCGCCTCGTTGTGTGACGATGACTTGTTCCCGCCCGGTCAAACTAATCTAGTGATCCTTGATGACCTGATGGAGCAGGCCGGTGACAACAGTGAAGTGGAAAAAGCTTTCACAAAGTACACTCATCATAGGAATTTAAGTATTATTTATTTAGTTCAAAATCTATTTTTTCAAGGTAAAAAAAGCCGCACTATTAATTTAAATGCCAATGATATAATTCTTTTTAAAAACCCCAGAGATAAACTACAGGTCACCGTCGTGGCTCATCAAATGTACCCTAACCAGACCAAGTTCTTTTTGGAGGCATTTGAGGATGCCACCAAAAAACCCTACGGGTACTTGATTGCGGACTTAAAAGCACAAACCCCAGAAGACTTTCGCCTCAGAACAGGTTTGTGCCCGCCCGATTGGCCGGCAGTGTATGTGCTAAAGAAAAGGAAATAAATAAGAATGTCTGTTCGGATTAAAAGAAATCTGCCGCTTTTGCAAATGTTATTTGAGGGGAGCCCGCGCCATAGGAAAGCTGTGCTGGCAGGGGCCCCCTCGGATTTGATCGAGACCCTGTGTGAAATAGCTTTTAACATCTTACGCGGTAATATACCCCTAACCCCTTCTCAACATTCTAAACTCAAAAAACAAAAAGCGGTTATCAAGATCATCGCTAATAAGAAGTATTCTATTAAAAGAAAAAGAAAGAAGATTAATCAAACCGGGGGTTTTATAGGACCGCTGTTGAGCATAGCCGTGCCTTTCCTAACCAGTCTTCTAGCTTCCAGAGTGGGTTAATAATGGAATATCCTCAGAAAATGTTTTTGATCCCTCAGGAGCAGCTTGAGAAACTGAGAAAAAATGTTTTCGGGCCAGAGCCCATTAGACAAACGGCCGAAAACAACCTGAACTCTGAAATGAAAGCTATACAGGCCAGGGCCGATTTAAATCAGTATTCCAAAGCCCAGTTGTATACCAACACTTTACAGCGCTACCTCCGTCTGGTTAGACAGGGTGAAAAAGATCAAAACATTTTAACTTTAACCATGGCCTCTCAAGAAAATGGTTCTGGGGCTGATGCGGGAGGTACGGTTGATAAAGATGTTGCGGTGACCGAACCTGTTGAGAGTTCAGAGGGAGGTGTTGTAACGGATGTTTTGAGAAACATGCCGGCCAGAAGCAAAAGACATGCAGAATATATCCTGCACAAAATGGTTCAGAAACCGCGGGTAACGGCTTGGAATGAACAGGGTGAATTTGTTTTTAAAGGACAACTGATCAAAGGTTCACACATGTTTGATTTGTTGAAGAGTGTCACTAGCACTAATAAGGTACCCGATAGTCGCCGACCTGTAGGCTGGAATGCTTTCCTACAGGCGATGGCCTGTCTGAACATGCCCCAATCCACAGTTCCTAACCAGGAAACGCGACAAAAAATCCGTCTGTGTAAAGAGGTGGAGCCTGATCTGACTCCGATATCTCATTACTCTGACCGTGCTGAGCGACCATCCTCAGGATCTATCCATCGTTGGGAAGCTTTTTAATCTCATGTTTTTATTTGTCTCCCCTGTAAATAATGACCCGACAAACAATTTTTTTTTTTATTTATTTATTTTTCAAATGTTGTACATTTATTTATAACATAACCCCTGCTTTGTATAAGAATTGTATTGAAAAAAAACAATAACTAATGATTCAAAGGCTGTTTTCATTATTTTTTCACCTTAACACGCATGACATCTTTTAAAATCCTCACAAGAACACCCCATCTGTATACATGGCTGGCTAGGGTCGTAAGTCATTGTGTTATAAGGGGGGGTCCACAGTGTCCTGACAAACTCTGCCACTTTTTTATCATTTTGGCCTAAATCCTCACTGTACAAGGCCATAATATCGGGGTATGACCTTCCTTTAGATCTATGATATAAGAAAAACACACAGTGTTGACCACAAGTGAAGGTCTGAAGACTTTGTACTTGACGACCGCTGTAAATGGTTTCTTGACAGTTGTTGAGCAGAAAGTTATTGATCTTCCGAGGGAAATGTCTGAAATCCGGGGGGTTTGCATAGGAATCAAAAAATTCACCACGGTGGTCCTCCCTTAGATAAATAGCCAGCCAATGTTCTCCGGGCATGTTTTTAGGGTGTGTGTTGATTATGTACATTGCAGGTAAATTCTTGATCTTAAATTTAGGCAGCTGATCGCAGGCGTTGACCCTTTAAACAGTTTCCGTGAGCCGGCCAGGGCATTCATGATGTGGTTGAGCTCTCTGGTGTTCATTTTAATAATAATCATACAGAACGTTTCTTCTCTGATTCACCTCAATAATGTTGTCAAACACAGCATACACGACCATATTTACAGTGCGTGGTAGAGGCTGCTTGAAACGCATCTCCAAACGCATATTGCCCGTCTTCATCAGTGAAAAATGTTGTCCACACTCTTCGTCAGGGGTCAGGTTGAAACCGTACAGGGTGTAACCGCTGCAGTATTCCCGGCGATCGATCAGCAGAGTTTGATCCTTGAGATGGCGACCCGTAGCCAGTACTAGACTGTAATATTCACGAACCGCATTGCCGTTTTCAAAGTCAGGTTGAAAAGGTCTGGATGGAACCTGCACACCATCGACGTACAACGCTATAAATTCCGCATTATAATCTTTAAAGTTAAAGGGGTTCTTGTTGTAAACCCCGGTAAATGCATCATTAACCACGAGGCCTATAATAACCTGTTTTGGGAGCTGTCCTAGAAACAGATTTTCCTGGTTCATCACCCGTGTCCCTGCGGGGATACTGTGGACTTTCATATAGACTCTTTCGATCGGGTACTCGGCGTTTGCCGTCATTAACGCCTGCGCGTGTCCTAGTTTAACCGCCGGGGAGACGGACACTTTTTTCACAAACAGCGAGGCCGATAATATGGTCAGTTTATATTTTTCAGTATCAGGGGTCATCAGACAAAAAGCACTTTTACTACGGATCATTTTAATTTTAATGTCTACCCCGTTGAGCATGAGTTTTTCTTGGAAAAATATGTCTGCATGGATATGCCCCATTAGCTCAAAGGTCCTCCCTTCTGTTGAAGAGGCCGTTCTTTTTTGCAAACCCTTATTGAGTCCCTCTGGATCCTTGTCGTCCATAGCTTCCGGGATGTCTTTGAAGAAAAGGCCGGGGCTGAACTGTTTGCTTAGGGTCTCCTCACTATAATTAAGGATACACTCCATCATGGCTCTATAGGGGTAAGTATTGCTGCTTTGACTAATGAGCCGATCTCCCAGGGTCACATCCACCTGTGAAAACATGGTGGCCACCGGGTAATTGAAGACCCCAGCGTTGGCCGTCTTCTCGATTGCATCGCCATCCTCATCAGTCACTTTACAGTTCATTAAAATAAATGTGTTATTCAAATCAATATAATCCTCGCCATTGCCAGCTATAAAAAAACTCTTGAGGGGCCGTGTCTGAAATTGCAGAAAGAGGGGGAATCTCTACATATATGCTCTTATCTATACTCGTTTGAGTGTATGGAACTGTAAACAGATCCAGTTCTGATTTGACGCATTCTTCCGATAGACTGTGGACAAAAGACATGTTTAAAAGATGTATCCTGAGGCTCTATTTTTCTTTCTTTGAGACTTTCTTTTTGCAGGTTTTTTCTTGTGCTGCTTCCTTCTCCGAGTGTTTCCACGATATGTTGGAGAATGAGAGATTCTTCGTTTTTTGTTAGCCACGGATCTTCGTCGCCCCCTGGTGGACACATGCTGTTTCTTCTTTTACCCCCCCTCCTCAGTATTACCATGAGACCCGAACCCTCCTGATGCTCATGGCTAGCTGCCCGGTTCATAACATTGGTGAACACGTCACTAACAATATTTTTAGCCGCTGATTTCAAGTGGGGTCTGGCTATAGCAAAGCCTCTCTTAAGCAGGGGTACGGCCATTCTAAAGAGACCACGAAAGAGTCCTCCTAGACCGGCGCCATACATTGTGGGGGCTCCTACAATACCGGGCAAGCCGTTCCCGGCTTGCATCTTGTAATAATCCACATAGGCGCTAGGATCTACATAACCCCTCGAGGTAGCCATTTTAATAATGTACACACTGTTTCAGGGGTCGAAAATGTAGTTTGACAATAACTTTACCGAAGCGGAAGGGTACGTTGATATTCTGATCCGATTTGACTTCGATCGTGATGTTGTCAAAGTGGGTCTTTGAGACTGGTACGTAGTGTGGCTTGTCATAAGTAATTGTGACCATGTCATTGCTTTTACCTTTAATAAGTACATTTCTCAAAAGGGGGACATAACTATCCCCGACCCTCTGGTGGGTTATGATATCCGTATACACATAAAGAGTGTAAAAGCCGCCCCACCACTTCTGAGAACCTGCTCTCTGTGTCAGAATAGAACCCTAATATACGCCCCAGTTGGCCGCTGGTTTGAATGCTAATACCTGGTTTTGACACCTTGTACACTCTGTTTTTAATAGGGTTGTAATATAGCTTGATGTTGGGGGTGCCTTCTGAGAACTGTTTATGAATCTCATCTAATATTTTATCCACATTGTCATAATAACCTCCTTGTATCGTGAATATCCATTGATTTTAACATCATCAAAAATGGCGAAGGTGGCATCCTTATCTTGTAAAACAGCCCAAGTGTAAGGATACTGTATTTCCGCCAACCCCACTTCCCACGACCCCCTTAGATCTATAGATTTTCCAAATTGTACCGTGTAACTGGATATTTCATTTTTAGGGTATATATCGAGAGAGGCGTTACTGGGTAGAGTCACGTAGAAGCCTCCTGATTCCATCTTGAGTACCGAAAGTAATGCCCCCATCACACCCGCGGGCATGTTGTTATAAGGATTGAATATCGCAAACCTGTTGTTCCGGGACCCAACTATTGAACTTTTCAGGCCATCCAAGCCATTTCACCAACACGTATTTTTTCCGGTTCTGGGTTTTTTCAGCTAATATCTTTTCAACTCTGTATACACTGTCTTTACCCACAATCATTTTTTGTAACTCGGCTTCGTAAAACGTTCCTTCTATATCCTCCCCGTCATAGTCTTTTAACCGGTACACGGGGGGGTCTCTAGCCAACTGTTCGGTAACTGTAAAATATTCGTCAGAAAATGTTTGTTCATAACCTTTGGCAAAAGTACTCCTTAGCTTTGAAACGCGAACCACATCACCGATGTTGAACTTATAAGTAGTTTTTCCCTTCTTAATAAATGGTCCGTATAATTCTTTATAGACCTTAAAAGAATTACTTTGATCAACATCTATCGGCTTCATTTTAATACTGGTGTGATACCCTTGGTTGTAAGCATCGATAAAATCCTGAACTTTATCAAAATACTTGAACGTGTTGACCGCTGTAAAATATCTCCACATTTTGGTCTTCATGGTGCGGTTAAACCTCTCCACTACCGATGCCTTAAGCTCATTACCGGTGGTGAAATGATGTATTTTGTGTCTCTTCAGTAGATTCTGAAATTCTCTGTTGAGAAACTCTTTTCCTTTATCAGTCTGCAGTTTTTTAGGACATCGACCCTGGGACAATATATCCTCAAAGGCCCTTGTCACCGCCCGACCTGTTTTTTTATGTAGAATGCGAGCCCAGGCATATTTTGATAACACATCGATACACATCAACATCAATTTGTGACCATTGTTATGTTTTGATAAATTTGACATATCGACTAGATCCATTTGCCATTGTGAGTCTATGTCAGTTGCATATACGCGGTTTCTTTTAAAGTTAATCCTGAGAGGTTTATGTAAGGTATAGGCGTCTTGTTCCCGTAACCATTCTGAAACAACCACATCATTAACCTTCACTCCGGCCTCAGCGAGTCCTCTTTGAAAACCCTTCTTACCCGCCAAACCCCCAATCTTGGCTGGGTTGTAGTATAGTTCCTGCATTTGGGGAGCTTGCCGAGTCATTCTGTCGAATAACCAAACAGACCCACACTATGCGCAAAGTTTTTATACAAGGTTTTTTATTCAACTTCAGGAGAGCAGATACCCCTTTTTAGACATTTGAGAAAAGTATAACATACACAACAATTTTTTCTACGGTCCAGACAAAAAGAAATCAGATGATTGGTTACTTGATCTACATCAACAAATATACCTGTTTCTTTATCTTGTAGGCACACACCTCAGTTACATATGTAAATAAAACAACAATATGACCTATTTTAAAAGTAAACAGAGGTGTATTAAACATGCTCAGCAAAAGGTCATACAGATGTTGATGAAATGGCCTAATATCATTCTTGGCCCCCTTGAGCGCTTCATCCCAGTGTTCGTACCCCCCGGTCTTTGTTACAGCAGCCATTCACTTTTCCAGGTTTGAAAGTTGATCCTCATCGATGGTTAAATCTGTAGAGAAAAGGCTCGCGTTGGCTACTTTTCTGTCAAGCACATGGTGTAATAGCGCTCTCAGGTTAGCTGCAGAGTGTTGATGACAGAACCAGTTGCAGAAGCAGTCCAGAACATTCCCCATGTTCAAAGTCCCTTAGTTCAGGTCAGAGTCTGAATCAGTGGCATAGATGTCGAATTCCTCGTCGCTGCCCCCAGCTTTAACTTCTTTACGGAAGAAATAAGCTTTTAGCTTGCCAGCGGTTTTTCTACTCGGCTCATCCAGGTCATTGACCAGCTGCCCAAGTTTCTCTATTATAAACGGCTCCTTTTTCAGCTCCAGCAAAATCTCATCTATGATTTTCTGGACTTGTCCCGCAGTGACATGTATGTGGGAGTAAGACAGCGCCTTGATTAGTGCCGGTTTCAGCCACGGTTTGTTCAGTCTTCTGTAAAACACGTTGAAATAGAACAGGAAATAGTAACGGTCTGGTTCAAACAAACAACTGTGTCTCAACTGACTGGGGTGATTCACTTCACACCCCCGACAGACTTCTTTCAGAGCTCGGTCGATGAGAGCACTCAGAATATACACCAGGGTGCTTTTAACCACTCTGCTTACTTGGTCACATACCCCGGGCATAAATCCTGCGTCTTCATCACGCCCCTGGGACAGTCCGATGCTCATTGGGTCGCCTGGTGGTTTGTGGGGTGTTTCTACATCCATTGGACTGACCCCCTCCTGAGACGCACAGACGGTAGACAGTTCGGCAAAATCGAGGCCCTCCATGAGCTCCAGAGGCTGGGGATCCCCGAGACTCATTTGGACATCCATCGCACCGCATGTTGTTTCGTCCTGAGGGACCGGGGTCTGAGGTCTTGGAGGGTAACCGCAGTCAGAGGGTTCCAGAGTGTATACAAAATCTGGGGAATAGAACCAGGGGTGATCCCGGGTTTGAAGAGGCCTGTAGAGCCTGTCGACGTCCGCAGCTTTCGGGTAAGACATTCTCTTTAATTTTAAACCATGAATGAATTGTTGCGCCTTTTATCCTATCTCTTCACTACGTCACGACACACCGCCCTCTTAGAAGAGAGTAGCCCCTGAGCCGTCAGACCCCCCTCCAAAACCCCACACGTCGTCGGTTTTTTCATCGTCGTCGTCATTCAAGGGGGATATATAATCCATAATCCAGCATATTCTCCTTCTAACCAAATCCAGTTGCGAACATTTGGTCAAGATGTCAAAACCATCATTTATACAGTTTATGACCTCTTTCAAGAACGGCCAGTCCACGGCGTCAAACATAATTTCAGTAACCTGTTTTTCTGGATCCTCCACACCCCCTTCAATAGGGTTTGTAATCAGGGTACTGCTAAACAAAACCTTACGATCTGTAGTTAGAGATAGACTCTTCACCACTCTACCGTAGTTCTGCAAGCTTTCCCATTCACACCTTTCAAAACCCTGAGTCGGAGACTCCATTTCGCATTCTCTTGGACCCTCTTGCAAGCCTTCTAGAGTCTTATCCACAAGCCCCAGATCTCTCCAGGCCATCACCTTCAACCAGTCCTCATAAGAGTATTCAATTACCGTCTCAAAAGGTTCCAACGTACCCTCCTTCTCTCCCAAAGCAAAAAGCTCCACTCCAACATAGCTGGGATCCCTTTTAAAGCGCAGGGCGACCTGCCTTTGAAAGAGTTTCCAAAGTGTCCTGATGTGCCCTTTAGCAATGCCAAACAGGTCTGTGAAAATGGCATCCTTTCGCAGCACTTCAGACGCCATCTCACAGTCTAGCCGACCTGAAATGCGTGAGCCCGTTTTACGAGCAGGCTTCAACGGTAATCGTTTGAAGCAAGACGTGGCGGTGTCAGTTTCCGTAGTGTAGCGGTTATCACGTTTGCCTAACGTGCGAAAGGTCCCCCGATAGAAATCAGGCGGAAACAGCCTGCTGTGGGCCGGTCCTTTTCGTCCTGCTTGCCCTCGTGGTTCCCCGGAGGCGGTGGGTGGTTTTTCTTCATTGGAGTGCCCGAAATCGGTGCACTCAGAGCGTCCGTCCGTCGACAGGTTGAAATTGTAAACGCTGGTGTAGCCACTTTTAATTAAAATCTGATGATGTTGATGATGTTGTTGTTGTTGTTGTTGTTGTTGATGTTGTTCTTGTTGTTCTTGTTGTCGTCGTAGTCACCGTCATTATTAATGTTAAAGTAAAGCAGTAGTTAGATTTGTTGCTATCGTAAGGTGTAGAACGCACAATAGCTCTGTGATTGTCTGATGGTGGCACAAGACGAGCAGCAGCTGTTTGAACAAGCCATTGAGCATCACCTTGTTGGTGTAAGTGTAAGTCTTGTCATAGCTCAGGGCGTTCTTCCTTTGAAAGAGTTTCCAAAGTGTCCTGATGTGCCCTTGAGCAATGCAAAATAGGTCAGTGAAAATAGAAACCTTTATCTCACAGGCTGGCCCATGGGAAACGCCTGTGTGCGTTTTACCAGCCGGCTTCGATGGGAGCCATTCGAAACGCCAGGACTGGTCGGTTTCCGTAGTGTAGTGGCTATTACGTTCGCCTCACACGCAAAAATTCCCTGGTTCGAAAACGGCCGGAAACAACCCGAGGTGCACGCGTGCCAGTGCCGTGTTACCCGTCCCCATCTCTCTGCCCCAAGGCTGGCCGTCGTTTTCTCTTCCTCGGAGTGGCAAAAATTCCTGACCTTGAGAACAAACGATCGCAGAAGGGAAGCTTTGCGAGGCGCTGGAACTGACACTTTTAAAATCGATACATGTTGTTGCTGTTACAATACGACCGTAGCAGGATCGGCGACATTGCTGTTACTCTTATGTAGTTGAAGGCGCAGTATAGCTCTGATAGTCTGGTGGTGACGGAAGACCACCAGCCGTTTGAACAAGCCATTCAGCATCACCTTGTTGGGCTAAGTGCAGGCACTGTCAGAGCGCAGGGCGTCCTGCCTTTGAAAGAGTTTCCGAAGTATCCTGATGTGCCCTTTAGCAATGCCAAACAGGTCAGTGAAAATGGCATCCTTTCGCGGCACTACAGACGCCATCTCACAGCCTAGCCGACCTGAAACGCCTGAGCCCGTTTTACCAGCAGGCTCCAACGGTAACCGTTCGAAGCAAGAGGCCACAGTGTCAGTTTCCGTAGTGTAGCAGTCATCACGTTTGCCTAACGCGCGAAAGGTCCCCCGTTCGAAACCGGGCGGAAACAGCCTGTTGTGGGCCGGTCCTTTTCATCCTGCTTGCCCTCGTGGTTCCCTGGAGGCAGTGGGTGGCTTTTCTTCATTGGAGTGCCCGAAATCGGTGCACTCAGAGCGTCCGTCCGTCGACAGGTTGAAATTGTAAACGCTGGTGTAGCCACTTTTAATTGAAATATGATGATGATGATGATGATGTTGTTGTTCTTGTTCTTGTTGTTGTTGTTGTTCTTGTTTTTCTTGTTGTCGTCGTGGTCGCCGTCATTATTATTGTTAAAGTAAAGCAGTAGTTAGATTTGTTGCTACCGTAAGGTGTAGAAGGCACAATAGCTTTGTGATTGTCTGATGGTGGCACAAGACGAGCAGCAGCTGTTTGAACAAGCCATTGAGCATCACCTTGTTGGGGTAAGTGTAAGTCTTGTCATAGCTCAGGGCGTTCTTCCTTTGAAAGAGTTTCCAAAGTGTCCTGATGTGCCCTTGAGCAATGCAAAATAGGTCAGTGAAAATAGAAACCTTTATCTCACAGGCTGGCCCACGGGAAACCCCCGTGCGCGTTTTACCAGCCGGCTTCGATGGGAGCCATTTGAAACACCAGGACGGGTCGGTTTCCGTAGTGTAGTGGCTATCACGTTCGCCTCACACGCGAAAGGTCCCTGGTTCGAAACCGGGCGGAAACAACCCGCGGTGCACGCGTGCCAGTGCCGTGTTACCCGTCGCCATCTCTCTGCCCCAAGGCCGGCCGTCGTTTTCTCTTCCTCGGAGTGGCAAGAAATCCTGACCTTGAGAACAAACGATCGCAGAAGGGTAGCTTTGCGAGGCACTGGAACTGACACTTTTAAAATCGATACATGTTGTTGCGTTACAATACGACCGTAGCAGGATCGGCGACATTGCTGTTACTCTTATGTAGTTGAAGGCGCAGTATAGCTCTGATAGTCTGGTGGTGACGGAAGACCACCAGCCGTTTGAACAAGCCATTCAGCATCACCTTGTAGGGCTAAACGCAGGCACTGTCAGAGCGCAGGTCGTCCTGCCTTTGAAAGAGTTTCCGAAGTGTCCCGAAATCGGTGCACTCAGAGCGTTCGTCCATCGACAGGTTGAAATTGTAAACGCTGGTGTAGCCACTTTTAATTAAAATCTGATGATGATGATGTTGTTGTTGTTATTCTTGTTGTCGTCGTAGTCGCCGTCATTATTAATGTTAAAGTAAAGCAGTAGTTAGATTTGTTGCTACCGTAAGGTGTAGAAGGCACAATAGCTCTGATAGTCTGGTGGTGAAGGAAGACCACCAGACGTTTGAACAAGCCATTCAGCATCACCTTGTTGGGTTAAGTGCAGGCACTGTCAGAGCGCAGGGCGTCCTGCCTTTAAAAGAGTTTCCGAAGTGTCCTGATGTGCCCTTTAGCAATGCCAAACAGGTCAGTGAAAATGGCATCCTTTCGCCGCACTTCAGACGCCATCTCACAGCCTAGCCGACCTGAAACACCTGAGCCCGTTTTACCAGCAGGCTTTAACGGTAACCATTTGAAGCAAGAGGCAGCGGTGTCAGTTTCCGTAGTGTAGCGGTTATCACGTTCGCCTAACGCGCGAAAGGTCCCCGGTTTGAAACCGGGCGGAAACAGCCTACTGTGGGCTGGCCCTTTTCGTCATTCTTGCCCTCGTGGTTCCCCGGAGGCGGTGGGTGTCTTTTCTTCATTGGAGTGCCCGCAATCGATGCACTCAGAGCGTCCGTCCGTCGACAGGTTGAAATTGTAAACGCTGGTGTAGCCACTTTTAATTAAAATCTGATGATGATGATGATGATGATGTTGTTGTTGTTGTTCTTGTTGTTGTTGTTCTTGTTGTCATCGTGGTCGCCGTCATTATTATTGTTAAAGTAAAGCAGTAGTTAGATTTGTTGCTACCGTAAGGTGTAGAAGACAACAGTTGGTATGGCGTGTGATATCAAAACATTCAGAATACTTTTAACCTATATAATTTATAAGCTTTGTAAAATAAACCCAAATATATCTTTTGCGGGGATAAACGCTGTTCTGAGTAGTTTGTGACTTGTTTAATACCAAACAAAGCATCGCTATAAAAAAAAAAAAAATCACTGTAAAAGCGCTAGTTTTTTTGATCTTTATAGTTATTTTCTAGGCTCAGGTTGTTTTTTAGTGCTTATAAAGGCCTGAAATATTCTTAGTGGTTGTTGACTATAGGTCTTGATGTTTAAAAATGTTTTTTTGAGAGACCAAAAGGTTCTAATAAAAGTTTAGAGTAGAGAGGAGAGAGATCGTCTCCATCTTGGTTTCTATTTGAAATTTGATGCAGTGTCATTTTATTGGTTGGTTTTGATATGTTAATTGGTAACAGGGCGGCACAAAGGCCAGACCAGAACAATGCCTTACAAGCAGATCCGGCATGTGGCCATCAGTATAAGTATGAAGGTCTGGTCTTCAGCTCGACAGACTCATGCTGACCTTTCGATTTAAGACTAAAGATCAACAATGTCCGGAAACAACATCAGCGATTCGATTTAAACGAGTTTTTAGGCAAGTCTTCAGATTCTTTTCATTGACTCAGAGCGTGTTGTGTGCATGTATTGTAAATAAGGCTATAACATCTGTTTTAAGTTCTGTAAAATTATTTTTCAGCCAGTCAACAGGAGTTAATTCCCAACGCTGAGGAGATCATCTGGAACAACGACGGTAAGATTTTTGTGTTTGCGCTCATGGGTTCTTATGCATGGGTGTGTGTGGTTTTGAAGCGGCTCATTAGAGTTATGAAAACGTTTTAATATATATTAATGCCGGTCTCTTTAATTACACAGAAACTATCGAAAGGCCTGTGATTAATGTCTCCGAGGATCGACCAAGAGAAGTGGTTGTCCCTAGACAGGCTGTCTGCCGACCGGGTAAGAACTAAACCCCTGTTTGTTTGTATAACGTTTCTGTAAGATGTTTGAGTCCAGTTTTGTTAATTTTAAAAAATTATCCTGTCTAACAGTATTAAGAAACGTGGTTCGAGACAACGAAAGGCCTTCCACATCGAGGGCTTGTTTCGTTTTACCTTCGAGAACCGTAACCTTTCAAGAATCTGAAAGGCCGTCAGCCCCGGTATCTGATAGCTGTGAGTATATATCTGCAGCCTGTAAGAGGTTAAAGCTTTTTATAAAGCGGTGTGGTTAAAGGTTAAACATGTCTCTTACCTTCACAGCGGTGCAAAAAGCTAAACCAGCCGAAAAACATAAGAAACGATTATTCTGTGGAGGTAAGTAAGATCTTTCAAACTTTAATGTTTTTAAAAGGGCTTTGTTTGCCCGTTGAGGGCTAATATTTAAGCGATGGGTGACCGTTTCCTGTAGGGCGGGGGGTTCTGGGAAAGATCTTTAGAAGTCCGGACAGGTCTATGCTTGTTTCTGGGGAACGTGTTTAGAAATGACCGATTGCCGTACCGTCTGGTTAGGAAGTAAAGCCGTCCGAAAGGGTTTAGTAAGTTGTTTGGCTTATCTCCCGCTATTATACTTCTGTTTTAAAGTGGTTGTAGGAAAAGGCTTGAAGGTGTTCATTGTATTTAATATTTAAACAGATCGTGAAAACGTTTGTGAAACAGGAAGTCCCGGGATCAGGAAGCGTTTACACTTGGAAGGTTCGTTTAAAAATGAAATGTTGTTGTGTGTGTGTGTGTTTTATTAACAATATTACAGTTTTTAAAGAAACATTTAAGAAACAGTTTATTTACAGCGGCTTCTCTGTTTTAAATTTATTATCAAGTCCTAATAAATATATTGTCTGTAAATAATAAGGCGTTGTAGTGAATGTCTAAGGCTATTTTCAAAGGTCTAAAAAAGCTAAAGGTTTTGAATGTCCTGGACATGTTGTTTTAAGTTTGATTTCTGTCGCCGTTTAAAGATGTAAATGTAATGTATATTTTTATTCTTCCCAAGACTCTTGGGATAGTCATTCTGTGAATGAGCTATTGAGGACAATTACCCCGTCTAAGTGGGATCAAACATCTTTCCCGGTGAGATCACCGAGAGGATCCCCCACGGTGGTCTTGGAGACCCCCCAACATCTACTCAGGCCACAGCCTTCTGGGGGTAATTCAACACCCCAGATTCAGCCCGCCGCATTGTCGGGCGGAACAAATACAGGCATCCAACAACCTCAGGGGTCGCCGTCAGTCAGGGCTGACACACCACCCAACGACGGCCTAGTTTCAACATCGTCCCCCCAGACCCATTTCTTGGCTACCGAAACGCGGAACAGTAACCCCGCGCTTGGCCAGGGTGTCACCGCAAAGGCCTTCTTGGTCTCCGTCCATGAGTATACACTCGCTCCTTGCCTCCTTCGACCGAGATTTACCGGAGCGACCATCCTTTGAAGCTGAGCCAGGCCACCAGCCCCCGGAGCTACTTCCTGAAGGTCGGCATGAGTTGCTACATACTTTGTTACAAAATCAAAGACTTGTGTTAGTGGGGCAAAACCTGCTGATAGAGAGCCAAAACACCCTTATTAATACCCTTACTAACGAATTGTACCGTATTTAATGTTTTAATAGACACAAAACGCCTTACTATTGTGGGTTGTTGGAAAAATAAAAAATAAATTAAAAAATGTCCTGACTTGGTAAAAGAACTCACAAACTAAAGGATTATGAACAAGCTAGGGCCCCAAAAAGACCTTCCCGAGAGAACATCCCCGGCCCTGTTGTGAACTCCTCTGATGTCCCAATGAACCTGGAACTATTACAAATGATAAATGATTTAAATAACCCCCAATTACCACCGATAGAATGTGAATTAACAGACTTACCGGTGAACCCCGACCTGTTACAGATGGTCAATGATCTAAATAACCACCTCCCACCGGTAGCGCTTATAGAGGTTCACCCCCTAGTTCACCCCGATTTGTTTGAAATGGTGGAGTCTTTGGAGGAGCTACCCCGACCAAATTCTGCCCCTATTATAAATGATTTGAAACAATTAGAACACAGGATGGCGGCAGAAGCAGCCATCACTATAGAGGAGGGTCTTGACATTAACCGGTTGGATATCTTTGAAGGACTTTTACAGGCTTTCAATGAGCCTCCTCAAAAAGGGGGTTTTGTAGATGTCAGCAGTGGGGGTGTTCGGAATGTGGAGGGTTCTGAGACTGATAAGGCTGTGGAGGACATGCTCTGTGAGAATGTAGGGGGTGAAGGCTTTGTTCAAAATGATGATGTGTCCAAGAGTACCAGTGATCCCGTGATTATAGATAGACCGGCCTATAACAATTTTGAAATGATTCAGCGTTTTAATTTTGCAGAACTTTTAAATTGTGACAATTATGCAGAAATATTTGTCAACATACACGAGGCCTTGCAGAAAATGCTTGAACAGGTTGCTGAAAGGGTCAGACCTCGAGATGTTGTACAGTTAGAACTCAGAGGGGATGATTTGTTTAGCAACCTATCTGTAATGCTGAGTGGAGATAATTTAGATGTCTGGCTAAAATCGAAGCGTTATTGCAAAGAAACGCAGCCATCTTAGCTGATGAAAGTCTGTCTCTGGTAATGAATGTGGTTCGTAACCCTGAGGGTGGGGCGCTTAGAAGACTGTCGAAATGCTTGAAGAACGACATAATTAGGACCAAGCTCAGGCAATTAGTGGTGAGTTCCAGTGGGGACAATAAGCTCTGTTTTGCTTACAGTTTAATAAAACTACTCACCCCCGACATGCCTGAACCCCAAGCTCTGCAAGAGGCTTTAATGCTTCATCAGAGGGCCGGCTTAAACTCTCAACAGATGGTTGCCTTTTCAGACATCACCAAGTTGCAGGAACATAACTGTAAACCCCGCCAAGAGACAAATGTCCAAACTGATTTTAAACAGTCTGTGGGGTAAGTTTGGGGAAAGAAATTACCGTCTAAACACAACCTTGATTAAAACCCCTGAACAGTTTATAGAATTTATGTTTTCCAAACAACATGCAGTATCACACTTTCAATTCTTAAATGACCACGTGGCACAGGTCCAGTGGAGGGCCCCTAAAGATTTCCCCACCAAACAGGGGAACGTTAATGTTTTCATAGCGGTTTTTACCACGGCTTACGCCCGGCTTGAACTGTACAACTTAATGGATCAGTTGCAGGAACGCACGCTCTATCATGATACTGACTCTGTAATCTTTGTCACCAGGCCAGGGGATTGGGTCCCTCCCCTCGGGGACTACCTTGGGGAGTTAACGAGCGAACTAGATCCTCAGGACCACATAGTGGAGTTTGTTTCAGGGGGTCCTAAGACGCATACAGAACGGCTGCGGGTAAGACCTGTATGAAAGTTAAGGGTTTCACTCTGAACCATTGTAACAACAAGCTCATTAACATCAAGTCTCTGAAGACCCTGGTAGAAAGTTTTGTAACCGAGAAAGACGCGCCTCCTCGTGAGATTATTACAGCCGGAAATCAGATCTATCGCAATAAAAAGGGGTACACGTTGGAAAATAGATCACTAAACAAACGGTTCAGGGTGGTGTACAATAAAAGAGTGTTGAAGACTGATTATACCACTCTGCCTTATGGATATTAGCGGTGGTTTTGATAACAGACTTCAACACCCTTTCTCCTGTATTATAGCCGGTCCCTCCAATTCGGGGAAGAGCTATCTTATAAAGAACATCATAGAAGATGTGGACGCAACCGTGTCCCAAGCTCTTGACAACATAGTGTGGTGTTACTCTTGCTGGCAACCTCTCTACGATGATTTGGCTTCGAAAAAAAATAATCTGAAATTTGTGCAAGGTCTCCCCGCCTCGTTGTGTGACGATGACTTGTTCCCGCCCGGTCAAACTAATCTAGTGATCCTTGATGACCTGATGGAGCAGGCCGGTGACAACAGTGAAGTGGAAAAAGCTTTCACAAAGTACACTCATCATAGGAATTTAAGTATTCTTTATTTAGTTCAAAATCTATTTTTTCAAGGTAAAAAAAAGCCGCACTATTAATTTAAATGCCAATTATATAATTCTTTTTAAAAACCCCAGAGATAAACTACAAGTCACCGTCTTGGCTCGTCAAATGTACCCTAACCAGACCAAGTTCTTTTTGGAGGCATTTGAGGATGCCACCAAAAAACCCTACGGGTACTTGATTGCAGACTTAAAAGCACAAACCCCAGAAGACTTTCGCCTCAGAACAGGTTTGTGCCCGCCCGATTGGCCGGCAGTGTATGTGCTAAAGAAAAGGAAATAAATAAGAATGTCTGTTCGGATTAAAAGAAATCTGCCACTTTTGCAAATGTTATTTGAGGGGAGCCCGCGCCATAGGAAAGCTGTGCTGGCAGGGGCCCCCTCGGATTTGATCGAGACCCTGTGTGAAATAGCTTTTAACATCTTACGCGGTAATATACCCCTAACCCCTTCTCAACATTCTAAACTCAAAAAACAAAAAGCGGTTATCAAGATCATCACTAATAAGAAGTATTCTATTAAAAGAAAAAGAAAGAAGATTAATCAAACCGGGGGTTTTATAGGACCGCTGTTGAGCATAGCCATGCCTTTCCTAACCAGTCTTCTAGCTTCCAGAGTGGGTTAATAATGGAATATGCTCAGAAAATGTTTTTGATCCCTCAGGAGCAGCTTGAGAAACTGAGAAAAAATGTTGTCGGGCCAGAGCCCATTAGACAAACGGCCGAAAACAACCTGGACTCTGAAATGAATGCTATACAGGCCAGGGCCGATTTAAATCAGTATTCCAAAGCCCAGTTGTATACCAACACGTTACAGCGCTACCTCCGTCTGGTTAGACAGGGTGAAAAAGATCAAAACATTTTAACTTTAACCATGGCCTCTCAAGAAAATGGTTCTGGGGCTGATGCGGGGGGTACGGTTGATAAAGATGTTGCGGTGACCGAACCTGTTGAGAGTTCAGAGGGAGATGTTGTAACGGATGTTTTGAGAAACATGCCGGCCAGAAGCAAAAGACATGCACAATATATCCTGCACAAAATGGTTCAGAAACCGCGGGTAACGGCTTGGAATGAACAGGGTGAATTTGTTTTTAAAGGACAACTGATCAAAGGTTCACACGTTTGATTTGTTGAAGAGTGTCACTAGCACTAATAAGGTACCCGATAGTCGCCGACCTGTAGGCTGGAATGCTTTCCTACAGGCGATGGCCTGTCTGAACATGCCCCAATCCACAGTTCCTAACCAGGAAACGCGACAAAAAATCCATCTGTGTAAAGAGGTGGAGCCTGATCTGACTCCGATATCTCATTACTCTGACCGTGCTGAGCGACCATCCTCAGGATCTATCCATCGTTGGGAAGCTTATTAATCTCATGTTTTTATTTGTCTCCCCTGTAAATAATGACCCGACAAACAATTTTTTATTTTATTTTTTTTATTTTCAAATGTTGTACATTTATTTATAACATAACCCGTGCTTTGTATTAGAATTGTTTTGAATAAAAACAAAACTAATGATTCAAAGGCTGTTTTCATTATTTTTTCACCTTAACACGCATGACATCTTTTAAAATCCTCACAAGAACACCCCATCTGTATACATGGCTGTCTAGGGTCGTAAGTCATTGTGTTATAAGGGGGGGTCCACAGTGTACTGACAAACTCTGCCACTTTTTTATCATTTTGGCCTAAATCCTCACTGTACAAGGCCATAATATCGGGGTATGACCTTCCTTTAGATCTATGATATAAGAAAAACACACAGTGTTGACCACAAGTGAAGGTCTGAAGACTTTGTACTTGACGACCGCTGTAAATGGTTTCTTGACAGTTGTTGAGCAGAAAGTTATTGATCTTCCGAGGGAAAGGTCTGAAATCCGGGGGGTTTGCATAGGAATCAAAAAATTCACCACGGTGGTCCTCCCTTAGATAAATAGCCAGCCAATGTTCTCCGGGCATATTTTTAGGGTGTGTGTTGATTATGTACATTGCAGGTAAATTCTTGATCTTAAATTTAGGCAGCTGATCGCAGGTGTAGACTCCTTGAAACAGTTTCCGTGAGCTGGCCAGGGCATTCATGATGTGGTTGAGCTCTCTGGTGTTCATTTTAATAATAATCATACATAACGTTTCTCCTCTGATTCACCTCAATAATGTTGTCAAACACTGCATACACGACCATATTTACAGTGCGTGGTAGAGGCTGCTTGAAACGCATCTCCAAACGCATATTGCCCGTCTTCATCAGTGAAAAATGTTGTCCACACTCTTCGTCAGGGGTCAGGTTGAAACCGTACAGGGTGTAACCGCTGCAGTATTCCCGGCGATCGATCAGCCGGGAGTTTGATCCTTGAGATGGCGACCCGTAGCCAGTACTACACTGTCATATTCACGAACCACATTGCCGTTTTCAAAGTCAGGTTGAAAAGGTCTGGATGGAACCTGCACACCATCGACGTACAACGCTATAAATTCCGCGTTATAATGTTTAAAGTTAAAGGGGTTCTTGTTGTAAACCCCGGTAAATGCATCATTATCCACGAGACCTATAATAACCTGTTTTGGGAGCTGTCCTAGAAACAGATTTTCCTGGTTCATCACCCGTGTCCCTGCGGGGATACTGTGGACTTTCATATAGACTCTTTCGATCGGGTACTTGGCGTTTGCCGTCATTAACGCCTGCGCGTGTCCTAGTTTAACCGCCGGGGAGACGGACACTTTTTTCACAAACAGCGAGGCCGATAATATGGTCAGTTTATATTTTTCAGTATCAGGGGTCATCAGACAAAAAGCACTTTTACTACGGATCATTTTAATTTTAATGTCTACCCCGTTGAGCATGAGTTTTTCTTGGAAAAATATGTCTGCATGGATATGCCCCATTAGCTCAAAGGTCCTCCCTTCTGTTGAAAAGGCCGTTCTTTTTTGCAAACCCTTATTGAGTCCCTCTGGATCCTTGTCGTCCATAGCTTCCGGGATGTCTTTGAAGAAAAGGCCGGGGTTGAACTGTTTGCTTAGGGTCTCCTCACTATAATTAAGTATACACTCCATCATGGCTCTATAGGGGTAAGTATTGCTGCTTTGACTAATGAGCCGATTTCCCAGGGTCACATCCACCTGTGAAAACATGGTGGCCACCGGGTAATTGATTAATTGATGACCCCAGCGTTGGCCGTCTTCTCGATTGCATCGCCATCCTAATCAGTCACTTTACAGTTCATTAAAATAAATGTGTTATTCAAATCAATATAATCCTCGCCATTGCCAGCTATAAAAAACTCCAGAGGGGCCGTGTCTGAAATTGCAGAAAGAGGGGGAATCTCTACATATATGATCTTATCTATACTCGTTTGAGTGTATGGAACTGTAAACAGATCCAGTTCTGATTTGACGCATTCTTCCGATAGACTGTTGACAAAAGACATGTTTAAAAGATGTATCCTGAGGCTCTATTTTTCTTTCTTTGAGACTTTCTTTTTGCAGGTTTTTTCTTGTGCTGCTTCCTTCTCCGAGTGTTTCCACGATATGTTGGAGAATGAGAGATTCTTCGTTTTTTGTTAGCCACGGATCTTCGTCGCCCTGGTGGACACATGCTGTTTCTTCTTTTACCCCCCCTCCTCGCCATTACCATGAGACCCGAACCCTCCTGATGCTCATGGCTAGCTGCCCGGTTCATAACATTGGTGAACACGTCACTAACAATATTTTTAGCCGCTGATTTCAAGTGGGGTCTGGCTATAGCAAAGCCTCTCTTAAGCAGGGGTACGGCCATTCTAAAGAGACCATGAAAGAGTCCTCCTAGACCGGCGCCATACATTGTGGGGGCTCCTACAAAACCGGGCAAGCCGTTCCCGGCTTGCATCTTGTAATAATCCACATAGGCGCTAGGATCTACATAACCCCTCGAGGTAGCCATTTTAATAATGTACAAACTGTTTCAGGGGTCGAAAATGTAGTTTGACAATAACTTTACTGAAGCGGAAGGGTACGTTGATATTCTGATCCGATTTTACTTCGATCGTGATGTTGTCAAATTGGGTCTTTGAGACTGGTACGTAGTGTGGCTTGTCATAAGTAATTGTGACCATGTCATTGCTTTTACCTTTAATAAGTACATTTCTCAAAAGGGGGACATAACTATCCCCGACCCTCTGGTGGGTTATGATATCCGTATACACATAAAGAGTGTAAAAGCCGCCCCACCACTTCTGAGAACCTGCTCTCTGTGTCAGAATAGATCCCAAATATACGCCCCAGTTGGCCGCTGGTTTGAATGCTAATACCTGGTTTTGACACCTTGTACACTCTGTTTTTAATAGGGTTGTAATATAGCTTGATGTTGGGGGTGCCTTCTGAGAACTGTTTATGCATCTCATCTAATATTTTATCCACATTGTCATAATAACCTCCTTGTATCGTGAATGTCCATTGACTCTTTTTAACATCATCAAAAATGGCGAAAGTGGCATCCTTATCTTGTAAAACAGCCCAAGTGTAAGGATACTGTATTTCCGCCAACCCCACTTCCCACGACCCCCTTAGATCTATAGATTTTCCAAATTGTACCGTGTAACTGGATATTTCATTTTTAGGGTATATATCGAGAGAGGCGTTACTGGGTAGAGTCACGTAGAAGCCTCCTGATTCCATCTTGAGTATCGAAAGTAATGCCCACAACACACCCGCGGGCAAGTTGTTATAAGGATTGAATATCGGAAACCTGTTGTTCCGGGACCCAACTATTGAACTTTTCAGGCCATCCAAGCCATTTCATCAACACATATTTTTTCCGGTTCTGGGTTTTTTCAGCTAATATCTTTTCAACTCTGTATACACTGTCTTTACCCACAATAATTTTTTGTAACTCGGCTTCGTAAAACGTTCCTTCTATATCCTCCCCGTCATAGTCTTTTAACCGGTACACGGGTGGGTCTCTAGCCAACTGTTCGGTAACTGTAAAATATTCGTCAGAAAATGTTTCTTCATAACCTTTGGCAAAAGTACTCCTTAGCTTTGAAACGCGAACCACATCACCGATGTTGAACTTATAAGTAGTTTTTCCCTTCTTAATAAATGGTCCGTATAATTTTTTATAGACCTTAAAAGAATTACTTTGATCAACATCTTTAGGCTTCATTTTAATACTGGTGTGATACCCTTGGTTGTAAGCATCGATAAAATCCTGAACTTTATCAAAATACTTGAACGTGTTGACCGCTGTAAAATATCTCCACATTTTGGTCTTTATGGTGCGGTTAAACCTCTCCACTACCGATGCCCTAAGCTCATTACCGGTGGTGAAATGATGTATTTTGTGTCTCTTCAGTAGATTCTGAAATTCTCTGTTGAGAAACTCTTTTCCTTTATCAGTCTGCAGTTTTTTAGGACATCGACCCTGGGACAATATATCCTCAAAGGCCCTTGTCACCGCCCGACCTGTTTTATTATGTAGAATGCGAGCCCAGGCATATTTTGATAACACATCGATACACATCAACATCAATTTGTGACCATTGTTATGTTTTGATAAATTTGACATATCGACTAGATCCATTTGCCATTGTGAGTCTATGTCAGTTGCATATACGCGGTTTCTTTTAAAGTTAATCCTGAGAGGTTTATGTAAGGTATAGGCGTCTTGTTCCCGTAACCATTCTGAAACAACCACATCATTAACCTTCACTCCGGCCTCAGCGAGTCCTCTTTGAAAACCCTTCTTACCCGCCAAACCCCCAATCTTGGCTGGGTTGTAGTATAGTTCCTGCATTTGGGGAGCTTGCCGAGTCATTCTGTCAAATAACCACACAGACCCACACTATGCGCAAAGTTTTTATACAAGGTTTTTTATTCAACTTCAGGAGAGCAGATACCCCTTTTTAGACATTTGAGAAAAGTATAACATACACAACAATTTTTTCTACGGTCCAGACAAAAAGAAATCAGATGATTGGTTACTTGATCTATATCAACAAATATACCTGTTTCTTTATCTTGTAGGCACACACCTCAGTTACATATGTAAATAAAACAACAATATGACCTATTTTAAAAGTAAACAGAGGTGTATTAAACATGCTCAGTAAAAGGTCATACAGATGTTGATGAAATGGCCTAATATCATTCTTGGCCCCCTTGAGCGCTTCATCCCAGTGTTCGTACCCCCCGGTCTTTGTTACAGCAGCCATTAACTTTTCCAGGTTTGAAAGTTGATCCTCATCGATGGTTAAATCTGTAGAGAAAAGGCTCGCGTTGGCTACTTTTCTGTCAAGCACATGGTGTAATAGCGCTCTCAGGTTAGCTGCAGAGTGTTGATGACAGAACCAGTTGCAGAAGCAGTCCAGGGTCTGAGGTCTTGGAGAGTAACCGCAGTCAAAGGGTTCCAGAGTGTATACAAAATCTGGGGAATAGAACCAGGGGTGATCCCGGGTTTGAAGAGGCCTGTAGAGCCTGTCGACGTCCGCAGCTTTCAGGTAAGACATTCTCTTTAATTTTAAACCATGATTGAATTGTTGCGCCTTTTATCCTATCTCTTCACTACGTCACGACACACCGCCCTCTTAGAAGAGAGTAGCCCCTGAGCCGTCAGACCCCCCTCCAAAACCCCACACGTCGTCTGTTTTATCATCGTCGTCGTCATTCAAGGGGGATATATAATCCATAATCCAGCATATTCTCCTTCTAACCAAATCCAGTTGCGAACATTTGGTCAAGATGTCAAAACCATCATTTATACAGTTTATGACCTCTTTCAAGAACGGCCAGTCCACGGCGTCAAACATAATTTCAGTAACCTGTTTTTCTGGATCCTCCACACCCCCTTCAATAGGGTTTGTAATCAGAGTACTGCTAAACAAAACCTTACGATCTGTAGTTAGAGATAGACTCTTCACCACTCTACCGTAGTTCTGCAAGCTTTCCCATTCACACCTTTCAAAACCCTGAGTCGGAGACTCCATTTCGCATTCTCTTGGACCCTCTTGCAAGCCTTCTAGAGTCTTATCCACAAGCCCCAGATCTCTCCAGGCCATCACCTTCAACCAGTCCTCATAAGAGTATTCAATTACCGTCTCAAAAGGTTCCAACGTACCCTCCTTCTCTCCCAAAGCAAAAAGCTCCACTCCAACATAGCTGGGATCCCTTTTAAAGCGGTAACCCCGTCGAGCCCCCCAGAACAACACCCAGGAGCGTTCAATCTTCAAATTGGTGAGTACAGGAACCCTTGCCCGGGATTGTTTCTTGCGGGGTTTCATGTTGATGTCGCTGGACATGTTGAAGAAGCGGGATGTTTCTGATGCTGAGAATTAAAGAGGTATTGCCTAAAAGCAGCGCGGGTTCTTAAATAGAGAGGAGAGTTTCGGGGCGTTGCCTTCAGAGGGGTGGGGGTATTTATGGGTGGCCTTGATGTTCAGGGTTTTATGGGTGTACACTTTCTGACGGATATGACGTAGGAATAATTAAGGAAATAACTCTACCTAAAATCACGCCCCCCAATTATGACGTAGGAATATTAATAAGCTTAGGGCATACGTCATAACAAAATAGGCCGCGCCCAAAAAACCCTACTATCTACTCTTATGTAGTTGAAGGCGCAGTATAGCTCTGATAGTCTGGTGGTGACGGAAGACCACCAGCCGTTTGAACAAGCCATTCAGCATCACCTTGTTGGGCTAAGTGCAGGCACTGTCAGAGCGCAGGGCGTCCTGCCTTTGAAAGAGTTTCCGAAGTGTCCTGATGTGCCCTTTAGCAATGCCAAACAGGTCTGTGAAAATGGCATCCTTTCGCGGCACTTCAGACGCCATCTCACAGTCTAGCCGACCTGAAATGCCTGAGCCCGTTTTACCAGCAGGCTTCAACGGTAACCGTTTGAAGCAAGACGTGGCGGTGTCAGTTTCCGTAGTGTAGCGGTTATCACGTTCGCCTAACACGCGAAAGGTCCCCGGTTCGAAACCGGGCGGAAACAGCCTGCTGTGGGCCGGCCCTTTTCGTCCTGTTTGCCCTCGTGGTTCCCCGGAGGCGGTGGGTAGCTTTTCTTCATTGGAGTGCCCGAAATCGGTGCTCTCAGAGCGTCCGTCCGTCGACAGGTTGAAATTGTAAACGCTGGTGTAGCCACTTTTAATTAAAATCTGATGATGATGATGATGATGATGATGATGTTGTTGTTGTTGTTCTTGTTGTCATCGTGGTCGCCGTCATTATTATTGTTAAAGTAAAGCAGTAGTTAGATTTGTTGCTACCGTAAGGTGTAGAAGGCACAATAGCTCTGTGATTGTCTGATGGTGGCACAAGACGAGCAGCAGCTGTTTGAACAAGCCATTGAGCATCACCTTGTTGGGGTAAGTGTAAGTCTTGTCATAGCTCAGGGCATTCTTCCTTTAAAAGAGTTTCCAAAGTGTCCTGATGTGCCCTTGAGCAATGCAATATAGGTCAGTGAAAATAGAAACCTTTATCTCACAGGCAGGCCCACGGGAAACGCCTGTGCGCGTTTTACCAGCCTGCTTCGATGGGAGCCAATCGAAACCCCAGGACAGGTTGGTTTCTGTAGTGTAGTGGCTATCATGTTCGCCTCACACGCGAGAAGTCCCTGGTTCGAAACTGGGCGGAAACAACCCGCGGTGCACGCGTGCCAGTGCCGTGTTACCCGTCCTCATCTCTCTGCCCCATGGCCGGCCGTCGTTTTCTCTTCCTCGGAGTGGCAAGAAATCCTGACCTTGAGAACAAATGATCGCAGAAGGGTAGCTTTGCGAGGCGCTGGAACTGACACTTTTAAAATCGATACATGTCGTTGCTGTTGCAATACGACCGTAGCAGGATCGGTGACATTGCTGTTACTCTTATGTAGTTGAAGGCGCAAAATAGCTCTGATAGTCTGGTGGTGACGGAAGACCACCAGCCGTTTGAACAAGCCATTCAGCATCACCTTGTTGGGCTAAGTGCAGGCACTGTCTGATCGCAGGGCGTCCTGCCTTTGAAAGAGTTTCCGAAGTATCCCGAAATCGGTGCACTCAGAGCGTCCGTCCGTCGACAGGTTGAAATTGTAAACGCTGGTGTAGCCACTTTTAATTAAAATCTGATGATGATGTTATTGTTCTTGTTGTTGTTGTTGTTGTTCTTGTTTTTCTTTTTGTCGTCGTGGTCGCCGTCATTATTATTGTTAAAGTAAAGCTACCGTAAGGTGTAGAAGGCACAATAGCTCTGTGATTGTCTGATGGTGGCACAAGACGAGCATCAGCTGTTTGAACAAGCCATTGAGCATCACCTTGTTGGGGTAAGTGTAAGTCTTGTCATAGCTCAGGGCGTTCTTCCTTTGAAAGAGTTTCCAAAGTGTCCTGATGTGTCCTTGAGCAATGCAAAATAGGTCAGTGAAAATACACTCACCTAAAGGATTATTAGGAACACCATACTAATACTATGTTTGACACCCTTTCGCCTTCAGAACTGACTTAATTCTACGTGGCATTGATTCAACAAGGTGCTGAAAGCATTCTTTAGAAATGTTGGCCCAAATTGATAGGATAGCATCTTGCAGTTGATGGAGATTTGTGGGATGCACATCCAGGGCACGAAGCTCCCGTTCCACCACATCCCAAAGATGCTCTATTGGGTTGAGATCTGGTGACTGTGGGGGCCAGTTTAGTACAGTGAACTCATTGTCATGTTCAAGAAACCAATTTGAAATGATTCAACCTTTGTGACATGGTGCATTATCCTGCTGGAAGTAGCCATCAGAGGATGGGTACATGGTGGTCATAAAGGGATGGACATGGTCAGAAACAATGCTCAGGTAGGCCGTGGCATTTAAACGATGCCCAATTGGCACTAAGGAGCCTAAAGTGTGCCAAGAAAACATCCCCCACACCATTACACCACCACCACCAGCCTGCACAGTGGTAACAAGGCATGATGGATCCATGTTCTCATTCTGTTTACGTCAAATTCTGTCTCAACAGAAATCGAGACTCATCAGACCAGGCAACAACTGTCCAATTTTGGTGAGTTTGTGCAAATTGTAGCCTCTTTTTCCTATTTGTAGTGGAGATGAGTGGTACCCGGTGGGGTCTTCTGCTGTTGTAGCCCATCCGCCTCAAGGTTGTACGTGTTGTGGCTTCACAAATGCTTTGCTGCATACCTCGGTTGTAACGAGTGGTTATTTCAGTCAAAGTTGCTCTTCTATCAGCTTGAATCAGTCGGCCCATTCTCCTCTGACCTCTAGCATCAACAAGGCATTTTCGCCCACAGGACTGCCGCATACTGGATGTTTTTCCCTTTTCACACCATTCTTTGTAAACCCTAGAAATGGTTGTGCGTGAAAATCCCAGTAACTGAGCAGATTGTGAAATACTCAGACCAGCCCGTCTGGCACCAACAACCATGCCACGCTCAAAATTGCTTAAATCACCTTTCTTTCCCATTCAGACTTTCAGTTTGGAGTTCAGGAGATTGTCTTGACCAGGACCACACCCCTAAATGCATTGAAGCAACTGCCATATGATTGGTTGGTTATTGAACAGGTGTTCCTAATAATCCTTTAGGTGAGTGTAGAAACCTTTATCTCACAGGCTGGCCCACGGGAAACGCCTGTGCGCGTTTTACCAGCCGGCTTCGATGGGAGCCATTCGAAACACCAGGACAGGTCGGTTTCCGTAGTGTAGTGGCTATCACGTTCGCCTCACACGCGAAAGGTCCCTGGTTCGAAACCGGGCGGAAACAACCCGCGGTGCATGCGTGCTAGTGCACACAGTGCTGACCACAAGTGAAGGTCTGAAGACTTTGTACTTGACGACCGCTGTAAATGGTTTCTTGACAGTTGTTGAGCAGAAAGTTATTGATCTTCCGAGGGAAAGGTCTGAAATCCGGGGGGTTTGCATAGGAATCAAAAAATTCACCACGGTGGTCCTCCCTTAGATAAATAGCCAGCCAATGTTCTCCGGGCATATTTTTAGGGTGTGTGTTGATTATGTACATTGCAGGTAAATTCTTGATCTTAAATTTAGGCAGCTGATCGCAGGCGTAGACTCCTTGAAACAGTTTCCGTGAGCCGGCCAGGGCATTCATGATGTGGTTGAGCTCTCTGGTGTTCATTTTAATAATAATCATACGGAACGTTTCTCCTCTGATTCACCTCAATAATGTTGTCAAACACAGCATACACGACCATATTTACAGTGTGTGGTAGAGGCTGCTTGAAACGCATCTCCAAACGCATATTGCCCGTCTTCATCAGTGAAATATGTTGTCCACACTCTTCGTCAGGGGTCAGGTTGAAACCATACAGGGTGTAACCGCTGCAGTATTCCCGGCGATCGATCAGCAGAGTTTGATCCTTGAGATGGCGACCCGTAGCCAGTACTAGACTGTAATATTCACGAACCGCATTGCCGTTTTCAAAGTCAGGTTGAAAAGGTCTGGATGGAACCTGCACACCATCGACGTACAATGCTATAAATTCCGCGTTATAATGTTTAAAGTTAAAGGTGTTCTTGTTGTAAACCCCGGTAAATGCATCATTATCCACGAGACCTATAATAACCTGTTTTGGGAGCTGTCCTAGAAACAGATTTTCCTGGTTCATCACCCGTGTCCCTGCGGGGATACTGTGGACTTTCATATAGACTCTTTCGATCGGGTACTTGCGTTTGCCGTCACTAACGCCAGCGCGTGTCCTAGTTTAACCGCCGGGGAGACGGACACTTATTTCACAAACAGCGAGGCCGATAATATGGTCAGTTTATATTTTTCCGTATCAGGGGTCATCAGACAAAAAGCACTTTTACTACGGATCATTTTAATTTTAATGTCTACCCCGTTGAGCATGAGTTTTTCTTGGAAAAATATGTCTGCATGGATATGCCCCATTAGCTCAAAGGTCCTCCCTTCTGTTGAAGAGGCCGATCTTTTTTGCAAACCCTTATTGAGTCCCTCTGGATCCTTGTCGTCCATAGCTTCCGGGATGTCTTTGAAGAGAAGGCCGGGGCTGAACTGTTTGCTTAGGGTCTCCTCACTATAATTAAGGATACACTCCATCATGACTCTATAGGGGTAAGTATTGCTGCTTTGACTAATGAGCCGATCTCCCAGGGTCACATCCACCTGTGAAAACATGGTGGCCACCGGGTAATTGATTAATTGATGACCCCAGCGTTGGCCGTCTTCTCGATTGCATCGCCATCCTAATCAGTCACTTTACAGTTCATTAAAATAAATGTGTTATTCAAATCAATATAATCCTCGCCATTGCCAGCTATAAAAAACTCCAGAGGGGCCGTGTCTGAAATTGCAGAAAGAGGGGGAATCTCTACATATATGATCTTATCTATACTCGTTTGAGTGTATGGAACTGTAAACAGATCCAGTTCTGATTTGACGCATTCTTCCGATAGACTGTTGACAAAAGACATGTTTAAAAGATGTATCCTGAGGCTCTATTTTTCTTTCTTTGAGACTTTCTTTTTGCAGGTTTTTTCTTGTGCTGCTTCCTTCTCCGAGTGTTTCCACGATATGTTGGAGAATGAGAGATTCTTCGTTTTTTGTTAGCCACGGATCTTCGTCGCCCTGGTGGACACATGCTGTTTCTTCTTTTACCCCCCCTCCTCGCCATTACCATGAGACCCGAACCCTCCTGATGCTCATGGCTAGCTGCCCGGTTCATAACATTGGTGAACACGTCACTAACAATATTTTTAGCCGCTGATTTCAAGTGGGGTCTGGCTATAGCAAAGCCTCTCTTAAGCAGGGGTACGGCCATTCTAAAGAGACCATGAAAGAGTCCTCCTAGACCGGCGCCATACATTGTGGGGGCTCCTACAAAACCGGGCAAGCCGTTCCCGGCTTGCATCTTGTAATAATCCACATAGGCGCTAGGATCTACATAACCCCTCGAGGTAGCCATTTTAATAATGTACAAACTGTTTCAGGGGTCGAAAATGTAGTTTGACAATAACTTTACTGAAGCGGAAGGGTACGTTGATATTCTGATCCGATTTTACTTCGATCGTGATGTTGTCAAATTGGGTCTTTGAGACTGGTACGTAGTGTGGCTTGTCATAAGTAATTGTGACCATGTCATTGCTTTTACCTTTAATAAGTACATTTCTCAAAAGGGGGACATAACTATCCCCGACCCTCTGGTGGGTTATGATATCCGTATACACATAAAGAGTGTAAAAGCCGCCCCACCACTTCTGAGAACCTGCTCTCTGTGTCAGAATAGATCCCAAATATACGCCCCAGTTGGCCGCTGGTTTGAATGCTAATACCTGGTTTTGACACCTTGTACACTCTGTTTTTAATAGGGTTGTAATATAGCTTGATGTTGGGGGTGCCTTCTGAGAACTGTTTATGCATCTCATCTAATATTTTATCCACATTGTCATAATAACCTCCTTGTATCGTGAATGTCCATTGACTCTTTTTAACATCATCAAAAATGGCGAAGGTGGCATCCTTATCTTGTAAAACAGCCCAAGTGTAAGGATACTGTATTTCCGCCAACCCCACTTCCCACGACCCCCTTAGATCTATAGATTTTCCAAATTGTACCGTGTAACTGGATATTTCATTTTTAGGGTATATATCGAGAGAGGCGTTACTGGGTAGAGTCACGTAGAAGCCTCCTGATTCCATCTTGAGTATCGAAAGTAATGCCCACAACACACCCGCGGGCAAGTTGTTATAAGGATTGAATATCGCAAACCTGTTGTTCCGGGACCCAACTATTGAACTTTTCAGGCCATCCAAGCCATTTCATCAACACATATTTTTTCCGGTTCTGGGTTTTTTCAGCTAATATCTTTTCAACTCTGTATACACTGTCTTTACCCACAATAATTTTTTGTAACTCGGCTTCGTAAAACGTTCCTTCTATATCCTCCCCGTCATAGTCTTTTAACCGGTACACGGGTGGGTCTCTAGCCAACTGTTCGGTAACTGTAAAATATTCGTCAGAAAATGTTTCTTCATAACCTTTGGCAAAAGTACTCCTTAGCTTTGAAACGCGAACCACATCACCGATGTTGAACTTATAAGTAGTTTTTCCCTTCTTAATAAATGGTCCGTATAATTTTTTATAGACCTTAAAAGAATTACTTTGATCAACATCTTTAGGCTTCATTTTAATACTGGTGTGATACCCTTGGTTGTAAGCATCGATAAAATCCTGAACTTTATCAAAATACTTGAACGTGTTGACCGCTGTAAAATATCTCCACATTTTGGTCTTTATGGTGCGGTTAAACCTCTCCACTACCGATGCCCTAAGCTCATTACCGGTGGTGAAATGATGTATTTTGTGTCTCTTCAGTAGATTCTGAAATTCTCTGTTGAGAAACTCTTTTCCTTTATCAGTCTGCAGTTTTTTAGGACATCGACCCTGGGACAATATATCCTCAAAGGCCCTTGTCACCGCCCGACCTGTTTTATTATGTAGAATGCGAGCCCAGGCATATTTTGATAACACATCGATACACATCAACATCAATTTGTGACCATTGTTATGTTTTGATAAATTTGACATATCGACTAGATCCATTTGCCATTGTGAGTCTATGTCAGTTGCATATACGCGGTTTCTTTTAAAGTTAATCCTGAGAGGTTTATGTTAGGTATAGGCGTCTTGTTCCCGTAACCATTCTGAAACAACCACATCATTAACCTTCACTCCGGCCTCAGCGAGTCCTCTTTGAAAACCCTTCTTACCCGCCAAACCCCCAATCTTGGCTGGGTTGTAGTATAGTTCCTGCATTTGGGGAGCTTGCCGAGTCATTCTGTCAAATAACCACACAGACCCACACTATGCGCAAAGTTTTTATACAAGGTTTTTTATTCAACTTCAGGAGAGCAGATACCCCTTTTAAGACATTTGAGAAAAGTATAACATACACAACAATTTTTTCTACGGTCCAGACAAAATGAAATCAGATGATTGGTTACTTGATCTATATCAACAAATATACCTGTTTCTTTATCTTGTAGGCACACACCTCAGTTACATATGTAAATAAAACAACATTATGACCTATTTTAAAATTAAACAGAGGTGTATTAAACATGCTCAGTAAAAGGTCATACAGATGTTGATGAAATGGCCTAATATCATTCTTGGCCCCCTTGAGCCCTTCATCCCAGTGTTCGTACCCCCCGGTCTTTGTTACAGCAGCCATTCACTTTTCCAGGTTTGAAAGTTGATCCTCATCGATGGTTAAATCTGTAGAGAAAAGGCTCGCGTTGGCTACTTTTCTGTCAAGCACATGGTGTAATAGCGCTCTCAGGTTAGCTGCAGAGTGTTGATGACAGAACCAGTTGCAGAAGCAGTCCAGAACATTCCCCATGTTCAAAGTCCCTTAGTTCAGGTCAGAGTCTGAATCAGTGGCGTAGATGTCGAATTCTTCGTCGCTGCCCCCAGCTTTAACTTCTTTACGGAAGAAATAAGCTTTTAGCTTGCCAGCGGTTTTTCTACTCGGCTCATCCAGGTCATTGAGCAGCTGCCCAAGTTTCTCTATTATAAACGGCTCCTTTTTCAGCTCCAGCAAAATCTCATCTATGATTTTCTGGACTTGTCCCACAGTGACATGTATGTGGGAGTAAGAGAGCGCCTTGATTAGTGCCGGTTTCAGCCACGGTTTGTTCAGTCTTCTGTAAAACACATTGAAATAGAACAGGAAATAGTAACGGTCTGGTTCAAACAAACAACTGTGTCTCAACTGACTGGGGTGATTCACTTCACACCCCCGACAGACTTCTTTCAGAGCTCGGTCGATGAGAGCACTCAGAATATACACCAGGGTGCTTTTAACCACTCTGCTTACTTGGTCACATACCCCGGGCATAAATCCTGCGTCTTCATCACGCCCCCGGGACAGTCCGATGCTCATTGGGTCGCCTGGTGGTTTGTGGGGTGTTTCTCCATCCATTGGACTGACCCCCTCCTGAGACGCACAGACGGTAGACAGTTCGGCAAAATCGAGGCCCTCCATGAGCTCCAGAGGCTGGGGATCCCCGAGACTCATTTGGACATCCATCGCACCGCATGTTGTTTCGTCCTGAGGGACCGGGGTCTGAGGTCTTGGAGAGTAACCACAGTCAAAGGGTTCCAGAGTGTATACAAAATATGGGGAATAGAACCAGGGGTGATCCCGGGTTTGAAGAGGCCTGTAGAGCCTGTCGACGTCCGCAGCTTTCGGGTAAGACATTCTCTTTAATTTTAAACCATGAATGAATTGTTGCACCTTTTATCCTATCTCTTCACTACGTCACGACACACCGCCCTCTTAGAAGAGAGTAGCCCCTGAGCCGTCAGACCCCCCTCCAAAACCCCACACGTCGTCTGTCGTAGTTCTGCAAGCTTTCCCATTCACACCTTTCAAAACCCTGAGTCGGAGACTCCATTTCGCATTCTCTTGGACCCTCTTGCAAGCCTTCTAGAGTCTTATCCACAAGCCCCAGATCTCTCCAGGCCATCACCTTCAACCAGTCCTCATAAGAGTATTCAATTACCGTCTCAAAAGGTTCCAACGTACCCTCCTTCTCTCCCAAAGCAAGAAGCTCCACTCCAACATAGCTGGGATCCCTTTTAAAGCGGTAACCCCGTCGAGCCCCCCAGAACAACACCCAGGAGCGTTCAATCTTCAAATTGGTGAGTACAGGAACCCTTGCCCGGGATTGTTTCTTGCGGGGTTTCATGTTGATGTCGCTGGACATGTTGAAGAAGCGGGATGTTTCAGAAGCTGAGAATTAAAGAGGTATTGCCTAAAAGAAGCGCGGGTTCTTAAATAGAGAGGAGAGTTTCGGGGCGTTGCCTTCAGAGGGGTGGGGGTATTTATGGGTGGCCTTGTTGTTCAGGGTTTTATGGGTGTACACTTTCTGACGGATATGACGTAGGAATAATTAAGGAAATAACTCTACCTAAAATCACGCCCCCCAATTATGACGTAGGAATATTAATAAGCATAGGGCATACGTCATAACAAAATAGGCCGCGCCCAAAAAACCCTACTATCTACTCTTATGTAGTTGAAGGCGCAGTATAGCTCTGATAGTCTGGTGGTGACGGAAGACCACCAGCCGTTTGAACAAGCCATTCAGCATCACCTTGTTGGGCTAAGTGCAGGCACTGTCAGAGCGCAGGGCGTCCTGCCTTTGAAAGAGTTTCCGAAGTGTCCTGATGTGCCCTTTAGCAATGCCAAACAGGTTAGTGAAAATGGCATCCTTTCGCCGCACTTCAGACGACATCTCACAGCCTAGCCGACCTGAAACACCTGAGCCCGTTTTACCAGCAGGCTTTAACGGTAACCATTTGAAGCAAGAGGCAGCGGTGTCAGTTTCCGTAGTGTAGCGGTTATCACGTTTGCCTAACGCGCGAAAGGTCCCCGGTTCGAAACCGGGCGGAAACAGCCTACTGTGGGCTGGCCCTTTTCGTCATGCTTGCCCTCGTGGTTCCCCGGAGGCGGTGGGTGTCTTTTCTTCATTGGAGTGCCCGTAATCGATGCACTCAGAGCGTCCGTCCGTCGACAGGTTGAAATTGTAAACGCTGGTGTAGCCACTTTTAATTAAAATCTGATGATGATGATGATGATGATGTTGTTGTTGTTGTTGTTGTTGTTGTTCTTGTTGTCATCGTGGTCGCCGTCATTATTATTGTTAAAGTAAAGCAGTAGTTAGATTTGTTGCTACCGTAAGGTGTAGAAGACAACAGTAGGTATGGCGTGTGATATCAAAACATTCAGAATACTTTTAACCTATATAATTTATAAGCTTTGTAAAATAAACCCAAATATCTCTTTTGCGGGGATAAACGCTGTTCTGAGTAGTTTGTGACTTGTTTAATACCAAACAAAGCATCGCTATAAAAAATAAATAAAAAAATCACTGTAAAAGTGCTAGTTCTTTTTGATCTTTATAGTTATTTTCTAGGCTCAGGTTGTTTTTTAGCGCTTATAAAGGCCTGAAATATTCTTAGTGGTTGTTGACTATAGGTCTTGATGCTTAAAAATGTTTTTTTGAGAGACCAAAAGGTTCTAATAAAAGTTTAGAGTAGAGAGGAGAGAGATCGTCTCCATCTTGGTTTCTATTTGAAATTTGATGCAGTGTCATTTTATTGGTTGGTTTTGATATGTTAATTGGTAACAGGGTGGCACAAAGGCCAGACCAGAACAATGCCTTACAAGCAGATCCGGCATGTGGCCATCAGTATAAGTATGAAGGTCTGGTCTTCAGCTCGACAGACTCACACTGACCTTTCGATTTAAGACTAAAGATCAACAATGTCCGGAAACAACATCAGCGATTCGATTTAAACGAGTTTTTAGGCAAGTCTTCAGATTATTTTCATTGACTCAGAGCGTGTTGTGTGCATGTATTGTAAATAAGGCTATAACATCTGTTTTAAGTTCTGTAAAATTATTTTTCAGCCAGTCAACAGGAGTTAATTCCCAACGCTGAGGAGATCATCTGGAACAACGACGGTAAGATTTTTGTGTTTGCGCTCATGGGTTCTTATGCATGGGTGTGTGTGGTTTTGAAGCGGCTCATTAGAGTTATGAAAACGTTTTAATATATATTAATGCCGGTCTCTTTAATTACACAGAAACTATCGAAAGGCCTGTGATTAATGTCTCCGAGGATCGACCAAGAGAAGTGGTTGTCCCTAGACAGGCTGTCTGCCGACCGGGTAAGAACTAAACCCCTGTTTGTTTGTATAACGTTTCTGTAAGATGTTTGAGTCCAGTTTTGTTAATTTAAAAAAATTATCCTGTCTAACAGTATTAAGAAACGTGGTTCGAGACAACGAAAGGCCTTCCACATCGAGGGCTTGTTTCGTTTTACCTTCGAGAACCGTAACCTTTCAAGAATCTGAAAGGCCGTCAGCCCCGGTATCTGATAGCTGTGAGTATATATCTGCAGCCTGTAAGAGGTTAAAGCTTTTTATAAAGCGGTGTGGTTAAAGGTTAAACATGTCTCTTACCTTCACAGCGGTGCAAAAAGCTAAACCAGCCGAAAAACATAAGAAACGATTATTCTGTGGAGGTAAGTAAGATCTTTCAAACTTTAATGTTTTTAAAAGGGCTTTTTTGCCCGTTGAGGGCTAATATTTAAGCGATGGGTGACCGTTTCCTGTAGGGCGGGGGGTTCTGGGAAAGATCTTTAGAAGTCCGGACAGGTCTAGGCTTGTTTCTGGGGAACGTGTTTAGAAATGACCGATTGCTGTACCGTCTGGTTAGGAAGTAAAGCCGTCCGAAAGGGTTTAGTAAGTTGTTTGGCTTATATCCCGCTATTATACTTCTGTTTTAAAGTGGTTGTAGGAAAAGGCTTGAAGGTGTTCATTGTATTTAATATTTAAACAGATCGTGAAAACGTTTGTGAAACAGGAAGTCCCGGGATCAGGAAGCGTTTACACTTGGAAGGTTCGATTAAAAATGAAATGTTGTTGTGTGTGTGTGTGTTTTATTAACAATATTACAGTTTTTAAAGAAACATTTAAGAAACAGTTTATTTACAGCGGCTTCTCTGTTTTACATTTATTATCAAGTCCTAATAAATATATTGTCTGTAAATAATAAGGCGTTGTAGTGAATGTCTAAGGCTATTTTCAAAGGTCTAAAAAAGCTAAAGGTTTTGAATGTCCTGGACATGTTGTTTTAAGTTTGATTTCTGTCACCGTTTAAAGATGTAAATGTAATGTTTATTTTTATTCTTCCCAAGACTCTTGGGATAGTCATTCTGTGAATGAGCTATTGAGGACAATTACCCCGTCTAAGTGGGATCAAACATCTTCCCCGGTGAGATCACCGAGAGGATCCCCCACGGTGGTCTTGGAGACCCCCCAACATCTACTCAGGCCACAGCCTTCTGGGAGTAATTCAACACCCCAGATTCAGCCCGCCGCATTGTCGGGCGGAACAAATACAGGCATCCAACAACCTCAGGGGTCGCCGTCAGTCAGGGCTGACACACCACCCAACGACGGCCTGGTTTCAACATCGTCCCCCCAGACCCGTTTCTTGGCTACAGAAACGCGGAACAGTACCCCGCGCTTGGCCAGGGTGTCACCGCAAAGGCCTTCTTGGTCTCCGTCCATGAGTATACGCTCGCTCCCTGCCTCCTTCGACCGAGATTTACCGGAGCGACCATCCTTTGAAGCTGAGCCAGGCCACCAGCCCCCGGAGCTACATCCTGAAGGTCGGCATGAGTTGCTACATACTTTGTTACAAAATCAAAGACTTGTGTTAGTGGGGCAAAACCTGGTGATAGAGAGCCAAAACATCCTTGTTAATACCCTTACTAACGAATTGTACCGTATTTAATGTTTTAATAGACACAAAACGCCTTACTATTGTGGGTTGTTGGAAAAATAAAAAATAAATTAAAAAATGTCCTGACTTGGTAAAAGAACTCACAAACTAAAGGATTATGAACAAGCTAGGGCCCCAAAAAGACCTTCCCGAGAGAACATCCCCGGCCCTGTTGTGAACTCCTCTGATGTCCCAATGAACCTGGAACTATTACAAATGATAAATGATTTAAATAACCCCCAATTACCACCGATAGAATGTGAATTAACAGACTTACCGGTGAACCCCGACCTGTTACAGATGGTCAATGATCTAAATAACCACCTCCCACCGGTAGCGCTTATAGAGGTTCACCCCCTAGTTCACCCCGATTTGTTTGAAATGGTGGAGGCTTTGGAGGAGCTACCCCGACCAAATTCTGCCCCTATTATAAATGATTTGAGACAATTAGAACACAGGATGGCGGCAGAAGCAGCCATCACTATAGAGGAGGGTCTTGACATTAACCGGTTGGATATCTTTGAAGGACTTTTACAGGCTTTAAATGAGCCTCCTCAAAAAGGGGGTTTTGTAGATGTCAGCAGTGGGGGTGTTCGGAATGTGGAGGGTTCTGAGACTGATAAGGCTGTGGAGGACATGCTCTGTGAGAATGTAGGGGGTGAAGGCTTTGTTCAAAATGATGATGTGTCCAAGAGTACCAGTGATCCCGTGATTATAGATAGACCGGCCTATAACAATTTTGAAATGATTCAGCGTTTTAATTTTGCAGAACTTTTAAATTGTGACAATTATGCAGAAATATTTGTCAACATACACGAGGCCTTGCAGAAAATGCTTGAACAGGTTGCTGAAAGGGTCAGACCTCGAGATGTTGTACAGTTAGAACTCAGAGGGGATGATTTGTTTAGCAACCTATCTGTAATGCTGAGTGGAGATAATTTAGACGTCTGGCTAAAATCGAAGCGTTATTGCAAAGTAACGCAGCCATCTTAGCTGATGAAAGTCTGTCTCTGGTAATGAATGTGGTTCGTAACCCTGAGGGTGGGGCGCTTAGATGACTGTCGAAATGCTTGAAGAACGACATAATTAGGACCAAGCTCAGGCAATTAGTGGTGAGTTCCAGTGGGGACAATAAGCTCTGTTTTGCTTACAGTTTAATAAAACTACTCACCCCCGACATGCCTGAACCCCAAGCTCTGCAAGAGGCTTTAATGCTTCATCAGAGGGCCGGCTTAAACTCTCAACAGATGGTTGCCTTTTCAGACATCACCAAGTTTGAGGAGTTGTTGTCTTTAAAAATTGTTGTGTGGTACCGTTGTGAGGTAAAGGAAGTATTTGTGAAATTTCAGACACATCCTGAAACCCATACACAGACACTGTTTCTCTTCCTAAGTGATAGTCATTACTTTGGAATAAAGAGTTTGACGGCTTTTTTGGGTTGTTCGTATGTTTGTCATTGGTGTTATAAGGCCTTCAATGATAAGCTTAAGCACCGCTGTGACGGTTACTGTAACGTCTGTTTCAATCCGCAATGTCGTAAGGGTTTGGCCCCTACCATCCGATGTAAAGATTGCTTAAGGATTTGTCTCTCAGCGTTCTGTTTTTCCGAGCATAAGGTACAGAGGGCCGCTGCTGAGAGGGGTTAAAAAATGGAGTTATTGTGATCAAACTAAATGTTGCCCGCAGTGTTGCCTCCAGTACCGTTTTCATGAGGTTAAACCACACAAATGTCTGGAGCCGAGATGCAGGATCTGTAATGCTGATTTAACCCCGGGGTCCGAACACCAGTGCTTTATTCAGCCGGTTAAAAAGGAGCCGCCGCACAACTGGTATGTCTTTTTTGATTTTGAATGCCGGCAAGAAAACGGGGTCCACGTTGCTAATTATATACACTGTATTGACATGTTGGAGCGTGAGTGGTCAGCTAGCGGTGAGAGTTGTGTCAGGGATTTCTTTACGCGGTATCGAGGTCCAAAATACCTCAATTACACATTTATTGCCCACAATGCTAAGGGTTATGATTCTTACATTTTGATGAAGTATCTGGTGGAAAATGGGGTGACCCCAAGAATAATAGCTCAGGGTAGCAAGATCATGTGTTTCACCGACGAAGCTTTCAACTAACGTTACATAGACTTGTTAAATTTCCTCCCCATGAAATTGAGCGCTTTGCCTAAGGCTCTGGGTTTTGAGGCTCAGAAGAAAGGTTGGTTCTGCCATTTTTTTAATACTAAGGACACTCAAAATTATCAAGGGTCCTACCCGCCCGCCTCTTATTATGGGGCTGATACTATGATGTCTCATGAGAGGGAGGAATTCTTTAAATGGTACAATACGGTTAAGTGAGGTGTTTTTGATTTCCGAGAAGAGATGGCCGCTTATTGTAAAAATGATGTGGTGATCCTTAAAGAAGCCTGTGTGCGTTTCTGCGCCGAGGTTATCAACACATCGGGTCTCAACCCTTTGCAAAGTGTGACCATAGCGTCTCTCTGCATGAAAATGTATCGGTCCAATTTCTTGCAGAAAAACACTATAGCGGTCACCACTTCTGACAACTATCGTGCTAGACAAAAGAACTTTTCGACTGTCTCCATACAGTGGGTGGAATACCTGAGTGCCCGGGATAACATCTTCATCAGACATGCTTTAAATCAAGGGGAAGTAAAAATGGGGCCTTACTACTTAGACGGTTTTAGCGACGTGTCCGGGCGGCGTACCGCTTATGAGTTTGCCGGTTGTATTTACCATGGCTGTCCTCAGTGCTTTGACCCAAACACCTTTAACCCCGTAACACTAAAACTCTGCGGTGATATGTACTATGATTTCCAGGAACGAATTGAAACTTTAAAAAACACCTATGGTTTGAAAGTGCTGGTGATTTGGGAACACGAGTGGACGACCCTGAAGCAACAGGATGCGGGGGTACAACGGTTTATGGAAACCTTGGACTTTCCTGAATGTCTAGAGCCCCGGGATGCGTTATTTGGGGGTTGTACCAATGCCCTCTGTTTACATTATGAGGTAAAGGAGGGTGAGAGAGTAGATTACTATGATTTCACCAGTCTGTACCCTTATGTCAACAAGACCAAAATGTACCCGGTGGGGCGTCCAACCATTGTTTATCGTGACTTTCTCGAAATCGGACATTACTTTAGTTTGATCAAAGTCACCATGTACCCTCCTCGCGAGCTGTTCTTACCCGTGTTGCCTTACAGGTGTTCGGGAAAATTGATGTTCCCTCTGTGTAGAACGTGTGTGGAAACTGAAAATCAAACTACCTCTTGTCTGCACAGTGATGAAGAGAGAGCGCTGACGGGTGTCTGGTGTAGCATTGAGCTTGACAAGGCGGTGGAGAAAGGTTACAGAGTCGGTAAGGTGTATGAGGTTTGGCATTTTTCTGAAAAAACTGATACTCTTTTTGCTGATTACATTATGACCCATCTGAAAGGGAAACAGGAGGCATCGGGCTATCCCTCATGGTGTGTTGACTCCGCGGCCAAAGAGCGATACGTTCAGCAATATTTTGAAAAGGAAGGGATCCGTCTAGAGCCGGGGAACATAACTGTAAACCCCGCCAAGAGACAAATGTCCAAACTGATTTTAAACAGTCTGTGGGGTAAGTTTGGGGAAAGAAATTACAGTCTAAACACAACCTTGATTAAAACCCCTGAACTGTTCATAGAATTTATGTTTTCCAAACAACATGCAGTATCACACTTTCAATTCTTAAATGACCACGTGGCACAGGTCCAGTGGAGGGCCCCTAAAGATTTCCCCACCAAACAGGGGAACGTTAATGTTTTCATAGCGGTTTTTACCACGGCTTACGCCCGGCTTGAACTGTACAACTTAATGGATCAGTTGCAGGAACGCACGCTCTATCATGATACTGACTCTGTAATCTTTGTCACCAGGCCAGGGGATTGGGTCCCTCCCCTCGGGGACTACCTTGGGGAGTTAACGAGCGAACTAGATCCTCAGGACCACATAGTGGAGTTTGTTTCAGGGGGTCCTAAGACTTACGCATACAGAACGGCTGCGGGTAAGACCTGTATGAAAGTTAAGGGTTTCACTCTGAACCATTGTAACAACAAGCTCATTAACATCAAGTCTCTGACGACCCTGGTAGAAAGTTTTTTAACCGAGAAAGACGCGCCTCCTCGTGAGATTATTACAGCCGGAAATCAGATCTATCGCAATAAAAAGGGGTACACGTTGGAAAATAGATCACTAAACAAACGATTCAGGGTGGTGTACAATAAAAGAGTGTTGAAGACTGATTATACCACTCTGCCTTATGGATATTAGCGGTGGTTTTGATAACAGACTTCAACACCGTTTCTCCTGTATTATAGCCGGTCCCTCCAATTCGGGGAAGAGCTATCTTATAAAGAACATCATAGAAGATGTGGACGCAACCGTGTCCCAAGCTCTTGACAACATAGTGTGGTGTTACTCTTGCTGGCAACCTCTCTACGATGATTTGGCTTCGGAAAAAAATAATCTGAAATTTGTGCAAGGTCTCCCCGCCTCGTTGTGTGGCGATGACTTGTTCCCGCCCGGTCAAACTAACCTAGTGATCCTTGATGACCAGATGGAGCAGGCCGGTGACAACAGTGAAGTGGAAAAAGCTTTCACAAAGTACACTCATCATAGGAATTAAAGTATTATTTATTTAGTTCAAAATCTATTTTTTCAAGGTAAAAAAAGCCGCACTATTAATTTAAATGCCAATTATATAATTCTTTTTAAAAACCCCAGAGATAAACTACAGGTCACCGTCTTGGCTCGTCAAATGTACCCTAACCAGACCAAGTTCTTTTTGGAGGCATTTGAGGATGCCACCAAAAAACCCTACGGGTACTTGATTGCGGACTTAAAAGCACAAACCCCAGAAGACTTTCGCCTCAGAACAGGTTTGTGCCCGCCCGATTGGCCGGCAGTCTATGTGCTAAAGAAAAGGAAATAAATAAGAATGTCTGTTCGGATTAAAAGAAATCTGCCGCTTTTGCAAATGTTATTTGAGAGGAGCCCGCGCCATAGGAAAGCTGTGCTGGCAGGGGCCCCCTCGGATTTGATCGAGACCCTGTGTGAAATAGCTTTTAACATCTTACGCGGTAATATACCCCTAACCCCTTCTCAACATTCTAAACTCAAAAAACAAAAAGCGGTTATCAAGATCATCGCTAATAAGAAGTATTCTATTAAAAGAAAAAGAAAGAAGATTAATCAAACCGGGGGTTTTATAGGACCGCTGTTGAGCATAGCCGTGCCTTTCCTAACCAGTCTTCTAGCTTCCAGAGTGGGTTAATAATGGAATATGCTCAGAAAATGTTTTTGATCCCTCAGGAGCAGCTTGAGAAACTGAGAAAAAATGTTGTCGGGCCAGAGCCCATTAGACAAACGGCCGAAAACAACCTGGACTCTGAAATGAAAGCTATACAGGCCAGGGCCGATTTAAATCAGTATTCCAAAGCCCAGTTGTATACCAACACGTTACAGCGCTACCTCCGTCTGGTTAGACAGGGTGAAAAAGATCAAAACATTTTAACTTTAACCATGGCCTCTCAAGAAAATGGTTCTGGGGCTGATGCGGGGGGTACGGTTGATAAAGATGTTGCGGTGACCGAACCTGTTGAGAGTTCAGAGGGAGATGTTGTAACGGATGTTTTGAGAAACATGCCGGCCAGAAGCAAAAGACATGCAGAATATATCCTGCACAAAATGGTTCAGAAACCGCGGGTAACGGCTTGGAATGAACAGGGTGAATTTGTTTTTAAAGGACAACTGATCAAAGGTTCACACATGTTTGATTTGTTGAAGAGTGTCACTAGCACTAATAAGGTACCCGATAGTCGCCGACCTGTAGGCTGGAATGCTTTCCTACAGGCGATGGCCTGTCTGAACATGCCCCAATCAACAGTTCCTAACCAGGAAACGCGACAAAAAATCCGTCTGTGTAAAGAGGTGGAGCCTGATCTGACTCCGATATCTCATTACTCTGACCGTGCTGAGCGACCATCCTCAGGATCTATCCATCGTTGGGAAGCTTATTAATCTCATGTTTTTATTTGTCTCCCCTGTAAATAATGTCTCGACAAACATTTTTTTATTTTTATTTTTTATTTTTCAAATGTTGTACATTTATTTATACCATAACCCCTGCTTTGTATAAGAATTGTGTTGAATAAAAACAAAACTAATGATTCAAAGGCTGTTTTCATTATTTTTTCACCTTAACACGCATGACATCTTTTAAAATCCTCACAAGAACACCCCATCTGTATACACGGCTGGCTAGGGTCGTAAGTCATTGTGTTATAAGGGGGGGTCCACAGTGTCCTGACAAACTCTGCCACTTTTTTATCATTTTGGCCTAAATCCTCACTGTACAAGGCCATAATATCGGGGTATGACCTTCCTTTAGATCTATGATATAAGAAAAACACACAGTGTTGACCACAAGTGAAGGTCTGAAGACTTTGTACTTGACGACCGCTGTAAATGGTTTCTTGACAGTTGTTGAGCAGAAAGTTATTGATCTTCCGAGGGAAAGGTCTGAAATCCGGGGGGTTTGCATAGGAATCAAAAAATTCACCACGGTGGTCCTCCCTTAGATAAATAGCCAGCCAATGTTCTCCGGGCATATTTTTAGGGTGTGTGTTGATTATGTACATTGCAGGTAAATTCTTGATCTTAAATTTAGGCAGCTGATCGCAGGCGTAGACTCCTTGAAACAGTTTCCGTGAGCCGGCCAGGGCATTCATGATGTGGTTGAGCTCTCTGGTGTTCATTTTAATAATAATCATACATAACGTTTCTCCTCTGATTCACCTCAATAATGTTGTCAAACACTGCATACACGACCATATTTACAGTGCGTGGTAGAGGCTGCTTGAAACGCATCTCCAAACGCATATTGCCCGTCTTCATCAGTGAAAAATGTTGTCCACACTCTTCGTCAGGGGTCAGGTTGAAACCGTACAGGGTGTAACCGCTGCAGTATTCCCGGCGATCGATCAGCAGAGTTTGATCCTTGAGATGGCGACCCGTAGCCAGTACTAGACTGTCATATTCACGAACCGCATTGCCGTTTTCAAAGTCAGGTTGAAAAGGTCTGGATGGAACCTGCACACCATCGACGTACAACGCAATAAATTCCGCGTTATAATGTTTAAAGTTAAAGGGGTTCTTGTTGTAAACCCCGGTAATTGCATCATTATCTTCGAGACCTATAATAACCTGTTTTGGGAGCTGTCCTAGAAACAGATTTTCCTGGTTCATCACCCGTGTCCCTGCGGGGATACTGTGGACTTTCATATAGACTCTTTCGATCGGGTACTTGGCGTTTGCCGTCATTAACGCCTGCGCGTGTCCTAGTTTAACCGCCGGGGAGACGGACACTTTTTTCACAAACAGCGAGGCCGATAATATGGTCAGTTTATATTTTTCAGTATCAGGGGTCATCAGACAAAAAGCACTTTTACTACGGATCATTTTAATTTTAATGTCTACCCCGTTGAGCATGAGTTTTTCTTGGAAAAATATGTCTGCATGGATATGCCCCATTAGCTCAAAGGTCCTCCCTTCTGTTGAAGAGGCCGTTCTTTTTTGCAAACCCTTATTGAGTCCCTCTGGATCCTTGTCGTCCATAGCTTCCGGGATGTCTTTGAAGAAAAGGCCGGGGCTGAACTGTTTGCTTAGGGTCTCCTCACTATAATTAAGTATACACTCCATCATGGCTCTATAGGGGTAAGTATTGCTGCTTTGACTAATGAGCCGATCTCCCAGGGTCACATCCACCTGTGTAAACATGGTGGCCACCGGGTAATTGATGACCCCAGCGTTGGTCGTCTTCTCGATTGCATCGCCATCCTCATCAGTCACTTTAAAGTTCATTAAAATAAATGTGTTATTCAAATCAATATAATCCTCGCCATTGCCAGCTATAAAAAACTCCAGAGGGCCGTGTCTGAAATTGCAGAAAGAGGGGGAATCTCTACATATATGCTCTTATCTATACTCGTTTGAGTGTATGGAACTGTAAACAGATCCAGTTCTGATTTGACGCATTCTTCCGATAGACTGTGGACAAAAGACATGTTTAAAAGATGTATCCTGAGGCTCTATTTTTCTTTCTTTGAGACTTTCTTTTTGCAGGTTTTTTCTTGTGCTGCTTCCTTCTCCGAGTGTTTCCACGATATGTTGGAGAATGAGAGATTCTTCGTTTTTTGTTAGCCACGGATCTTTGTCGCCCCCTGGTGGACACATGCTGTTTCTTCTTTTACCCCCCCTCCTCGCCATTACCATGAGACCCGAACCCTCCTGATGCTCATGGCTAGCTGCCCGGTTCATAACATTGGTGAACACGTCACTAACAATATTTTTAGCCGCTGATTTCAAGTGGGGTCTGGCTATAGCAAAGCCTCTCTTAAGCAGGGGTACGGCCATTCTAAAGAGACCACGAAAGAGTCCTCCTAGACCGGCGCCATACATTGTGGGGGCTCCTACAATACCGGGCAAGCCGTTCCCGGCTTGCATCTTGTAATAATCCACATAGGCGCTAGGATCTACATAACCCCTCGAGGTAGCCATTTTAATAATGTACACACTGTTTCAGGGGTCGAAAATGTAGTTTGACAATAACTTTACCGAAGCGGAAGGGTACGTTGATATTCTGATCCGATTTGACTTCGATCGTGATGTTGTCAAAGTGGGTCTTTGAGACTGGTACGTAGTGTGGCTTGTCATAAGTAATTGTGACCATGTCATTGCTTTTACCTTTAATAAGTACATTTCTCAAAAGGGACATAACTATCCCCGACCCTCTGGTGGGTTATGATATCCGTATACACATAAAGAGTGTAAAAGCCGCCCCACCACTTCTGAGAACCTGCTCTCTGTGTCAGAATAGAACCCTAATATACGCCCCAGTTGGCCGCTGGTTTGAATGCTAATACCTGGTTTTGACACCTTGTACACTCTGTTTTTAATAGGGTTGTAATATAGCTTGATGTTGGGGGTGCCTTCTGAGAACTGTTTATGCATCTCATCTAATATTTTATCCACATTGTCATAATAACCTCCTTGTATCGTGAATATCCATTGATTTTAACATCATCAAAAATGGCGAAGGTGGCATCCTTATCTTGTAAAACAGCCCAAGTGTAAGGATACTGTATTTCCGCCAACCCCACTTCCCACGACCCCCTTAGATCTATAGATTTTCCAAATTGTACCGTGTAACTGGATATTTCATTTTTAGGGTATATATCGAGAGAGGCGTTACTGGGTAGAGTCACGTAGAAGCCTCCTGATTCCATCTTGAGTACCGAAAGTAATGCCCCCAACCTACCCACGGGCATGTTGTTATAAGGATTGAATATCGCAAACCTGTTGTTCCGGGACCCAACTATTGAACTTTTCAGGCCATCCAAGCCATTTCACCAACACGTATTTTTTCCGGTTCTGGGTTTTTTCAGCTAATATCTTTTCAACTCTGTATACACTGTCTTTACCCACAATCATTTTTTGTAACTCGGCTTCGTAAAACGTTCCTTCTATATCCTCCCCGTCATAGTCTTTTAACCGGCACACGGGGGGGTCTCAAGCCAACTGTTCGGTAACTGTAAAATATTCGTCAGAAAATGTTTGTTCATAACCTTTGGCAAAAGTACTCCTTAGCTTTGAAACGCGAACCACATCACCGATGTTGAACTTATAAGTAGTTTTTCCCTTCTTAATAAATGGTCCGTATAATTCTTTATAGACCTTAAAAGAATTACTTTGATCAACATCTATAGGCTTCATTTTAATACTGGTGTGATACCCTTGGTTGTAAGCATCGATAAAATCCTGAACTTTATCAAAATACTTGAACGTGTTGACCGCTGTAAAATATCTCCAGATTTTGGTCTTCATGGTGCGGTTAAACCTCTCCACTACCAATGCCTTAAGCTCATTACCGGTGGTGAAATGATGTATTTTGTGTCTCTTCAGTAGATTCTGAAATTCTCTGTTGAGAAACTCTTTTCCTTTATCAGTCTGCAGTTTTTTAGGACATCGACCCTGGGACAATATATCCTCAAAGGCCCTTGTCACCGCCCGACCTGTTTTTTTATGTAGAATGCGAGCCCAGGCATATTTTGATAACACATCGATACACATCAACATCAATTTGTGACCATTGTTATGTTTTGATAAATTTGACATATCGACTAGATCCATTTGCCATTGTGAATCTATGTCAGTTGCATATACGCGGTTTCTTTTAAAGTTAATCCTGAGAGGTTTATGTAAGGTATAGGCGTCTTGTTCCCGTAACCATTCTGAAACAACCACATCATTAACCTTCACTCCGGCCTCAGCGAGTCCTCTTTGAAAACCCTTCTTACCCGCCAAACCCCCAATCTTGGCTGGGTTGTAGTATAGTTCCTGCATTTGGGGAGCTTGCCGAGTCATTCTGTCAAATAACCAAACAGACCCACACTATGCGCAAAGTTTTTATACAAGGTTTTTTATTCAACTTCAGGAGAGCAGATACCCCTTTTTAGACATTTGAGAAAAGTATAACATACACAACAATTTTTTCTACGGTCCAGACAAAAAGAAATCAGATGATTGGTTACTTGATCTATATCAACAAATATACCTGTTTCTTTATCTTGTAGGCACACACCTCAGTTACATATGTAAATAAAACAACAATATGACCTATTTTAAAAGTAAACAGAGGTGTATTAAACATGCTCAGCAAAAGGTCATACAGATGTTGATGATATGGCCTAATATCATTCTTGGCCCCCTTGAGCGCTTCATCCCAGTGTTCGTACCCCCCGGTCTTTGTTACAGCAGCCATTCACTTTTCCAGGTTTGAAAGTTGATCCTCATCGATGGTTAAATCTGTAGAGAAAAGGCTCGCGTTGGCTACTTTTCTGTCAAGCACATGGTGTAATAGCGCTCTCAGGTTAGCTACAGAGTGTTGATGACAGAACCAGTTGCAGAAGCAGTCCAGAACATTCCCCATGTTCAAAGTCCCTTAGTTCAGGTCAGAGTCTGAATCAGTGGCGTAGATGTCGAATTCCTCGTCGCTGCCCCCAGCTTTAACTTCTTTACTGAAGAAATAAGCTTTTAGCTTGCCAGCGGTTTTTCTACTCGGCTCATCCAGGTCATTGACCAGCTGCCCAAGTTTCTCTATTATAAACAGCTCCTTTTTCAGCTCCAGCAAAATCTCATCTATGATTTTCTGGACTTGTCCCGCAGTGACATGTATGTGGGAGTAAGACAGCGCCTTGATTAGTGCCGGTTTCAGCCACGGTTTGTTCAGTCTTCTGTAAAACACGTTGAAATAGAACAGGAAATAGTAACGGTCTGGTTCAAACAAACAACTGTGTCTCAACTGACTGGGGTGATTCACTTCACACCCCCGACAGACTTCTTTCAGAGCTCGGTCGATGAGAGCACTCAGAATATACACCAGGGTGCTTTTAACCACTCTGCTTACTTGGTCACATACCCCGGGCACAAATCCTGCGTCTTCATCACGCCCCTGGGACAGTCCGATGCTCATTGGGTCGCCTGGTGGTTTGTGGGGTGTTTCTACATCCATTGGACTGACCCCCTCCTGAGACGCACAGACGGTAGACAGTTCGGCAAAATCGAGGCCCTCCATGAGCTCCAGAGGCTGGGGATCCCCGAGACTCATTTGGACATCCATCGCACCGCATGTTGTTTCGTCCTGAGGGACCGGGGTCTGAGGTCTTGGAGGGTAACCGCAGTCAGAGGGTTCCAGAGTGTATACAAAATCTGGGGAATAGAACCAGGGGTGATCCCGGGTTTGAAGAGGCCTGTAGAGCCTGTCGACGTCCGCAGCTTTCGGGTAAGACATTCTCTTTAATTTTAAACCATGAATGAATTGTTGCGCCTTTTATCCTATCTCTTCACTACGTCACGACACACCGCCCTCTTAGAAGAGAGTAGCCCCTGAGCCGTCAGACCCCCCTCCAAAACCCCACACGTCGTCTGTTTTATCATCGTCGTCGTCATTCAAGGGGGATATATAATCCATAATCCAGCATATTCTCCTTCTAACCAAATCCAGTTGCGAACATTTGGTCAAGATGTCAAAACCATCATTTATACAGTTTATGACCTCTTTCAAGAACGGCCAGTCCACGGCGTCAAACATAATTTCAGTAACCTGTTTTTCTGGATCCTCCACACCCCCTTCAATAGGGTTTGTAATCAGGGTACTGCTAAACAAAACCTTACGATCTGTAGTTTGAGATAGACTCTTCACCACTCTACCGTAGTTCTGCAAGCTTTCCCATTCACACCTTTCAAAACCCTGAGTCGGAGACTCCATTTCGCATTCTCTTGGACCCTCTTGCAAGCCTTCTAGAGTCTTATCCACAAGCCCCAGATCTCTCCAGGCCATCACCTTCAACCAGTCCTCATAAGAGTATTCAATTACCGTCTCAAAAGGTTCCAACGTACCCTCCTTCTCTCTTAAAGCAAAAAGCTCCACTCCAACATAGCTGGGATCCCTTTTAAAGCGCAGGGCGACCTGCCTTTGAAAGAGTTTCCAAAGTGTCCTGATGTGCCCTTTAGCAATGCCAAACAGGTCTGTGAAAATGGCATCCTTTCGCGGCACTTCAGACGCCATCTCACAGTCTAGCCGACCTGAAATGCGTGAGCCCGTTTTACCAGCAGGCTTCAACGGTAACCGTTTGAAGCAAGACGTGGCGGTGTCAGTTTCCGTAGTGTAGCGGTTATCACGTTCGCCTAACACGCGAAAGGTCCCCGGTTCGAAACCGGGCGGAAACAGCCTGCTGTGGGCCGGTCCATTTCATCCTGTTTGCCCTTGTGGTTCCCCGGAGGCGGTGGGTAGCTTTTCTTCATTGGAGTGCCCGAAATCGGTGCTCTCAGAGCGTCCGTCCGTCGACAGGTTGAAATTGTAAACGCTGGTGTAGCCACTTTTAATTAAAATCTGATGATGATGATGATGATGATGTTGTTGTTGTTGTTCTTGTTGTTGTTCTTGTTGTCATCGTGGTCGCCGTCATTATTATTGTTAAAGTAAAGCAGTAGTTAGATTTGTTGCTACCGTAAGGTGCAGAAGGCACAATAGCTCTGTGATTGTCTGATGGTGGCACAAGACAAGCAGCAGCTGTTTGAACAAGCCATTGAGCATCACCTTGTTGGGGTAAGTGTAAGTCTTGTCATAGCTCAGGGCGTTCTTCCTTTGAAAGAGTTTCCAAAGTGTCCTGATGTGCCCTTTAGCAATGCCAAACAGGTCAGTGAAAATGGCATCCTTTCGCCGCACTTCAGACGACATCTCACAGCCTAGCCGACCTGAAACACCTGAGCCCGTTTTACCAGCAGGCTTTAACGGTAACCATTTGAAGCAAGAGGCAGCGGTGTCAGTTTCCGTAGTGTAGCGGTTATCACGTTCGCCCAACGCGCGAAAGGTCCCCGGTTCGAAACCGGGCGGAAACAGCCTACTGTGCCCTTTTCGTCATGCTTGCCCTCGTGGTTCCCCGGAGGCGGTGGGTGTCTTTTCTTCATTGGAGTGCCCGCAATCGATGCACTCAGAGCGTCCGTCCGTCGACAGGTTGAAATTGTAAACGCTGGTGTAGCCACTTTTAATTAAAATCTGATGATGATGATGATGATGATGTTGTTGTTGTTGTTGTTCTTGTTGTCATCGTGGTCGCCGTCATTATTATTGTTAAAGTAAAGCAGTAGTTAGATTTGTTGCTACCGTAAGGTGTAGAAGACAACAGTAGGTATGGCGTGTGATATCAAAACATTCAGAATACTTTTAACCTATATAATTTATAAGCTTTGTAAAATAAACCCAAATATCTCTTTTGCGGGGATAAACGCTGTTCTGAGTAGTTTGTGACTTGTTTAATACCAAACAAAGCATCGCTATAAAAAATAAATAAAAAAATCACTGTAAAAGCTCTAGTTATTTTTGATCTTTATAGTTATTTTCTAGGCTCAGGTTGTTTTTTAGCGCTTATAAAGGCCTGAAATATTCTTAGTGGTTGTTGACTATAGGTCTTGATGCTTAAAAATGTTTTTTTGAGAGACCAAAAGGTTCTAATAAAAGTTTAGAGTAGAGAGGAGAGAGATCGTCTCCATCTTGGTTTCTATTTGAAATTTGATGCAGTGTCATTTTATTGGTTGGTTTTGATATGTTAATTGGTAACAGGGTGGCACAAAGGCCAGACCAGAACAATGCCTTACAAGCAGATCCGGCATGTGGCCATCAGTATAAGTATGAAGGTCTGGTCTTCAGCTCGACAGACTCACACTGACCTTTCGATTTAAGACTAAAGATCAACAATGTCAAACAACATCAGCGATTCGATTTAAACGAGTTTTTAGGCAAGTCTTCAGATTATTTTCATTGACTCAGAGCGTGTTGTGTGCATGTATTGTAAATAAGGCTATAACATCTGTTTTAAGTTCTGTAAAATTATTTTTCAGCCAGTCAACAGGAGTTCATTCCCAACGCTGAGGAGATCATCTGGAACAACGACGGTAAGATTTTTGTGTTTGCGCTCATGGGTTCTTATGCATGGGTGTGTGTGGTTTTGAAGCGGCTCATTAGAGTTATGAAAACGTTTTAATATATATTAATGCCGGTCTCTTTAATTACACAGAAACTATCGAAAGGCCTGTGATTAATGTCTCCGAGGATCGACCAAGAGAAGTGGTTGTCCCTAGACAGGCTGTCTGCCGACCGGGTAAGAACTAAACCCCTGTTTGTTTGTATAACGTTTCTGTAAGATGTTTGAGTCCAGTTTTGTTAATTTAAAAAAATTATCCTGTCTAACAGTATTAAGAAACGTGGTTCGAGACAACGAAAGGCCTTCCACATCGAGGGCTTGTTTCGTTTTACCTTCGAGAACCGTAACCTTTCAAGAATCTGAAAGGCCGTCAGCCCCGGTATCTGATAGCTGTGAGTATATATCTGCAGCCTGTAAGAGGTTAAAGCTTTTTATAAAGCGGTGTGGTTAAAGGTTAAACATGTCTCTTACCTTCACAGCGGTGCAAAAAGCTAAACCAGCCGAAAAACATAAGAAACGATTATTCTGTGGAGGTAAGTAAGATCTTTCAAACTTTAATGTTTTTAAAAGGGCTTTGTTTGCCCGTTGAGGGCTAATATTTAAGCGATGGGTGACCGTTTCCTGTAGGGCGGGGGGTTCTGGGAAAGATCTTTAGAAGTCCGGACAGGTCTAGGCTTGTTTCTGGGGAACGTGTTTAGAAATGACCGATTGCCGTACCGTCTGGTTAGGAAGTAAAGCCGTCCGAAAGGGTTTAGTAAGTTGTTTGGCTTATCTCCCGCTATTATACTTCTGTTTTAAAGTGGTTGTAGGAAAAGGCTTGAAGGTGTTCATTGTATTTAATATTTAAACAGATCGTGAAAACGTTTGTGAAACAGGAAGTCCCGGGATCAGGAAGCGTTTACACTTGGAAGGTTCGTTTAAAAATGAAATGTTGTTGTGTGTGTGTGTGTTTTATTAACAATATTACAGTTTTTAAAGAAACATTTAAGAAACAGTTTATTTACAGCGGCTTCTCTGTTTTAAATTTATTATCAAGTCCTAATAAATATATTGTCTGTAAATAATAAGGCGTTGTAGTGAATGTCTAAGGCTATTTTCAAAGGTCTAAAAAAGCTAAAGGTTTTGAATGTCCTGGACATGTTGTTTTAAGTTTGATTTCTGTCGCCGTTTAAAGATGTAAATGTAATGTATATTTTTATTCTTCCCAAGACTCTTGGGATAGTCATTCTGTGAATGAGCTATTGAGGACAATTACCCCGTCTAAGTGGGATCAAACATCTTTCCCGGTGAGATCACCGAGAGGATCCCCCACGGTGGTCTTGGAGACCCCCCAACATCTACTCAGGCCACAGCCTTCTGGGGGTAATTCAACACCCCAGATTCAGCCCGCCGCATTGTCGGGCGGAACAAATACAGGCATCCAACAACCTCAGGGGTCGCCGTCAGTCAGGGCTGACACACCACCCAACGACGGCCTGGTTTCAACATCGTCCCCCCAGACCCGTTTCTTGGCTACAGAAACGCGGAACAGTACCCCGCGCTTGGCCAGGGTGTCACCGCAAAGGCCTTCTTGGTCTCCGTCCATGAGTGTACGCTCGCTCCCTGCCTCCTTCGACCGAGATTTACCGGAGCGACCATCCTTTGAAGCTGAGCCAGGCCACCAGCCCCCGGAGCTACATCCTGAAGGTCGGCATGAGTTGCTACATACTTTGTTACAAAATCAAAGACATGTGTTAGTGGGGCAAAACCTGGTGATAGAGAGCCAAAACATCCTTATTAATACCCTTACTAACGAATTGTACCGTATTTAATGTTTTAATAGACACAAAACGCCTTACTATTGTGGGTTGTTGGAAAAATAAAAAATAAATTAAAAAATGTCCTGACTTGGTAAAAGAACTCACAAACTAAAGGATTATGAACAAGCTAGGGCCCCAAAAAGACCTTCCCGAGAGAACATCCCCGGCCCTGTTGTGAACTCCTCTGATGTCCCAATGAACCTGGAACTATTACAAATGATAAATTATTTAAATAACCCCCAATTACCACCGATAGAATGTGAATTAACAGACTTACCGGTGAACCCCGACCTGTTACAGATGTTCAATGATCTAAATAACCACCTCCCACCGGTAGCGCTTATAGAGGTTCACCCCCTAGTTCACCCCGATTTGTTTGAAATGGTGGAGGCTTTGGAGGAGCTACCCCGACCAAATTCTGCCCCTATTATAAATGATTTGAGACAATTAGAACACAGGATGGCGGCAGAAGCAGCCATCACTATAGAGGAGGGTCTTGACATTAACCGGTTGGATATCTTTGAAGGACTTTTACAGGCTTTAAATGAGCCTCCTCAAAAAGGGGGTTTTGTAGATGTCAGCAGTGGGGGTGTTCTGAATGTGGAGGGTTCTGAGACTGATAAGGCTGTGGAGGACATGCTCTGTGAGAATGTAGGGGGTGAAGGCTTTGTTCAAAATGATGATGTGTCCAAGAGTACCAGTGATCCCGTGATTATAGATAGACCGGCCTATAACAATTTTGAAATGATTCAGCGTTTTAATTTTGCAGAACTTTTAAATTGTGACAATTATGCAGAAATATTTGTCAACATACACGAGGCCTTGCAGAAAATGCTTGAACAGGTTGCTGAAAGGGTCAGACCTCGAGATGTTGTACAGTTAGAACTCAGAGGGGATGATTTGTTTAGCAACCTATCTGTAATGCTGAGTGGAGATAATTTAGACGTCTGGCTAAAATCGAAGCGATATTGCAAAGTAACGCAGCCATCATAGCTGATGAAAGTCTGTCTCTGGTAATGAATGTGGTTCGTAACCCTGAGGGTGGGGCGCTTAGAAGACTGTCGAAATGCTTGAAGAACGACATAATTAGGACCAAGCTCAGGCAATTAGTGGTGAGTTCCAGTGGGGACAATAAGCTCTGTTTTGCTTACAGTTTAATAAAACTACTCACCCCCGACATGCCTGAACCCCAAGCTCTGCAAGAAGCTTTAATGCTTCATCAGAGGGCCGGCTTAAACTCTCAACAGATGGTTGCCTTTTCAGACATCACCAAGTTTGAGGAGTTGTTGTCTTTAAAAATTGTTGTGTGGTACCGTTGTGAGGTAAAGGAAGTATTTGTTAAATTTCAGACACATCCTGAAACCCATACACAGACACTGTTTCTCTTCCTAAGTGATAGTCATTACTTTGGAATAAAGAGTTTGACGGCTTTTTTGGGTTGTTCGTATGTTTGTCATTGGTGTTATAAGGCCTTCAATGATAAGCTTAAGCACCGATGTGACGGTTACTGTAACGTCTGTTTCAATCCGCAATGTCGTAAGGGTTTGGCCCCTACCATCCGATGTAAAGATTGCTTAAGGATTTGTCTCTCAGCGTTCTGTTTTTCCGAGCATAAGGTACAGAGGGCCGCTGCTGAGGGGGTTAAAAAACGGAGTTATTGTGATCAAACTAAATATTGCCCGCAGTGTTGCCTCCAGTACCGTTTTCATGAGGTTAAACCACACAAATGTCTGGAGCCGAGATGCAGGATCTGTAATGCTGATTTAACCCCGGGGTCCGAACACCAGTGCTTTATTCAGCCGGTTAAAAAGGAGCCGCCGCACAACCGGTATGTCTTTTTTGCTTTTGAATGCCGGCAAGAAAACGGGGTCCACGTTGCTAATTATATACTCTGTATTGACATGTTGGATCGTGAGTGGTCAGCTAGCGGTGAGAGTTGTGTCAGGGATTTCTTTACGCGGTATCGCGGTCCAAAATACCTCAATTACACATTTATTGCCCACAATGCTAAGGGTTATGATTCTTACATTTTGATGAAGTATCTGGTGGAAAATGGGGTGACCCCAAAAATAATAGCTCAGGGTAGCAAGATCATGTGTTTCACCGACGAAGCTTTCAACTAACGTTACATAGACTCGTTAAATTTCATCCCCATGAAATTGAGCGCTTTGCCTAAGGCTCTGGGTTTTGAGGCTCAGAAGAAAGGTTGGTTCTGCCATTTTTTTAATACTATGGACACTCAAAATTATCGAGGGTCCTACCTGCCCGCCACTTATTATGGGGTTGATACTATGATGTCTCATGAGAGGGAGGAATTCTTTAAATGGTACAATACGGTTAAGGGAGGTGTTTTTGATGACCGAGAAGAGATGGCTGCTTATTGTAAAAATGATGTGGTGATCCTTAAAGAAGCCTGTGTGCGTTTCCGCGCCGAGGTTATCAACACATCGGGTCTCGACCCTTTGCAAAGTGTGACCATAGCGTCTCTCTGCATGAAAATGTATCGGTCCGATTTCTTGCAGAAAAACACTATAGCGGTCACCACTTCTGACAACTATCGTGCTAGACAAAAGAACTTTTCGACTGTCTCCATACAGTGGCTGGAATACCTGAGTGCCCGGGATAACATCTTCATCAGACATGCTTTAAATCAAGGGGAAGTCAAAATGGGGCCTTACTACTTAGACGGTTTTAGCGACGTGTCCGGGCGGCGTACCGCTTATGAGTTTGCAGGTTGTATTTACCATGGCTGTCCTCAGTGCTTCGACCCAAACACCTTTAACCCCGTAACACAAAAACTCTGCAGTGATATGTACTATGATTTCCAGGAACGAATTGAAACTTTAAAAAACACCTATGGTTTGAACGTGCTGGTGATTTGGGAACACGAGTGGACGACCCTGAAGCAACAGGAAGCGGGGGTACAACGGTTTATGGAAACCTTGGACTTTCCTGAACGTCTTGAGCCCCGGGATGCGTTATTTGGGGGTCGTACCAACGCCCTCTGTTTACATTATGAGGTAAAGGAGGGTGAGAGAGTAGATTACTATGATTTCACCAGTCTGTACCCTTATGTCAACAAGACCAAAATGTACCCGGTGGGGCGTCCAACCATTGTTTAACGTGACTTACTCGAAATCGGACATTACTTTGGTTTGATCAAAGTCACCATGTACCCTCCTCGCGAGCTGTTCTTACCCGTGTTGCCTTACAGGTGTTCGGGAAAATTGATGTTCCCTCTGTGTAGAACGTGTGTGGAAACTGAAAATCAAACTACCTCTTGTCTGCACAGTGATGAAGAGAGAGCGCTGACGGGTGTCTGGTGTAGCATTGAGCTTGACAAGGCGGTGGAGAAAGGTTACAGAGTCGGTAAGGTGTATGAGGTTTGGCATTTTTCTGAAAAATCTGATACTCTTTTTGCTGATTACATTATGACCCATCTGAAAGGGAAACAGGAGGCATCGGGCTATCCCTCATGGTGTGTTGACTCCGCGGCCAAAGAGCGATACGTTTAGCAATATTTTGAAAAGGAAGGGATCCGTCTAGAGCTGGGGAACATAACTGTAAACCCCGCCAAGAGACAAATGTCCAAACTGATTTTAAACAGTCTGTGGGGTAAGTTTGGGGAAAGAAATTACCGTCTAAACACAACCTTGATTAAAACCCCTGAACAGTTTATAGAATTTATGTTTTCCAAACAACATGCAGTATCACACTTTCAATTCTTAAATGACCACGTGGCACAGGTCCAGTGGAGGGCCCCTAAAGATTTCCCCACCAAACAGGGGAACGTTAATGTTTTCATAGCGGTTTTTACCTCGGCTTACGCCCGGCTTGAACTGTACAACTTAATGGATCAGTTGCAGGAACGCACGCTCTATCATGATACTGACTCTGTAATCTTTGTCACCAGGCCAGGGGATTGGGTCCCTCCCCTCGGGGACTACCTTGGGGAGTTAACGAGCGAACTAGATCCTCAGGACCACATAGTGGAGTTTGTTTCAGGGGGTCCTAAGACTTACGCATACAGAACGGCTGCGGGTAAGACCTGTATGAAAGTTAAGGGTTTCACTCTGAACCATTGTAACAACAAGCTCATTAACATCAAGTCTCTGACGACCCTGGTAGAAAGTTTTGTAACCGAGAAAGACGCGCCTCCTCGTGAGATTATTACAGCCGGAAATCAGATCTATCGCAATAAAAAGGGGTACACGTTGGAAAATAGATCACTAAACAAACGGTTCAGGGTGGTGTACAATAAAAGAGTGTTGAAGACTGATTATACCACTCTGCCTTATGGATATTAGCGGTGGTTTTGAAAACAGACTTCAACACCCTTTCTCCTGTATTATAGCCGGTCCCTCCAATTCGGGGAAGAGCTATCTTATAAAGAACATCATAGAAGATGTGGACGCAACCGTGTCCCAAGCTCTTGACAACATAGTGTGGTGTTTCTCTTGCTGGCAACCTCTCTACGATGATTTGGCTTGGAAAAAAAATAATCTGAAATTTGTGCAAGGTCTCCCCGCCTCGTTGTGTGGCGATGACTTGTTCCCGCCCGGTAATACTAACCTAGTGATCCTTGATGACCTGATGGAGCAGGCCGGTGACAACAGTGAAGTGGAAAAAGCTTTCACAAAGTACACTCATCATAGGAATTTAAGTATTATTTATTTAGTTCAAAATCTATTTTTTCAAGGTAAAAAAAGCCGCACTATTAATTTATATGCCAATTATATAATTCTTTTTAAAAACCCCAGAGATAAACTACAGGTCACCGTCTTGGCTCGTCAAATGTACCCTAACCAGACCAAGTTCTTTTTGGAGGCATTTGAGGATGCCACCAAAAAACCCTACGGGTACTTGATTGCGGAATTAAATGCACAAACCCCAGAAGACTTTCGCCTAAGAACAGGTTTGTGCCCGCACGATTGGCCGGCAGTCTATGTGCTAAAGAAAAGGAAATAAATAAGAATGTCTGTTCGGATTAAAAGAAATCTGCCGCTTTTGCAAATGTTATTTGAGAGGAGCCCGCGCCATAGGAAAGCTGTGCTGGCAGGGGCCCCCTCGGATTTGATCGAGACCCTGTGTGAAATAGCTTTTAACATCTTACGCGGTAATATACCCCTAACCCCTTCTCAACATTCTAAACTCAAAAAACAAAAAGCGGTTATCAAGATCATCGCTAATAAGAAGTATTCTATTAAAAGAAAAAGAAAGAAGATTAATCAAACCGGGGGTTTTATAGGACCGCTGTTGAGCATAGCCGTGCCTTTCCTAACCAGTCTTCTAGCTTCCAGAGTGGGTTAATAATGGAATATGCTCAGAAAATGTTTTTGATCCCTCAGGAGCAGCTTGAGAAACTGAGAAAAAATGTTGTCGGGCCAGAGCCCATTAGACAAACGGCCGAAAACAACCTGGACTCTGAAATGAAAGCTATACAGGCCAGGGCCGATTTAAATCAGTATTCCAAAGCCCAGTTGTATACCAACACGTTACAGCGCTACCTCCGTCTGGTTAGACAGGGTGAAAAAGATCAAAACATTTTAACTTTAACCATGGCCTCTCAAGAAAATGGTTCTGGGGCTGATGCGGGGGGAACGGTTGATAAAGATGTTGCGGTGACCGAACCTGTAGAGAGTTCAGAGGGAGATGTTGTAACGGATGTTTTGAGAAACATGCCGGCCAGAAGCAAAAGACATGCACAATATATCCTGCACAAAATGGTTCAGAAACTGCGGGTAACGGCTTGGAATGAACAGGGTGAATTTGTTTTTAAAGGACTACTGATCAAAGGTTCACACATGTTCGATTTGTTGAAGAGTGTCACTAGCACTAATAAGGTACCCGATAGTCGCCGACCTGTAGGCTGGAATGCTTTCCTACAGGCGATGGCCTGTCTGAACATGCCCCAATCAACAGTTCCTAACCAGGAAACGCGACAAAAAATCCGTCTGTGTAAAGAGGTGGAGCCTGATCTGACTCCGATATCTCATTACTCTGACCATGCTGAGCGACCATCCTCAGGATCTATCCATTGTTGGGAAGCTTATTAATCTCATGTTTTTATTTGTCTCCCCTGTAAATAATGACCCGACAAACAATTTTTTATTTTTATTTTTTATTTTTCAAATGTTGTACATTTATTTATACCATAACCCCTGCTTTGTATAAGAATTGTGTTGAATAAAAACAAAACTAATGATTCAAAGGCTGTTTTCATTATTTTTTCACCTTAACACGCATGACATCTTTTAAAATCCTCACAAGAACACCCCATCTGTATACACGGCTGGCTAGGGTCGTAAGTCATTGTGTTATAAGGGGGGGTCCACAGTGTCCTGACAAACTCTGCCACTTTTTTATCATTTTGGCCTAAATCCTCACTGTACAAGGCCATAATATCGGGGTATGACCTTCCTTTAGATCTATGAAATAAGAAAAACACACAGTGTTGACCACAAGTGAAGGTCTGAAGACTTTGTACTTGACGACCGCTGTAAATGGTTTCTTGACAGTTGTTGAGCAGAAAGTTATTGATCTTCCGAGGGAAAGGTCTGAAATCCGGGGGGTTTGCATAGGAATCAAAAAATTCACCACGGTGGTCCTCCCTTAGATAAATAGCCAGCCAATGTTCTCCGGGCATATTTTTAGGGTGTGTGTTGATTATGTACATTGCAGGTAAATTCTTGATCTTAAATTTAGGCAGCTGATCGCAGGTGTAGACTCCTTGAAACAGTTTCCGTGAGCTGGCCAGGGCATTCATGATGTGGTTGAGCTCTCTGGTGTTCATTTTAATAATAATCATACATAACGTTTCTCCTCTGATTCACCTCAATAATGTTGTCAAACACTGCATACACGACCATATTTACAGTGCGTGGTAGAGGCTGCTTGAAACGCATCTCCAAACGCATATTGCCCATCTTCATCAGTGAAAAATGTTGTCCACACTCTTCGTCAGGGGTCAGGTTGAAACCATACAGGGTGTAACCGCTGCAGTATTCCCGGCGATCGATCAGCCGGGAGTTTGATCCTTGAGATGGCGACCCGTAGCCAGTACTAGACTGTCATATTCACGAACCACATTGCCGTTTTCAAAGTCAGGTTGAAAAGGTCTGGATGGAACCTGCACACCATCGAAGTACAACGCTATAAATTCCGCGTTATAATGTTTAAAGTTAAAGGGGTTCTTGTTGTAAACCCCGGTAAATGCATCATTATCCACGAGACCTATAATAACCTGTTTTGGGAGCTGTCCTAGAAACAGATTTTCCTGGTTCATCACCCGTGTCCCTGCGGGGATACTGTGGACTTTCATATAGACTCTTTCGATCGGGTACTTGGCGTTTGCCGTCATTAACGCCTGCGCGTGTCCTAGTTTAACCGCCGGGGAGACGGACACTTTTTTCACAAACAGCGAGGCCGATAATATGGTCAGTTTATATTTTTCAGTATCAGGGGTCATCAGACAAAAAGCACTTTTACTACGGATCATTTTAATTTTAATGTCTACCCCGTTGAGCATGAGTTTTTCTTGGAAAAATATGTCTGCATGGATATGCCCCATTAGCTCAAAGGTCCTCCCTTCTGTTGAAAAGGCCGTTCTTTTTTGCAAACCCTTATTGAGTCCCTCTGGATCCTTGTCGTCCATAGCTTCCGGGATGTCTTTGAAGAAAAGGCCGGGGTTGAACTGTTTGCTTAGGGTCTCCTCACTATAATTAAGTATACACTCCATCATGGCTCTATAGGGGTAAGTATTGCTGCTTTGACTAATGAGCCGATCTCCCAGGGTCACATCCACCTGTGAAAACATGGTGGCCACCGGGTAATTGATGACCCCAGCGTTGGTCGTCTTCTCGATTGCATCGCCATCCTCATCAGTCACTTTACAGTTCATTAAAATAAATGTGTTATTCAAATCAATATAATCCTCGCCATTGCCAGCTATAAAAAACTCCAGAGGGGCCGTGTCTGAAATTGCAGAAAGAGGGGGAATCTCTACATATATGATCTTATCTATACTCGTTTGAGTGTATGGAACTGTAAACAGATCCAGTTCTGATTTGACGCATTCTTCCGATAGACTGTGGACAAAAGACATGTTTAAAAGATGTATCCTGAGGCTCTATTTTTCTTTCTTTGAGACTTTCTTTTTGCAGGTTTTTTCTTGTGCTGCTTCCTTCTCCGAGTGTTTCCACGATATGTTGGAGAATGAGAGATTCTTCGTTTTTTGTTAGCCACGGATCTTTGTCGCCCCCTGGTGGACACATGCTGTTTCTTCTTTTACCCCCCTCCTCGCCATTACCATGAGACCCGAACCCTCCTGATGCTCATGGCTAGCTGCCCGGTTCATAACATTGGTGAACACGTCACTAACAATATTTTTAGCCGCTGATTTCAAGTGGGGTCTGGCTATAGCAAAGCCTCTCTTAAGCAGGGGTATGGCCATTCTAAAGAGACCACGAAAGAGTCCTCCTAGACCGGCGCCATACATTGTGGGGGCTCCTACAATACCGGGCAAGCCGTTCCATCTTGCATCTTGTAATAATCCACATAGGCGCTAGGATCTACATAACCCCTCGAGGTAGCCATTTTAATAATGTACAAACTGTTTCAGGGGTCGAAAATGTAGTTTGACATTAACTTTACCGAAGCGGAAGGGTACGTTGATATTCTGATCCGATTTTACTTCGATCGTGATGTTGTCAAAGTGGGTCTTTGAGACTAGTACGTAGTGTGGTTTGTCATAAGTAATTGTGACCATGTCATTGCTTTTACCTTTATTAAGTACATTTCTCAAAAGGGGGACATAACTATCCCCGACCCTCTGGTGGGTTATGATATCCGTATACACATAAAGAGTGTAAAAGCCGCCCCACCACTTCTGAGAACCTGCTCTCTGTGTCAGAATAGAACCCAAATATACGCCCCAGTTGGCCGCTGGTTTGAATGCTAATACCTGGTTTTGACACCTTGTACACTCTGTTTTTAATAGGGTTGTAATATAGCTTGATGTTGGGGGTGCCTTCTGAGAACTGTTTATGCATCTCATCTAATATTTTATCCACATTGTCATAATAACCTCCTTGTATCGTGAATGTCCATTGACTCTTTTTAACATCATCAAAAATGGCGAAGGTGGCATCCTTATCTTGTAAAACAGCCCAAGTGTAAGGATACTGTATTTCCGCCAACCCCACTTCCCACGACCCCCTTAGATCTATAGATTTTCCAAATTGTACCGTGTAACTGGATATTTCATTTTTAGGATATATATCGAGAGAGGCATTACTGGGTAGAGTCACGTAGAAGCCTCCTGATTCCATCTTGAGAATCGAAAGTAATGCCCCCAACACACCCGCGGGCATGTTGTTATAAGGATTGAATATCGCAAACCTGTTGTTCCGGGACCCAACTATTGAACTTTTCAGGCCATCCAAGCCATTTCATCAACACATATTTTTTCCGGTTCTGGGTTTTTTCAGCTAATATCTTTTCAACTCTGTATACACTGTCTTTACCCACAATAATTTTTTGTAACTCGGCTTCGTAAAACGTTCCTTCTATATCCTCCCTGTCATAGTCTTTTAACCGGTACACGGGGGGGTCTCTAGCCAACTGTTCGGTAACTGTAAAATATTCGTCAGAAAATGTTTGTTCATAACCTTTGGCAAAAGTACTCCTTAGCTTTGAAACGCGAACCACATCACCGATGTTGAACTAATAAGTAGTTTTTCCCTTCTTAATAAATGGTCGGTATAATTTTTTATAGACCTTAAAAGAATTACTTTGATCAACATCTAAAGGCTTCATTTTAATACTGGTGTGATACCCTTGGTTGTAAGCATCGATAAAATCTTGAACTTTATCAAAATACTTGAACGTGTTGACCGCTGTAAAATATCTCCACATTTTGGTCTTTATGGTGCGGTTAAACCTCTCCACTACCGATGCCCTAAGCTCATTACCGGTGGTGAAATGATGTATTTTGTGTCTCTTCAGTAGATTCTGAAATTCTCTGTTGAGAAACTCTTTTCCTTTATCAGTCTGCAGTTTTTTAGGACATCGACCCTGGGACAATATATCCTCAAAGGCCCTTGTCACCGCCCGACCTGTTTTATTATGTAGAATGCGAGCCCAGGCATATTTTGATAACACATCGATACACATCAACATCAATTTGTGACCATTGTTATGTTTTGATAAATTTGACATATCGACTAGATCCATTTGCCATTGTGAGTCTATGTCAGTTGCATATACGCGGTTTCTTTTAAAGTTAATCCTGAGAGGTTTATGTAAGGTATAGGCGTCTTGTTCCCGTAACCATTCTGAAACAACCACATCATTAACCTTCACTCCGGCCTCAGCGAGTCCTCTTTGAAAACCCTTCTTACCCGCCAAACCCCCAATCTTGGCTGGGTTGTAGTATAGTTCCTGCATTTGGGGAGCTTGCCGAGTCATTCTGTCAAATAACCAAACAGACCCACACTATGCGCAAAGTTTTTATACAAGGTTTTTTATTCAACTTCAGGAGAGCAGATACCCCTTTTTAGACATTTGAGAAAAGTATAACATACACAACAATTTTTTCTACGGTCCAGACAAAAAGAAATCAGATGATTGGTTACTTGATCTATATCAACAAATATACCTGTTTCTTTTTCTTGTAGGCACACACCTCAGTTACATATGTAAATAAAACAACAATATGACCTATTTTAAAAGTAAACAGAGGTGTATTAAACATGCTCAGCAAAAGGTCATACAGATGTTGATGATATGGCCTAATATCATTCTTGGCCCCCTTGAACGCTTCATCCCAGTGTTCGTACCCCCCGGTCTTTGTTACAGCAGCCATTCACTTTTCCAGGTTTGAAAGTTGATCCTCATCGATGGTTAAATCTGTAGAGAAAAGGCTCGCGTTGGCTACTTTTCTGTCAAGCACATGGTGTAATAGCGCTCTCAGGTTAGCTACAGAGTGTTGATGACAGAACCAGTTGCAGAAGCAGTCCAGAACATTCCCCATGTTCAAAGTCCCTTAGTTCAGGTCAGAGTCTGAATCAGTGGCGTAGATGTCGAATTCCTCGTCGCTGCCCCCAGCTTTAACTTCTTTACTGAAGAAATAAGCTTTTAGCTTGCCAGCGGTTTTTCTACTCGGCTCATCCAGGTCATTGACCAGCTGCCCAAGTTTCTCTATTATAAACGGCTCCTTTTTCAGCTCCAGCAAAATCTCATCTATGATTTTCTGGACTTGTCCCGCAGTGACATGTATGTGGGAGTAAGACAGCGCCTTGATTAGTGCCGGTTTCAGCCACGGTTTGTTCAGTCTTCTGTAAAACACATTGAAATAGAACAGGAAATAGTAACGGTCTGGTTCAAACAAACAACTGTGTCTCAACTGACTGGGGTGATTCACTTCACACCCCCGACAGACTTCTTTCAGAGCTCGGTCGATGAGAGCACTCAGAATATACACCAGGGTGCTTTTAACCACTCTGCTTACTTGGTCACATACCCCGGGCATAAATCCTGCGTCTTCATCACGCCCCCGGGACAGTCCGATGCTCATTGGGTCGCCTGGTGGTTTGTGTTTCTCCATCCATTGGACTGACCCCCTCCTGAGACGCACAGACGGTAGACAGTTCGGCAAAATCGAGGCCCTCCATGAGCTCCAGAGGCTGGGGATCCCCGAGACTCATTTGGACATCCATCGCACCGCATGTTGTTTCGTCCTGAGGGACCGGGGTCTGAGGTCTTGGAGAGTAACCACAGTCAAAGGGTTCCAGAGTGTATACAAAATATGGGGAATAGAACCAGGGGTGATCCCGGGTTTGAAGAGGCCTGTAGAGCCTGTCGACGTCCGCAGCTTTCGGGTAAGACATTCTCTTTAATTTTAAACCATGAATGAATTGTTGCACCTTTTATCCTATCTCTTCACTACGTCACGACACACCGCCCTCTTAGAAGAGAGTAGCCCCTGAGCCGTCAGACCCCCCTCCAAAACCCCACACGTCGTCTGTCGTAGTTCTGCAAGCTTTCCCATTCACACCTTTCAAAACCCTGAGTCGGAGACTCCATTTCGCATTCTCTTGGACCCTCTTGCAAGCCTTCTAGAGTCTTATCCACAAGCCCCAGATCTCTCCAGGCCATCACCTTCAACCAGTCCTCATAAGAGTATTCAATTACCGTCTCAAAAGGTTCCAACGTACCCTCCTTCTCTCCCAAAGCAAAAAGCTCCACTCCAACATAGCTGGGATCCCTTTTAAAGCGGTAACCCCGTCGAGCCCCCCAGAACAACACCCAGGAGCGTTCAATCTTCAAATTGGTGAGTACAGGAACCCTTGCCCGGGATTGTTTCTTGCGGGGTTTCATGTTGATGTCGCTGGACATGTTGAAGAAGCGGGATGTTTCAGATGCTGAGAATTAAAGAGGTATTGCCTAAAAGAAGCGCGGGTTCTTAAATAGAGAGGAGAGTTTCGGGGCGTTGCCTTCAGAGGGGTGGGGGTATTTATGGGTGGCCTTGTTGTTCAGGGTTTTATGGGTGCACACTTTCTGACGGATATGACGTAGGAATAATTAAGGAAATAACTCTACCTAAAATCACGCCCCCCAATTATGACGTAGGAATATTAATAAGCTTAGGGCATACGTCATAACAAAATAGGCCGCGCCCAAAAAACCCTACTATCTACTCTTATGTAGTTGAAGGCGCAGTATAGCTCTCATAGTCTGGTGGTGACGGAAGACCACCAGCCGTTTGAACAAGCCATTCAGCATCACCTTGTTGGGTTAAGTGCAGGCACTGTCAGAGCGCAGGGCGTCCTGCCTTTGAAAGAGTTTCCGAAGTGTCCTGATGTGCCCTTTAGCAATGCCAAACAGGTCTGTGAAAATGGCATCCTTTCGCCGCACTTCTCACAGCCTAGCCGACCTGAAACACCTGAGCCCGTTTTACCAGCAGGCTTTAACGGTAACCATTTGAAGCAAGAGGCAGCGGTGTCAGTTTCCGTAGTGTAGTGGTTATCACGTTCGCCTAACGCGCGAAAGGTCCCCGGTTCGAAACCGGGCGGAAACAGCCTACTGTGGGCTGGCCCTTTTCGTCATGCTTGCCCTCGTGGTTCCCCGGAGGCGGTGGGTGTCTTTTCTTCATTGGAGTGCCCGCAATCGATGCACTCAGAGCGTCCGTCCGTCGACAGGTTGAAATTGTAAACGCTGGTGTAGCCACTTTTAATTAAAATCTGATGATGATGATGATGATGATGTTGTTGTTGTTGTTCTTGTTGTTGTTGTTCTTGTTGTCATCGTGGTCGCCGTCATTATTATTGTTAAAGTAAAGCAGTAGTTAGATTTGTTGCTACCGTAAGGTGTAGAAGACAACAGTTGGTATGGCGTGTGATATCAAAACATTCAGAATACTTTTAACCTATATAATTTATAAGCTTTGTAAAATAAACCCAAATATCTCTTTTGCGGGGATAAACGCTGTTCTGAGTAGTTTGTGACTTGTTTAATACCAAACAAAGCATCGCTATAAAAAAAAAAAAAAAAATCACTGTAAAAGCGCTAGTTATTTTTGATCTTTATAGTTATTTTCTAGGCTCAGGTTGTTTTTTAGCGCTTATAAAGGCCTGAAATATTCTTAGTGGTTGTTGACTATAGGTCTTGATGCTTAAAAATGTTTTTTTGAGAGACCAAAAGGTTCTAATAAAAGTTTAGAGTAGAGAGGAGAGAGATCGTCTCCATCTTGGTTTCTATTTGAAATTTGATGCAGTGTCATTTTATTGGTTGGTTTTGATATGTTAATTGGTAACAGGGTGGCACAAAGGCCAGACCAGAACAATGCCTTACAAACAGATCCGGCATGTGGCCATCAGTATAAGTATGAAGGTCTGGTCTTCAGCTCGACAGACTCATACTGACCTTTCGATTTAAGACTAAAGATCAACAATGTCCGGAAACAACATCAGCGATTCGATTTAAACGAGTTTTTAGGCAAGTCTTCAGATTATTTTCATTGACTCAGAGCGTGTTGTGTGCATGTATTGTAAATAAGGCTATAACATCTGTTTTAAGTTCTGTAAAATTATTTTTCAACCAGTCAACAGGAGTTAATTCCCAACGCTGAGGAGATCATCTGGAACAACGACGGTAAGATTTTTGTGTTTGCGCTCATGGGTTCTTATGCATGGGTGTGTGTGGTTTTGAAGCGGCTCATTAGAGTTATGAAAACGTTTTAATATATATTAATGCCGGTCTCTTTAATTACACAGAAACTATCGAAAGGCCTGTGATTAATGTCTCCGAGGATCGACCAAGAGAAGTGGTTGTCCCTAGACAGGCTGTCTGCCGACCGGGTAAGAACTAAACCCCTGTTTGTTTGTATAACGTTTCTGTAAGATGTTTGAGTCCAGTTTTGTTAATTTTAAAAAATTATCCTGTCTAACAGTATTAAGAAACGTGGTTCGAGACAACGAAAGGCCTTCCACATCGAGGGCTTGTTTCGTTTTACCTTCGAGAACCGTAACCTTTCAAGAATCTGAAAGGCCGTTAGCCCCGGTATCTGATAGCTGTGAGTATATGTCTGCAGCCTGTAAGAGGTTAAAGCTTTTTATAAAGCGGTGTGGTTAAAGGTTAAACATGTCTCTTACCTTCACAGCGGTGCAAAAAGCTAAACCAGCCGAAAAACATAAGAAACGATTATTCTGTGGAGGTAAGTAAGATCTTTCAAACTTTAATGTTTTTAAAAGGGCTTTGTTTGCCCGTTGATGGCTAATATTTAAGCGATGGGTGACCGTTTCCTGTAGGGCGGGGGGTTCTGGGAAAGATCTTTAGAAGTCCGGACAGGTCTATGCTTGTTTCTGGGGAACGTGTTTAGAAATGACCGATTGCCGTACCGTCTGGTTAGGAAGTAAAGACGTCCGAAAGGGTTTAGTAAGTTGTTTGGCTTATCTCCCGCTATTATACTTCTGTTTTAAAGTGGTTGTAGGAAAAGGCTTGAAGGTGTTCATTGTATTTAATATTTAAACAGATCGTGAAAACATTTGTGAAACAGGAAGTCCCGGGATCAGGAAGCGTTTACACTTGGAAGGTTCGTTTAAAAATGAAATGTTGTTGTGTGTGTGTGTGTTTTATTAACAATATTACAGTTTTTAAAGAAACATTTAAGAAACAGTTTATTTACAGCGGCTTCTCTGTTTTACATTTATTATCAAGTCCTAATAAATATATTGTCTGTAAATAATAAGGCGTTGTAGTGAATGTCTAAGGCTATTTTCAAAGGTTTAAAAAAGCTAAAGGTTTTGAATGTCCTGGACATGTTGTTTTAAGTTTGATTTCTGTCACCGTTTAAAGATGTAAATGTAATGTATATTTTTATTCTTCCCAAGACTCTTGGGATAGTCATTCTGTGGATGAGCTATTGAGGACAATTACCCCGTCTAAGTGGGATCAAACATCTTCCCCGGTGAGATCACCGATAGGATCCCCCACGGTGGTCTTGGAGACCCCCCAACATCTACTCAGGCCACAGCCTTCTGGGGGTAATTCAACACCCCAGATTCAGCCCGCCGCATTGTCGGGCGGAACAAATACAGGCATCCAACAACCTCAGGGGTCGCCGTCAGTCAGGGCTGACACACCACCCAACGACGGCCTGGTTTCAACATCGTCCCCCCAGACCCGTTTCTTGGCTACAGAAACGCGGAACAGTACCCCGCGCTTGGCCAGGGTGTCACCGCAAAGGCCTTCTTGGTCTCCGTCCATGAGTATACGCTCGCTCCCTGCCTCCTTCGACCGAGATTTACCGGAGCGACCATCCTTTGAAGCTGAGCCAGGCCACCAGCCCCCGAAGCTACTTCCTGAAGGTCGGCATGAGTTGCTACATACTTTGTTACAAAATCAAAGACTTGTGTTAGTGGGGCAAAACCTGGTGATAGAGAGCCAAAACACCCTTATTAATACCCTTACTAACGAATTGTACCGTATTTAATGTTTTAATAGACACAAAACGCCTTACTATTGTGGGTTGTTGGAAAAATAAAAAATAAATTAAAAAATGTCCTGACTTGGTAAAAGAACTCACAAACTAAAGGATTATGAACAAGCTAGGGCCCCAAAAAGACCTTCCCGAGAGAACATCCCCGGCCCTGTTGTGAACTCCTCTGATGTCCCAATGAACCTGGAACTATTACAAATGATAAATGATTTAAATAACCCCCAATTACCACCGATAGAATGTGAATTAACAGACTTACCGGTGAACCCCGACCTGTTACAGATGGTCAATGATCTAAATAACCACCTCCCACCGGTAGCGCTTATAGAGGTTCACCCCCTAGTTCACCCCGATTTGTTTGAAATGGTGGAGGCTTTGGAGGAGCTACCCCGACCAAATTCTGCCCCTATTATAAATGATTTGAGACAATTAGAACACAGGATGGCGGCAGAAGCAGCCATCACTATAGAGGAGGGTCTTGACATTAACCGGTTGGATATCTTTGAAGGACTTTTACAGGCTTTAAATGAGCCTCCTCAAAAAGGGGGTTTTGTAGATGTCAGCAGTGGGGGTGTTCGGAATGTGGAGGGTTCTGAGACTGATAAGGCTGTGGAGGACATGCTCTGTGAGAATGTAGGGGGTGAAGGCTTTGTTCAAAATGATGATGTGTCCAAGAGTACCAGTGATCCCGTGATTATAGATAGACCGGCCTATAACAATTTTGAAATGATTCAGCGTTTTAATTTTGCAGAACTTTTAAATTGTGACAATTATGCAGAAATATTTGTCAACATACACGAGGCCTTGCAGAAAATGCTTGAACAGGTTGCTGAAAGGGTCAGACCTCGAGATGTTGTACAGTTAGAACTCAGAGGGGATGATTTGTTTAGCAACCTATCTGTAATGCTGAGTGGAGATAATTTAGACGTCTGGCTAAAATCGAAGCGTTATTGCAAAGTAACGCAGCCATCTTAGCTGATGAAAGTCTGTCTCTGGTAATGAATGTGGTTCGTAACCCTGAGGGTGGGGCGCTTAGATGACTGTCGAAATGCTTGAAGAACGACATAATTAGGACCAAGCTCAGGCAATTAGTGGTGAGTTCCAGTGGGGACAATAAGCTCTGTTTTGCTTACAGTTTAATAAAACTACTCACCCCCGACATGCCTGAACCCCAAGCTCTGCAAGAGGCTTTAATGCTTCATCAGAGGGCCGGCTTAAACTCTCAACAGATGGTTGCCTTTTCAGACATCACCAAGTTTGAGGAGTTGTTGTCTTTAAAAATTGTTGTGTGGTACCGTTGTGAGGTAAAGGAAGTATTTGTGAAATTTCAGACACATCCTGAAACCCATACACAGACACTGTTTCTCTTCCTAAGTGATAGTCATTACTTTGGAATAAAGAGTTTGACGGCTTTTTTGGGTTGTTCGTATGTTTGTCATTGGTGTTATAAGGCCTTCAATGATAAGCTTAAGCACCGCTGTGACGGTTACTGTAACGTCTGTTTCAATCCGCAATGTCGTAAGGGTTTGGCCCCTACCATCCGATGTAAAGATTGCTTAAGGATTTGTCTCTCAGCGTTCTGTTTTTCCGAGCATAAGGTACAGAGGGCCGCTGCTGAGAGGGGTTAAAAAATGGAGTTATTGTGATCAAACTAAATGTTGCCCGCAGTGTTGCCTCCAGTACCGTTTTCATGAGGTTAAACCACACAAATGTCTGGAGCCGAGATGCAGGATCTGTAATGCTGATTTAACCCCGGGGTCCGAACACCAGTGCTTTATTCAGCCGGTTAAAAAGGAGCCGCCGCACAACTGGTATGTCTTTTTTGATTTTGAATGCCGGCAAGAAAACGGGGTCCACGTTGCTAATTATATACACTGTATTGACATGTTGGATCGTGAGTGGTCAGCTAGCGGTGAGAGTTGTGTCAGGGATTTCTTTACGCGGTATCGAGGTCCAAAATACCTCAATTACACATTTATTGCCCACAATGCTAAGGGTTATGATTCTTACATTTTGATGAAGTATCTGGTGGAAAATGGGGTGACCCCAAGAATAATAGCTCAGGGTAGCAAGATCATGTGTTTCACCGACGAAGCTTTCAACTAACGTTACATAGACTTGTTAAATTTCCTCCCCATGAAATTGAGCGCTTTGCCTAAGGCTCTGGGTTTTGAGGCTCAGAAGAAAGGTTGGTTCTGCCATTTTTTTAATACTAAGGACACTCAAAATTATCAAGGGTCCTACCCGCCCGCCTCTTATTATGGGGCTGATACTATGATGTCTCATGAGAGGGAGGAATTCTTTAAATGGTACAATACGGTTAAGTGAGGTGTTTTTGATTTCCGAGAAGAGATGGCCGCTTATTGTAAAAATGATGTGGTGATCCTTAAAGAAGCCTGTGTGCGTTTCTGCGCCGAGGTTATCAACACATCGGGTCTCAACCCTTTGCAAAGTGTGACCATAGCGTCTCTCTGCATGAAAATGTATCGGTCCAATTTCTTGCAGAAAAACACTATAGCGGTCACCACTTCTGACAACTATCGTGCTAGACAAAAGAACTTTTCGACTGTCTCCATACAGTGGGTGGAATACCTGAGTGCCCGGGATAACATCTTCATCAGACATGCTTTAAATCAAGGGGAAGTAAAAATGGGGCCTTACTACTTAGACGGTTTTAGCGACGTGTCCGGGCGGCGTACCGCTTATGAGTTTGCCGGTTGTATTTACCATGGCTGTCCTCAGTGCTTTGACCCAAACACCTTTAACCCCGTAACACTAAAACTCTGCGGTGATATGTACTATGATTTCCAGGAACGAATTGAAACTTTAAAAAACACCTATGGTTTGAAAGTGCTGGTGATTTGGGAACACGAGTGGACGACCCTGAAGCAACAGGATGCGGGGGTACAACGGTTTATGGAAACCTTGGACTTTCCTGAATGTCTAGAGCCCCGGGATGCGTTATTTGGGGGTTGTACCAATGCCCTCTGTTTACATTATGAGGTAAAGGAGGGTGAGAGAGTAGATTACTATGATTTCACCAGTCTGTACCCTTATGTCAACAAGACCAAAATGTACCCGGTGGGGCGTCCAACCATTGTTTATCGTGACTTTCTCGAAATCGGACATTACTTTAGTTTGATCAAAGTCACCATGTACCCTCCTCGCGAGCTGTTCTTACCCGTGTTGCCTTACAGGTGTTCGGGAAAATTGATGTTCCCTCTGTGTAGAACGTGTGTGGAAACTGAAAATCAAACTACCTCTTGTCTGCACAGTGATGAAGAGAGAGCGCTGACGGGTGTCTGGTGTAGCATTGAGCTTGACAAGGCGGTGGAGAAAGGTTACAGAGTCGGTAAGGTGTATGAGGTTTGGCATTTTTCTGAAAAAACTGATACTCTTTTTGCTGATTACATTATGATCCATCTGAAAGGGAAACAGGAGGCATCGGGCTATCCCTCATGGTGTGTTGACTCCGCGGCCAAAGAGCGATACGTTCAGCAATATTTTGAAAAGGAAGGGATCCGTCTAGAGCCGGGGAACATAACTGTAAACCCCGCCAAGAGACAAATGTCCAAACTGATTTTAAACAGTCTGTGGGGTAAGTTTGGGGAAAGAAATTACCGTCTAAACACAACCTTGATTAAAACCCCTGAACTGTTCATAGAATTTATGTTTTCCAAACAACATGCAGTATCACACTTTCAATTCTTAAATGACCACGTGGCACAGGTCCAGTGGAGGGCCCCTAAAGATTTCCCCACCAAACAGGGGAATGTTAATGTTTTCATAGCGGTTTTTACCACGGCTTACGCCCGGCTTGAACTGTACAACTTAATGGATCAGTTGCAGGAACGCACGCTCTATCATGATACTGACTCTGTAATCTTTGTCACCAGGCCAGGGGATTGGGTCCCTCCCCTCGGGGACTACCTTGGGGAGTTAACGAGCGAACTAGATCCTCAGGACCACATAGTGGAGTTTGTTTCAGGGGGTCCTAAGACTTACGCATACAGAACGGCTGCGGGTAAGACCTGTATGAAAGTTAAGGGTTTCACTCTGAACCATTGTAACAACAAGCTCATTAACATCAAGTCTCTGACGACCCTGGTAGAAAGTTTTTTAACCGAGAAAGACGCGCCTCCTCGTGAGATTATTACAGCCGGAAATCAGATCTATCGCAATAAAAAGGGGTACACGTTGGAAAATAGATCACTAAACAAACGATTCAGGGTGGTGTACAATAAAAGAGTGTTGAAGACTGATTATACCACTCTGCCTTATGGATATTAGCGGTGGTTTTGATAACAGACTTCAACACCCTTTCTCCTGTATTATAGCCGGTCCCTCCAATTCGGGGAAGAGCTATCTTATAAAGAACATCATAGAAGATGTGGACGCAACCGTGTCCCAAGCTCTTGACAACATAGTGTGGTGTTACTCTTGCTGGCAACCTCTCTACGATGATTTGGCTTCGGAAAAAAATAATCTGAAATTTGTGCAAGGTCTCCCCGCCTCGTTGTGTGGCGATGACTTGTTCCCGCCCGGTCAAACTAACCTAGTGATCCTTGATGACCAGATGGAGCAGGCCGGTGACAACAGTGAAGTGGAAAAAGCTTTCACAAAGTACACTCATCATAGGAATTAAAGTATTATTTATTTAGTTCAAAATCTATTTTTTCAAGGTAAAAAAAGCCGCACTATTAATTTAAATGCCAATTATATAATTCTTTTTAAAAACCCCAGAGATAAACTACAGGTCACCGTCTTGGCTCGTCAAATGTACCCTAACCAGACCAAGTTCTTTTTGGAGGCATTTGAGGATGCCACCAAAAAACCCTACGGGTACTTGATTGCGGACTTAAAAGCACAAACCCCAGAAGACTTTCGCCTCAGAACAGGTTTGTGCCCGCCCGATTGGCCGGCAGTCTATGTGCTAAAGAAAAGGAAATAAATAAGAATGTCTGTTCGGATTAAAAGAAATCTGCCGCTTTTGCAAATGTTATTTGAGAGGAGCCCGCGCCATAGGAAAGCTGTGCTGGCAGGGGCCCCCTCGGATTTGATCGAGACCCTGTGTGAAATAGCTTTTAACATCTTACGCGATAATATACCCCTAACCCCTTCTCAACATTCTAAACTCAAAAAACAAAAAGCGGTTATCAAGATCATCGCTAATAAGAAGTATTCTATTAAAAGAAAAAGAAAGAAGATTAATCAAACCGGGGGTTTTATAGGACCGCTGTTGAGCATAGCCGTGCCTTTCCTAACCAGTCTTCTAGCTTCCAGAGTGGGTTAATAATGGAATATGCTCAGAAAATGTTTTTGATCCCTCAGGAGCAGCTTGAGAAACTGAGAAAAAATGTTGTCGGGCCAGAGCCCATTAGACAAACGGCCGAAAACAACCTGGACTCTGAAATGAAAGCTATACAGGCCAGGGCCGATTTAAATCAGTATTCCAAAGCCCAGTTGTATACCAACACGTTACAGCGCTACCTCCGTCTGGTTAGACAGGGTGAAAAAGATCAAAACATTTTAACTTTAACCATGGCCTCTCAAGAAAATGGTTCTGGGGCTGATGCGGGGGGAACGGTTGATAAAGATGTTGCGGTGACCGAACCTGTTGAGAGTTCAGAGGGAGATGTTGTAACGGATGTTTTGAGAAACATGCCGGCCAGAAGCAAAAGACATGCAGAATATATCCTGCACAAAATGGTTCAGAAACCGCGGGTAACGGCTTGGAATGAACAGGGTGAATTTGTTTTTAAAGGACAACTGATCAAAGGTTCACACATGTTTGATTTGTTGAAGAGTGTCACTAGCACTAATAAGGTACCCGATAGTCGCCGACCTGTAGGCTGGAATGCTTTCCTACAGGCGATGGCCTGTCTGAACATGCCCCAATCAACAGTTCCTAACCAGGAAACGCGACAAAAAATCCGTCTGTGTAAAGAGGTGGAGCCTGATCTGACTCCGATATCTCATTACTCTGACCGTGCTGAGCGACCATCCTCAGGATCTATCCATCGTTGGGAAGCTTATTAATCTCATGTTTTTATTTGTCTCCCCTGTAAATAATGACCCGACAAACAATTTTTTATTTTTATTTTTTATTTTTCAAATGTTGTACATTTATTTATACCATAACCCCTGCTTTGTATAAGAATTGTGTTGAATAAAAACAAAACTAATGATTCAAAGGCTGTTTTCATTATTTTTTCACCTTAACACGCATGACATCTTTTAAAATCCTCACAAGAACACCCCATCTGTATACACGGCTGGCTAGGGTCGTAAGTCATTGTGTTATAAGGGGGGGTCCACAGTGTCCTGACAAACTCTGCCACTTTTTTATCATTTTGGCCTAAATCCTCACTGTACAAGGCCATAATATCGGGGTATGACCTTCCTTTAGATCTATGATATAAGAAAAACACACAGTGTTGACCACAAGTGAAGGTCTGAAGACTTTGTACTTGACGACCGCTGTAAATGGTTTCTTGACAGTTGTTGAGCAGAAAGTTATTGATCTTCCGAGGGAAAGGTCTGAAATCCGGGGGGTTTGCATAGGAATCAAAAAATTCACCACGGTGGTCCTCCCTTAGATAAATAGCCAGCCAATGTTCTCCGGGCATATTTTTAGGGTGTGTGTTGATTATGTACATTGCAGGTAAATTCTTGATCTTAAATTTAGGCAGCTGATCGCAGGCGTAGACTCCTTGAAACAGTTTCCGTGAGCCGGCCAGGGCATTCATGATGTGGTTGAGCTCTCTGGTGTTCATTTTAATAATAATCATACATAACGTTTCTCCTCTGATTCACCTCAATAATGTTGTCAAACACTGCATACACGACCATATTTACAGTGCGTGGTAGAGGCTGCTTGAAACGCATCTCCAAACGCATATTGCCCGTCTTCATCAGGGAAAAATGTTGTCCACACTCTTCGTCAGGGGTCAGGTTGAAACCGTACAGGGTGTAACCGCTGCAGTATTCCCGGCGATCGATCAGCAGAGTTTGATCCTTGAGATGGCGACCCGTAGCCAGTACTAGACTGTCATATTCACGAACCGCATTGCCGTTTTCAAAGTCAGGTTGAAAAGGTCTGGATGGAACCTGCACACCATCGACGTACAACGCTATAAATTCCGCGTTATAATGTTTAAAGTTAAAGGGGTTCTTGTTGTAAACCCCGGTAAATGCATCATTATCTTCGAGACCTATAATAACCTGTTTTGGGAGCTGTCCTAGAAACAGATTTTCCTGGTTCATCACCCGTGTCCCTGCGGGGATACTGTGGACTTTCATATAGACTCTTTCGATCGGGTACTTGGCGTTTGCCGTCATTAACGCCTGCGCGTGTCCTAGTTTAACCGCCGGGGAGACGGACACTTTTTTCACAAACAGCGAGGCCGATAATATGGTCAGTTTATATTTTTCAGTATCAGGGGTCATCAGACAAAAAGCACTTTTACTACGGATCATTTTAATTTTAATGTCTACCCCGTTGAGCATGAGTTTTTCTTGGAAAAATATGTCTGCATGGATATGCCCCATTAGCTCAAAGGTCCTCCCTTCTGTTGAAGAGGCCGTTCTTTTTTGCAAACCCTTATTGAGTCCCTCTGGATCCTTGTCGTCCATAGCTTCCGGGATGTCTTTGAAGAAAAGGCCGGGGCTGAACTGTTTGCTTAGGGTCTCCTCACTATAATTAAGTATACACTCCATCATGGCTCTATAGGGGTAAGTATTGCTGCTTTGACTAATGAGCCGATCTCCCAGGGTCACATTCACCTGTGTAAACATGGTGGCCACCGGGTAATTGATGACCCCATCGTTGGTCGTCTTCTCGATTGCATCGCCATCCTCATCAGTCACTTTACAGTTCATTAAAATAAATGTGTTATTCAAATCAATATAATCCTCGCCATTGCCAGCTATAAAAAACTCCAGAGGGGCCGTGTCTGAAATTGCAGAAAGAGGGGGAATCTCTACATATATGCTCTTATCTATACTCGTTTGAGTGTATGGAACTGTAAACAGATCCAGTTCTGATTTGACGCATTCTTCCGATAGACTGTGGACAAAAGACATGTTTAAAAGATGTATCCTGAGGCTCTATTTTTCTTTCTTTGAGACTTTCTTTTTGCAGGTTTTTTCTTGTGCTGCTTCCTTCTCCGAGTGTTTCCACGATATGTTGGAGAATGAGAGATTCTTCGTTTTTTGTTAGCCACGGATCTTTGTCGCCCCCTGGTGGACACATGCTGTTTCTTCTTTTACCCCCCCTCCTCGCCATTACCATGAGACCCGAACCCTCCTGATGCTCATGGCTAGCTGCCCGGTTCATAACATTGGTGAACACGTCACTAACAATATTTTTAGCCGCTGATTTCAAGTGGGGTCTGGCTATAGCAAAGCCTCTCTTAAGCAGGGGTATGGCCATTCTAAAGAGACCACGAAAGAGTCCTCCTAGACTGGCGCCATACATTGTGGGGGCTCCTACAATACCGGGCAAGCCGTTCCATCTTGCATCTTGTAATAATCCACATAGGCGCTAGGATCTACATAACCCCTCGAGGTAGCCATTTTAATAATGTACACACTGTTTCAGGGGTCGAAAATGTAGTTTGACATTAACTTTACCGATGCGGAAGGGTACGTTGATATTCTGATCCAATTTTACTTCGATCGTGATGTTGTCAAAGTGGGTCTTTGAGACTGGTACGTAGTGTGGTTTGTCATAAGTAATTGTGACCATGTCATTGCTTTTACCTTTAATAAGTACATTTCTCAAAAGGGGGACATAACTATCCCCGACCCTCTGGTGGGTTATGATATCCGTATACACATAAAGAGTGTAAAAGCCGCCCCACCACTTCTGAGAACCTGCTCTCTGTGTCAGAATAGAACCCAAATATACGCCCCAGTTGGCCGCTGGTTTGAATGCTAATACCTGGTTTTGACACCTTGTACACTCTGTTTTTAATAGGGTTGTAATATAGCTTGATGTTGGGGGTGCCTTCTGAGAACTGTTTATGCATCTCATCTAATATTTTATCCACATTGTCATAATAACCTCCTTGTATCGTGAATGTCCATTGACTCTTTTTAACATCATCAAAAATGGCGAAGGTGGCATCCTTATCTTGTAAAACAGCCCAAGTGTAAGGATACTGTATTTCCGCCAACCCCACTTCCCACGACACCCTTAGATCTATAGATTTTCCAAATTGTACCGTGTAACTGGATATTTCATTTTTAGGATATATATCGAGAGAGGCATTACTGGGTAGAGTCACGTAGAAGCCTCCTGATTCCATCTTGAGAATCGAAAGTAATGCCCCCAACACACCCGCGGGCATGTTGTTATAAGGATTGAATATCGCAAACCTGTTGTTCCGGGACCCAACTATTGAACTTTTCAGGCCATCCAAGCCATTTCATCAACACATATTTTTTCCGGTTCTGGGTTTTTTCAGCTAATATCTTTTCAACTCTGTATACACTGTCTTTACCCACAATAATTTTTTGTAACTCGGCTTCGTAAAACGTTCCTTCTATATCCTCCCTGTCATAGTCTTTTAACCGGTACACGGGGGGGTCTCTAGCCAACTGTTCGGTAACTGTAAAATATTCGTCAGAAAATGTTTGTTCATAACCTTTGGCAAAAGTACTCCTTAGCTTTGAAACGCGAACCACATCACCGATGTTGAACTAATAAGTAGTTTTTCCCTTCTTAATAAATGGTCCGTATAATTTTTTATAGACCTTAAAAGAATTACTTTGATCAACATCTATAGGCTTCATTTTAATACTGGTGTGATACCCTTGGTTGTAAGCATCGATAAAATCCTGAACTTTATCAAAATACTTGAACGTGTTGACCGCTGTAAAATATCTCCACATTTTGGTCTTTATGGTGCGGTTAAACCTCTCCACTACCGATGCCCTAAGCTCATTACCAGTGGTGAAATGATGTATTTTGTGTCTCTTCAGTAGATTCTGAAATTCTCTGTTGAGAAACTCTTTTCCTTTATCAGTCTGCAGTTTTTTAGGACATCGACCCTGGGACAATATATCCTCAAAGGCCCTTGTCACCGCCCGACCTGTTTTATTATGTAGAATGCGAGCCCAGGCATATTTTGATAACACATCGATACACATCAACATCAATTTGTGACCATTGTTATGTTTTGATAAATTTGACATATCGACTAGATCCATTTGCCATTGTGAATCTATGTCAGTTGCATATACGCGGTTTCTTTTAAAGTTAATCCTGAGAGGTTTATGTAAGGTATAGGCGTCTTGTTCCCGTAACCATTCTGAAACAACCACATCATTAACCTTCACTCCGGCCTCAGCGAGTCCTCTTTGAAAACCCTTCTTACCCGCCAAACCCCCAATCTTGGCTGGGTTGTAGTATAGTTCCTGCATTTGGGGAGCTTGCCGAGTCATTCTGTCAAATAACCACACAGACCCACACTATGCGCAAAGTTTTTATACAAGGTTTTTTATTCAACTTCAGGAGAGCAGATACCCCTTTTTAGACATTTGAGAAAAGTATAACATACACAACAATTTTTTCTACGGTCCAGACAAAAAGAAATCAGATGATTGGTTACTTGATCTATATCAACAAATATACCTGTTTCTTTATCTTGTAGGCACACACCTCAGTTACATATGTAAATAAAACAACAATATGACCTATTTTAAAAGTAAACAGAGGTGTATTAAACATGCTCAGTAAAAGGTCATACAGATGTTGATGAAATGGCCTAATATCATTCTTGGCCCCCTTGAGCCCTTCATCCCAGTGTTCGTACCCCCCGGTCTTTGTTACAGCAGCCATTCACTTTTCCAGGTTTGAAAGTTGATCCTCATCGATGGTTAAATCTGTAGAGAAAAGGCTCGCGTTGGCTACTTTTCTGTCAAGCACATGGTGTAATAGCGCTCTCAGGTTAGCTGCAGAGTGTTGATGACAGAACCAGTTGCAGAAGCAGTCCAGAACATTCCCCATGTTCAAAGTCCCTTAGTTCAGGTCAGAGTCTGAATCAGTGGCGTAGATGTCGAATTCTTCGTCGCTGCCCCCAGCTTTAACTTCTTTACGGAAGAAATAAGCTTTTAGCTTGCCAGCGGTTTTTCTACTCGGCTCATCCAGGTCATTGAGCAGCTGCCCAAGTTTCTCTATTATAAACGGCTCCTTTTTCAGCTCCAGCAAAATCTCATCTATGATTTTCTGGACTTGTCCCACAGTGACATGTATGTGGGAGTAAGAGAGCGCCTTGATTAGTGCCGGTTTCAGCCACGGTTTGTTCAGTCTTCTGTAAAACACATTGAAATAGAACAGGAAATAGTAACGGTCTGGTTCAAACAAACAACTGTGTCTCAACTGACTGGGGTGATTCACTTCACACCCCCGACAGACTTCTTTCAGAGCTCGGTCGATGAGAGCACTCAGAATATACACCAGGGTGCTTTTAACCACTCTGCTTACTTGGTCACATACCCCGGGCATAAATCCTGCGTCTTCATCACGCCCCCGGGACAGTCCGATGCTCATTGGGTCGCCTGGTGGTTTGTGGGGTGTTTCTCCATCCATTGGACTGACCCCCTCCTGAGACGCACAGACGGTAGACAGTTCGGCAAAATCGAGGCCCTCCATGAGCTCCAGAGGCTGGGGATCCCCGAGACTCATTTGGACATCCATCGCACCGCATGTTGTTTCGTCCTGAGGGACCGGGGTCTGAGGTCTTGGAGAGTAACCACAGTCAAAGGGTTCCAGAGTGTATACAAAATCTGGGGAATAGAACCAGGGGTGATCCCGGGTTTGAAGAGGCCTGTAGAGCCTGTCGACGTCCGCAGCTTTCGGGTAAGACATTCTCTTTAATTTTAAACCATGAATGAATTGTTGCACCTTTTATCCTATCTCTTCACTACGTCACGACACACCGCCCTCTTAGAAGAGAGTAGCCCCTGAGCCGTCAGACCCCCCTCCAAAACCCCACACGTCGTCTGTCGTAGTTCTGCAAGCTTTCCCATTCACACCTTTCAAAACCCTGAGTCGGAGACTCCATTTCGCATTCTCTTGGACCCTCTTGCAAGCCTTCTAGAGTCTTATCCACAAGCCCCAGATCTCTCCAGGCCATCACCTTCAACCAGTCCTCATAAGAGTATTCAATTACCGTCTCAAAAGGTTCCAACGTACCCTCCTTCTCTCCCAAAGCAAGAAGCTCCACTCCAACATAGCTGGGATCCCTTTTAAAGCGGTAACCCCGTCGAGCCCCCCAGAACAACACCCAGGAGCGTTCAATCTTCAAATTGGTGAGTACAGGAACCCTTGCCCGGGATTGTTTCTTGCGGGGTTTCATGTTGATGTCGCTGGACATGTTGAAGAAGCGGGATGTTTCAGAAGCTGAGAATTAAAGAGGTATTGCCTAAAAGAAGCGCGGGTTCTTAAATAGAGAGGAGAGTTTCGGGGCGTTGCCTTCAGAGGGGTGGGGGTATTTATGGGTGGCCTTGTTGTTCAGGGTTTTATGGGTGTACACTTTCTGACGGATATGAGGTAGGAATAATTAAGGAAATAACTCTACCTAAAATCACGCCCCCCAATTATGACGTAGGAATATTAATAAGCTTAGGGCATACGTCATAACAAAATAGGCCGCGCCCAAAAAACCCTACTATCTACTCTTATGTAGTTGAAGGCGCAGTATAGCTCTCATAGTCTGGTGGTGACGGAAGACCACCAGCCGTTTGAACAAGCCATTCAGCATCACCTTGTTGGGTTAAGTGCAGGCACTGTCAGAGCGCAGGGCGTCCTGCCTTTGAAAGAGTTTCCGAAGTGTCCTGATGTGCCCTTTAGCAATGCCAAACAGGTCTGTGAAAATGGCATCATTTCGCGGCACTTCAGACGCCATCTCACAGTCTAGCCGACCTGAAACGCCTGAGCCCGTTTTACCAGCAGGCTCCTACGGTAACCGTTTGAAGCAAGAGGTGGCGTTGTCAGTTTCCGTAGTGTAGCGGTTATCACATTCGCCTAACGCGCGAAAGGTCCCCGGTTCGAAACCGGGCGGAAACAGCCTGCTTTGGGCGGGCCCTTTTCGTCCTGCTTGCCCTCGTGGTTCCCCGCAGGCGGTGGGTGGCTTTTCTTCATTGGAGTGCCCGAAATCGGTGCTCTCAGAGCGTCCGTCCGTCGACAGGTTGAAATTGTAAACGCTGGTGTAGCCACTTTTAATTAAAATCTGATGATGATGATGATGATGTTGTTGTTGTTGTTGTTCTTGTTGTCGTCGTAGTCGCCGTCATTATTATTGTTAAAGTAAAGCAGTAGTTAGATTTGTTGCTACCGTAAGGTGTAGAAGGCACAATAGCTCTGATAGTCTGGTGGTGAAGGAAGACCACCAGACGTTTGAACAAGCCATTCAGCATCACCTTGTTGGGCTAAGTGCAGGCACTGTCAGAGCGCAGGGCGTCCTGCCTTTGAAAGAGTTTCCAAAGTGTCCTGATGTGCCCTTTAGCAATGCAATATAGGTCAGTGAAAATAGAAACCTTTATCTCACAGGCTGGCCCACGGGAAACGCCTGTGCGCGTTTTATCAGCCTGCTTCGATGGAAGCCATTCGAAACACCAGGACGGGTTGTTTTCCGTAGTGTAGTGGCTATCACGTTTGCCTCACACGCGAAAGGTCCCCGGTTCGAAACCGGGCGGAAACAACCCCCGGTGCACGCGTGCCAGTGCCATGTTACCCGTCGCCTTCTCTCTGCCCCAAGGCCGGCCGTCGTTTTCTCTTCCTCGGAGTGGCAAGAAATCCTGACCTTAAAAACAAACGATCGCAGAAGGGTAGCTTTGCGAGGCGCTGGAACTCACACTTTTAAAATCGATACATGTTGTAGCTGTTACAATACGACCGTAGCAGGATCAGCGACATTGCTGTTACTCTTATGTAGTCGAAGGCGCAGTATAGCTCTGATAGTCTGGTGGTGACGGAAGACCTCCAGCCGTTTGAACAAGCCATTCAGCATCACCTTGTTGGGCTAAGTGCAGGCACTGTCAGAGCGCAGGGCGACCTGCCTTTGATAGAGTTTCCTAAGTGTCCCGAAATCGGTGCACTCAGAGCGTCCGTCCGTCGACAGGTTGAAATTGTAAACGCTGGTGTAGCCACTTTTAATTAAAATATGATGATGATGATGATGATGTTGTTGTTCTTGTTCTTGTTCTTGTTGTTGTTGTTGTTCTTGTTTTTCTTGTTGTCGTCGTGGTCGCCGTCATTATTATTGTTAAAGTAAAGCAGTTGTTAGATTTGTAGCTACCGTAAGGTGTAGAAGGCACAATAGCTCTGTGATTGTCTGATGGTGGCACAAGACGAGCAGCAGCTGTTTGAACAAGCCATTGAGCATCACCATGTTGGGGTAAGTGTAAGTCTTGTCATAGCTCAGGGCGTTCTTCCTTTGAAAGAGTTTCCAAAGTGTCCTGATGTGCCCTTGAGCAATGCAAAATAGGTCAGTGAAAATAGAAACCTTTATCTCACAGGCTGGCCCACGGGAAACCCCTGTGCGCGTTTTACCAGCCGGCTTCGATGGGAGCCATTTGAAACACCAGGACGGGTCGGTTTCCGTAGTGTAGTGGCTATCACGTGCGCCTCACACGCGAAAGGTCCCTGGTTCGAAACCGGGCGGAAACAACCCGCGGTGCACGCGTGCCAGTGCCGTGTTACCCGTCGCCATCTCTCTGCTCCAAGGCCGGCCGTCGTTTTCTCTTCCTCGGAGTGGCAAGAAATCCTGACCTTGAGAACAAACGATCGCAGAAGGGTAGCTTTGTGAGGCACTGGAACTGACACTTTTAAAATCGATACATGTTGTTGCTGTTACAATACGACCGTAGCAGGATCGGCGACATTGCTGTTACTCTTATCTAGTTGAAGGCGCAGTATAGCTCTGATAGTCTGGTGGTGACGGAAGACCACCAGCCGTTTGAACAAGCCATTCAGCATCACCTTGTTGGGCTAAACGCAGGCACTGTCAGAGCGCAGGTCGTCCTGCCTTTGAAAGAGTTTCCGAAGTGTCCCGAAATCGGTGCACTCAGAGCGTCCGTCCGTCGACAGGTTGAAATTGTAAACGCTGGTGTAGCCACTTTTAATTAAAATCTGATGATGATGATGTTGTTGTTGTTATTCTTGTTGTCGTCGTAGTCGCCGTCATTATTAATGTTAAAGTAAAGCAGTAGTTAGATTTGTTGCTACCGTAAGGTGTAGAAGGCAAAATAGCTCTGATAGTCTGGTGGTGAAGGAAGACCACCAGACGTTTGAACAAGCCATTCAGCATCACCTTGTTGGGCTAAGTGCAGGCACTGTCAGAGCGCAGGGCGTCCTGCCTTTAAAAGAGTTTCCGAAGTGTCCTGATGTGCCCTTTAGCAATGCCAAACAGGTCAGTGAAAATGGCATCCTTTCGCCGCACTTCAGACGACATCTCACAGCCTAGCCGACCTGAAACACCTGAGCCCGTTTTACCAGCAGGCTTTAACGGTAACCATTTGAAGCAAGAGGCAGCGGTGTCAGTTTCCGTAGTGTAGCGGTTATCACGTTCGCCTAACGCGCGAAAGGTCCCCGGTTCGAAACCGGGCGGAAACAGCCTACTGTGGGCTGGCCCTTTTCGTCATGCTTGCCCTCGTGGTTCCCCGGAGGCGGTGGGTGTCTTTTCTTCATTGGAGTGCCCGTAATCGATGCACTCAGAGCGTCCGTCCGTCGACAGGTTGAAATTGTAAACGCTGGTGTAGCCACTTTTAATTAAAATCTGATGATGATGATGATGATGATGTTGTTGTTGTTGTTGTTGTTGTTGTTGTTCTTGTTGTCATCGTGGTCGCCGTCATTATTATTGTTAAAGTAAAGCAGTAGTTAGATTTGTTGCTACCGTAAGGTGTAGAAGACAACAGTAGGTATGGCGTGTGATATCAAAACATTCAGAATACTTTTAACCTATATAATTTATAAGCTTTGTAAAATAAACCCAAATATCTCTTTTGCGGGGATAAACGCTGTTCTGAGTAGTTTGTGACTTGTTTAATACCAAACAAAGCATCGCTATAAAAAATAAATAAAAAAATCACTGTAAAAGCGCTAGTTATTTTTGATCTTTATAGTTATTTTCTAGGCTCAGGTTGTTTTTTAGCGCTTATAAAGGCCTGAAATATTCTTAGTGGTTGTTGACTATAGGTCTTGATGCTTAAAAATGTTTTTTTGAGAGACCAAAAGGTTCTAATAAAAGTTTAGAGTAGAGAGGAGAGAGATCGTCTCCATCTTGGTTTCTATTTGAAATTTGATGCAGTGTCATTTTATTGGTTGGTTTTGATATGTTAATTGGTAACAGGGTGGCACAAAGGCCAGACCAGAACAATGCCTTACAAGCAGATCCGGCATGTGGCCATCAGTATAAGTATGAAGGTCTGGTCTTCAGCTCGACAGACTCACACTGACCTTTCGATTTAAGACTAAAGATCAACAATGTCCGGAAACAACATCAGCGATTCGATTTAAACGAGTTTTTAGGCAAGTCTTCAGATTATTTTCATTGACTCAGAGCGTGTTGTGTGCATGTATTGTAAATAAGGCTATAACATCTGTTTTAAGTTCTGTAAAATTATTTTTCAGCCAGTCAACAGGAGTTAATTCCCAACGCTGAGGAGATCATCTGGAACAACGACGGTAAGATTTTTGTGTTTGCGCTCATGGGTTCTTATGCATGGGTGTGTGTGGTTTTGAAGCGGCTCATTAGAGTTATGAAAACGTTTTAATATATATTAATGCCGGTCTCTTTAATTACACAGAAACTATCGAAAGGCCTGTGATTAATGTCTCCGAGGATCGACCAAGAGAAGTGGTTGTCCCTAGACAGGCTGTCTGCCGACCGGGTAAGAACTAAACCCCTGTTTGTTTGTATAACGTTTCTGTAAGATGTTTGAGTCCAGTTTTGTTAATTTAAAAAAATTATCCTGTCTAACAGTATTAAGAAACGTGGTTCGAGACAACGAAAGGCCTTCCACATCGAGGGCTTGTTTCGTTTTACCTTCGAGAACCGTAACCTTTCAAGAATCTGAAAGGCCGTCAGCCCCGGTATCTGATAGCTGTGAGTATATATCTGCAGCCTGTAAGAGGTTAAAGCTTTTTATAAAGCGGTGTGGTTAAAGGTTAAACATGTCTCTTACCTTCACAGCGGTGCAAAAAGCTAAACCAGCCGAAAAACATAAGAAACGATTATTCTGTGGAGGTAAGTAAGATCTTTCAAACTTTAATGTTTTTAAAAGGGCTTTTTTGCCCGTTGAGGGCTAATATTTAAGCGATGGGTGACCGTTTCCTGTAGGGCGGGGGGTTCTGGGAAAGATCTTTAGAAGTCCGGACAGGTCTAGGCTTGTTTCTGGGGAACGTGTTTAGAAATGACCGATTGCTGTACCGTCTGGTTAGGAAGTAAAGCCGTCCGAAAGGGTTTAGTAAGTTGTTTGGCTTATATCCCGCTATTATACTTCTGTTTTAAAGTGGTTGTAGGAAAAGGCTTGAAGGTGTTCATTGTATTTAATATTTAAACAGATCGTGAAAACGTTTGTGAAACAGGAAGTCCCGGGATCAGGAAGCGTTTACACTTGGAAGGTTCGATTAAAAATGAAATGTTGTTGTGTGTGTGTGTGTTTTATTAACAATATTACAGTTTTTAAAGAAACATTTAAGAAACAGTTTATTTACAGCGGCTTCTCTGTTTTACATTTATTATCAAGTCCTAATAAATATATTGTCTGTAAATAATAAGGCGTTGTAGTGAATGTCTAAGGCTATTTTCAAAGGTCTAAAAAAGCTAAAGGTTTTGAATGTCCTGGACATGTTGTTTTAAGTTTGATTTCTGTCACCGTTTAAAGATGTAAATGTAATGTATATTTTTATTCTTCCCAAGACTCTTGGGATAGTCATTCTGTGAATGAGCTATTGAGGACAATTACCCCGTCTAAGTGGGATCAAACATCTTCCCCGGTGAGATCACCGAGAGGATCCCCCACGGTGGTCTTGGAGACCCCCCAACATCTACTCAGGCCACAGCCTTCTGGGAGTAATTCAACACCCCAGATTCAGCCCGCCGCATTGTCGGGCGGAACAAATACAGGCATCCAACAACCTCAGGGGTCGCCGTCAGTCAGGGCTGACACACCACCCAACGACGGCCTGGTTTCAACATCGTCCCCCCAGACCCGTTTCTTGGCTACAGAAACGCGGAACAGTACCCCGCGCTTGGCCAGGGTGTCACCGCAAAGGCCTTCTTGGTCTCCGTCCATGAGTATACGCTCGCTCCCTGCCTCCTTCGACCGAGATTTACCGGAGCGACCATCCTTTGAAGCTGAGCCAGGCCACCAGCCCCCGGAGCTACATCCTGAAGGTCGGCATGAGTTGCTACATACTTTGTTACAAAATCAAAGACTTGTGTTAGTGGGGCAAAACCTGGTGATAGAGAGCCAAAACATCCTTGTTAATACCCTTACTAACGAATTGTACCGTATTTAATGTTTTAATAGACACAAAACGCCTTACTATTGTGGGTTGTTGGAAAAATAAAAAATAAATTAAAAAATGTCCTGACTTGGTAAAAGAACTCACAAACTAAAGGATTATGAACAAGCTAGGGCCCCAAAAAGACCTTCCCGAGAGAACATCCCCGGCCCTGTTGTGAACTCCTCTGATGTCCCAATGAACCTGGAACTATTACAAATGATAAATGATTTAAATAACCCCCAATTACCACCGATAGAATGTGAATTAACAGACTTACCGGTGAACCCCGACCTGTTACAGATGGTCAATGATCTAAATAACCACCTCCCACCGGTAGCGCTTATAGAGGTTCACCCCCTAGTTCACCCCGATTTGTTTGAAATGGTGGAGGCTTTGGAGGAGCTACCCCGACCAAATTCTGCCCCTATTATAAATGATTTGAGACAATTAGAACACAGGATGGCGGCAGAAGCAGCCATCACTATAGAGGAGGGTCTTGACATTAACCGGTTGGATATCTTTGAAGGACTTTTACAGGCTTTAAATGAGCCTCCTCAAAAAGGGGGTTTTGTAGATGTCAGCAGTGGGGGTGTTCGGAATGTGGAGGGTTCTGAGACTGATAAGGCTGTGGAGGACATGCTCTGTGAGAATGTAGGGGGTGAAGGCTTTGTTCAAAATGATGATGTGTCCAAAAGTACCAGTGATCCCGTGATTATAGATAGACCGGCCTATAACAATTTTGAAATGATTCAGCGTTTTAATTTTGCAGAACTTTTAAATTGTGACAATTATGCAGAAATATTTGTCAACATACACGAGGCCTTGCAGAAAATGCTTGAACAGGTTGCTGAAAGGGTCAGACCTCGAGATGTTGTACAGTTAGAACTCAGAGGGGATGATTTGTTTAGCAACCTATCTGTAATGCTGAGTGGAGATAATTTAGATGTCTGGCTAAAATCGAAGCGTTATTGCAAAGTAACGCAGCCATCTTAGCTGATGAAAGTCTGTCTCTGGTAATGAATGTGGTTCGTAACCCTGAGGGTGGGGCGCTTAGAAGACTGTCGAAATGCTTGAAGAACGACATAATTAGGACCAAGCTCAGGCAATTAGTGGTGAGATCCAGTGGGGACAATAAGCTCTGTTTTGCTTACAGTTTAATAAAACTACTCACCCCCGACATGCCTGAACCCCAAGCTCTGCAAGAGGCTTTAATGCTTCATCAGAGGGCCGGCTTAAACTCTCAACAGATGGTTGCCTTTTCAGACATCACCAAGTTTGAGGAGTTGTTGTCTTTAAAAATTGTTGTGTGGTACCGTTGTGAGGTAAAGGAAGTATTTGTGAAATTTCAGACACATCCTGAAACCCATACACAGACACTGTTTCTCTTCCTAAGTGATAGTCATTACTTTGGAATAAAGAGTTTGACGGCTTTTTTGGGTTGTTCGTATGTTTGTCATTGGTGTTATAAGGCCTTCAATGATAAGCTTAAGCACCGATGTGACGGTTACTGTAATGTCTGTTTCAATCCGCAATGTCGTAAGGGTTTGGCCCCTACCATCCGATGTAAAGATTGCTTAAGGATTTGTCTCTCAGCGTTCTGTTTTTCCGAACATAAGGTACAGAGGGCCGCTGCTGAGAGGGGTTAAAAAATGGAGTTATTGTGATCAAACTAAATGTTGCCCGCAGTGTTGCCTCCAGTACCGTTTTCATGAGGTTAAACCACACAAATGTCTGGAGCCGAGATGCAGGATCTGTAATGCTGATTTAACCCCGGGGTCCGAACACCAGTGCTTTATTCAGCCGGTTAAAAAGGAGCCGCCGCACAACTGGTATGTCTTTTTTGATTTTGAATGCCGGCAAGAAAACGGGGTCCACGTTGCTAATTATATACACTGTATTGACATGTTGGATCGTGAGTGGTCAGCTAGCGGTGAGAGTTGTGTCAGGGATTTCTTTACGCGGTATCGAGGTCCAAAATACCTCAATTACACATTTATTGCCCACAATGCTAAGGGTTATGATTCTTACATTTTGATGAAGTATCTGGTGGAAAATGGGGTGACCCCAAAAATAATAGCTCAGGGTAGCAAGATCATGTGTTTCACCGACGAAGCTTTCAACTAACGTTACATAGACTTGTTAAATTTCCTCCCCATGAAATTGAGCGCTTTGCCTAAGGCTCTGGGTTTTGAGGCTCAGAAGAAAGGTTGGTTCTGCCATTTTTTTAATACTAAGGACACTCAAAATTATCAAGGGTCCTACCCGCCCGCCTCTTATTATGGGGTTGATACTATGATGTCTCATGAGAGGGAGGAATTCTTTAAATGGTACAATACGGTTAAGGGAGGTGTTTTTGATTTCCGAGAAGAGATGGCCGCTTATTGTAAAAATGATGTGGTGATCCTTAAAGAAGCCTGTGTGCGTTTCTGCGCCGAGGTTATCAACACATCGGGTCTCAACCCTTTGCAAAGTGTGACCATAGCGTCTCTCTGCATGAAAATGTATCGGTCCAATTTCTTGCAGAAAAACACTATAGCGGTCACCACTTCTGACAACTATCGTGCTAGACAAAAGAACTTTTCGACTGTCTCCATACAGTGGGTGGAATACCTGAGTGCCCGGGATAACATCTTCATCAGACATGCTTTAAATCAAGGGGAAGTAAAAATGGGGCCTTACTACTTAGACGGTTTTAGCGACGTGTCCGGGCGGCGTACCGCTTATGAGTTTGCCGGTTGTATTTACCATGGCTGTCCTCAGTGCTTCGACCCAAACACCTTTAACCCCGTAACACTAAAACTCTGCGGTGATATGTACTATGATTTCCAGAAACGAATTGAAACTTTAAAAAACACCTATGGTTTGAACATGCTGGTGATTTGGGAACACGAGTGGACGACCCTGAAGCAACAGGATGCGGGGGTATAACGGTTTATGGAAACCTTGGACTTTCCTGAATGTCTAGAGCCCCGGGATGCGTTATTTGGGGGTTGTACCAATGCCCTCTGTTTACATTATGAGGTAAAGGAGGGTGAGAGAGTAGATTACTATGATTTCACCAGTCTGTACCCTTATGTCAACAAGACCAAAATGTACCCGGTGGGGCGTCCAACCATTGTTTATCGTGACTTTCTCGAAATCGGACATTACTTTCGTTTGATCAAAGTCACCATGTACCCTCCTCGCGAGCTGTTCTTACCCGTGTTGCCTTACAGGTGTTCGGGAAAATTGATGTTCCCACTTTGTAGAACGTGTGTGGAAACTGAAAATCAAACTACCTCTTGTCTGCACAGTGATGAAGAGAGAGCGCTGACGGGTGTCTGGTGTAGCATTGAGCTTGACAAGGCGGTGGAGAAAGGTTACAGAGTCGGTAAGGTGTATGAGGTTTGGCATTTTTCTGAAAAAACTGATACTCTTTTTGCTGATTACATTATGACCCATCTGAAAGGGAAACAGGAGGCATCGGGCTATCCCTCATGGTGTGTTGACTCCGCGGCCAAAGAGCGATACGTTCAGCAATATTTTGAAAAGGAAGGGATCCGTCTAGAGCCGGGGAACATAACTGTAAACCCCGCCAAGAGACAAATGTCCAAACTGATTTTAAACAGTCTGTGGGGTAAGTTTGGGGAAAGAAATTACCGTCTAAACACAACCTTGATTAAAACCCCTGAACTGTTCATAGAATTTATGTTTTCCAAACAACATGCAGTATCACACTTTCAATTCTTAAATGACCACGTGGCACAGGTCCAGTGGAGGGCCCCTAAAGATTTCCCCACCAAACAGGGGAACGTTAATGTTTTCATAGCGGTTTTTACCACGGCTTACGCCCGGCTTGAACTGTACAACTTAATGGATCAGTTGCAGGAACGCACGCTCTATCATGATACTGACTCTGTAATCTTTGTCACCAGGCCAGGGGATTGGGTCCCTCCCCTCGGGGACTACCTTGGGGAGTTAACGAGCGAACTAGATCCTCAGGACCACATAGTGGAGTTTGTTTCAGGGGGTCCTAAGACTTACGCATACAGAACGGCTGCGGGTAAGACCTGTATGAAAGTTAAGGGTTTCACTCTGAACCATTGTAACAACAAGCTCATTAACATCAAGTCTCTGACGACCCTGGTAGAAAGTTATGTAACGAGAAAGACGCGCCTCCTCGTGAGATTATTACAGCCGGAAATCAGATCTATCGCAATAAAAAGGGGTACACGTTGGAAAATAGATCACTAAACAAACGGTTCAGAGTGGTGTACAATAAAAGAGTGTTGAAGACTGATTATACCACTCTGCCTTATGGATATTAGCGGTGGTTTTGATAACAGACTTCAACACCCTTTCTCCTGTATTATAGCCGGTCCCTCCAATTCGGGGCAGAGCTATCTTATAAAGAACATCATAGAAGATGTGGACGCAACCGTGTCCCAAGCTCTTGACAACATAGTGTGGTGTTACTCTTGCTGGCAACCTCTCTACGATGATTTGGCTTCGAAAAAAAATAATCTGAAATTTGTGCAAGGTCTCCCCGCCTCGTTGTGTGGTGATGACTTGTTCCAGCCCGGTCAAACTAACCTAGTGATCCTTGATGACCTGATGGAGCAGGCCGGTGACAACAGTGAAGTGGAAAAAGCTTTCACAAAGTACACTCATCATAGGAATTTAAGTATTATTTATTTAGTTCAAAATCTATTTTTTCAAGGTAAAAAAAGCCGCACTATTAATTTATATGCCAATGATATAATTATTTTTAAAAACCCCAGAGATAAACTACAGGTCACCGTCTTGGCTCGTCAAATGTACCCTAACCAGACCAAGTTCTCTTTGGAGGCATTTGAGGATGCCACCAAAAAACCCTACGGGTACTTGATTGCGGACTTAAAAGCACAAACCCCAGAAGACTTTCGCCTCAGAACAGGTTTGTGCCCGCCCGATTGGCCGGCAGTGTATGTGCTAAAGAAAAGGAAATAAATAAGAATGTCTGTTCGGATTAAAAGAAATCTGCCGCTTTTGCAAATGTTATTTGAGAGGAGCCCGCGCCATAGGAAAGCTGTGCTGGCAGGGGCCCCCTCGGATTTGATCGAGACCCTGTGTGAAATAGCTTTTAACATCTTACGCGGTAATATACCCCTAACCCCTTCTCAACATTCTAAACTCAAAAAACAAAAAGCGGTTATCAAGATCATCGCTAATAAGAAGTATTCTATTAAAAGAAAAAGAAAGAAGATTAATCAAACCGGGGGTTTTATAGGACCGCTGTTGAGCATAGCCGTGCCTTTCCTAACCAGTCTTCTAGCTTCCAGAGTGGGTTAATAATGGAATATGCTCAGAAAATGTTTTTGATCCCTCAGGAGCAGCTTGAGAAACTGAGAAAAAATGTTGTCGGGCCAGAGCCCATTAGACAAATGGCCGAAAACAACCTGGACTCTGAAATGAAAGCTATACAGGCCAGGGCCGATTTAAATCAGTATTCCAAAGCCCAGTTGTATACCAACACGTTACAGCGCTACCTCCGTCTGGTTAGACAGGGTGAAAAAGATCAAAACATTTTAACTTTAACCATGGCCTCTCAAGAAAATGGTTCTGGGGCTGATGCGGGGGGTACGGTTGATAAAGATGTTGCGGTGACCGAACCTGTTGAGAGTTCAGAGGGAGATGTTGTAACGGATGTTTTGAGAAACATGCCGGCCAGAAGCAAAAGACATGCAGAATATATCCTGCACAAAATGGTTCAGAAACCGCGGGTAACGGCTTGGAATGAACAGGGTGAATTTGTTTTTAAAGGACAACTGATCAAAGGTTCACACATGTTTGATTTGTTGAAGAGTGTCACTAGCACTAATAAGGTACCCGATAGTCGCCGACCTGTAGGCTGGAATGCTTTCCTACAGGCGATGGCCTGTCTGAACATGCCCCAATCAACAGTTCCTAACCAGGAAACGCGACAAAAAATCCGTCTGTGTAAAGAGGTGGAGCCTGATCTGACTCCGATATCTCATTACTCTGACCGTGCTGAGCGACCATCCTCAGGATCTATCCATCGTTGGGAAGCTTATTAATCTCATGTTTTTATTTGTCTCCCCTGTAAATAATGTCTCGACAAACATTTTTTTTTTTTTATTTTTTTTTTTTCAAATGTTGTACATTTATTTATACCATAACCCCTGCTTTGTATAAGAATTGTGTTGAATAAAAACAAAACTAATGATTCAAAGGCTGTTTTCATTATTTTTTCACCTTAACACGCATGACATCTTTTAAAATCCTCACAAGAACACCCCATCTGTATACACGGCTGGCTAGGGTCGTAAGTCATTGTGTTATAAGGGGGGGTCCACAGTGTCCTGACAAACTCTGCCACTTTTTTATCATTTTGGCCTAAATCCTCACTGTACAAGGCCATAATATCGGGGTATGACCTTCCTTTAGATCTATGATATAAGAAAAACACACAGTGTTGACCACAAGTGAAGGTCTGAAGACTTTGTACTTGACGACCGCTGTAAATGGTTTCTTGACAGTTGTTGAGCAGAAAGTTATTGATCTTCCGAGGGAAAGGTCTGAAATCCGGGGGGTTTGCATAGGAATCAAAAAATTCACCACGGTGGTCCTCCCTTAGATAAATAGCCAGCCAATGTTCTCCGGGCATATTTTTAGGGTGTGTGTTGATTATGTACATTGCAGGTAAATTCTTGATCTTAAATTTAGGCAGCTGATCGCAGGCGTAGACTCCTTGAAACAGTTTCCGTGAGCCGGCCAGGGCATTCATGATGTGGTTGAGCTCTCTGGTGTTCATTTTAATAATAATCATACATAACGTTTCTCCTCTGATTCACCTCAATAATGTTGTCAAACACTGCATACACGACCATATTTACAGTGCGTGGTAGAGGCTGCTTGAAACGCATCTCCAAACGCATATTGCCCGTCTTCATCAGTGAAAAATGTTGTCCACACTCTTCGTCAGGGGTCAGGTTGAAACCGTACAGGGTGTAACCGCTGCAGTATTCCCGGCGATCGATCAGCAGAGTTTGATCCTTGAGATGGCGACCCGTAGCCAGTACTAGACTGTCATATTCACGAACCGCATTGCCGATTTCAAAGTCAGGTTGAAAAGGTCTGGATGGAACCTGCACACCATCGACGTACAACGCTATAAATTCCGCGTTATAATGTTTAAAGTTAAAGGGGTTCTTGTTGTAAACCCCGGTAAATGCATCATTATCTTCGAGACCTATAATAACCTGTTTTGGGAGCTGTCCTAGAAACAGATTTTCCTGGTTCATCACCCGTGTCCCTGCGGGGATACTGTGGACTTTCATATAGACTCTTTCAATCGGGTACTTGGCGTTTGCCGTCATTAACGCCTGCGCGTGTCCTAGTTTAACCGCCGGGGAGACGGACACTTTTTTCACAAACAGCGAGGCCGATAATATGGTCAGTTTATATTTTTCAGTATCAGGGGTCATCAGACAAAAAGCACTTTTACTACGGATCATTTTAATTTTAATGTCTACCCCGTTGAGCATGAGTTTTTCTTGGAAAAATATGTCTGCATGGATATGCCCCATTAGCTCAAAGGTCCTCCCTTCTGTTGAAAAGGCCGTTCTTTTTTGCAAACCCTTATTGAGTCCCTCTGGATCCTTGTCGTCCATAGCTTCCGGAATGTCTTTGAAGAAAAGGCCGGGGCTGAACTGTTTGCTTAGGGTCTCCTCACTATAATTAAGTATACACTCCATCATGGCTCTATAGGGGTAAGTATTGCTGCTTTGACTAATGAGCCGATCTCCCAGGGTCACATCCACCTGTGAAAACATGGTGGCCACCGGGTAATTGATGACCCCATCGTTGGTCGTCTTCTCGATTGCATCGCCATCCTCATCAGTCACTTTACAGTTCATTAAAATAAATGTGTTATTCAAATCAATATAATCCTCGCCATTGCCAGCTATAAAAAACTCCAGAGGGGCCGTGTCTGAAATTGCAGAAAGAGGGGGAATCTCTACATATATGCTCTTATCTATACTCGTTTGAGTGTATGGAACTGTAAACAGATCCAGTTCTGATTTGACGCATTCTTCCGATAGACTGTGGACAAAAGACATGTTTAAAAGATGTATCCTGAGGCTCTATTTTTCTTTCTTTGATACTTTCTTTATGCAGGTTTTTTCTTGTGCTGCTTCCTTCTCCGAGTGTTTCCACGATATGTTGGAGAATGAGAGATTCTTCGTTTTTTGTTAGCCACGGATCTTTGTCGCCCCCTGGTGGACACATGCTGTTTCTTCTTTTACCCCCCCTCCTCGCCATTACCATGAGACCCGAACCCTCCTGATGCTCATGGCTAGCTGCCCGGTTCATAACATTGGTGAACACGTCACTAACAATATTTTTAGCCGCTGATTTCAAGTGGGGTCTGGCTATAGCAAAGCCTCTCTTAAGCAGGGGTATGGCCATTCTAAAGAGACCACGAAAGAGTCCTCCTCGACCGGCGCCATACATTGTGGGGGCTCCTACAATACCGGGCAAGCCGTTCCATCTTGCATCTTGTAATAATCCACATAGGCGCTAGGATCTACATAACCCCTCGAGGTAGCCATTTTAATAATGTACACACTGTTTCAGGGGTCGAAAATGTAGTTTGACATTAACTTTACCGAAGCGGAAGGGTACGTTGATATTCTGATCCGATTATACTTCGATCGTGATGTTGTCAAAGTGGGTCTTTGAGACTGGTACGTAGTGTGGTTTGTCATAAGTAATTGTGACCATGTCATTGCTTTTACCTTTAATAAGTACATTTCTCAAAAGGGGGACATAACTATCCCCGACCCTCTGGTGGGTTATGATATCCGTATACACATAAAGAGTGTAAAAGCCGCCCCACCACTTCTGAGAACCTGCTCTCTGTGTCAGAATAGAACCCAAATATACGCCCCAGTTGGCCGCTGGTTTGAATGCTAATACCTGGTTTTGACACCTTGTACACTCTGTTTTTAATAGGGTTGTAATATAGCTTGATGTTGGGGGTGCCTTCTGAGAACTGTTTATGCATCTCATCTAATATTTTATCCACATTGTCATAATAACCTCCTTGTATCGTGAATGTCCATTGACTCTTTTTAACATCATCAAAAATGGCAAAGGTGGCATCCGTATCTTGTAAAACAGCCCAAGTGTAAGGATACTGTATTTCCGCCAACCCCACTTCCCACGACCCCCTTAGATCTATAGATTTTCCAAATTGTACCGTGTAACTGGATATTTCATTTTTAGGATATATATCGAGAGAGGCATTACTGGGTAGAGTCACGTAGAAGCCTCCTGATTCCATCTTGAGAATCGAAAGTAATGCCCCCAACACACCCGCGGGCATGTTGTTATAAGGATTGAATATCGCAAACCTGTTGTTCCGGGACCCAACTATTGAACTTTTCAGGCCATCCAAGCCATTTCATCAACACATATTTTTTCCGGTTCTGGGTTTTTTCAGCTAATATCTTTTCAACTCTGTATACACTGTCTTTACCCACAATAATTTTTTGTAACTTGGCTTCGTAAAACGTTCCTTCTATATCCTCCCTGTCATAGTCTTTTAACCGGTACACGGGGGGGTCTCTAGCCAACTGTTCGGTAATTGTAAAATATTCGTCAGAAAATGTTTCTTCATAACCTTTGGCAAAAGTACTCCTTAGCTTTGAAACGCGAACCACATCACCGATGTTGAACTAATAAGTAGTTTTTCCCTTCTTAATAAATGGTCCGTATAATTTTTTATAGACCTTAAAAGAATTACTTTGATCAACATCTAAAGGCTTCATTTTAATACTGGTGTGATACCCTTGGTTGTAAGCATCGATAAAATCCTGAACTTTATCAAAATACTTGAACGTGTTGACCGCTGTAAAATATCTCCACATTTTGGTCTTTATGGTGCGGTTAAACCTCTCCAATACCGATGCCCTAAGCTCATTACCGGTGGTGAAATGATGTATTTTGTGTCTCTTCAGTAGATTCTGAAATTCTCTCTTGAGAAACTCTTTTCCTTTATCAGTCTGCAGTTTTTTAGGACATCGACCCTGGGACAATATATCCTCAAAGGCCCTTGTCACCGCCCGACCTGTTTTATTATGTAGAATGCGAGCCCAGGCATATTTTGATAACACATCGATACACATCAACATCAATTTGTGACCATTGTTATGTTTTGATAAATTTGACATATCGACTAGATCCATTTGCCATTGTGAATCTATGTCAGTTGCATATACGCGGTTTCTTTTAAAGTTAATCCTGAGAGGTTTATGTAAGGTATAGGCGTCTTGTTCCCGTAACCATTCTGAAACAACCACATCATTAACCTTCACTCCGGCCTCAGCGAGTCCTCTTTGAAAACCCTTCTTACCTGCCAAACCCCCAATCTTGGCTGGGTTGTAGTATAGTTCCTGCATTTGGGGAGCTTGCCGAGTCATTCTGTCAAATAACCACACAGACCCACACTATGCGCAAAGTTTTTATACAAGGTTTTTTATTCAACTTCAGGAGAGCAGATACCCCTTTTTAGACATTTGAGAAAAGTATAACATACACAACAATTTTTTCTACGGTCCAGACAAAAAGAAATCAGATGATTGGTTACTTGATCTATATCAACAAATATACCTGTTTCTTTATCTTGTAGGCACACACCTCAGTTACATATGTAAATAAAACAACAATATGACCTATTTTAAAAGTAAATAGAGGTGTATTAAACATGCTCAGTAAAAGGTCATACAGATGTTGATGAAATGGCCTAATATCATTCTTGGCCCCCTTGAGCGCTTCATCCCAGTGTTCGTACCCCCCGGTCTTTGTTACAGCAGCCATTAACTTTTCCAGGTTTGAAAGTTGATCCTCATCGATGGTTAAATCTGTAGAGAAAAGGCTCGCGTTGGCTACTTTTCTGTCAAGCACATGGTGTAATAGCGCTCTCAGGTTAGCTGCAGAGTGTTGATGACAGAACCAGTTGCAGAAGCAGTCCAGAACATTCCCCATGTTCAAAGTCCCTTAGTTCAGGTCAGAGTCTGAATCAGTGGCGTAGATGTCGAATTCTTCGTCGCTGCCCCCAGCTTTAACTTCTTTACGGAAGAAATAAGCTTTTAGCTTGCCAGCGGTTTTTCTACTCGGCTCATCCAGGTCATTGAGCAGCTGCCCAAGTTTCTCTATTATAAACGGCTCCTTTTTCAGCTCCAGCAAAATCTCATCTATGATTTTCTGGACTTGTCCCACAGTGACATGTATGTGGGAGTAAGAGAGCGCCTTGATTAGTGCCGGTTTCAGCCACGGTTTGTTCAGTCTTCTGTAAAACACGTTGAAATAGAACAGGAAATAGTAACGGTCTGGTTCAAACAAACAACTGTGTCTCAACTGACTGGGGTGATTCACTTCACACCCCCGACAGACTTCTTTCAGAGCTCGGTCGATGAGAGCACTCAGAATATACACCAGGGTGCTTTTAACCACTCTGCTTACTTGGTCACATACCCCGGGCAAAAATCCTGCGTCTTCATCACGCCCCCGGGACAGTCCGATGCTCATTGGGTCGCCTGGTGGTTTGTGGGGTGTTTCTCCATCCATTGGACTGACCCCCTCCTGAGACGCACAGACGGTAGACAGTTCGGCAAAATCGAGGCCCTCCATGAGCTCCAGAGGCTGGGGATCCCCGAGACTCATTTGGACATCCATCGCACCGCATGTTGTTTCGTCCTGAGGGACCGGGGTCTGAGGTCTTGGAGAGTAACCACAGTCAAAGGGTTCCAGAGTGTATACAAAATCTGGGGAATAGAACCAGGGGTGATCCCGGGTTTGAAGAGGCCTGTAGAGCCTGTCGACGTCCGCAGCTTTCGGGTAAGACATTCTCTTTAATTTTAAACCATGAATGAATTGTTGCACCTTTTATCCTATCTCTTCACTACGTCACGACACACCGCCCTCTTAGAAGAGAGTAGCCCCTGAGCCGTCAGACCCCCCTCCATAACCCCACACGTCGTCTGTCGTAGTTCTGCAAGCTTTCCCATTCACACCTTTCAAAACCCTGAGTCGGAGACTCCATTTCGCATTCTCTTGGACCCTCTTGCAAGCCTTCTAGAGTCTTATCCACAAGCCCCAGATCTCTCCAGGCCATCACCTTCAACCAGTCCTCATAAGAGTATTCAATTACCGTCTCAAAAGGTTCCAACGTACCCTCCTTCTCTCCCAAAGCAAGAAGCTCCACTCCAACATAGCTGGGATCCCTTTTAAAGCGGTAACCCCGTCGAGCCCCCCAGAACAACACCCAGGAGCGTTCAATCTTCAAATTGGTGAGTACAGGAACCCTTGCCCGGGATTGTTTCTTGCGGGGTTTCATGTTGATGTCGCTGGACATGATGAAGAAGCGGGATGTTTCAGAAGCTGAGAATTAAAGAGGTATTGCCTAATAGAAGCGCGAGTTCTTAAATAGAGAGGAGAGTTTCGGGGCGTTGCCTTCAGAGGGGTGGGGGTATTTATGGGTGGCCTTGTTGTTCAGGGTTTTATGGGTGCACACTTTCTGACGGATATGACGTAGGAATAATTAAGGAAATAACTCTACCTAAAATCACGCCCCCCAATTATGACGTAGGAATATTAATAAGCTTAGGGCATACGTCATAACAAAATAGGCCGCGCCCAAAAAACCCTACTATCTACTCTTATGTAGTTGAAGGCGCAGTATAGCTCTCATAGTCTGGTGGTGACGGAAGACCACCAGCCGTTTGAACAAGCCATTCAGCATCACCTTGTTGGGTTAAGTGCAGGCACTGTCAGAGCGCAGGGCGTCCTGCCTTTGAAAGAGTTTCCGAAGTGTCCTGATGTGCCCTTTAGCAATGCCAAACAGGTCTGTGAAAATGGCATCCTTTCGCGGCACTTCAGACGCCATCTCACAGTCTAGCCGACCTGAAACGCCTGAGCCCGTTTTACCAGCAGGCTCCAACGGTAACCGTTTGAAGCAAGAGGCGGCGTTGTCAGTTTCCGTAGTGTAGCGGTTATCAAATTCGCCTAACGCGCGAAAGGTCCCCTTTTCGAAACCGGGCGGAAACAGCCTGCTTTGGGCCGGCCCTTTTCGTCCTGCTTGCCCTTGTGGTTCCCCGCAGGCGGTGGGTGGCTTTTCTTCATTGGAGTGCCCGAAATCGGTGCTCTCAGAGCGTCCGTCCGTCGACAGGTTGAAATTGTAAACGCTGGTGTAGCCACTTTTAATTAAAATCTGATGATGATGATGATGATGATGTTGTTGTTGTTGTTCTTGTTGTTCTTGTTGTCGTCGTAGTCGCCGTCATTATTATTGTTAAAGTAAAGCAGTAGTTAGATTTGTTGCTACCGTAAGGTGTAGAAGGCACAATAGCTCTGATAGTCTGGTGGTGAAGGAAGACCACCAGACGTTTGAACAAGCCATTCAGCATCACCTTGTTGGGCTAAGTGCAGGCACTGTCAGAGCGCAGGGCGTCCTGCCTTTGAAAGAGTTTCCAAAGTGTCCTGATGTGCCCTTTAGCAATGCAAAATAGGTCAGTGAAAATAGAAACCTTTATCTCACAGGCTGGCCCACGGGAAACGCCTGTGCGCGTTTTATCAGCCTGCTTCGATGGGAGCCATTCGAAACGCCAGGACGGGTCGTTTTCCGTAGTGTAGTGGCTATCACGTTCGCCTCACACGCGAAAGGTCCCCGGTTCGAAACCGGGCGGAAACAACCCGCGGTGCACGCGTGCCAGTGCCATGTTACCCGTCGCCATCTCTCTGCCCCAAGGCCGGCCGTCGTTTTCTCTTCCTCGGAGTGGCAAGAAATCCTGACCTTGAGAACAAACGATCGCAGAAGGGTAGCTTTGCGAGGCGCTGGAACTCACACTTTTAAAATCGATACATGTTGTAGCTGTTACAATACGACCGTAGCAGGATCAGCGACATTGCTGTTACTCTTATGTAGTCGAAGGCGCAGTATAGCTCTGATAGTCTGGTGGTGACGGAAGACCTCCAACCGTTTGAACAAGCCATTCAGCATCACCTTGTTGGGCTGAGTGCAGGCACTGTCAGAGCGCAGGGCGACCTGCCTTTGATAGAGTATCCTAAGTGTCCCGAAATCGGTGCACTCAGAGCGTCCGTCCGTCGACAGGTTGAAATTGTAAACGCTGGTGTAGCCACTTTTAATTAAAATATGATGATGATGATGATGATGTTCTTGTTCTTGTTCTTGTTGTTGTTGTTGTTCTTTTGTTTTTCTTGTTGTCGTCGTGGTCGCCGTCATTATTATTGTTAAAGTAAAGCAGTAGTTAGATTTGTTGCTACCGTAAGGTGTAGAAGGCACAATAGCTTTGTGATTGTCTGATGGTGGCACAAGACGAGCAGCAGCTGTTTGAACAAGCCATTGAGCATCACCTTGTTAGGGTAAGTGTAAGTCTCGTCATAGCTCAGGGCGTTCTTCCTTTGAAAGAGTTTCCAAAGTGTCCTGATGTGCCCTTTAGCAATGCAAAATAGGTCAGTGAAAATAGAAACCTTTATCTCACAGGCTGGCCCACGGGAAACCCCTGTGCGCGTTTTACCAGCCGGCTTCGATGGGAGCCATTTGAAACACCAGGACGGGTCGGTTTCCGTAGTGTAGTGGCTATCACGTTCGCCTCACACGCGAAAGGTCCCTGGTTCGAAACCGGGCGGAAACAACCCGCGGTGCACGCGTGCCAGTGCCGTGTTACCCGTCGCCATCTCTCTGCCCCAAAGCCGGCCGTCGTTTTCTCTTCCTCGGAGTGGCAAGAAATCCTGACCTTGAGAACAAACAATCGCAGAAGGGTAGCTTTGCGAGGCACTGGAACTGACACTTTTAAAATCGATACATGTTGTTGCTGTTACAATACGACCGTAGCAGGATCGGCGACATTGCTGTTACTCTTATGTAGTTGAAGGCGCAGTATAGCTCTGATAGTCTGGTGGTGACGGAAGACCACCAGCCGTTTGAACAAGCCATTCAGCATCACCTTGTAGGGCTAAACGCAGGCACTGTCAGAGCGCAGGTCGTCCTGCCTTTGAAAGAGTTTCCGAAGTGTCCCGAAATCGGTGCACTCAGAGCGTCCGTCCGTCGACAGGTTGAAATTGTAAACGCTGGTGTAGCCACTTTTAATTAAAATCTGATGATGAAGATGTTGTTGTTGTTATTCTTGTTGTCGTCGTAGTCGCCGTCATTATTAATGTTAAAGTAAAGCAGTAGTTAGATTTGTTGCTACCGTAAGGTGTAGAAGGCACAATAGCTCTGATAGTCTGGTGGTGAAGGAAGACCACCAGACGTTTGAACAAGCCATTCAGCATCACCTTGTTGGGTTAAGTGCAGGCACTGTCAGAGCGCAGGGCGTCCTGCCTTTAAAAGAGTTTCCGAAGTGTCCTGATGTGCCCTTTAGCAATGCCAAACAGGTCAGTGAAAATGGCATCCTTTCGCCGCACTTCAGACGCCATCTCACAGCCTAGCCGACCTGAAACACCTGAGCCCGTTTTACCAGCAGGCTTTAACGGTAACCATTTGAAGCAAGAGGCAGCGGTGTCAGTTTCCGTAGTGTAGCGGTTATCACGTTCGCCTAACGCGCGAAAGGTCCCCGGTTCGAAACCGGGCGGAAACAGCCTACTGTGGGCTGGCCCTTTTCGTCATGCTTGCCCTCGTGGTTCCCCGGAGGCGGTGGGTGTCTTTTCTTCATTGGAGTGCCCGCAATCGATGCACTCAGAGCGTCCGTCCGTCGACAGGTTGAAATTGTAAACGCTGGTGTAGCCACTTTTAATTAAAATCTGATGATGATGATGATGATGATGTTGTTGTTGTTGTTCTTGTTGTTGTTGTTCTTGTTGTCATCGTGGTCGCCGTCATTATTATTGTTAAAGTAAAGCAGTAGTTAGATTTGTTGCTACCGTAAGGTGTAGAAGACAACAGTTGGTATGGCGTGTGATATCAAAACATTCAGAATACTTTTAACCTATATAATTTATAAGCTTTGTAAAATAAACCCAAATATCTCTTTTGCGGGGATAAACGCTGTTCTGAGTAGTTTGTGACTTGTTTAATACCAAACAAAGCATCGCTATTAAAAAAAAAAAAAAATCACTGTAAAAGCGCTAGTTATTTTAGATCTTTATAGTTATTTTCTAGGCTCAGGTTGTTTTTTAGTGCTTATAAAGGCCTGAAATATTCTTAGTGGTTGTTGACTATAGGTCTTGATGCTTAAAAATGTTTTTTTGAGAGACCAAAAGGTTCTAATAAAAGTTTAGAGTAGAGAGGAGAGAGATCGTCTCCATCTTGGTTTCTATTTGAAATTTGATGCAGTGTCATTTTATTGGTTGGTTTTGATATGTTAATTGGTAACAGGGCGGCACAAAGGCCAGACCAGAACAATGCCTTACAAGCAGATCCGGCATGTGGCCATCAGTATAAGTATGAAGGTCTGGTCTTCAGCTCGACAGACTCATACTGACCTTTCGATTTAAGACTAAAGATCAACAATGTCCGGAAACAACATCAGCGATTCGATTTAAACGAGTTTTTAGGCAAGTCTTCAGATTATTTTCATTGACTCAGAGCGTGTTGTGTGCATGTATTGTAAATAAGGCTATAACATCTGTTTTAAGTTCTGTAAAATTATTTTTCAGCCAGTCAACAGGAGTTCATTTCCAACGCTGAGGAGATCATCTGGAACAACGACGGTAAGAATTTTGTGTTTGCGCTCATGGGTTCTTATGCATGGGTGTGTGTGGTTTTGAAGCGGCTCATTAGAGTTATGAAAACGTTTTAATATATATTAATGCCGGTCTCTTTAATTACACAGAAACTATCGAAAGGCCTGTGATTAATGTCTCCGAGGATCGACCAAGAGAAGTGGTTATCCCTAGACAGGCTGTCTGCCGACCGGGTAAGAACTAAACCCCTGTTTGTTTGTATAACGATTCTGTAAGATGTTTGAGTCCAGTTTTGTTAATTTAAAAAAATTATCCTGTCTAACAGTATTAAGAAATGTGGTTCGAGACAACGAAAGGCCTTCCACATCGAGGGCTTGTTTCGTTTTACCTTCGAGAACCGTAACCTTTCAAGAATCTGAAAGGCCGTCAGCCCCGGTATCTGATAGCTGTGAGTATATATCTGCAGCCTGTAAGAGGTTAAAGCTTTTTATAAAGCGGTGTGGTTAAAGGTTAAACATGTCTCTTACCTTCACAGCGGTGCAAAAAGCTAAACCAGCCGAAAAACATAAGAAACGATTATTCTGTGGAGGTAAGTAAGATCTTTCAAACTTTAATGTTTTTAAAAGGGCTTTGTTTGCCCGTTGAGGGCTAATATTTAAGCGATGGGTGACCGTTTCCTGTAGGGCGGGGGGTTCTGGGAAAGATCTTTAGAAGTCCGGACAGGTCTAGGCTTGTTTCTGGGGAACGTGTTTAGAAATGACCGATTGCCGTACCGTCTGGTTAGGAAGTAAAGCCGTCCGAAAGGGTTTAGTAAGTTGTTTGGCTTATCTCCCGCTATTATACTTCTGTTTTAAAGTGGTTGTAGGAAAAGGCTTGAAGGTGTTCATTGTATTTAATATTTAAACAGATCGTGAAAACGTTTGTGAAACAGGAAGTCCCGGGATCAGGAAGCGTTTACACTTGGAAGGTTCGTTTAAAAATGAAATGTTGTTGTGTGTGTGTGTGTTTTATTAACAATATTACAGTTTTTAAAGAAACATTTAAGAAACAGTTTATTTACAGCGGCTTCTCTGTTTTACATTTATTATCAAGTCCTAATAAATATATTGTCTGTAAATAATAAGGTGTTGTAGTGAATGTCTAAGGCTATTTTCAAAGGTCTAAAAAAGCTAAAGGTTTTGAATGTCCTGGACATGTTGTTTTAAGTTTGATTTCTGTCGCCGTTTAAAGATGTAAATGTAATGTATATTTTTATTCTTCCCAAGACTCTTGGGATAGTCATTCTGTGAATGAGCTATTGATGACAATTACCCCGTCTAAGTGGGATCAAACATCTTTCCCGGTGAGATCACCGAGAGGATCCCCCACGGTGGTCTTGGAGACCCCCCAACATCTACTCAGGCCACAGCCTTCTGGGGGTAATTCAACACCCCAGATTCAGCCCGCCGCATTGTCGGGCGGAACAAATACAGGCATCCAACAACCTCAGGGGTCGCCGTCAGTCAGGGCTGACACACCACCCAACGACGGCCTGGTTTCAACATCGTCCCCCCAGACCCGTTTCTTGGCTACAGAAACGCGGAACAGTACCCCGCGCTTGGCCAGGGTGTCACCGCAAAGGCCTTCTTGGTCTCCGTCCATGAGTATACACTCGCTCCTTGCCTCCTTCGACCGAGATTTACCGGAGCGACCATCCTTTGAAGCTGAGCCAGGCCACCAGCCCCCGGAGCTTCTTCCTGAAGGTCGGCATGAGTTGCTACATACTTTGTTACAAAATCAAAGACTTGTGTTAGTGGGGCAAAACCTGCTGATAGAGAGCCAAAACACCCTTATTAATACCCTTACTAACGAATTGTACCGTATTTAATGTTTTAATAGACACAAAACGCCTTACTATTGTGGGTTGTTGGAAAAATAAAAAATAAATTAAAAAATGTCCTGACTTGGTAAAAGAACTCACAAACTAAAGGATTATGAACAAGCTAGGGCCCCAAAAAGACCTTCCCGAGAGAACATCCCCGGCCCTGTTGTGAACTCCTCTGATGTCCCAATGAACCTGGAACTATTACAAATGATAAATGATTTAAATAACCCCCAATTACCACCGATAGAATGTGAATTAACAGAATTACCGGTGAACCCCGACCTGTTACAGATGGTCAATGATCTAAATAACCACCTCCCACCGGTAGCGCTTATAGAGGTTCACCCCCTAGTTCACCCCGATTTGTTTGAAATGGTGGAGGCTTTGGAGGAGCTACCCCGACCAAATTCTGCCCCTATTATAAATGATTTGAAACAATTAGAACACAGGATGGCGGCAGAAGCAGCCATCACTATAGAGGAGGGTCTTGACATTAACCGGTTGGATATCTTTGAAGGACTTTTACAGGCTTTAAATGAGCCTCCTCAAAAAGGGGGTTTTGTAGATGTCAGCAGTGGGGGTGTTTGGAATTTGGAGGGTTCTGAGACTGATAAGGCTGTGGAGGACATGCTCTGTGAGAATGTAGGGGGTAAAGGCTTTGTTCAAAATGATGATGTGTCCAAGAGTACCAGTGATCCCGTGATTATAGATAGACCGGCCTATAACAATTTTGAAATGATTCAGCGTTTTAATTTTGCAGAACTTTTAAATTGTGACAATTATGCAGAAATATTTGTCAACATATACGAGGCCTTGCAGAAAATGCTTGAACAGGTTGCTGAAAGGGTCAGACCTCGAGATGTTGTACAGTTAGAACTCAGAGGGGATGATTTGTTTAGCAACCTATCTGTAATGCTGAGTGGAGATAATTTAGACGTCTGGCTAAAATCGAAGCGTTATTGCAAAGTAACACAGCCATCATAGCTGATGAAAGTCTGTCTCTGGTAATGAATGTGGTTCGTAACCCTGAGGGTGGGGTGCTTAGAAGACTGTCGAAATGCTTGAAGAACGACATAATTAGGACCAAGCTCAGGCAATTAGTGGTGAGTTCCAGTGGGGACAATAAGCTCTGTTTTGCTTACAGTTTAATAAAATTACTCACCCCCGACATGCCTGAACCCCAAGCTCTGCAAGAGGCTTTAATGCTTCATCAGAGGGCCGGCTTAAACTCTCAACAGATGGTTGCCTTTTCAGACATCACCAAGTTTGAGGAGTTGTTGTCTTTAAAAATTGTTGTGTGGTACCGTTGTGAGGTAAAGGAAGTATTTGTGAAATTTCAGACACATCCTGAAACCCATACACAGACACTGTTTCTCTTCCTAAGTGATAGTCATTACTTTGGAATAAAGAGTTTGACGGCTTTTTTGGGTTGTTCGTATGTTTGTCATTGTTGTTATAAGGCCTTCAATGATAAGCTTAAGCACCGCTGTGACGGTTACTGTAACGTCTGATTCAATCCCCAATGTTGTAAGGGTTTGGCCCCTACCATCCGATGAAAAGATTGCTTAAGGATTTGTCTCTCTGCGTTCTGTTTTTCCGAGCATAAGGTACAGAGGGCCGCTGCTGAGGGGGTTAAAAAACTGAGTTATTGTGATCAAACTAAATATTGCCCGCAGTGTTGCCTCCAGTACCGTTTTCATGAGGTTAAACCACACAAATGTCTGGAGCCGAGATGCAGGATCTGTAATGCTGATTTAACCCCGGGGTCCGAACACCAGTGCTTTATTCAGCCGGTTAAAAAGGAGCCGCCGCACAACCGGTATGTCTTTTTTGCTTTTGAATGCCGGCAAGAAAACGGGGTCCACGTTGCTAATTATATACACTGTATTGACATGTTGGATCGTGAGTGGTCAGCTAGCGGTGAGAGTTGTGTCAGGGAAATCATTACGCGGTATCGCGGTCCAAAATACCTCAATTACACATTTATTGCCCACAATGCTAAGGGTTATGATTCTTACATTTTGATGAAGTATCTGGTGGAAAATGGGGTGACCCCAAAAATAATAGCTCAGGGTAGCAAGATCATGTGTTTCACCGACGAAGCTTTCAACTAACGTTACATAGACTCGTTAAATTTCCTCCCCATGAAATTGAGCGCTTTGCCTAAGGCTCTGGGTTTTGAGGCTCAGAAGAAAGGTTGGTTCTGCCATTTTTTTAATACTAAGGACACTCAAAATTATCGAGGGTCCTACCCGCCCGCCTCTTATTATGGGGTTGATACTATGATGTCTCATGAGAGGGACGAATTCTTTAAATGGTACAATACCGAGAAGAGATGGCCGCTTATTGTAAAAATGATGTGGTGATCCTTAAAGAAGCCTGTGTGCGTTTCTGCGCCGAGGTTATCAACACATCGGGTCTCGACCCTTTGCAAAGTGTGACCATAGCGTCTCTCTGCATGAAAATGTATCGGTCCAATTTCTTGCAGAAAAACACTATAGCGGTCACCACTTCTGACAACTATCGTGCTAGACAAAAGAACTTTTCGACTGTCTCCATACAGTGGCTGGAATACCTGAGTGCCCGGGATAACATCTTCATCAGACATGCTTTAAATCAAGGGAAAGTCAAAATGGGGCCTTACTACTTAGACGGTTTTAGCGACGTGTCCGGGCGGCGTACCGCTTATGAGTTTGCTGGTTGTATTTACCATGGCTGTCCTCAGTGCTTCGACCCAAACACCTTTAACCCCGTAACACAAAAACTCTGCGGTGATATGTACTATGATTTCCAGGAACGAATTGAAACTTTAAAAAACACCTATGGTTTGAACGTGCTGGTGATTTGGGAACACGAGTGGACGACCCTGAAGCAACAGGATGCGGGGGTACAATGGTTTATGGAAACCTTGGACTTTCCTGAACGTCTAGAGCCCCGGGATGCGTTATTTGGGGGTCGTACCAACGCCCTCTGTTTACATTATGAGGTAAAGGAGGGTGAGAGAGTAGATTACTATGATTTCACCAGTCTGTACCCTTATGTCAACAAGACCAAAATGTACCCGGTGGGGCGTCCAACCATTGTTTATCGTGACTTTCTCAAAATCGGACATTTCTTTGGTTTGATCAAAGTCACCATGTACCCTCCTCGCGAGCTGTTCTTACCCATGTTGCCTTACAGGTGTTCGGGAAAATTGATGTTCCCTCTGTGTAGAACGTGTGTGGAAACTGAAAATCAAACTACCTCTTGTCTGCACAGTGATGAAGAGAGAGCGCTGACGGGTGTCTGGTGTAGCATTGAGCTTGACAAGGCGGTGGAGAAAGGTTACAGAGTCGGTAAGGTGTATGAGGTTTGGCATTTTTCTGAAAAACCTGATACTCTTTTTGCTGATTACATTATGACCCATCTGAAAGGGAAACAGGAGGCATCGGGCTATCCCTCATGGTGTGTTGACTCCGCGGCCAAAGAGCGATACGTTCATCAATATTTTGAAAAGGAAGGGATCCGTCTAGAGCCGGGGAACATAACTGTAAACCCCGCCAAGAGACAAATGTCCAAACTGATTTTAAACAGTCTGTGGGGTAAGTTTGGGGAAAGAAATTACCGTCTAAACACAACCTTGATTAAAACCCCTAAACAGTTTATAGAATTTATGTTTTCCAAACAACATGCAGTATCACACTTTCAATTCTTAAATGACCACGTGGCACAGGTCCAGTGGAGGGCCCCTAAAGATTTCCCCACCAAACAGGGGAACGTTAATGTTTTCATAGCGGTTTTTACCACGGCTTTCGCCCGGCTTGAACTGTACAACTTAATGGATCAGTTGCAGGAACGCACGCTCTATCAAGATACTGACTCTGTAATCTTTGTCACCAGGCCAGGGGATTGGGTCCCTCCCCTCGGGGACTACCTTGGGGAGTTAACGAGTGAACTAGATCCTCAGGACCACATAGTGGAGTTTGTTTCAGGGGGTCCTAAGACTTACGCATACAGAACGGCTGCGGGTAAGACCTGTATGAAAGTTAAGGGTTTCACTCTGAACCACTGTAACATCAAGCTCATTAACATCAAGTCTCTGACGACCCTGGTAGAAAGTTTTTTAACCGAGAAAGACGCGCCTCCTCGTGAGATTATTACAGCCGGAAATCAGATCTATCGCAATAAAAAGGGGTACACGTTGTAAAATAGATCACTAAACAAACGGTTCAGGGTGGTGTACAATAAAAGAGTGTTGAAGACTGATTATACCACTCTGCCTTATGGATATAAGCGGTGGTTTTGATAACAGACTTCAACACCCTTTCTCCTGTATTATAGCCGGTCCCTCCAATTCGGGGAAGAGCTATCTTATAAAGAACATCATAGAAGATGTGGACGCAACCGTGTCCCAAGCTCTTGACAACATAGTGTGGTACTCTTGCTGGCAACCTCTCTACGATGATTTGGCTTCGAAAAAAAATAATCTGAAATTTGTGCAAGGTCTCCCCGCCTCGTTGTGTGACGATGACTTGTTCCCGCCCGGTCAAACTAATCTAGTGATCCTTGATGACCTGATGGAGCAGGCCGGTGACAACAGTGAAGTGGAAAAAGCTTACACAAAGTACACTCATCATAGGAATTTAAGTATTATTTATTTAGTTCAAAATCTATTTTTTCAAGGTAAAAAAAGCCGCACTATTAATTTAAATGCCAATTATATAATTCTTTTTAAAAACCCCAGAGATAAACTACAGGTCACCGTCGTGGCTCGTCAAATGTAACCTAACCAGACCAAGTTCTTTTTGGAGGCATTTGAGGATGCCACCAAAAAACCCTACGGGTACTTGATTGCGGACTTAAAAGCACAAACCCCAGAAGACTTTCGCCTCAGAACAGGTTTGTGCCCGCCCGATTGGCCGGCAGTGTATGTGCTAAAGAAAAGGAAATAAATAAGAATGTCTGTTCGGATTAAAAGAAATCTGCCGCTTTTGCAAATGTTATCTGAGGGGAGCCCGCGCCATAGGAAAGCTGTGCTGGCAGGGGCCCCCTCGGATTTGATCGAGACCCTGTGTGAAATAGCTTTTAACATCTTACGCGGTAATATACCCCTAACCCCTTCTCAACATTCTAAACTCAAAAAACAAAAAGCGGTTATCAAGATCATCGCTAATAAGAAGTATTCTATTAAAAGAAAAAGAAAGAAGATTAATCAAACCGGGGGTTTTATAGGACCGCTGTTGAGCATAGCCGTGCCTTTCCTAACCAGTCTTCTAGCTTCCAGAGTGGGTTAATAATGGAATATGCTCAGAAAATGTTTTTGATCCCTCAGGAGCAGCTTGAGAAACTGAGAAAAAATGTTGTCGGGCCAGAGCCCATTAGACAAACGGCCGAAAACAACCTGAACTCTGAAATGAAAGCTATACAGGCCAGGGCTGATTTAAATCAGTATTCCAAAGCCCAGTTGTATACCAACACTTTACAGCGCTACCTCCGTCTGGTTAGACAGGGTGAAAAAGATCAAAACATTTTAACTTTAACCATGGCCTCTCAAGAAAATGGTTCTGGGGCTGATGCGGGAGGTACGGTTGATAAAGATGTTGCGGTGACCGAACCTGTTGAGAGTTCAGAGGGAGATGTTGTAACGGATGTTTTGAGAAACATGCCGGCCAGAAGCAAAAGACATGCAGAATATATCCTGCACAAAATGGTTCAGAAACCGCGGGTAACGGCTTGGAATGAACAGGGTGAATTTGTTTTTAAAGGACAACTGATCAAAGGTTCACACGTTTGATTTGTTGAAGAGTGTCACTAGCACTAATAAGGTACCCGATAGTCGCCGACCTGTAGGCTGGAATGCTTTCCTACAGGCGATGGCCTGTCTGAACATGCCCCAATCCACAGTTCCTAACCAGGAAACGCTACAAAAAATCCGTCTGTGTAAAGAGGTGGAGCCTGATCTGACTCTGATATCTCATTACTCTGACCGTGCTGAGCGACCATCCTCAGGATCTATCCATCGTTGGGAAGCTTATTAATCTCATGTTTTTATTTGTCTCCCCTGTAAATAATGACCCGACAAACAATTTTTTTTTTTTTTTTTTTTTTTTCAAATGTTGTACATTTATTTATAACATAACCCCTGCTTTGTATAAGAATTGTATTGAAAAAAAACTATAACTAATGATTCAAAGGCTGTTTTCATTATTTTTTCACCTTAACACGCATGACATCTTTTAAAATCCTCACAAGAACACCCCATCTGTATACATGGCTGGCTAGGGTCGTAAGTCATTGTGTTATAAGGGGGGGTCCACAGTGTCCTGACAAACTCTGCCACTTTTTTATCATTTTGGCCTAAATCCTCACTGTACAAGGCCATAATATCGGGGTATGACCTTCCTTTAGATCTATGATATAAGAAAAACACACAGTGTTGACCACAAGTGAAGGTCTGAAGACTTTGTACTTGACGACCGCTGTAAATGGTTTCTTGACAGTTGTTGAGCAGAAAGTTATTGATCTTCCGAGGGAAATGTCTGAAATCCGGGGGGTTTGCATAGGAATCAAAAAATTCACCACGGTGGTCCTCCCTTAGATAAATAGCCAGCCAATGTTCTCCGGGCATGTTTTTAGGGTGTGTGTTGATTATGTACATTGCAGGTAAATTCTTGATCTTAAATTTAGGCAGCTGATCGCAGGCGTTGACCCTTTAAACAGTTTCCGTGAGCCGGCCAGGGCATTCATGATGTGGTTGAGCTCTCTGGTGTTCATTTTAATAATAATCATACAGAACGTTTCTTCTCTGATTCACCTCAATAATGTTGTCAAACACAGCATACACGACCATATTTACAGTGCGTGGTAGAGGCTGCTTGAAACGCATCTCCAAACGCATATTGCCCGTCTTCATCAGTGAAAAATGTTGTCCACACTCTTCGTCAGGGGTCAGGTTGAAACCGTACAGGGTGTAACCGCTGCAGTATTCCCGGCGATCGATCAGCAGAGTTTGATCCTTGAGATGGCGACCCGTAGCCAGTACTAGACTGTAATATTCACGAACCGCATTGCCGTTTTCAAAGTCAGGTTGAAAAGGTCTGGATGGAACCTGCACACCATCGACGTACAACGCTATAAATTCCGCATTATAATCTTTAAAGTTAAAGGGGTTCTTGTTGTAAACCCCGGTAAATGCATCATTAACCACGAGGCCTATAATAACCTGTTTTGGGAGCTGTCCTAGAAACAGATTTTCCTGGTTCATCACCCGTGTCCCTGCGGGGATACTGTGGACTTTCATATAGACTCTTTCGATCGGGTACTCGGCGTTTGCCGTCATTAACGCCTGCGCGTGTCCTAGTTTAACCGCCGGGGAGACGGACACTTTTTTCACAAACAGCGAGGCCGATAATATGGTCAGTTTATATTTTTCAGTATCAGGGGTCATCAGACAAAAAGCACTTTTACTACGGATCATTTTAATTTTAATGTCTACCCCGTTGAGCATGAGTTTTTCTTGGAAAAATATGTCTGCATGGATATGCCCCATTAGCTCAAAGGTCCTCCCTTCTGTTGAAGAGGCCGTTCTTTTTTGCAAACCCTTATTGAGTCCCTCTGGATCCTTGTCGTCCATAGCTTCCGGGATGTCTTTGAAGAAAAGGCCGGGGCTGTACTGTTTGCTTAGGGTCTCCTTACTATAATTAAGTTTACACTCCATCATGGCTCTATAGGGGTAAGTATTGCTGCTTTGACTAATGAGCCGATCTCCCAGGGTCACATCCACCTGTGAAAACATGGTGGCCACCGGGTAATTGATGACCCCAGCGTTGGTCGTCTTCTCGATTGCATCGCCATCCTAATCAGTCACTTTTCAGTTCATTAAAATAAATGTGTTATTCAAATCAATATAATCCTCGCCATTGCCAGCTATAAAAAACTCCAGAGGGGCCGTGTCTGAAATTGCAGAAAGAGGGGGAATCTCTACATATATGATCTTATCTATACTCGTTTGAGTGTATGGAACTGTAAACAGATCCAGTTCTGATTTGACGCATTCTTCCGATAGACTGTGGACAAAAGACATGTTTAAAAGATGTATCCTGAGGCTCTATTTTTCTTTCTTTGAGACTTTCTTTTTGCAGGTTTTTTCTTGTGCTGCTTCCTTCTCCGAGTGTTTCCACAATATGTTGGAGAATGAGAGATTCTTCGTTTTTTGTTAGCCACAGATCATCGTCGCCCTGGTGGACACATGCTGTTTCTTCTTTTACCCCCCCTCCTCGCCATTACCATGAGACCCGAACCCTCCTGATGCTCATGGCTAGCTGCTCGGTACATAACATTGGTGAACACGTCACTAACAATATTTTTAGCCGCTGATTTCAAGTGGGGTCTGGCTATAGCAAAGCCTCTCTTAAGCAGGGGTACGGCCATTCTAAAGAGACCACGAAAGAGTCCTCCTAGACCGGCGCCATACATTGTGGGGGCTCCTACAAAACCGGGCAAGCCGTTCCATCTTGCATCTTGTAATAATCCACATAGGCGCTAGGATCTACATAACCCCTCGAGGTAGCCATTTTAATAATGTACACACTGTTTCAGGGGTCGAAAATGTAGTTTGACATTAACTTTACCGAAGCGGAAGGGTACGTTGATATTCTGATCCGATTTTACTTCGATCGTGATGTTGTCAAAGTGGGTCTTTGAGACTGGTACGTAGTGTGGCTTGTCATAAGTAATTGTGACCATGTCATTGCTTTTACCTTTAATAAGTACATTTCTCAAAAGGGGGACATAACTATCCCCAACCCTCTGGTGGGTTATGATATCCGTATACACATAAAGAGTGTTAAAGCCGCCACACCACTTCTGAGAACCTGCTCTCTGTGTCAGAATAGAACCCTAATATACGCCCCAGTTGGCCGCTGGTTTGAATGCTAATACCTGGTAACACCTTGTACACTCTGTTTTTAATAGGGTTGTAATATAGCTTGATGTTGGGGGTGCCTTCTGAGAACTGTTTATGCATCTCATCTAATATTTTATCCACATTGTCATAATAACCTCCTTGTATCGTGAATGTCCATTGACTCTTTTTAACATCATCAAAAATGGCGAAGGTGGCATCCTTATCTTGTAAAACAGCCCAAGTGTAAGGATACTGTATTTCCGCCAACCCCACTTCCCACAACCCCCTTAGATCTATAGATTTTCCAAATTGTACCGTGTAACTGGATATTTCATTTTTAGGGTATATATCGAGAGAGGCGTTACTGGGTAGAGTCACGTAGAAGCCTCCTGATTCCATCTTGAGTATCGAAAGTAATGCCCCCAACACACCCGCGGGCTTGTTGTTATAAGGATTGAATATCGCAAACCTGTTGTTCCGGGACCCAACTATTGAACTTTTCAGGCCATCCAAGCCATTTCACCAACACATATTTTTTCCGGTTCTGGGTTTTTTCAGCTAATATCTTTTCAACTCTGTATACACTGTCTTTACCCACAATAATTTTTTGTAACTCGGCTTCGTAAAACGTTCCTTCTATATCCTCCCCGTCATAGTCTTTTAACCGGTACACGGGGGGGTCTCTAGCCAACTGTTCGGTAACTGTAAAATATTCGTCAGAAAATGTTTGTTCATAACCTTTGGCAAAAGTACTCCTTAGCTTTGAAACGCGAACCACATCACCGATGTTGAACTTATAAGTAGTTTTTCCCTTCTTAATAAATGGTCCGTATAATTTTGTATAGACCTGAAAAGAATTACTTTGATCAACATCTATAGACTTCATTTTAATACTGGTGTGATACCCTTGGTTGTAAGCATCAATAAAATCCTGAACTTTATCAAAATACTTGAACGTGTTGACCGCTGTAAAATATCTCCACATTTTGGTCTTTATGGTGCGGTTAAACCTCTCCACTACCGATGCTTTAAGCTCATTTCCGGTGGTGAAATGATGTATTTTGTGTCTCTTCAGTAGATTCTGAAATTCTCTGTTGAGAAACTCTTTTCCTTAATCAGTCTGCAGTTTTTTAGGACATCGACCCTGGGACAATATATCCTCAAAGGCCCTTGTCACCGCCCAACCTGTTTTATTATGTAGAATTCGAGCCCAGGCATATTTTGATTACACATCGATACACATCAACATCAATTTGTGACCATTGTTATGTTTTGATAAATTTGACATATCGACTAGATCCATTTGCCATTGTGAGTCTATGTCAGTTGCATATACGCGGTTTCTTTTAAACTTAATCCTGAGAGGTTTATGAAAGGTATAGGCGTCTTGTTCCCGTAACCATTCTGAAACAACCACAACATTAACCTTCACTCCGGCCTCAGCGAGTCCTCTTTGAAAACCCTTCTTACCCGCCAAACCCCCAATCTTGGCTGGGTTGTAGTATAGTTCCTGCATTTGGGGAGCTTGCCGAGTCATTCTGTCAAATAACCACACAGACCCACACTATGCGCAAAGTTTTTATACAAGGTTTTTTATTCAACTTCAGGAGAGCAGATACCCCTTTTTAGACATTTGAGAAAAGTATAACATACACAACAATTTTTTCTACGGTCCAGACAAAAAGAAATCAGATGATTGGTTACTTGATCTATATCAACAAATATACCTGTTTCTTTATCTTGTAGGCACACACCTCAGTTACATATGTAAATAAAACAACAATATGACCTATTTTAAAAGTAAACAGAGGTGTATTAAACATGCTCAGTAAAAGGTCATACAGATGTTGATGAAATGGCCTAATATCATTCTTGGCCCCCTTGAGCGCTTCATCCCAGTGTTCGTACCCCCCGGTCTTTGTTACAGCAGCCATTAACTTTTCCAGGTTTGAAAGTTGATCCTCATCGATGGTTAAATCTGTAGAGAAAAGGCTCGCGTTGGCTACTTTTCTGTCAAGCACATGGTGTAATAGCGCTCTCAGGTTAGCTGCAGAGTGTTGATGACAGAACCAGTTGCAGAAGCAGTCCAGAACATTCCCCATGTTCAAAGTCCCTTAGTTCAGGTCAGAGTCTGAATCAGTGGCGTAGATGTCGAATTCTTCGTCGCTGCCCCCAGCTTTAACTTCTTTACGGAAGAAATAAGCTTTTAGCTTGCCAGCGGTTTTTCTACTCGGCTCATCCAGGTCATTGAGCAGCTGCCCAAGTTTCTCTATTATAAACGGCTCCTTTTTCAGCTCCAGCAAAATCTCATCTATGATTTTCTGGACTTGTCCCGCAGTGACATGTATGTGGGAGTAAGACAGCGCCTTGATTAGTGCCGGTTTCAGCCACGGTTTGTTGAGTCTTCTGTAAAACACGTTGAAATAGAACAGGAAATAGTAACGGTCTGGTTCAAACAAACAACTGTGTCTCAACTGACTGGGGTGATTCACTTCACACCCCCGACAGACTTCTTTCAGAGCTCGGTCGATGAGAGCACTCAGAATATACACCAGGGTGCTTTTAACCACTCTGCTTACTTGGTCACATACCCCGGGCATAAATCCTGCGTCTTCATCATGCCTCCGGGACAGTCCGATGCTCATTGGGTCGCCTGGTGGTTTGTGGGGTGTTTCTACATCCATTGGACTGACCCCCTCCTGAGACGCACAGACGGTAGACAGTTCGGCAAAATCAAGGCCCTCCATGAGCTCCAGAGGCTGGGGATCCCCGAGACTCATTTGGACATCCATCGCACCGCATGTTGTTTCATCCTGAGGGACCGGGGTCTGAGGTCTTGGAGAGTAACCGCAGTCAGAGGGTTCCGGAGTGTATACAAAATCTGGGGAATAGAACCAGGGGTGATCCCGGGTTTGAAGAGGCCTGTAGAGCCTGTCGACGTCCGCAGCTTTCGGGTAAGACATTCTCTTTAATTTTAAACCATGAATGAATTGTTGTGCCTTTTATCCTATCTCTTCACTACGTCACGACACACCGCCCTCTTAGAAGAGAGTAGCCCCTGAGCCGTCAGACCCCCCTTCAAAACCCCACACGTCGTCTGTTTTATCATCGTCGTCGTCATTCAAGGGGGATATATAATCCATAATCCAGCATATTCTCCTTCTAACCAAATCCAGTTGCGAACATTTGGTCAAGATGTCAAAACCATCATTTATACAGTTTATGACCTCTTTCAAGAACGGCCAGTCCACGGCGTCAAACATAATTTCAGTAACCTGTTTTTCTGGATCCTCCACACCCCTTTCAATAGGGTTTGTAATCAGGGTACTGCTAAACAAAATCTTACGATCTGTAGTTAGAGATAGACTCTTCACCACTCTACCGTAGTTCTGCAAGCTTTCCCATTCACACCTTTCAAAACCCTGAGTCGGAGACTCCATTTCGCATTCTCTTGGACCCTCTTGCAAGCCTTCTAGAGTCTTATCCACAAGCCCCAGATATTTCCAGGCCATCACCTTCAACCAGTCCTCATAAGAGTATTCAATTACCGTCTCAAAAGGTTCCAACGTACCCTCCTTCTCTCCCAAAGCAAAAAGCTCCACTCCAACATAGCCGGGATCCCTTTTAAAGCGGTAACCCTGTCGAGCCCCCCAGAACAACACCCAGGAGCGTTCAATCTTCAAATTGGTGAGTACAGGAACCCTTGCCCGGGATTGTTTCTTGCGGGGTTTCATGTTGATGTCGCTGGACATGTTGAAGAAGCGGGATGTTTCAGAAGCTGAGAATTAAAGAGGTATTGCCTAAAAGAAGCGCGGGTTCTTAAATAGAGAGGAGAGTTTCGGGGCGTTGCCTTCAGAGGGGTGGGGGTATTTATGGGTGGCCTTGTTGTTCAGGGTTTTATGGGTGTACACTTTCTGACGGATATGACGTAGGAATAATTAAGGAAATAACTCTACCTAAAATCACGCCCCCCAATTATGACTTAGGAATATTAATAAGCTTAGGGCATACGTCATAACAAAATAGGCCGCGCCCAAAAAACCCTACTATCTACTCTTATGTAGTTGAAGGCGCAGTATAGCTCTGATAGTCTGGTGGTGACGGAAGACCACCAGCCGTTTGAACAAGCCATTCAGCATCACCTTGTTGGGTTAAGTGCAGGCACTGTCAGAGCGCAGGGCGTCCTGCCTTTGAAAGAGTTTCCGAAGTGTCCTGATGTGCCCTTTTGCAATGCCAAACAGGTCAGTGAAAATGGCATCCTTTCGCGGCACTTCAGACGCCATCTCATAGCCAAGCCGACCTGAAACGCCTGAGCACGTTTTACCAGCAGGCTTCAACGGTAACCGTTCGAAGCAAGAGGCAGCGGTGTCAGTTTCCGTAGTGTAACGGTTATCACGTTTGCCTAACGCGCGAAAGGTCCCTGGTTCGAAACCGGGCGGAAACAGCCTGCTGTGGGCCGGTCCTTTTCATCCTGCTTGCCCTCGTGGTTCCCCGGAGGCGGTGGGTGGTTTTTCTTCGTTGGAGTGCCCGAAATCGGTGCACTCACAGCGTCCGTCCGTCGACAGGTTGAAATTGTAAGTGCTGGTGTAGGCACTTTTAATTAAAATCTGATGATGATGATGATGATGTTGTTGTTCTTGTTCTTTTGTTGCTGTTGTTTTTGTTGTTGTTCTTGTTGTTCTTGTTGTCGTCGTGGTCGCCGTCATTATTATTGTTAAAGTAAAGCAGTAGTTAGATTTGTTGCTACCGTAAGGTGTAGAAGGCACAATAGCTCTGTGATTGTCTGATGGTGGCAAAAGACGAGCAGCAGCTGTTTGAACAAGCCATTGAGCATCACCTTGTTGGGGTAAGTGTAAGTCTTGTCATAGCTCAGGGCGTTCTTCCTTTGAAAGAGTTTCCAAAGTGTCCTGATGTGCCCTTGAGCAATGCAAAATAGGTCAGTGAAAATAGAAACCTTTATCTCACAGGCTGGCCCACAGGAAATGCCTGTGCGCGTTTTACCAGCCTACTTCAATGGGAGCCATTCGAAACGCCAGGATGGGTTGGTTTCCGTAGTGTAGTGGCTATCACATTCACCTAACACGCGAATGGTCCCCGGTTCGAAACCGGGCGGAAACAACCCGCGGTGCACGCGTGCCAGTACCGTGTTACCCGTCCTCATCTCCCTGCCCCAAGGCCGGCCGTCGTTTTCTCTTCCTCGGAGTGGCAAGAAATCCTGACCTTGAGAAGAAATGATCGCAAAAGGGTAGCTTTGCGAGGCGCTGGAACTGACACTTTTAAAATCGATACATGTTGTTGCTGTTACTATACGACCGTAGCAGGATCGGCGACATTGCTGTTACTCTTATGTAGTTGAAGGCGCAGTATAGCTCTGATAGTCTGGTGGTGACGGAAGACCACCAGCCGTTTGAACAAGCCATTCAGCATCACCTTGTTGGGCTAAGTGCAGGCACTGTCAGAGCGCAGGGCGTCCTGCCTTTGAAAGAGTTTCCGAAGTGTCCCGAAATCGGTGCACTCAGAGCGTCCGTCCGTCGACAGGTTGAAATTGTTAACACTGGTGTAGCCACTTTTAATTAAAATCTGATGATGATGTTGTTGTTCTTGTTCTTGTTGTTGTTGTTGTTCTTGTTTTTCTTGTTGTTCTTGTTGTCGTCGTGGTCGCCGTCATTATTATTGTTAAAGTAAAGCAGTAGTTAGATTTGTAGCTACCGTAAGGTGTAGAAGGCACAATAGCTCTGTGATTGTCTGATGGTGGCACAAGACGAGCAGCAGCTGTTTGAACAAGCCATTGAGCATCACCTTGTTGGGGTAAGTGTTAGTCTTGTCATAGCTCAGGGCGTTCTTCCTTTGAAAGAGTTTCCAAAGTGTCCTGATGTGCCCTTGAGCAATGCAAAATAGGTCAGTGAAAATAGAAACCTTTATCTCACAGGCTGGCCCACGGGAAACGCCTGTGTGTGTTTTACCAGCCGGCTTCGATGGGAGCCATTCGAAACACCAGGACGGGGCGGTTTCCGTAGTGTAGTGGCTATCACGTTCGCCTCACACGTGAAAGGTCCCCGGTTCGAAACCGGGTGGAAACAACCCGCGGTGCACATGTGCCAGTGCCGTGTTACCCGTCCCCATCTCTCTGCCCCAAGGCTGGCTGTAGTTTTCTCTTCCTCGGAGTGGCAAGAAATCCTGACCTTGAGAACAAACGATCGCAGAAGGGTAGCTTTGCGAGGCGCTGGAACTGACACTTTTAAAATCGATACATGTTGTTGCTGTTACAATACGACCGTAGCAGGATCGGCGACATTGCTGTTACTCTTATGAGTAGATGGTAGGGTTTTATGGGCGCGGCCTATTTTGTTATGACGTATGCCCTAAGCTTATTAATATTCCTACGTCATAATTGGGGGGCGTGATTTTAGGTAGAGTTATTTCCTTAATTATTCCTACGTCATATCCGTCAGAAAGTGTACACCCATAAAACCCTGAACAACAAGGCCGCCCATAACCTGTTGTTCTTGTTGTTCTTGTTGGTCAACTGTAGAGTGTGAATGGGTCGGCTCTTCCTGTAGTGTTTGGGGGTCTTTTTTAAATATACATGTAATGGTTTAGTAAATCTAAACCGTTATAAGATCAACAAGTTCTGTTGTCTGTAATGGTCCCAGGTCTTAACAATGCCAGTTTTGAATAGTGCGTTTATCATATTCACACTGTCTCTGTCTGTCTCTCTCTCTCTCTCGCCCAATCATTTTATAAGATCAACAAGTTCTGTTGTCTGTTATGATCCCAGGTCCTAACAATGCCTGTTTTGCATAGGGTACTTATGTTATCCACACTGTATCTGGCTCTGTCTCTCCCCTCAAATTTAATTAAAAATAAAATTAAAAAAGAGGGTGTGTGTGTGGGTGTTTGTGTGTATAGGTTAATTGTTTTTGTAAAAAAAAAAAAAAAAAAAGCTGTGGTTATATTTTATCTCTCACATAATGTGTTCAGTCGTTTTACTTAAATACATTCTAGGGTCTTAAAGCTCATGAGAGTTAGACTTAAGATAAGGATATGCTTTTAAGGTATTTTAGCAGTCTCAATCCCTGATGATAAGGAATCGTTTAAAAAATAAAAACAACTGATCACTCAATGCTAAATAGATCACAACACTCAAGGCTAAATCACTCACACCATGGGGGGCGGGGGTGGGCTCAGACAACAGTAGGTATGGCGTGTGGTATCAAAACATTCAGAATACTTTTAACCTATATAATTTATAAGCTTTGTAAAATAAACCCAAATATCTCTTTTGCGGGGATAAACGCTGATCTGAGTAGTTTGTGACTTGTTTTATACCAAACAAAGCATCGCTATTAAAAAAAAAAAAAAAAATCACTGTAAAAGCGCTAGTTATTTTAGATCTTTATAGTTATTTTCTTGGCTCAGGTTGTTTTTTAGCGCTTATAAAGGCCTGAAATATTCTTAGTGGTTTGTTGACTATAGGTCTTGATGCTTAAAAATGTTTTTTTGAGAGACCTAAAGGTTCTAATAAAAGTTTAGAGTAGAGAGGAAGAGATCGTCTCCATCTTGGTTTCTATTTGAAATTTGATGCAGTGTCATTTTATTGGTTGGTTTTGATATGTTAATTGGTAACAGGGCGGCACAAAGGCCAGACCAGAACAATGCCTTACAAGCAGATCCGGCATGTGGCCATCAGTATAAGTATGAAGGTCTGGTCTTCAGCTCGACAGACTCATACTGACCTTTCGATTTAAGACTAAAGATCAACAATGTCCGGAAACAACATCAGCGACTTCGATTTAAACGAGTTTTTAGGCAAGTCTTCAGATTATTTTCATTGACTCAGAGCGTGTTGTGTGCATGTATTGTAAATAAGGCTATAACATTTGTTTTAAGTTCTGTAAAATTATTTTTCAGCCAGTCAACAGGAGTTAATTCCCAACGCTGAGGAGATCATCTGGAACAACGACGGTAAGATTTTTGTGTTTGCGCTCATGGGTTCTTATGTATGGGTGTGTGTGGTTTTGAAGCGGCTCATTAGAGTTATGAAAACGTTTTAATATATATTAATGCCGGTCTCTTTAATTACACAGAAACTATCGAAAGGCCTGTGATTAATGTCTCGACCAAGAGAAGTGGTTGTCCCTAGACAGGCTGTCTGCCGACCGGGTAAGAACTAAACCCCTGTTTGTTTGTATAACGTTTCTGTAAGATGTTTGAGTCCAGTTTTGTTAATTTTAAAAAAATTATCCTGTCTAACAGTATTAAGAAACGTGGTTCGAGACAACGAAAGGCCTTCTACATCGAGGGCTTGTTTCGTTTTACCTTCGAGAACCGTAACCTTTCAAGAATCTGAAAGGCCGTCAGCCCCGGTATCTGATAGCTGTGAGTATATGTCTGCAGCCTGTAAGAGGTTAAAGCTTTTTATAAAGCGGTGTGGTTAAAGGTTAAACATGTCTCTTACCTTCACAGCGGTGCAAAAAGCTAAACCAGCCGAAAAACATAAGAAACGATTATTCTGTGGAGGTAAGTAAGATCTTTCAAACTTTAATGTTTTTAAAAGGGCTTTGTTTGCCCGTTGAGGGCTAATATTTAAGCGATGGGTGACCGTTTCCTGTAGGGCGGGGGGTTCTGGGAAAGATCTTTAGAAGTCCGGACAGATCTAGGCTTGTTTCTGGGGAACGTGTTTAGAAATGACCGATTGCCGTACCGTCTGGTTAGGAAGTAAAGCCGTCCGAAAGGGTTTAGTAAGTTGTTTGGCTTATCTCCCGCTATTATACTTCTGTTTTAAAGTGGTTGTAGGAAAAGGCTTGAAGGTGTTCATTGTATTTAATATTTAAACAGATCATGAAAACGTTTGTGAAACAGGAAGTCCCGGGATCAGGAAGCGTTAACACTTGGAAGGTTCGTTTAAAAATGAAATGTTGTTGTGTGTGTGTGTGTTTTATTAACAATATTACAGTTTTTAAAGAAACATTTAAGAAACAGTTTATTTACAGCGGCTTCTCTGTTTTACATTTATTATCAAGTCCTAATAAATATATTGTCTGTAAATAATAAGGCGTTGTAGTGAATGTCTAAGGCTATTTTCAAAGGTCTAAAAAAGCTAAAGGTTTTGAATGTCCTGGACATGTTGTTTTAAGTTTGATTTCTGTCGCCGTTTAAAGATGTAAATGTAATGTATATTTTTATTCTTCCCAAGACTCTTCTGTGGATGAGCTATTGAGGACAATTACCCCGTCTAAGTGGGATCAAACATCTTCCCCGGTGAGATCACCGATAGGATCCCCCACGGTGGTCTTGGAGACCCCCCAACATCTACTCAGGCCACAGCCTTCTGGGGGTAATTCAACACCCCAGATTCAGCCCGCCGCATTGTCGGGCGGAACAAATACAGGCATCCAACAACCTCAGGGGTCGCCGTCAGTCAGGGCTGACACACCACCCAACGACGGCCTGGTTTCAACATCGTCCCCCCAGACCCGTTTCTTGGCTACAGAAACGCGGAACAGTACCCCGCGCTTGGCCAGGGTGTTACCGCAAAGGCCTTCTTGGTGTCCGTCCATGAGTATACGCTCGCTCCCTGCCTCCTTCGACCGAGATTTACCGGAGCGACCATCCTTTGAAGCTGAGCCAGGCCACCAGCCCCCGGAGCTACTTCCTGAAGGTCGGCATGAGTTGCTACATACTTAGTTACAAAATCAAAGACTTGTGTTAGTGGGGCAAAACCTGGTGATAGAGAGCCAAAACACCCTTATTAATACCCTTACTAACGAATTGTACCGTATTTAATGTATTAATAGACACAAAACGCCTTACTATTGTGGGTTGTTGGAAAAATAAAAAATAAATTAAAAAATGTCCTGACTTGGTAAAAGAACTCACAAACTAAAGGATTATGAACAAGCTAGGGCCCCAAAAAGACCTTCCCGAGAGAACATCCCCGGCCCTGTTGTGAACTCCTCTGATGTCCCAATGAACCTGGAACTATTACAAATGATAAATAATTTAAATAACCCCCAATTACCACCGATAGAATGTGAATTAACAGACTTACCGGTGAACCCCGACCTGTTACAGATGGTCAATGATCTAAATAACCACCTCCCACCGGTAGCGCTTATAGAGGTTCACCCCCTAGTTCACCCCGATTTGTTTGAAATGGTGGAGGCTTTGGAGGAGCTACCCCGACCAAATTCTGCCCCTATTATAAATGATTTGAGACAATTAGAACACAGGATGGCGGCAGAAGCAGCCATCACTATAGAGGAGGGTCTTGACATTAACCGGTTGGATATCTTTGAAGGACTTTTACAGGCTTTAAATGAGCCTCCTCAAAAAGGGGGTTTTGTAGATGTCAGCAGTGGGGGTGTTCGGAATGTGGAGGGTTCTGAGACTGATAAGGCTGTGGAGGACATGCTCTGTGAGAATGTAGGGGGTGAAGGCTTTGTTCAAAATGATGATGTGTCCAAGAGTACCAGTGATCCCGTGATTATAGATAGACCGGCCTATAACAATTTTGAAATGATTCAGCGTTTTAATTTTGCAGAACTTTTAAATTGTGACAATTATGCAGAAATATTTGTCAACATACACGAGGCCTTGCAGAAAATGCTTGAACAGGTTGCTGAAAGGGTCAGACCTCGAGATGTTGTACAGTTAGAACTCAGAGGGGATGATTTGTTTAGCAACCTATCTGTAATGCTGAGTGGAGATAATTTAGATGTCTGGCTAAAATCGAAGCGTTATTGCAAAGTAACGCAGCCATCTTAGCTGATGAAAGTCTGTCTCTGGTAATGAATGTGGTTCGTAACCCTGAGGGTGGGGCGCTTAGAAGACTGTCGAAATGCTTGAAGAACGACATAATTAGGACCAAGCTCAGGCAATTAGTGGTGAGTTCCAGTGGGGACAATAAGCTCTGTTTTGCTTACAGTTTAATAAAACTACTCACCCCCGACATGCCTGAACCCCAAGCTCTGCAAGAGGCTTTAATGCTTCATCAGAGGGCCGGCTTAAACTCTCAACAGATGGTTACCTTTTCAGACATCACCAAGTTTGAGGAGTTGTTGTCTTTAAAAATTGTTGTGTGGTACCGTTGTGAGGTAAAGGAAGTATTTGTGAAATTTCAGATACATCCTGAAACCCATACACAGACACTGTTTCTCTTCCTAAGTGATAGTCATTACTTTGGAATAAAGAGTTTGACGGCTTTTTTGGGTTGTTCGTATGTTTGTCATTGGTGTTATAAGGCCTTCAATGATAAGCTTAAGCACCGCTGTGACGGTTACTGTAACGTCTGTTTCAATCCGCAATGTCGTAAGGGTTTGGCCCTACCATCAGATGTAAAGATTGCTTAAGGATTTGTCTCTCAGCGTTCTGTTTTTCCGAGCATAAGGTACAGAGGGCCGCTGCTGAGGGGGTTAAAAAACGGAGTTATTGTGATCAAACTAAATATTGCCCGCAGTGTTGCCTCCAGTACCGTTTTCATGAGGTTAAACCACACAAATGTCTGGAGCCGAGATGCAGGATCTGTAATGCTGATTTAACCCCGGGGTCCGAACACCAGTGCTTTATTCAGCCGGTTAAAAAGGAGCCGCCGCACAACCGGTATGTCTTTTTTGCTTTTGAATGCCGGCAAGAAAACGGGGTCCACGTTGCTAATTATATACACTGTATTGACATGTTGGATCGTGAGTGGTCAGCTAGCGGTGAGAGTTGTGTCAGGGATTTCTTTACGCGGTATCGCGGTCCAAAATACCTCAATTACACATTTATTGCCCACAATGCTAAGGGTTATGATTCTTACATTTTGATGAAGTATCTGGCGGAAAATGGGGTGACCCCAAAAATAATAGCTCAGGGTAGCAAGATCATGTGTTTCACCGACGAAGCTTTCAACTAACGTTACATAGACTCGTTAAATTTCCTCCCCATGAAATTGAGCGCTTTGCCTAAGGCTCTGGGTTTTGAGGCTCAGAAGAAAGGTTGGTTCTGCCATTTTTTTAATACTAAGGACACTCAAAATTATCGAGGGTCCTACCCGCCCGCCTCTTATTATGGGGTTGATACTATGATGTCTCATGAGAGGGAGGAATTCTTTAAATGGTACAATACGGTTAAGGGAGGTGTTTTTGATTTCCGAGAAGAGATGGCCGCTTATTGTAAAAATGATGTGGTGATCCTTAAAGAAGCCTGTGTGCGTTTCCGCGCCGAGGTTATCAACACATCGGGTCTCGACCCTTTGCAAAGTGTGACCATAGCGTCTCTCTGCATGAAAATGTATCGGTCCAATTTCTTGCAGAAAAACACTATAGCGGTCACCACTTCTGACAACTATCGTGCTAGACAAAATAACTTTTCGACTGTCTCCATACAGTGGCTGGAATACCTGAGTGCCCGGGATAACATCTTCATCAGACATGCTTTAAATCAAGGGGAAGTCAAAATGGGGCCTTACTACTTAGACGGTTTTAGCGACGTGTCCGGGCGGCGTACCGCTTATGAGTTTGCAGGTTGTATTTACCATGGCTGTCCTCAGTGCTTCGACCCAAACACCTTTAACCCCGTAACACAAAAACTCTGCGGTGATATGTACTATGATTTCCAGGAACGAATTGAAACTTTAAAAAACACCTATGGTTTGAACGTGCTGGTGATTTGGAAACACGAGTGGACGACCCTGAAGCAACAGGAAGCGGGGGTACAACGGTTTATGGAAACCTTGGACTTTCCTGAACGTCTAGAGCCCCGGGATGCGTTATTTGGGGGTCGTACCAACGCCCTCTGTTTACATTATGAGGTAAAGGAGGGTGAGAGAGTAGATTACTATGATTTCACCAGTCTGTACCCTTATGTCAACAAGACCAAAATGTACCCGGTGGGGCGTCCAACCATTGTTTATCGTGACTTTCTCGAAATCGGACATTACTTTGGTTTGATCAAAGTCACCATGTACCCTCCTCGCGAGCTGTTCTTACCCATGTTGCCTTACAGGTGTTCGGGAAAATTGATGTTCCCTCTGTGTAGAACGTGTGTGGAAACTGAAAATCAAACTACCTCTTGTCTGCACAGTGATGAAGAGAGAGCGCTGACGGGTGTCTGGTGTAGCATTGAGCTTGACAAGGCGGTGGAGAAAGGTTACAGAGTCGGTAAGGTGAATGAGGTTTGGCATTTTTCTGAAAAATCTGATACTCTTCTTGCTGATTACATTATGACCCATCTGAAAGGGAAACAGGAGGCATCGGGCTATCCCTCATGGTGTGTTGACTCCGCGGCCAAAGAGCGATACGTTCAGCAATATTTTGAAAAGGAAGGGATCCGTCTAGAGCCGGGGAACATAACTGTAAACCCCGCCAAGAGACAAATGTCCAAACAGATTTTAAACAGTCTGTGGGGTAAGTTTGGGGAAAGAAATTACCGTCTAAACACAACCTTGATTAAAACCCCTGAACAGTTTATAGAATTTATGTTTTCCAAACAACATGCAGTATCACACTTTCAATTCTTAAATGACCACGTGGCACAGGTCCAGTGGAGGGCCCCTAAAGATTTCCCCACCAAACAGGGGAACGTTAATGTTTTCATAGCGGTTTTTACCACGGCTTACGCCCGGCTTGAACTGTACAACTTAATGGATCAGTTGCAGGAACGCACGCTCTATCATGATACTGACTCTGTAATCTTTGTCACCAGGCCAGGGGATTGGGTCCCTCACCTCGGGGACTACCTTGGGGAGTTAACGAGCGAACTAGATCCTCAGGACCACATAGTGGAGTTTGTTTCAGGGGGTCCTAAGACTTACGCATACAGAATGGCTGCGGGTAAGACCTGTATGAAAGTTAAGGGTTTCACTCTGAACCATTGTAACAACAAGCTCATTAACATCAAGTCTCTGACGACCCTGGTAGAAAGTTTTGTAACCGAGAAAGACGCGCCTCCTCGTGAGATTATTACAGCCGGAAATCAGATCTATCGCAATAAAAAGGGGTACACGTTGGAAAATAGATCACTAAACAAACGATTCAGGGTGGTGTACAATAAAAGAGTGTTGAAGACTGATTATACCACTCTGCCTTATGGATATTAGCGGTGGTTTTGATAACAGATTTCAACACCCTTTCTCCTGTATTATAGCCGGTCCCTCCAATTCGGGGAAGATCTATCTTATAAAGAACATCATAGAAGATGTGGACGCAACCGTGTCCCAAGCTCTTGACAACATAGTGTGGTGTTACTCTTGCTGGCAACCTCTCTACGATGATTTGGCTTCGAAAAAAAATAATCTGAAATTTGTGCAAGGTCTCCCCGCCTCGTTGTGTGACGATGACTTGTTCCCGCCCGGTCAAACTAATCTAGTGATCCTTGATGACCTGATGGAGCAGGCCGGTGACAACAGTGAAGTGGAAAAAGCTTTCACAAAGTACACTCATCATAGGAATTTAAGTATTATTTATTTAGTTCAAAATCTATTTTTTCAAGGTAAAAAAAGCCGCTCTATTAATTTATATGCCAATTATATAATTCTTTTTAAAAACCCCAGAGATAAACTACAGGTCACCGTCTTGGCTCGTCAAATGTACCCTAACCAGACCAAGTTCTTTTTGGAGGCATTTGAGGATGCCACCAAAAAACCCTACGGGTACTTGATTGCGGACTTAAAAGCACAAACCCCAGAAGACTTTCGCCTCAGAACAGGTTTGTGCCCGCCCGATTGGCCGGCAGTGTATGTGCTAAAGAAAAGGAAATAAATAAGAATGTCTGTTCGGATTAAAAGAAATCTGCCACTTTTGCAAATGTTATTTGAGGGGAGCCCGCGCCATAGGAAAGCTGTGCTGGCAGGGGCCCCCTCGGATTTGATCGAGACCCTGTGTGTGTAAAACCGGGGGTTTTATAGGACCGCTGTTGAGCATAGCCGTGCCTTTCCTAACCAGTCTTCTAGCTTCCAGAGTGGGTTAATAATGGAATATGCTCAGAAAATGTTTTTGATCCCTCAGGAGCAGCTTGAGAAACTGAGAAAAAATGTTGTCGGGCCAGAGCCCATTAGACAAATGGCCGAAAACAACCTGGACTCTGAAATGAAAGCTATACAGGCCAGGGCCGATTTAAATCAGTATTCCAAAGACCAGTTGTATACCAACATGTTACAGCGCTACCTCCGTCTGGTTAGACAGGGTGAAAAAGATCAATACATTTTAACTTTAACCATGGCCTCTCAAGAAAATGGTTCTGGGGCTGATGCGGGGGGTTCGGTTGATAAAGATGTTGCGGTGACCGAACCTGTTGAGAGTTCAGAGGGAGATGTTGTAACGGATGTTTTGAGAAACATGCCGGCCAGAAGCAAAAGACATGCAGAATATATCCTGCACAAAATGGTTCAGAAACCGCGGGTAACGGCTTGGAATGAACAGGGTGAATTTGTTTTTAAGGGACAACTGATCAAAGGTTCACACGTTTGATTTGTTGAAGAGTGTCACTAGCACTAATAAGGTACCCGATAGTCGCCGACCTGTAGGCTGGAATGCTTTCCTACAGGTGATGGCCTGTCTGAACATGCCCCAATCAACAGTTCCTAACCAGGAAACGCGATAAAAAATCCATCTGTGTAAAGAGGTGGAGCCTGATCTGACTCCGATATCTCATTACTCTGACCGTGCTGAGCGACCATCCTCAGGATCTATCCATCGTTGGGAAGCTTATTAATCTCATGTTTTTATTTGTCTCCCCTGTAAATAATGACCCGACAAACAATTTTTTTTTTTTTTTTTTTTTTTTTTCAAATGTTGTACATTTATTTATACCATAACCCCTGCTTTGTATAAGAATTGTGTTGAATAAAAACAAAACTAATGATTCAAAGGCTGTTTTCATTATTTTTTCACCTTAACACGCATGACATCTTTTAAAATCCTCACAAGAACACCCCATCTGTATACATGGCTGGCTAGGGTCGTAAGTCATTGTGTTATAAGGGGGGGTCCACAGTGTCCTGACAAACTCTGCCACTTTTTTATCATTTTGGCCTAAATCCTCACTGTACAAGGCCATAATATCGGGGTATGACCTTCCTTTAGATCTATGATATAAGAAAAACACACAGTGTTGACCACAAGTGAAGGTCTGAAGACTTTGTACTTGACGACCGCTGTAAATGGTTTCTTGACAGTTGTTGAGCAGAAAGTTATTGATCTTCCGAGGGAAAGGTCTGAAATCCGGGGGGTTTCCATAGGAATCAAGAAATTCACCACGGTGGTCCTCCCTTAGATAAATAGCCAGCCAATGTTCTCCGGGCATATTTTTAGGGTGTGTGTTGATTATGTACATTGCAGGTAAATTCTTGATCTTAAATTTAGGCAGCTGATCGCAGGCGTAGACTCCTTGAAACAGTTTCCGTGAGCTGGCCAGGGCATTCATGATGTGGTTGAGCTCTCTGGTGTTCATTTTTATAATAATCATACAGAACGTTTCTCCTCTGATTCACCTCAATAATGTTGTCAAACACAGCATACACGACCATGTTTACAGTGCGTGGTAGAGGCTGCTTAAAACGCATCTCCAAACGCATATTGCCCGTCTTCATCAGTGAAAAATGTTGTCCACACTCTTCGTCAGGGGTCAGGTTGAAACCGTACAGGGTGTAACCGCTGCAGTATTCCCGGCGATCGATCAGCAGAGTTTGATCCTTGAGATGGCGACCCGTAGCCAGTACTAGACTGTAATATTCACGAACCGCATTGCCGTTTTCAAAGTCAGGTTGAAAAGGTCTGGATGGAACCTGCACACCATCGACGTACAACGCAATAAATTCCGGGTTATAATGTTTAAAGTTAAAGGGGTTCTTGTTGTAAACCCCGGTAAATGCATCATTATCCACGAGAACTATAATAACCTGTTTTGGGAGCTGTCCTAGAAACAGATTTTCCTGGTTCATCACCCGTGTCCCTGCGGGGATACTGTGGACTTTCATATAGACTCTTTCGATCGGGTACTCGGCGTTTTCCGTCATTAACGCCTGCGCGTGTCCTAGTTTAACCGCCGGGAAGACGGACACTTTTTTCACAAACAGCGAGGCCGATAATATGGTCAGTTTATATTTTTCCGTATCAGGGGTCATCAGACAAAAAGCACTTTTACTACGGATCATTTTAATTTTAATGTCTACCCCGTTGAGCATGAGTTTTTCTTGGAAAAATATGTCTGCATGGATATGCCCCATTAGCTCAAAGGTCCTCCCTTCTGTTGAAGAGGCCGTTCTTTTTTGCAAACCCTTATTGAGTCCCTCTGGATCCTTATCGTCCATAGCTACCGGGATGTCTTTGAAGAAAAGGCCGGGGCTGAACTGTTTGCTTAGGGTCTCCTCACTATAATTAAGGATACACTCCATCATGGCTCTATAGGGGTAAGTATTGCTGCTTTGACTAATGAGCCGATCTCCAAGGGTCACATCCACCTGTGAAAACATGGTGGCCACCGGGTAATTGATGACCCCAGCGTTGGCCGTCTTCTCGATTGCATCGCCATCCTCATCAGTCACTTTACAGTTCATTAAAATAAATGTGTTATTCAAATCAATATAATCCTCGCCATTGCCAGCTATAAAAAACTCCAGAGGGGCCGTGTCTGAAATTGCAGAAAGAGGGGGAATCTCTACATATATGATCTTATCTATACTCGTTTGAGTGTATGGAACTGTAAACAGATCCAGTTCTGATTTGACGCATTCTTCCGATAGACTGTGGACAAAAGACATGTTTAAAAGATGTATCCTGAGGCTCTATTTTTCTTTCTTTGAGACTTTCTTTTTGCAGGTTTTTTCTTGTGCTGCTTCCTTCTCCGAGTGTATCCACGATATGTTGGAGAATGAGAGATTCTTCGTTTTTTGTTAGCCACGAATCTTCGTCGCCCTGGTGGACACATGCTGTTTCTTCTTTTACCCCCCCTCCTCGCCATTACCATGAGACCCGAACCCTCCTGATGCTCATGGCTAGCTGCCCGGTTCATAACATTGGTGAACACGTCACTAACAATATTTTTAGCCGCTGATTTCAAGTGGGGTCTGGCTATAGCAAAGCCTCTCTTAAGCAGGGGTACGGCCATTCTAAAGAGACCACGAAAGAGTCCCCCTAGACCGGCGCCATACATTGTGGGGGCTCCTACAAAACCGGGCAAGCCGTTCCCGGCTTGCATCTTGTAATAATCCACATAGGCGCTAGGATCTACATAACCCCTCGAGGTAGCCATTTTAATAATGTACACACTGTTTCAGGGGTCGAAAATGTAGTTTGACATTAACTTTACCGAAGCGGAAGGGTACGTTGATATTCTGATCCGATTTTACTTCGATCGTGATGTTGTCAAAGTGGGTCTTTGAGACTGGTACGTAGTGTGGTTTGTCATAAGTAATTGTGACCATGTCATTGCTTTTACCTTTAATAAGTACATTTCTCAAAAGGGGGACATAACTATCCCCGACCCTCTGGTGGGTTATGATATCCGTATACACATAAAGAGTATAAAAGCCGCCCCACCACTTCTGAGAACCTGCTCTCTGTGTCAGAATAGAACCCTAATATACGCCCCAGTTGGCCGCTGGTTTGAATGCTAATACCTGGTTTTGACACCTTGTACACTCTGTTTTTAATAGGGTTGTAATATAGCTTGATGTTGGGGGTGCCTTCTGAGAACTGTTTATGAATCTCATCTAATATTTTATCCACATTGTCATAATAACCTCCTTGTATCGTGAATGTCCATTGACTCTTTTTAACATCATCAAAAATGGCGAAGGTGGCATCCTTATCTTGTAAAACAGCCCAAGTGTAAGGATACTGTATTTCCGCCAACCCCACTTCCCACGACACCCTTAGATCTATAGATTTTCCAAATTGTACCGTGTAACTGGATATTTCATTTTTAGGGTATATATCGAGAGAGGCGTTACTGGGTAGAGTCACGTAGAAGCCTCCTGATTCCATCTTGAGAATCGAAAGTAATGCCCCCAACCCACCCGCGGGCATGTTGTTATAAGGATTGAATATCGCAAACCTGTTGTTCCGGGACCCAACTATTGAACTTTTCAGGCCATCCAAGCCATTTCATCAACACATATTTTTTCCGGTTCTGGGTTTTTTCATCTAATATCTTTTCAACTCTGTATACACTGTCTTTACCCACAATAATTTTTTGTAACTTGGCTTCGTAAAACGTTCCTTCTATATCCTCCCCGTCATAGTCTTTTAACCGGTACACGGGGGGGTCTCTAGCCAACTGTTCGGTAACTGTAAAATATTCGTCAGAAAATGTTTGTTCATAACCTTTGGCAAAAGTACTCCTTAGCTTTGAAACGCGAACCACATCACCGATGTTGAACTTATAAGTAGTTTTTCCCTTCTTAATAAATGGTCCGTATAATTTTTTATAGACCTTAAAAGAATTACTTTGATCAACATCTATAGGCTTCATTTTAATACTGGTGTGATACCCTTGGTTGTAAGCATCGATAAAATCTTGAACTTTATCAAAATACTTGAACGTGTTGACCGCTGTAAAATATCTCCACATTTTGGTCTTCATGGTGCGTTTAAACATCTCCACTACCGATGCCTTAAGCTCATTACCGGTGGTGAAATGATGTATTTTGTGTCTCTTCAGTAGATTCTGAAATTCTCTGGTGAGAAACTCTTTTCCTTTATCAGTCTGCAGTTTTTTAGGACATCGACCCTGGGACAATATATCCTCAAAGGCCCTTGTCACCGCCCGACCTGTTTTATTATGTAGAATGCGAGCCCAGGCATATTTTGATAACACATCGATACACATCAACATCAATTTGTGACCATTGTTATGTTTTGATAAATTTGACATATCGACTAGATCCATTTGCCATTGTGAGTCTATGTCAGTTGCATATACGCAGTTTCTTTTAAAGTTAATCCTGAGAGGTTTATGTAAGGTATAGGCGTCTTGTTCCCGTAACCATTCTGAAACAACCACATCATTAACCTTCACTCCGGCCTCAGCGAGTCCTCTTTGAAAACCCTTCTTACCCGCCAAACCCCCAATCTTGGCTGGGTTGTAGTATAGTTCCTGCATTTGGGGAGCTTGCCGAGTCATTCTGTCAAATAACCACACAGACCCACACTATGCGCAAAGTTTTTATACAAGGTTTTTTATTCAACTTCAGGAGAGCAGATACCCCTTTTTAGACATTTGAGAAAAGTATAACATACACAACAATTTTTTCTACGGTCCAGACAAAAAGAAATCAGATGATTGGTTACTTGATCTATATCAACAAATATACCTGTTTCTTTATCTTGTAGGCACACACCTCAGTTACATATGTAAATAAAACAACAATATGACCTATTTTAAAAGTAAACAGAGGTGTATTAAACATGCTCAGTAAAAGGTCATACAGATGTTGATGAAATGGCCTAATATCATTCTTGGCCCCCTTGAGCGCTTCATCCCAGTGTTCGTACCCCCCGGTCTTTGTTACAGCAGCCATTAACTTTTCCAGGTTTGAAAGTTGATCCTCATCGATGGTTAAATCTGTAGAGAAAAGGCTCGCGTTGGCTACTTTTCTGTCAAGCACATGGTGTAATAGCGCTCTCAGGTTAGCTGCAGAGTGTTGATGACAGAACCAGTTGCAGAAGCAGTCCAGAACATTCCCCATGTTCAAAGTCCCTTAGTTCAGGTCAGAGTCTGAATCAGTGGCGTAGATGTCGAATTCTTCGTCGCTGCCCCCAGCTTTAACTTCTTTACGGAAGAAATAAGCTTTTAGCTTGCCAGCGGTTTTTCTACTCGGCTCATCCAGGTCATTGAGCAGCTGCCCAAGTTTCTCTATTATAAACGGCTCCTTTTTCAGCTCCAGCAAAATCTCATCTATGATTTTCTGGACTTGTCCCGCAGTGACATGTATGTGGGAGTAAGACAGCGCCTTGATTAGTGCCGGTTTCAGCCACGGTTTGTTCAGTCTTCTGTAAAACACGTTGAAATAGAACAGGAAATAGTAACGGTCTGGTTCAAACAAACAACTGTGTCTCAACTGACTGGGGTGATTCACTTCACACCCCCGACAGACTTCTTTCAGAGCTTGGTCGATGAGAGCACTCAGAATATACACCAGGGTGCTTTTAACCACTCTGCTTACTTGGTCACATACCCCGGGCATAAATCCTGCATCTTCATCACGCCCCCGGGACAGTCCGATGCTCATTGGGTCGCCTGGTGGTTTGTGGGGTGTTTCTCCATCCATTGGACTGACCCCCTGCTGAGACGCACAGACGGTAGACAATTCGGCAAAATCGAGGCCCTCCATGAGCTCCAGAGGCTGGGGATCCCCGAGACTCATTTGGACATCCATCGCACCGCATGTTGTTTCGTCCTGAGGGACCGGGGTCTGAGGTCTTGGAGAGTAACCGCAGTCAAAGGGTTCCAGAGTGTATACAAAATCTGGGGAATAGAACCAGGGGTGATCCCGGGTTTGAAAAGGCCTGTAGAGCCTGTCGACGTCCGCAGCTTTCAGGTAAGACATTCTCTTTAATTTTCAACCATGATTGAATTGTTGCGCCTTTTATCCTATCTCTTCACTACGTCACGACACACCGCCCTCTTAGAAGAGAGTAGCCCCTGAGCCGTCAGACCCCCCTCCAAAACCCCACACGTCGTCTGTTTTATCATCGTCGTCGTCATTCAAGGGGGATATATAATCCATAATCCAGCATTTTCTCCTTCTAACCAAATCCAGTTGCGAACATTTGGTCAAGATGTCAAAACCATCATTTATACAGTTTATGACCTCTTTCAAGAACGGCCAGTCCACGGCGTCAAACATAATTTCAGTAACCTGTTTTTCTGGATCCTCCACACCCCCTTCAATAGGGTTTGTAATCAGGGTACTGCTAAACAAAACCTTACGATCTGTAGTTAGAGATAGACTCTTCACCACTCTACCGTAGTTCTGCAAGCTTTCCCATTCACACCTTTCAAAACCCTGAGTCGGAGACTCCATTTTGCATTCTCTTGGACCCTCTTGCAAGCCTTCTAGAGTCTTATCCACAAGCCCCAGATCTCTCCAGGCCATCACCTTCAACCAGTCCTCATAAGAGTATTCAATTACCGTCTCAAAAGGTTCCAACGTACCCTCCTTCTCTCCCAAAGCAAAAAGCTCCACTCCAACATAGCTGGGATACCTTTTAAAGCGGTAACCCCGTCGAGCCCCCCAGAACAACACCCAGGAGCGTTCAATCTTCAAAATGGTGAGTACAGGAACCCTTGCCCGGGATTGTTTCTTGCGGGGTTTCATGTTGATGTCGCTGGACATGTTGAAGAAGCGGGATGTTTCTGATGCTGAGAATTAAAGAGGTATTGCCTAAAAGCAGCGCGGGTTCTTAAATAGAGAGGAGAGTTTCGGGGCGTTGCCTTCAGAGGGGTGGGGGTATTTATGGGTGGCCTTGATGTTCAGGGTTTTATGGGTGTACACTTTCTGACGGATATGACGTAGGAATAATTAAGGAAATAACTCTACCTAAAATCACGCCCCCCAATTATGACGTAGGAATATTAATAAGCTTAGGGCATACGTCATAACAAATAGGCCGCGCCCAAAAAACCCTACTATCTACTCTTATGTAGTTGAAGGCGCAGTATAGCTCTCATAGTCTGGTGGTGACGGAAGACCACCAGCCGTTTGAACAAGCCATTCAGCATCACCTTGTTGGGTTAAGTGCAGGCACTGTCAGAGCGCAGGGCGTCCTGCCTTTGAAAGAGTTTCCGAAGTGTCCTGATGTGCCCTTTAGCAATGGAAAATAGGTCAGTGAAAATAGAAACCTTTATCTCACAGGCTGGCCCACGGGAAACGCCTGTGCGCGTTTTATCAGCCTGCTTCGATGGGAGGCATTCGAAACGCCAGGACGGGTCGTTTTCCGTAGTGTAGTGGCTATCACGTTTGCCTCACACGCGAAAGGTCCCCGGTTTGAAACCGGGCGGAAACAACCCGCGGTGCACGCGTGCCAGTGCCATGTTACCCGTCGCCATCTCTCTGCCCCAAGGCCGGCCGTCGTTTTCTCTTCCTCGGAGTGGCAAGAAATCCTGACCTTGAGAATAAACGATCGCAGAAGGGTAGCTTTGCGAGGCGCTGGAACTCACACTTTTAAAATCGATACATGTTGTAGCTGTTACAATACGACCGTAGCAGGATCAGCGACATTGCTGTTACTCTTATGTAGTCGAAGGCGCAGTATAGCTCTGATAGTCTGGTGGTGACGGAGGACCTCCAGCCGTTTGAACAAGCCATTCAGCATCACCTTGTTGGGCTAAGTGCAGGCACTGTCAGAGCGCAGGGCGACCTGCCTTTGATAGAGTTTCCTAAGTGTCCCGAAATTGGTGCACTCAGAGCGTCCGTCCGTCGACAGGTTGAAATTGTAAACGCTGGTGTAGCCACTTTTAATTGAAATATGATGATGATGATGATGATGTTGTTGTTCTTGTTCTTGTTGTTGTTGTTGTTCTTGTTTTTCTTGTTGTCGTCGTGGTCGCCGTCATTATTATTGTTAAAGTAAAGCAGTAGTTAGATTTGTTGCTACCGTAAGGTGTAGAAGGCACAATAGCTCTGATAGTCTGGTGGTGAAGGAAGACCACCAGACGTTTGAACAAGCCATTCAGCATCACCTTGTTGGGTTAAGTGCAGGCACTGTCAGAGCGCAGGGCGTCCTGCCTTTAAAAGAGTTTCCGAAGTGTCCTGATGTGCCCTTTAGCAATGCCAAACAGGTCAGTGAAAATGGCATCCTTTCGCCGCACTTCAGACGCCATCTCACAGCCTAGCCGACCTGAAACACCTGAGCCCGTTTTACCAGCAGGCTTTAACGGTAACCATTTGAAGCAAGAGGCAGCGGTGTCAGTTTCCGTAGTGTAGCGGTTATCACGTTCGCCTAACGCGCGAAAGGTCCCCGGTTCGAAACCGGGCGGAAACAGCCTACTGTGGGCTGGCCCTTTTCGTCATTCTTGCCCTCGTGGTTCCCCGGAGGCGGTGGGTGTCTTTTCTTCATTGGAGTGCCCGCAATCGATGCACTCAGAGCGTCCGTCCGTCGACAGGTTGAAATTGTAAACGCTGGTGTAGGCACTTTTAATTAAAATCTGATGATGATGATGATGATGATGTTGTTGTTGTTGTTCTTGTTGTTGTTGTTCTTGTTGTCATCGTGGTCGCCGTCATTATTATTGTTAAAGTAAAGCAGTAGTTAGATTTGTTGCTACCGTAAGGTGTAGAAGACAACAGTTGGTATGGCGTGTGATATCAAAACATTCAGAATACTTTTAACCTATATAATTTATAAGCTTTGTAAAATAAACCCAAATATATCTTTTGCGGGGATAAACGCTGTTCTGAGTAGTTTGTGACTTGTTTAATACCAAACAAAGCATCGCTATAAAAAATAAAAAAAAATCACTGTAAAAGCGCTAGTTATTTTTGATCTTTATAGTTATTTTCTAGGCTCAGGTTGTTTTTTAGTGCTTATAAAGGCCTGAAATATTCTTAGTGGTTGTTGACTATAGGTCTTGATGTTTAAAAATGTTTTTTTGAGAGACCAAAAGGTTCTAATAAAAGTTTAGAGTAGAGAGGAGAGAGATCGTCTCCATCTTGGTTTCTATTTGAAATTTGATGCAGTGTCATTTTATTGGTTGGTTTTGATATGTTAATTGGTAACAGGGCGGCACAAAGGCCAGACCAGAACAATGCCTTACAAGCAGATCCGGCATGTGGCCATCAGTATAAGTATGAGGGTCTGGTCTTCAGCTCGACAGACTCATACTGACCTTTCGATTTAAGACTAAAGATCAACAATGTCCGGAAACAACATCAGCGATTCGATTTAAACGAGTTTTTAGGCAAGTCTTCAGATTCTTTTCATTGACTCAGAGCGTGTTGTGTGCATGTATTGTAAATAAGGCTATAACATCTGTTTTAAGTTCTGTAAAATAATTTTTCAGCCAGTCAACAGGAGTTAATTCCCAACGCTGAGGAGATCATCTGGAACAACGACGGTAAGATTTTTGTGTTTGCGCTCATGGGTTCTTATGCATGGGTGTGTGTGGTTTGAAGCGGCTCATTAGAGTTATGAAAACGTTTTAATATATATTAATGCCGGTCTCTTTAATTACACAGAAACTATCGAAAGGCCTGTGATTAATGTCTCCGAGGATCGACCAAGAGAAGTGGTTGTCCCTAGACAGGCTGTCTGCCGACCGGGTAAGAACTAAACCCCTGTTTGTTTGTATAACGTTTCTGTAAGATGTTTGAGTCCAGTTTTGTTAATTTAAAAAAATTATCCTGTCTAACAGTATTAAGAAACGTGGTTCGAGACAACGAAAGGCCTTCCACATCGAGGGCTTGTTTCGTTTTACCTTCGAGAACCGTAACCTTTCAAGAATCTGAAAGGCCGTCAGCCCTGGTATCTGATAGCTGTGAGTATATATCTGCAGCCTGTAAGAGGTTAAAGCTTTTTATAAAGCGGTGTGGTTAAAGGTTAAACATGTCTCTTACCTTCACAGCGGTGCAAAAAGCTAAACCAGCCGAAAAACATAAGAAACGATTATTCTGTGGAGGTAAGTAAGATCTTTCAAACTTTAATGTTTTTAAAAGGGCTTTGTTTGCCCGTTGAGGGCTAATATTTAAGCGATGGGTGACCGTTTCCTGTAGGGCGGGGGGTTCTGGGAAAGATCTTTAGAAGTCCGGACAGGTCTATGCTTGTTTCTGGGGAACGTGTTTAGAAATGACCGATTGCCGTACCGTCTGGTTAGGAAGTAAAGCCGTCCGAAAGGGTTTAGTAAGTTGTTTGGCTTATCTCCCGCTATAATACTTCTGTTTTAAAGTGGTTGTAGGAAAAGGCTTGAAGGTGTTCATTGTATTTAATATTTAAACAGATCGTGAAAACGTTTGTGAAACAGGAAGTCCCGGGATCAGGAAGCGTTTACACTTGGAAGGTTCGTTTAAAAATGAAATGTTGTTGTGTGTGTGTGTGTTTTATTAACAATATTACAGTTTTTAAAGAAACATTTAAGAAACAGTTTATTTACAGCGGCTTCTCTGTTTTAAATTTATTATCAAGTCCTAATAAATATATTGTCTGTAAATAATAAGGCGTTGTAGTGAATGTCTAAGGCTATTTTCAAAGGTCTAAAAAAGCTAAAGGTTTTGAATGTCCTGGACATGTTGTTTTAAGTTTGATTTCTGTCGCCGTTTAAAGATGTAAATGTAATGTATATTTTTATTCTTCCCAAGACTCTTGGGATAGTCATTCTGTGAATGAGCTATTGAGGACAATTACCCCGTCTAAGTGGGATCAAACATCTTTCCCGGTGAGATCACCGAGAGGATCCCCCACGGTGGTCTTGGAGACCCCCCAACATCTACTCAGGCCACAGCCTTCTGGGGGTAATTCAACACCCCAGATTCAGCCCGCCGCATTGTCGGGCGGAACAAATACAGGCATCCAACAACCTCAGGGGTCGCCGTCAGTCAGGGCTGACACACCACCCAACGACGGCCTAGTTTCAACATCGTCCCCCCAGACCCGTTTCTAGGCTACCGAAACGCGGAACAGTAACCCCGCGCTTGGCCAGGGTGTCACCGCAAAGGCCTTCTTGGTCTCCGTCCATGAGTATACACTCGCTCCTTGCCTCCTTCGACCGAGATTTACCGGAGCGACCATCCTTTGAAGCTGAGCCAGGCCACCAGCCCCCGGAGCTACTTCCTGAAGGTCGGCATGAGTTGCTACATACTTTGTTACAAAATCAAAGACTTGTGTTACTGGGGCAAAACCTGGTGATAGAGAGCCAAAACACCCTTATTAATACCCTTACTAACGAATTGTACCGTATTTAATGTTTTAATAGACACAAAACGCCTTACTATTGTGGGTTGTTGGAAAAATAAAAAATAAATTAAAAAATGTCCTGACTTGGTAAAAGAACTCACAAACTAAAGGATTATGAACAAGCTAGGGCCCCAAAAAGACCTTCCCGAGAGAACATCCCCGGCCCTGTTGTGAACTCCTCTGATGTCCCAATGAACCTGGAACTATTACAAATGATAAATGATTTAAATAACCCCCAATTACCACCGATAGAATGTGAATTAACAGACTTACCGGTGAACCCCGACCTGTTACAGATGGTCAATGATCTAAATAACCACCTCCCACCGGTAGCGCTTATAGAGGTTCACCCCCTAGTTCACCCCGATTTGTTTGAAATGGTGGAGGCTTTGGAGGAGCTACCCCGACCAAATTCTGCCCCTATTATAAATGATTTGAGACAATTAGAACACAGGATGGCGGCATAAGCAGCCATCACTATAGAGGAGGGTCTTGACATTAACCGGTTGGATATCTTTGAAGGACTTTTACAGGCTTTAAATGAGCCTCCTCAAAAAGGGGGTTTTGTAGATGTCAGCAGTGGGGGTGTTCGGAATGTGGAGGGTTCTGAGACTGATAAGGCTGTGGAGGACATGCTCTGTGAGAATGTAGGGGGTGAAGGCTTTGTTCAAAATGATGATGTGTCCAAGAGTACCAGTGATCCCGTGATTATAGATAGACCGGCCTATAACAATTTTGAAATGATTCAGCGTTTTACTTTTGCAGAACTTTTAAATTGTGACAATTATGCAGAAATATTTGTCAACATACACGAGGCCTTGCAGAAAATGCTTGAACAGGTTGCTGAAAGGGTCAGACCTCGAGATGTTGTACAGTTAGAACTCAGAGGGGATGCTTTGTTTAGCAACCTATCTGCAATGCTGAGTGGAGATAATTTAGATGTCTGGCTAAAATCGAAGCGTTATTGCAAAGTAACGCAGCCATCTTAGCTGATGAAAGTCTGTCTCTGGTAATGAATGTGGTTCGTAACCCTGAGGGTGGGGCGCTTAGAAGACTGTCGAAATGCTTGAAGAACGACATAATTAGGACCAAGCTCAGGCAATTAGTGGTGAGTTCCAGTGGGGACAATAAGCTCTGTTTTGCTTACAGTTTAATAAAACTACTCACCCCCGACATGCCTGAACCCCAAGCTCTGCAAGAGGCTTTAATGCTTCATCAGAGGGCCGGCTTAAACTCTCAACAGATGGTTGCCTTTTCAGACATTACCAAGTTTGAGGAGTTGTTGTCTTTAAAAATTGTTGTGTGGTACCGTTGTGAGGTAAAGGAAGTATTTGTTCAATTTCAGACACATCCTGAAACCCATACACAGACACTGTTTCTCTTCCTAGGTGATAGACATTAATTTGGAATAAAGAGTTTGACGGCTTTTTTGGGTTGTTCGTATGTTTGTCATTGGTGTTATAAGGCCTTCAATGATAAGCTTAAGCACCGCTGTGACGGTTACTGTAACGTCTGTTTCAATCCGCAATGTCGTAAGGGTTTGGCCCCTACCATCCGATGTAAAGATTGCTTAAGGATTTGTCTCTCAGCGTTCTGTTTTTCCGAGCATAAGGTACAGAGGGCCGCTGCTGAGGGGGTTAAAAAACGGAGTTATTGTGATCAAACTAAATATTGCCCGCAGTGTTGCCTCCAGTACCGTTTTCATGAGGTTAAACCACACAAATGTCTGGAGCCGAGATGCAGGATCTGTAATGCTGATTTAACCCCGGGGTCCGAACACCAGTGCTTTATTCAGCCGGTTAAAAAGGAGCCGCCGCACAACCGGTATGTCTTTTTTGCTTTTGAATGCCGGCAAGAAAACGGGGTCCACGTTGCTAATTATATACACTGTATTGACATGTTGGATCGTGAGTGGTCAGCTAGCGGTGAGAGTTGTGTCAGGGATTTCTTTACGCGGTATCGCGGTCCAAAATACCTCAATTACACATTTATTGCCCACAATGCTAAGGGTTATGATTCTTACATTTTGATGAAGTATCTGGTGGAAAATGGGGTGACCCCAAAAATAATAGCTCAGGGTAGCAAGATCATGTGTTTCACCGACGAAGCTTTCAACTAACGTTACATAGACTCGTTAAATTTCCTCCCCATGAAATTGAGCGCTTTGCCTAAGGCTCTGGGTTTTGAGGCTCAGAAGAAAGGTTGGTTCTGCCATTTTTTTAATACTAAGGACACTCAAAATTATCGAGGGTCCTACCCGCCCGCCTCTTATTATGGGGTTGATACTATGATGTCTCATGAGAGGGAGGAATTCTTTAAATGGTACAATACGGTTAAGTGAGGTGTTTTTGATTTCCGAGAAGAGATGGCCGCTTATTGTAAAAATGATGTGGTGATCCTTAAAGAAGCCTGTGTGCGTTTCCGCGCCGAGGTTATCAACACATCGGGTCTCGACCCTTTGCAAAGTGTGACCATAGTGTCTCTCTGCATGAAAATGTATCGGTCCAATTTCTTGCAGAGAAACACTATAGCGGTCACCACTTCTGACAACTATCGTGCTAGACAAAATAACTTTTCGACTGTCTCCATACAGTGGCTGGAATACCTGAGTGCCCGGGATAACATATTCATCAGACATGCTTTAAATCAAGGGGAAGTCAAAATGGGGCCTTACTACTTAGACGGTTTTAGCGACGTGTTCGGGCGGCGTACCGCTTATGAGTTTGCTGGTTGTATTTACCATGGCTGTCCTCAGTGCTTCGACCCAAACACCTTTAACCCCGAATCACAAAAACTCTGCGGTGATATCTACTATGATTTCCAGGAACGAATTGAAACTTTAAAAAACACCTATGGTTTGAACGTGCTGGTGATTTGGGAACACGAGTGGACGACCCTGAAGCAACAGGATGCGGGGGTACAACGGTTTATGGAAACCTTGGACTTTCCTGAATGTCTAGAGCCCCGGGATGCGTTATTTGGGGGTCGTACCAATGCCCTCTGTTTACATTATGAGGTAAAGGAGGGTGAGAGAGTAGATTACTATGATTTCACCAGTCTGTACCCTTATGTCAACAAGACCAAAATGTACCCGGTGGGGCGTCCAACCATTGTTTATCGTGAATTTCTCGAAATCGGACATTACTTTGGTTTGATCAAAGTCACCATGTACCCTCCTCCGTGTTGCCTTACAGGTGTTCGGGAAAATTGATGTTCCCTCTGTGTAGAACGTGTGTGGAAACTGAAAATCAAACTACCTCTTGTCTGCACAGTGATGAAGAGAGAGCGCTGACGGGTGTCTAGTGTAACATTGAGCTTGACAAGGCGGTGGAGAAAGGTTACAGAGTCGGTAAGGTGCATGAGGTTTGGCATTTTTCTGAAAAATCTGATACTCTTTTTGCTGATTACATTATGACCCATCTGAAAGGGAAACAGGAGGCATTGGGCTATCCCTCATGGTGTGTTGACTCCGCGGCCAAAGAGCGATACGTTCAGCAATATTTTGAAAAGGAAGGGATCCGTCTAGAGCCGGGGAACATAACTGTAAACCCCGCCAAGAGACAAATGTCCAAACTGATTTTAAACAGTCTGTGGGGTAAGTTTGGGGAAAGAAATTACCGTCTAAACACAACCTTGATTAAAACCCCTGAACAGTTTATAGAATTTATGTTTTCCAAACAACATGCAGTATCACACTTTCAATTCTTAAATGACCACGTGGCACAGGTCCAGTGGAGGGCCCCTAAAGATTTCCCCACCAAACAGGGGAACGTTAATGTTTTCATAGCGGTTTTTACCACGGCTTACGCCCGGGTTGAACTGTACAACTTAATGGATCAGTTGCAGGAACGCACGCTCTATCATGATACTGACTCTGTAATCTTTGTCACCAGGCCAGGGGATTGGGTCCCTCCCCTCGGGGACTACCTTGGGGAGTTAACGAGCGAACTAGATCCTCAGGACCACATAGTGGAGTTTGTTTCAGGGGGTCCTAAGACTTACGCATACAGAACGGCTGCGGGTAAGACCTGTATGAAAGTTAAGGGTTTCACTCTGAACCATTGTAACAACAAGCTCATTAACATCAAGTCTCTGACGACCCTGGTAGAAAGTTTTGTAACCGAGAAAGACGCGCCTCCTCGTGAGATTATTACAGCCGGAAATCAGATCTATCGCAATAAAAAGGGGTACACGTTGGAAAATAGATCACTAAACAAACGATTCAGGGTGGTGTACAATAAAAGAGTGTTGAAGACTGATTATACCACTCTGCCTTATGGATATTAGCGGTGGTTTTGATAACAGATTTCAACACCCTTTCTCCTGTATTATAGCCGGTCCCTCCAATTCGGGGAAGAGCTATCTTATAAAGAACATCATAGAAGATGTGGACGCAACCGTGTCCCAAGCTCTTGACAACATAGTGTGGTGTTACTCTTGCTGGCAACCTCTCTACGATGATTTGGCTTCGAAAAAAAATAATCTGAAATTTGTGCAAGGTCTCCCCGCCTCGTTGTGTGACGATGACTTGTTCCCGCCCGGTCAAACTAATCTAGTGATCCTTGATGACCTGATGGAGCAGGCCGGTGACAACAGTGAAGTGGAAAAAGCTTTCACAAAGTACACTCATCATAGGAAGTTAAGTATTATTTATTTAGTTCAAAATCTATTTTTTCAAGGTAAAAAAAGCCGCACTATTAATTTAAATGCCAATTATATAATTCTTTTTAAAAACCCCAGAGATAAACTACAGGTCACCGTCTTGGCTCGTCAAATGTACCCTAACCAGACCAAGTTCTTTTTGGAGGCATTTGAGGATGCCACCAAAAAACCCTACGGGTACTTGATTGCGGACTTAAAAGCACAAACCCCAGAAGACTTTCGCCTCAGAACAGGTTTGTGCCCGCCCGATTGGCCGGCAGTGTATGTGCTAAAGAAAAGGAAATAAATAAGAATGTCTGTTCGGATTAAAAGAAATCTGCCGCTTTTGCAAATGTTATTTGAGGGGAGCCCGCGCCATAGGAAAGCTGTGCTGGCAGGGGCCCCCTCGGATTTGATCGAGACCCTGTGTGAAATAGCTTTTAACATCTTACGCGGTAATATACCCCTAACCCCTTCTCAACATTCTAAACTCAAAAAACAAAAAGCGGTTATCAAGATCATCGCTAATAAGAAGTATTCTATTAAAAGAAAAAGAAAGAAGATTAATCAAACCGGGGGTTTTATAGGACCGCTGTTGAGCATAGCCGTGCCTTTCCTAACCAGTCTTCTAGCTTCCAGAGTGGGTTAATAATGGAATATGCTCAGAAAATGTTTTTGATCCCTCAGGAGCAGCTTGAGAAACTGAGAAAAAATGTTGTCGGGCCAGAGCCCATTAGACAAACGGCCGAAAACAACCTGGACTCTGAAATGAAAGCTATACAGGCCAGGGCCGATTTAAATCAGTATTCCAAAGCCCAGTTGTATACCAACACGTTACAGCGCTACCTCCGTCTGGTTAGACAGGGTGAAAAAGATCAAAACATTTTAACTTTAACCATGGCCTATCAAGAAAATGGTTCTGGGGCTGATGCGGGGGGTACGGTTGATAAAGATGTTGCGGTGACCGAACCTGTTGAGAGTTCAGAGGGAGATGTTGTAACGGATGTTTTGAGAAACATGCCGGCCAGAAGCAAAAGACATGCACAATATATCCTGCACAAAATGGTTCAGAAACCGCGGGTAACTGCTTGGAATGAACAGGGTGAATTTGTTTTTAAAGGACAACTGATCAAAGGTTCACACATGTTTGATTTGTTGAAGAGTGTCACTAGCACTAATAAGGTACCCGATAGTCGCCGACCTGTAGGCTGGAATGCTTACCTACAGGCGATGGCCTGTCTGAACATGCCCCAATCAACAGTTCCTAACCAGGAAACGCTACAAAAAATCCGCCCCTTGTAAAGAGGTGGAGCCTGATCTGACTCCGATATCTCATTACTCTGACCGTGCTGAGCGACCATCCTCAGGATCTATCCATCGTTGGGAAGCTTATTAATATCATGTTTTTATTTGTCTCCCCTGTAAATAATGACCCGACAAACAATTTTTTTTTTTTTTTTTTTTTTCAAATGTTGTACATTTATTTATACCATAACCCCTGCTTTGTATAAGAATTGTGTTGAATAAAAACAAAACTAATGATTCAAAGGCTGTTTTCATTATTTTTTCACCATAACACGCATGACATGTTTTAAAATCCTCACAAGAACACCCCATCTGTATACATGGCTGGCTAGGGTCGTAAGTCATTGTGTTATAAGGGGGGGTCCACAGTGTACTGACAAACTCTGCCACTTTTTTATAATTTTGGCCTAAATCCTCACTGTACAAGGCCATAATATCGGGGTATGACCTTCCTTTAGATCTATGATATAAGAAAAACACACAGTGTTGACCACAAGTGAAGGTCTGAAGACTTTGTACTTGACGACCGCTGTAAATGGTTTCTTGACAGTTGTTGAGCAGAAAGTTATTTATCTTCCGAGGGAAAGGTCTGAAATCCGGGGGGTTTGCATAGGAATCAAAAAATTCACCACGGTGGTCCTCCCTTAGATAAATAGCCAGCCAATGTTCTCCGGGCATATTTTTAGGGTGTGTGTTGATTATGTACATTGCTGGTAAATTCTTGATCTTAAATTTAGGCAGCTGATCGCAGGCGTAGACTCCTTGAAACAGTTTCCGTGAGCCGGCCAGGGCATTCATGATGTGGTTGAGCTCTCTGGTGTTCATTTTAATAATAATCATACAGAATGTTTCTCCTCTGATTCTCCTCAATAATGTTGTCAAACACAGCATTCACGACCATATTTACAGTGCGTGGTAGAGGCTGCTTGAAACGCATCACCAAACGCATATTGCACGTCTTCATCAGTGAAAAATGTTGTCCACACTCTTCGTCAGGGGTCAGGTTGAAACCGTACAGGGTGTAACCGCTGCAGTATTCCCGGCGATCGATCAGCAGAGTTTGATCCTTGAGATGGCGACCCGTAGCCAGTACTAGACTGTAATATTCACGAACCGCATTGCCGTTTTCAAAGTCAGGTTGAAAAGGTCTGGATGGAACCTGCACACCATCGATGTACAACGCTATAAATTCCGCGTTATAATGTTTAAAGATAAAGGGGTTCTTGTTGTAAACCCCGGTAAATGCATCATTATCCACGAGACCTATAATAACCTGTTTTGGGAGCTGTCCTAGAAACAGATTTTCCTGGTTCATCACCCGTGTCCCTGCGGGGATACTGTGGACTTTCATATAGACTCTTTCGATCGGGTACTTGGCGTTTGCCGTCATTAACGCCTGCGCGTGTCCTAGTTTAACCGCCGGGGAGACGGACACTTTTTTCACAAACAGCGAGGCCGATAATATGGTCAGTTTATATTTTTCAGTATCAGGGGTCATCAGACAAAAAGCACTTTTACTACGGATCATTTTAATTTTAATGTCTACCCCGTTGAGCATGAGTTTTTCTTGGAAAAATATGTCTGCATGGATATGCCCCATTAGCTCAAAGGTCCTCCCTTCTGTTGAAAAGGCCGTTCTTTTTTGCAAACCCTTATTGAGTCCCTCTGGATCCTTGTCGTCCATAGCTTCCGGGATTTCTTTGAAGAAAAGGCCGGGGTTGAACTGTTTGCTTAGGGTCTCCTCACTATAATTAAGGATACACTCCATCATGGCTCTATAGGGGTAAGTATTGCTGCTTTGACTAATGAGCCGATCTCCCAGGGTCACATCCACCTGTGAAAACATGGTGGCCACCGGGTAATTGATGACCCCAGCGTTGGTCGTCTTCTCGATTGCATCGCCATCCTCATCAGTCACTTTACAGTTCATTAAAATAAATGTGTTATTCAAATCAATATAATCCTCGCCATTGCCAGCCATAAAAAACTCCAGAGGGGCCGTGTCTGAAATTGCAGAAAGAGGGGGAATCTCTACATATATGATCTTATCTATACTCGTTTGAGTGTATGGAACTGTAAACAGATCCAGTTCTGATTTGACGCATTCTTCCAATAGACTGTGGACAAAAGACATGTTTAAAAGATGTATCCTGAGGCTCTATTTTTCTTTCTTTGAGACTTTCTTTTTGCAGGTTTTTTCTTGTGCTGCTTCCTTCTCCGAGTGTTTCCACGATATGTTGGAGAATGAGAGATTCTTCGTTTTTTGTTAGCCACGGATCTTCGTCGCCCTGGTGGACACATGCTGTTTCTTCTTTTACCCCCCCTCCTCGCCATTACCATGAGACCCGAACCCTCCTGATGCTCATGGCTAGCTGCCCGGTTCATAACATTGGTGAACACGTCACTAACAATATTTTTAGCCGCTGATTTCAAGTGGGGTCTGGCTATAGCAAAGCCTCTCTTAAGCAGGGGTACGGCCATTCTAAAGAGACCACGAAAGAGTCCTCCTAGACCGGCGCCATACATTGTGGGGGCTCCTACAAAACCGGGCAAGCCGTTCCATCTTGCATCTTGTAATAATCCACATAGGCGCTAGGATCTACATAACCCCTCGAGGTAGCCATTTTAATAATGTACACACTGTTTCAGGGGTCGAAAATGTAGTTTGACATTAACTTTACCGAAGCGGAAGGGTACGTTGATATTCTGATCCGATTTTACTTCGATCGTGATGTTGTCAAATTGGGTCTTTGAGACTGGTACGTAGTGTGGTTTGTCATAAGTAATTGTGACCATGTCATTGCTTTTACCTTTAATAAGTACATTTCTCAAAAGGGGGACATAACTATCCCCGACCCTCTGGTGGGTTATGATATCCGTATACACATAAAGAGTGTAAAAGCCGCCCCACCACTTCTGAGAACCTGCTCTCTGTGTCAGAATAGAACCCAAATATACGCCCCAGTTGGCCGCTGGTTTGAATGCTAATACCTGGTTTTGACACCTTGTACACTCTGTTTTTAATAGGGTTGTAATATAGCTTGATGTTGGGGGTGCCTTCTGAGAACTGTTTATGCATCTCATCTAATATTTTATCCACATTGTCATAATAACCTCCTTGTATCGTGAATGTCCATTGACTCTTTTTAACATCATCAAAAATGGCGAAGGTGGCATCCTTATCTTGTAAAACAGCCCAAGTGTAAGGATACTGTATTTCCGCCAACCCCACTTCCCACGACCCCCTTAGATCTATAGATTTTCCAAATTGTACCGTGTAACTGGATATTTCATTTTTAGGGTATATATCGAGAGAGGCGTTACTGGGTAGAGTCACGTAGAAGCCTCCTGATTCCATCTTGAGTATCGAAAGTAATGCCCACAACACACCCGCGGGCAAGTTGTTATAAGGATTGAATATCGCAAACCTGTTGTTCCGGGACCCAACTATTGAACTTTTCAGGCCATCCAAGCCATTTCATCAACACATATTTTTTCCGGTTCTGGGTTTTTTCAGCTAATATCTTTTCAACTCTGTATACACTGTCTTTACCCACAATAATTTTTTGTAACTCGGCTTCGTAAAACGTTCCTTCTATATCCTCCCCGTCATAGTCTTTTAACCGGTACACGGGTGGGTCTCTAGCCAACTGTTCGGTAACTGTAAAATATTCGTCAGAAAATGTTTGTTCATAACCTTTGGCAAAAGTACTCCTTAGCTTTGAAACGCGAACCACATCACCGATGTTGAACTTATAAGTAGTTTTTCCCTTCTTAATAAATGGTCCGTATAATTTTTTATAGACCTTAAAAGAATTACTTTGATCAACATCTATAGGCTTCATTTTAATACTGGTGTGATACCCTTGGTTGTAAGCATCGATAAAATCCTGAACTTTATCAAAATACTTGAACGTGTTGACCGCTGTAAAATATCTCCACATTTTGGTCTTTATGGTGCGGTTAAACCTCTCCACTACCAATGCCTTAAGCTCATTACCGGTGGTGAAATGATGTATTTTGTGTCTCTTCAGTAGATTCTGAAATTCTCTGTTGAGAAACTCTTTTCCTTTATCAGTCTGCAGTTATTTAGGACATCGACCCTGGGACAATATATCCTCAAAGGCCCTTGTCACCGCCCGACCTGTTTTATTATGTAGAATGCGAGCCCAGGCATTTTTTGATAACACATCGATACACATCAACATCAATTTGTGACCATTGTTATGTTTTGATAAATTTGACATATCGACTAGATCCATTTGCCATTGTGAGTCTATGTCAGTTGCATATACGCGGTTTCTTTTAAAGTTAATCCTGAGAGGTTTATGTAAGGTATAGGCGTCTTGTTCCCGTAACCATTCTGAAACAACCACATCATTAACCTTCACTCCGGCCTCAGCGAGTCCTCTTTGAAAACCCTTCTTACCCGCCAAACCCCCAATCTTGGCTGGGTTGTAGTATAGTTCCTGCATTTGGGGAGCTTGCCGAGTCATTCTGTCAAATAACCAAACAGACCCACACTATGCGCAAAGTTTTTATACAAGGTTTTTTATTCAACTTCAGGAGAGCAGATACCCCTTTTTAGACATTTGAGAAAAGTATAACATACACAACAATTTTTTCTACGGTCCAGACAAAAAGAAATCAGATGATTGGTTACTTGATCTATATCAACAAATATACCTGTTTCTTTATCTTGTAGGCACACACCTCAGTTACATATGTAAATAAAACAACAATATGACCTATTTTAAAAGTAAACAGAGGTGTATTAAACATGCTCAGCAAAAGGTCCTACAGATGTTGATGAAATGGCCTAATATCATTCTTGGCCCCCTTGAGCGCTTCATCCCAGTGTTCGTACCCCCCGGTCTTTGTTACAGCAGCCATTCACTTTTCCAGGTTTGAAAGTTGATCCTCATCGATGGTTAAATCTGTAGAGAAAAGGCTCGTGTTGGCTACTTTTCTGTCAAGCACATGGTGTAATAGCGCTCTCAGGTTAGCTGCAGAGTGTTGATGACAGAACCAGTTGCAGAAGCAGTCCAGAACATTCCCCATGTTCAAAGTCCCTTAGTTCAGGTCAGAGTCTGAATCAGTGGCGTAGATGTCGAATTCCTCGTCGCTGCCCCCAGCTTTAACTTCTTTACGGAAGAAATAAGCTTTTAGCTTGCCAGCGGTTTTTCTACTCGGCTCATCCAGGTCATTGACCAGCTGCCCAAGTTTCTCTATTATAAACGGCTCCTTTTTCAGCTCCAGCAAAATCTCATCTATGATTTTCTGGACTTGTCCCGCAGTGACATGTATGTGGGAGTAAGACAACGCCTTGATTAGTGCCGGTTTCAGCCACGGTTTGTTCAGTCTTCTGTAAAACACGTTGAAATAGAACAGGAAATAGTAACGGTCTGGTTCAAACAAACAACTGTGTCTCAACTGACTGGGGTGATTCACTTCACACCCCCGACAGACTTCTTTCAGAGCTCGGTCGATGAGAGCACTCAGAATATACACCAGGGTGCTTTTAACCACTCTGCTTACTTGGTCACATACCCCGGGCATAAATCCTGCGTCTTCATCACGCCCCTGGGACAGTCCGATGCTCATTGGGTCGCCTGGTGGTTTGTGGGGTGTTTCTACATCCATTGGACTGACCCCCTCCTGAGACGCACAGACGGTAGACAGTTCGGCAAAATCGAGGCCCTCCATGAGCTCCAGAGGCTGGGGATCCCCGAGACTCATTTGGACATCCATCGCACCGCATGTTGTTTCGTCCTGAGGGACCGGGGTCTGAGGTCTTGGAGGGTAACCGCAGTCAGAGGGTTCCAGAGTGTATACAAAATCTGGGGAATAGAACCAGGGGTGATCCCGGGTTTGAAGAGGCCTGTAGAGCCTGTCGACGTCCGCAGCTTTCGGGTAAGACATTCTCTTTAATTTTAAACCATGAATGAATTGTTGCGCCTTTTATCCTATCTCTTCACTACGTCACGACACACCGCCCTCTTAGAAGAGAGTAGCCCCTGAGCCGTCAGACCCCCCTCCAAAACCCCACACGTCGTCGGTTTTATCATCGTCGTCGTCATTCAAGGGGGATATATAATCCATAATCCAGCATATTCTCCTTCTAACCAAATCCAGTTGCGAACATTTGGTCAAGATGTCAAAACCATCATTTATACAGTTTATGACCTCTTTCAAGAACGGCCAGTCCACGGCGTCAAACATAATTTCAGTAACCTGTTTTTCTGGATCCTCCACACCCCCTTCAATAGGGTTTGTAATCAGGGTACTGCTAAACAAAACCTTACGATCTGTAGTTTGAGATAGACTCTTCACCACTCTACCGTAGTTCTGCAAGCTTTCCCATTCACACCTTTCAAAACCCTGAGTCGGAGACTCCATTTCGCATTCTCTTGGACCCTCTTGCAAGCCTTCTAGAGTCTTATCCACAAGCCCCAGATCTCTCCAGGCCATCACCTTCAACCAGTCCTCATAAGAGTATTCAATTACCGTCTCAAAAGGTTCCAACGTACCCTCCTTCTCTCCCAAAGCAAAAAGCTCCACTCCAACATAGCTGGGATCCCTTTTAAAGCGCAGGGCGACCTGCCTTTGAAAGAGTTTCCAAAGTGTCCTGATGTGCCCTTTAGCAATGCCAAACAGGTCTGTGAAAATGGCATCCTTTCGCGGCACTTCAGACGCCATCTCACAGTCTAGCCGACCTGAAATGCGAAACCTTTATCTCACAGGCTGGCCCACGGGAAACGCCTGTGTGCGTTTTACCAGCCGGCTTCGATAGGAGTTATTCGAAATACCAGGACGGGTTGGTTTCCGTAGTGTAGTGGCTATCACATTTGCCTCACACGCGAAAGGTCCCCGGTTCGAAACCGGGTGGAAACAACCCGCGGTGCACGTGTGCCAGTGCCGTGTTACCCGTCCCCCATCTCTCTGCCCCAAGGGTGGCTGTCGTTTTCTCTTCCTCGGAGTGGCAAGAAATCCTGACCTTGAGAACAAACGATGTAAGAAGGGTAGCTTTGCGAGGCGCTGGAACTGACACTTTTAAAATCGATACATGTTGTTGCTGTTACAATACGACCGTAGCAGGATCGGCGACATTGCTGTTACTCTTATGTAGTTGAAGGCGCAAAATAGCTCTGATAGTCTGGTGGTGACGGAAGACCACCAGCCGTTTGAACAAGCCATTCAGCATCACCTTGTTGGGCTAAGTGCAGGCACTGTCTGATCGCAGGGCGTCCTGCCTTTGAAAGAGTTTCCGAAGTATCCCGAAATCGGTGCACTCAGAGCGTCCGTCCGTCGACAGGATGAAATTGTAAACGCTGGTGTAGCCACTTTTAATTAAAATCTGATGATGATGATGATGATGATGTTGTTGTTCTTGTTGTTCTTGTTGTCGTCGTGGTCGCCGTCATTATTATTGTTAAAGTAAAGCAGTAGTTAGATTTGTTGCTACCGTAAGGTGTAGAAGGCACAATAGCTCTGATAGTCTGGTGGTGAAGGAAGACCACCAGCCGTTTGAACAAGCCATTCAGCATCACCTTGTTGGGCTAAGTGCACGCACTGTCTGATCGCAGGGCGTCCTGCCTTTGAAAGAGTTTCCGAAGTATCCCGAAATCGGTGCACTCAGAGCGTCCGTCCGTCGACAGGTTGAAATTGTAAACGCTGGTGTAGCCACTTTTAATTAAAATCTGATGATGATGTTATTGTTCTTGTTTTTCTTTTTGTCGTCGAGGTCGCCGTCATTATTATTGTTAAAGTAAAGCTACCGTAAGGTGTAGAAGGCACAATAGCTCTGTGATTGTCTGATGGTGGCACAAGACGAGCAGCAGCTGTTTGAACAAGCCAGTGAGCATCACCTTGTTGGGGTAAGTGTAAGTCTTGTCATAGCTCAGGGCGTTCTTCCTTTGAAAGAGTTTCCAAAGTGTCCTGATGTGTCCTTGAGCAATGCAAAATAGGTCAGTGAAAATAGAAACCTTTATCTCACAGGCTGGCCCACGGGAAACACCTGTGCGCGTTTTACCAGCCGGCTTCGATGGGAGCCATTCAAAACACCACGACATGTCGGTTTCCGTAGTGTAGTGGCTATCACGTTCGCCTCACACGCGAAAGGTCCCTGGTTCGAAACCGGGCGGAAACAACCTGCGGTGCACGCGTGCTAGTGCTTTGTTATCTGTCCCTGTAACGCGGCCGGCCATCGTTTTCTCTTCCTCGGAGTGTCAAGAAATCCTGACCTTGAGAACAAACGATCACAGAAGGGTAGCTTTGCGAGGCGCTGGAACTGACAGTTTTAAAATCGATACATGTTGTTGCTGTTACAATACGACCGTAGCAGGATCGGCGACATTGCTGTTACTCTTATGAGTAGATAGTAGGGTTTTATGGGCGCGGCCTATTTTGTTATGACGTATGCCCTAAGCTTATTAATATTCCTACGTCATAATTGGGGGGCGTGATTTTAGGTAGAGTTATTTCCTTAATTATTCCTACGTCATATCCGTCAGAAAGTGTACACCCATAAAACCCTGAACAACAAGGCCGCCCATAACCTGTTGTTCTTGTTGTTCTTGTTGGTCAACTGTAGAGTGTGAATGGGTCGGCTCTTCCTGTAGTGTTTGGGGGTCTTTTTTAAATATACATGTAATGGTTTAGTAAATCTAAACCGTTATAAGATCAACAAGTTCTGTTGTCTGTAATGGTCCCAGGTCTTAACAATGCCAGTTTTGAATAGTGCGTTTATCATATTCACACTGTCTCTGTCTGTCTCTCTCTCTCTCTCGCCCAATCATTTTATAAGATCAACAAGTTCTGTTGTCTGTTATGATCCCAGGTCCTAACAATGCCTGTTTTGCATAGGGTACTTATGTTATCCACACTGTATCTGGCTCTGTCTCTCCCCTCAAATTTAATTAAAAATAAAATTAAAAAAGAGGGTGTGTGTGTGGGTGTTTGTGTGTATAGGTTAATTGTTTTTGTAAAAAAAAAAAAAAAAAGCTGTGGTTATATTTTATCTCTCACATAATGTGTTCAGTCGTTTTACTTAAATACATTCTAGGGTCTTAAAGCTCATAAGAGTTAGACTTAAGATAAGGATATGCTTTTAAGGTATTTTAGCAGTCTCAATCCCTGATGATAAGGAATCGTTTAAAAAATAAAAACAACTGATCACTCAATGCTAAATAGATCACAACACTCAAGGCTAAATCACTCACACTATGGGTGGCGGGAGTGGGCTCAGACAACAGTACGTATGGCATGTGGTATCAAAACATTCAGAATACTTTTAACCTATATAATTTATAAGCTTTGTAAAATAAACCCAAATATCTCTTTTGCGGGGATAAACGCTGGTCTGAGTAGTTTGTGACTTGTTTAATACCAAACAAAGCATCGCTATTAAAAAAAAAAAAAAAAATCACTGTAAAAGCGCTAGTTATTTTAGATCTTTATAGTTATTTTCTTGGCTCAGGTTGTTTTTTAGCTTAGGCCAGACCAGAGCAATGCCTTACACGCAGATCCGGCATGTGGCCATCAGTATAAGTATGAAGGTCTGGTCTTCAGCTCGACAGACTCTTACTGACCTTTCGATTTAAGACTAAAGATCAACAATGTCCGGAAACAACATCAGCGACTTCGATTTAAATGAGTTTTTAGGCAAGTCTTCAGATTATTTTCATTGACTCAGAGCGTGTTGTGTGCATGTATTGTAAATAAGGCTATAACATCTGTTTTAAGTTCTGTAAAATTATTTTTCAGCCAGTCAACAAGAGTTAATTCCCAACGCTGAGGAGATCATCTGGAACAACGACGGTAAGATTTTTGTGTTTGCGCTCATGGGTTCTTATGTATGGGTGTGTGTGGTTTTGAAGCGGCTCATTAGAGTTATGAAAACGTTTTAATATATATTAATGCCGGTCTCTTTAATTACACAGAAACTATCGAAAGGCCTGTGATTAATGTCTCCGAGGATCGACCAAGAGAAGTGGTTGTCCCTAGACAGACTGTCTGCCGACCGGGTAAGAACTAAATCCCTGTTTGTTTGTATAACGTTTCTGTAAGATGTTTGAGTCCAGTTTTGTTAATTTTAAAAAATTATCCTGTCTAACAGTATTAAGAAACGTGGTTCGAGACAACGAAAGGCCTTCCACATCGAGGGCTTGTTTCGTTTTACCTTCGAGAACCGTAACCTTTCAAGAATCTGAAAGGCCATCAGCCCCGGTATCTGATAGCTGTGAGTATATGTCTGCAGCCTGTAAGAGGTTAAAGCTTTTTATAAAGCGGTGTGGTTAAAGGTTAAACATGTCTCTTACCTTCACAGCGGTGCAAAAAGCTAAACCAGCCGAAAAAAATAAGAAACGATTATTCTGTGGAGGTAAGTAAGATCTTTCAAACTTTAATGTTTTTAAAAGGGCTTTGTTTGCCCGTTGACGGCTAATATTTAAGCGATGGGTGACCGTTTCCTGTAGGGCGGGGGGTTCTGGGAAAGATCTTTAGAAGTCCAGACAGGTCTAGGCTTGTTTCTGGGGATCGTGTTTAGAAATGACTGATTGCCGTACCGTCTGGTTAGGAAGTAAAGCCGTCCGAAAGGGTTTAGTAAGTTGTTTGACTTATCTCCCGCTATTATACTTCTGTTTTAAAGTGGTTGTAGGAAAAGGCTTGAAGGTGTTCATTGTATTTAATATTTAAACAGATCGTGAAAACGTTTGTGAAACAGGAAGTCCCGGGATCAGGAATCGTTTACACTTGGAAGGTTCGTTTAAAAATGAAATGTTGTTGTGTGTGTGTGTGTTTTATTAACAATATTACAGTTTTTAAAGAAACATTTAAGAAACAGTTTATTTACAGCGGCTTCTCTGTTTTACATTTATTATCAAGTCCTAATAAATATATTGTCTGTAAATAATATTGCGTTGTAGTGAATGTCTAAGGCTATTTTCAAAGGTCTAAAAAAGCTAAAGGTTTTGAATGTCCTGGACATGTTGTTTTAAGTTTGATTTCTGTCGCCGTTTAAAGATGTAAATGTAATGTATATTTTTATTCTTCCCAAGACTCTTGGGATAGTCATTCTGTGGATGAGCTATTGAGAACAATTACCCCGTCTAAGTGGGATCAAACATCTTCCCCGGTGAGATCACCGAGAGGATCCCCCACGGTGGTCTTGGAGACCCCCCAACATCTACTCAGGCCACAGCCTTCTGGGGGTAATTCAACACCCCAGATTCAGCCCGCCGCATTGTCGGGCGGAACAAATACAGGCATCCAACAACCTCATGGGTCGCCGTCAGTCAGGGCTGACACACCACCCAACGACGGCCTGGTTTCAACATCGTTCCCCCAGACCCGTTTCTTGGCTACAGAAACGCGGAACAGTACCCCGCGCTTGGCCAGGGTGTCACCGCAAAGGCCTTCTTGGTCTCCGTCCATGAGTATACGCTCGCTCCCTGCCTCCTTCGACCGAGATTTACCGGAGCGACCATCCTTTGAAGCTGAGCCAGGCCACCAGCCCCCGGAGCTACTTCCTGAAGGTCGGCATGAGTTGCTACATACTTTGTTACAAAATCAAAGACTTGTGTTAGTGGGGCAAAACCTGGTGATAGAGAGCCAAAACACCCTTATTAATACCCTTACTAACGAATTGTACCGTATTTAATGTTTTAATAGACACAAAACGCCTTACTATTGTGGGTTGTTGGAAAAATAAAAAATAAATTAAAAAATGTCCTGACTTGGTAAAAGAACTCACAAACTAAAGGATTATGAACAAGCTAGGGCCCCAAAAAGACCTTCCCGAGAGAACATCCCCGGCCCTGTTGTGAACTCCTCTGATGTCCCAATGAACCTGGAACTATTACAAATGATAAATGATTTAAATAACCCCCAATTACCACCGATAGAATGTGAATTAACAGACTTACCAGTGAACCCCGACCTGTTACAGATGGTCAATGATCTAAATAACCACCTCCCACCGGTAGCGCTTATAGAGGTTCACCCCCTAGTTCACCCCGATTTGTTTGAAATGGTGGAGGCTTTGGAGGAGCTACCCCGACCAAATTCTGCCCCTATTATAAATGATTTGAGACAATTAGAACACAGGATGGCGGCAGAAGCAGCCATCACTATAGAGGAGGGTCTTGACATTAACCGGTTGGATATCTTTGAAGGACTTTTACAGGCTTTAAATGAGCCTCCTCAAAAAGGGGGTTTTGTAGATGTCAGCAGTGGGGGTGTTCGGAATGTGGAGGGTTCTGAGACTGATAAGGCTGTGGAGGACATGCTCTGTGAGAATGTAGGGGGTGAAGGCTTTGTTCAAAATGATGATGTGTCCAAGAGTACCAGTGATCCCGTGATTATAGATAGACCGGCCTATAACAATTTTGAAATGATTCAGCGTTTTAATTTTGCAGAACTTTTAAATTGTGACAATTATGCAGAAATATTTGTCAACATACACGAGGCCTTGCAGAAAATGCTTGAACAGGTTGCTGAAAGGGTCAGACCTCGAGATGTTGTACAGTTAGAACTCAGAGGGGATGATTTGTTTAGCAACCTATCTGTAATGCTGAGTGGAGATAATTTAGATGTCTGGCTAAAATCGAAGCGTTATTGCAAAGTAACGCAGCCATCTTAGCTGATGAAAGTCTGTCTCTGGTAATGAATGTGGTTCGTAACCCTGAGGGTGGGGCGCTTAGAAGACTGTCGAAATGCTTGAAGAACGACATAATTAGGACCAAGCTCAGGCAATTAGTGGTGAGTTCCAGTGGGGACAATAAGCTCTGTTTTGCTTACAGTTTAATAAAACTACTCACCCCCGACATGCCTGAACCCCAAGCTCTGCAAGAGGCTTTAATGCTTCATCAGAGGGCCTGCTTAAACTCTCAACAGATGGTTGCCTTTTCAGACATCACCAAGTTTGAGGAGTTGTTGTCTTTAAAAATTGTTGTGTGGTACCGTTGTGAGGTAAAGGAAGTATTTGTGAAATTTCAGATACATCCTGAAACCCATACACAGACACTGTTTCTCTTCCTAAGTGATAGTCATTACTTTGGAATAAAGAGTTTGACGGCTTTTTTGGGTTGTTCGTATGTTTGTCATTGGTGTTATAAGGCCTTCAATGATAAGCTTAAGCACCGCTGTGACGGTTACTGTAACGTCTGTTTCAATCCGCAATGTCGTAAGGGTTTGGCCCCTACCATCCGATGTAAAGATTGCTTAAGGATTTGTCTCTCAGCGTTCTGTTTTTCCGAGCATAAGGTACAGAGGGCCGCTGCTGAGGGGGTTAAAAAACGGAGTTATTGTGATCAAACTAAATATTGCCCGCAGTGTTGCCTCCAGTACCGTTTTCATGAGGTTAAACCACACAAATGTCTGGAGCCGAGATGCAGGATCTGTAATGCTGATTTAACCCCGGGGTCCGAACACCAGTGCTTTATTCAGCCGGTTAAAAAGGAGCCGCCGCACAACCGGTATGTCTTTTTTGCTTTTGAATGCCGGCAAGAAAACGGGGTCCACGTTGCTAATTATATACACTGTATTGACATGTTGGATCGTGAGTGGTCAGCTAGCGGTGAGAGTTGTGTCAGGGATTTCTTTACGCGGTATCGCGGTCCAAAATACCTCAATTACACATTTATTGCCCACAATGCTAAGGGTTATGATTCTTACATTTTGATGAAGTATCTGGTGGAAAATGGGGTGACCCCAAAAATAATAGCTCAGGGTAGCAAGATCATGTGTTTCACCGACGAAGCTTTCAACTAACGTTACATAGACTCGTTAAATTTCCTCCCCATGAAATTGAGCGCTTTGCCTAAGGCTCTGGGTTTTGAGGCTCAGAAGAAAGGTTGGTTCTGCCATTTTTTTAATACTAAGGACACTCAAAATTATCGAGGGTCCTACCCGCCCGCCTCTTATTATGGGGTTGATACTATGATGTCTCATGAGAGGGAGGAATTCTTTAAATGGTACAATACGGTTAAGGGAGGTGTTTTTGATTTCCGAGAAGAGATGGCCGCTTATTGTAAAAATGATGTGGTGATCCTTAAAGAAGCCTGTGTGCGTTTCCGCGCCGAGGTTATCAACACATCGGGTCTCGACCCTTTGCAAAGTGTGACCATAGCGTCTCTCTGCATGAAAATGTATCGGTCCAATTTCTTGCAGAAAAACACTATAGCGGTCACCACTTCTGACAACTATCGTGCTAGACAAAAGAACTTTTCGACTGTCTCCATACAGTGGCTGGAATACCTGAGTGCCCGGGATAACATCTTCATCAGACATGCTTTAAATCAAGGGGAAGTCAAAATGGGGCCTTATGACTTAGACGGTTTTAGCGACGTGTCCGGGCGGCATACCGCTTATGAGTTTGCAGGTTGTATTTACCATGGCTGTCCTCAGTGCTTCGACCCAAACACCTTTAACCCCGTAACACAAAAACTCTCCGGTGATATGTACTATGATTTCCAGGAACGAATTGAAACTTTAAAAAACACCTATGGTTTGAACGTGCTGGTGATTTGGAAACACGAGTGGACGACCCTGAAGCAACAGGAAGCGGGGGTACAACGGTTTATGGAAACCTTGGACTTTCCTGAACGTCTAGAGCCCCGGGATGCGTTATTTGGGGGTCGTACCAACGCCCTCTGTTTACATTATGAGGTAAAGGAGGGTGAGAGAGTAGATTACTATGATTTCACCAGTCTGTACCCTTATGTCAACAAGACCAAAATGTACCCGGTGGGGCGTCCAACCATTGTTTATCGTGACTTTCTCGAAATCGGACATTACTTTGGTTTGATCAAAGTCACCATGTACCCTCCTCGCGAGCTGTTCTTACCCGTGTTGCCTTACAGGTGTTCGGGAAAATTGATGTTCCCTCTGTGTAGAACGTGTGTGGAAACTGAAAATCAAACTACCTCTTGTCTGCACAGTGATGAAGAGAGAGCGCTGACGGGTGTCTGGTGTAGCATTGAGCTTGACAAGGCGGTGGAGAAAGGTTACAGAGTCGGTAAGGTGAATGAGGTTTGGCATTTTTCTGAAAAATCTGATACTCTTTTTGCTGATTACATTATGACCCATCTGAAAGGGAAACAGGAGGCATCGGGCTATCCCTCATGGTGTGTTGACTCCGCGGCCAAAGAGCGATACGTTCAGCAATATTTTGAAAAGGAAGGGATCCGTCTAGAGCCGGGGAACATAACTGTCAACCCCGCCAAGAGACAAATGTCCAAACTGATTTTAAACAGTCTGTGGGGTAAGTTTGGGGAAAGAAATTACCGTCTAAACACAACCTTGATTAAAACCCCTGAACAGTTTATAGAATTTATGTTTTCCAAACAACATGCAGTATCACACTTTCAATTCTTAAATGACCACGTGGCACAGGTCCAGTGGAGGGCCCCTAAAGATTTCCCCACCAAACAGGGGAACGTTAATGTTTTCATAGCGTTTTTTACCACGGCTTACGCCCGGCTTGAACTGTACAACTTAATGGATCAGTTGCAGGAACGCACGCTCTATCATGATACTGACTCTGTAATCTTTGTCACCAGGCCAGGGGATTGGGTCCCTCCCCTCGGGGACTACCTTGGGGAGTTAACGAGCGAACTAGATCCTCAGGACCACATAGTGGAGTTTGTTTCAGGGGGTCCTAAGACTTACGCATACAGAACGGCTGCGGGTAAGACCTGTATGAAAGTTAAGGGTTTCACTCTGAACCATTGTAACAACAAGCTCATTAACATCAAGTCTCTGACGACCCTGGTAGAAAGTTTTGTAACCGAGAAAGACGCGCCTCCTCGTGAGATTATTACAGCCGGAAATCAGATCTATCGCAATAAAAAGGGGTACACGTTGGAAAATAGATCACTAAACAAACGATTCAGGGTGGTGTACAATAAAAGAGTGTTGAAGACTGATTATACCACTCTGCCTTATGGATATTAGCGGTGGTTTTGATAACAGACTTCAACACCCTTTCTCCTGTATTATAGCCGGTCCCTCCAATTCGGGGAAGAGCTATCTTATAAAGAACATCATAGAAGATGTGGACGCAACCGTGTCCCAAGCTCTTGACAACATAGTGTGGTGTTACTCTTGCTGGCAACCTCTCTACGATGATTTGGCTTCGAAAAAAAATAATCTGAAATTTGTGCAAGGTCTCCCCGCCTCGTTGTGTGACGATGACTTGTTCCCGCCCGGTCAAACTAATCTAGTGATCCTTGATGACCTGATGGAGCAGGCCGGTGACAACAGTGAAGTGGAAAAAGCTTTCACAAAGTACACTCATCATAGGAATTTAAGTATTATTTATTTAGTTCAAAATCTATTTTTTCAAGGTAAAAAAAGCCACACTATTAATTTAAATGCCAATTATATAATTCTTTTTAAAAACCCCAGAGATAAACTACAGGTCACCGTCTTGGCTCGTCAAATATACCCTAACCAGACCAAGTTCTTTTTGGAGGCATTTAAAGATGCCACCAAAAAACCCTACGGGTACTTGATTGCGGACTTAAAAGCACAAACCCCAGAAGACTTTCGCCTCAGAACAGGTTTGTGCCCACCCGATTGGCCGGCAGTGTATGTGCTAAAGAAAAGGAAATAAATAAGAATGTCTGTTCGGATTAAAAGAAATCTGCCACTTTTGCAAATGTTATTTGAGGGGAGCCCGCGCCATAGGAAAGCTGTGCTGGCAGGGGCCCCCTCGGATTTGATCGAGACCCTGTGTGAAATAGCTTTTAACATCTTACGCGGTAATATACCCCTAACCCCTTCTCAACATTCTAAACTCAAAAAACAAAAAGCGGTTATCAAGATCATCGCTAATAAGAAGTATTCTATTAAAAGAAAAAGAAAGAAGATTAATCAAACCGGGGGTTTTATAGGACCGCTGTTGAGCATAGCCGTGCCTTTCCTAACCAGTCTTCTAGCTTCCAGAGTGGGTTAATAATGGAATATGCTCAGAAAATGTTTTTGATCCCTCAGGAGCAGCTTGAGAAACTGAGAAAAAATGTTGTCGGGCCAGAGCCCATTAGACAAACGGCCGAAAACAACTTGGACTCTGAAATGAAAGCTATACAGGCCAGGGCCGATTTAAATCAGTATTCCAAAGCCCAGTTGTATACCAACACGTTACAGCGCTACCTCCGTCTGGTTAGACAGGGTGAAAAAGATCAATACATTTTAACTTAAACCATGGCCTGTCAAGAAAATGGTTCTGGGGCTGATGCGGGGGGTACGGTTGATAAAGATGTTGCGGTGACCGAACCTGTTGAGAGTTCAGAGGGAGATGTTGTAACGGATGTTTTGAGAAACATGCCGGCCAGAAGCAAAAGACATGCACAATATATCCTGCACAAAATGGTTCAGAAACCGCGGGTAACTGCTTGGAATGAACAGGGTGAATTTGTTTTTAAAGGACAACTGATCAAAGGTTCACACATGTTTGATTTGTTGAAGAGTGTCACTAGCACTAATAAGGTACCCGATAGTCGCCGACCTGTAGGCTGGAATGCTTACCTACAGGCGATGGCCTGTCTGAACATGCCCCAATCAACAGTTCCTAACCAGGAAACGCTACAAAAAATCCGTCTGTGTAGAGAGGTGGAGCCTGATCTGACTCCGATATCTCATTACTCTGACCGTGCTGAGCGACCATCCTCAGGATCTATCCATCGTTGGGAAGCTTATTAATATCATGTTTTTATTTGTCTCCCCTGTAAATAATGACCCGATAAACAATTTTTTTTTTTTTTTTTTTTTCAAATGTTGTACATTTATTTATACCATAACCCCTGCTTTGTATAAGAATTGTGTTGAATAAAAACAAAACTAATGATTCAAAGGCTGTTTTCATTATTTTTTCACCTTAACACGCATGACATCTTTTAAAATCCTCACAAGAACACCCCATCTGTATACATGGCTGGCTAGGGTCGTAAGTCATTGTGTTATAAGGGGGGGTCCACAGTGTCCTGACAAACTCTGCCACTTTTTTTATCATTTTGGCCTAAATCCTCACTGTACAAGGCCATAATATCGGGGTATGACCTTCCTTTAGATCTATGATATAAGAAAAACACACAGTGTTGACCACAAGTGAAGGTCTGAAGACTTTGTACTTGACGACCGCTGTAAATGGTTTCTTGACAGTTGTTGAGCAGAAAGTTATTTATCTTCCGAGGGAAAGGTCTGAAATCCGGGGGGTTTGCATAGGAATCAAAAAATTCACCACGGTGGTCCTCCCTTAGATAAATAGCCAGCCAATGTTCTCCGGGCATATTTTTAGGGTGTGTGTTGATTATGTACATTGCAGGTAAATTCTTGATCTTAAATTTAGGCAGCTGATCGCAGGCGTAGACTCCTTGAAACAGTTTCCGTGAGCCGGCCAGGGCATTCATGATGTGGTTGAGCTCTCTGGTGTTCATTTTAATAATAATCATACAGAACGTTTCTCCTCTGATTCACCTCAATAATGTTGTCAAACACAGCATACACGACCATATTTACAGTGCGTGGTAGAGGCTGCTTGAAACGCATCTCCAAACGCATATTGCCCGTCTTCATCAGTGAAAAATGTTGTCCACACTCTTCGTCAGGGGTCAGGTTGAAACCGTACAGGGTGTAACCGCTGCAGTATTCCCGGCGATCGATCAGCAGAGTTTGATCCTTGAGATGGCGACCCGTAGCCAGTACTAGACTGTCATATTCACGAACCGCATTGCCGTTTTCAAAGTCAGGTTGAAAAGGTCTGGATGGAACCTGCACACCATCGACGTACAACGCTATAAATTCCGCGTTATAATGTTTAAAGTTAAAGGGGTTCTTGTTGTAAACCCCGGTAAATGCATCATTATCTTCGAGACCCATAATAACCTGTTTTGGGAGCTGTCCTAGAAACAGATTTTCCTGGTTCATCACCCGTGTCCCTGCGGGGATACTGTGGACTTTCATATAGACTCTTTCGATCGGGTACTTGGCGTTTGCCGTCATTAACGCCTGCGCGTGTCCTAGTTTAACCGCCGGGGAGACGGACACTTTTTTCACAAACAGCGAGGCCGATAATATGGTCAGTTTATATTTTTCAGTATCAGGGGTCATCAGACAAAAAGCACTTTTACTACGGATCATTTTAATTTTAATGTCTACCCCGTTGAGCATGAGTTTTTCTTGGAAAAATATGTCTGCATGGATATGCCCCATTAGCTCAAAGGTCCTCCCTTCTGTTGAAGAGGCCGTTCTTTTTTGCAAACCCTTATTGAGTCCCTCTGGATCCTTGTCGTCCATAGCTTCCGGGATGTCTTTGAAGAAAAGGCCGGGGCTGAACTGTTTGCTCAGGGTCTCCTCACTATAATTAAGGATACACTCCATCATGGCTCTATAGGGGTAAGTATTGCTGCTTTGACTAATGAGCCGATCTCCCAGGGTCACATCCACCTGTGAAAACATGGTGGCCACCGGGTAATTGATGACCCCAGCGTTGGTCGTCTTCTCGATTGCATCGCCATCCTCATCAGTCACTTTACAGTTCATTAAAATAAATGTGTTATTCAAATCAATATAATCCTCGCCATTGCCAGCCATAAAAAACTCCAGAGGGGCCGTGTCTGAAATTGCAGAAAGAGGGGGAATCTCTACATATATGATCTTATCTATACTCGTTTGAGTGTATGGAACTGTAAACAGATCCAGTTCTGATTTGACGCATTCTTCCGATAGACTGTGGACAAAAGACATGTTTAAAAGATGTATCCTGAGGCTCTATTTTTCTTTCTTTTAGACTTTCTTTTTGCAGGTTTTTTCTTGTGCTGCTTCCTTCTCCGAGTGTTTCCACGATATGTTGGAGAATGAGAGATTCTTCGTTTTTTGTTAGCCACGGATCTTCGTCGCCCTGGTGGACACATGCTGTTTCTTCTTTTACCCCCCCTCCTCGCCATTACCATGAGACCCGAACCCTCCTGATGCTCATGGCTAGCTGCCCGGTTCATAACATTGGTGAACACGTCACTAACAATATTTTTAGCCGCTGATTTCAAGTGGGGTCTGGCTATAGCAAAGCCTCTCTTAAGCAGGGGTACGGCCATTCTAAAGAGACCACGAAAGAGTCCTCCTAGACCGGCGCCATACATTGTGGGGGCTCCTACAAAACCGGGCAAGCCGTTCCATCTTGCATCTTGTAATAATCCACATAGGCGCTAGGATCTACATAACCCCTCGAGGTAGCCATTTTAATAATGTACACACTGTTTCAGGGGTCGAAAATGTAGTTTGACATTAACTTTACCGAAGCGGAAGGGTACGTTGATATTCTGATCCGATTTTACTTCGATCGTGATGTTGTCAAATTGGGTCTTTGAGACTGGTATGTAGTGTGGTTTGTCATAAGTAATTGTGACCATGTCATTGCTTTTACCTTTAATAAGTACATTTCTCAAAAGGGGGACATAACTATCCCCGACCCTCTGGTGGGTTATGATATCCGTATACACATAAAGAGTGTAAAAGCCGCCCCACCACTTCTGAGAACCTGCTCTCTGTGTCAGAATAGAACCCAAATATACGCCCCAGTTGGCCGCTGGTTTGAATGCTAATACCTGGTTTTGACACCTTGTACACTCTGTTTTTAATAGGGTTGTAATATAGCTTGATGTTGGGGGTGCCTTCTGAGAACTGTTTATGCATCTCATCTAATATTTTATCCACATTGTCATAATAACCTCCTTGTATCGTGAATATCCATTGATTTTAACATCATCAAAAATGGCGAAGGTGGCATCCTTATCTTGTAAAACAGCCCAAGTGTAAGGATACTGTATTTCCGCCAACCCCACTTCCCACGACCCCCTTAGATCTATAGATTTTCCAAATTGTACCGTGTAACTGGATATTTCATTTTTAGGGTATATATCGAGAGAGGCGTTACTGGGTAGAGTCATGTAGAAGCCTCCTGATTCCATCTTGAGTACCGAAAGTAATGCCCCCAACACACCCACGGGCATGTTGTTATAAGGATTGAATATCGCAAACCTGTTGTTCCGGGACCCAACTATTGAACTTTTCAGGCCATCCAAGCCATTTCACCAACACGTATTTTTTCCGGTTCTGGGTTTTTTCAGCTAATATCTTTTCAACTCTGTATACACTGTCTTTACCCACAATCATTTTTTGTAACTCGGCTAACCTTTGGCAAAAGAACTCCTTAGCTTTGAAACGCGAACCACATCACCGATGTTGAACTTATAAGTAGTTTTTCCCTTCTTAATAAATGGTCCGTATAATTCTTTATAGACCTTAAAAGAATTACTTTGATCAACATCTATAGGCTTCATTTTAATACTGGTGTGATACCCTTGGTTGTAAGCATCGATAAAATCCTGAACTTTATCAAAATACTTGAACGTGTTGACCGCTGTAAAATATCTCCAGATTTTGGTCTTCATGGTGCGGTTAAACCTCTCCACTACCAATGCCTTAAGCTCATTACCGGTGGTGAAATGATGTATTTTGTGTCTCTTCAGTAGATTCTGAAATTCTCTGTTGAGAAACTCTTTTCCTTTATCAGTCTGCAGTTTTTTAGGACATCGACCCTGGGACAATATATCCTCAAAGGCCCTTGTCACCGCCCGACCTGTTTTTTTATGTAGAATGCGAGCCCAGGCATATTTTGATAACACATCGATACACATCAACATCAATTTGTGACCATTGTTATGTTTTGATAAATTTGACATATCGACTAGATCCATTTGCCATTGTGAGTCTATGTCAGTTGCATATACGCGGTTTCTTTTAAAGTTAATCCTGAGAGGTTTATGTAAGGTATAGGCGTCTTGTTCCCGTAACCATTCTGAAACAACCACATCATTAACCTTCACTCCGGCCTCAGCGAGTCCTCTTTGAAAACCCTTCTTACCCGCCAAACCCCCAATCTTGGCTGGGTTGTAGTATAGTTCCTGCATTTGGGGAGCTTGCCGAGTCATTCTGTCAAATAACCAAACAGACCCACACTATGCGCAAAGTTTTTATACAAGGTTTTTTATTCAACTTCAGGAGAGCAGATACCCCTTTTTAGACATTTGAGAAAAGTATAACATACACAACAATTTTTTCTACGGTCCAGACAAAAAGAAATCAGATGATTGGTTACTTGATCTATATCAACAAATATACCTGTTTCTTTATCTTGTAGGCACACACCTCAGTTACATATGTAAATAAAACAACAATATGACCTATTTTAAAAGTAAACAGAGGTGTATTAAACATGCTCAGCAAAAGGTCCTACAGATGTTGATGAAATGGCCTAATATCATTCTTGGCCCCCTTGAGCGCTTCATCCCAGTGTTCGTACCCCCCGGTCTTTGTTACAGCAGCCATTCACTTTTCCAGGTTTGAAAGTTGATCCTCATCGATGGTTAAATCTGTAGAGAAAAGGCTCGCGTTGGCTACTTTTCGGTCAAGCACATGGTGTAATAGCGCTCTCAGGTTAGCTGCAGAGTGTTGATGACAGAACCAGTTGCAGAAGCAGTCCAGAACATTCCCCATGTTCAAAGTCCCTTAGTTCAGGTCAGAGTCTGAATCAGTGGCGTAGATGTCGAATTCCTCGTCGCTGCCCCCAGCTTTAACTTCTTTACGGAAGAAATAAGCTTTTAGCTTGCCAGCGGTTTTTCTACTCGGCTCATCCAGGTCATTGACCAGCTGCCCAAGTTTCTCTATTATAAACGGCTCCTTTTTCAGCTCCAGCAAAATCTCATCTATGATTTTCTGGACTTGTCCCGCAGTGACATGTATGTGGGAGTAAGACAGCGCCTTGATTAGTGCCGGTTTCAGCCACGGTTTGTTCAGTCTTCTGTAAAACACGTTGAAATAGAACAGGAAATAGTAACGGTCTGGTTCAAACAAACAACTGTGTCTCAACTGACTGGGGTGATTCACTTCACACCCCCGACAGACTTCTTTCAGAGCTCGGTCGATGAGAGCACTCAGAATATACACCAGGGTGCTTTTAACCACTCTGCTTACTTGGTCACATACCCCGGGCATAAATCCTGCGTCTTCATCACGCCCCTGGGACAGTCCGATGCTCATTGGGTCGCCTGGTGGTTTGTGGGGTGTTTCTACATCCATTGGACTGACCCCCTCCTGAGACGCACAGACGGTAGACAGTTCGGCAAAATCGAGGCCCTCCATGAGCTCCAGAGGCTGGGGATCCCCGAGACTCATTTGGACATCCATCGCACCGCATGTTGTTTCGTCCTGAGGGACCGGGGTCTGAGGTCTTGGAGGGTAACCGCAGTCAGAGGGTTCCAGAGTGTATACAAAATCTGGGGAATAGAACCAGGGGTGATCCCGGGTTTGAAGAGGCCTGTAGAGCCTGTCGACGTCCGCAGCTTTCGGGTAAGACATTCTCTTTAATTTTAAACCATGAATGAATTGTTGCGCCTTTTATCCTATCTCTTCACTACGTCACGACACACCGCCCTCTTAGAAGAGAGTAGCCCCTGAGCCGTCAGACCCCCCTCCAAAACCCCACACGTCGTCGGTTTTATCATCGTCGTCGTCATTCAAGGGGGATATATAATCCATAATCCAGCATATTCTCCTTCTAACCAAATCCAGTTGCGAACATTTGGTCAAGATGTCAAAACCATCATTTATACAGTTTATGACCTCTTTCAAGAACGGCCAGTCCACGGCGTCAAACATAATTTCTGTAACCTGTTTTTCTGGATCCTCCACACCCCCTTCAATAGGGTTTGTAATCAGGGTACTGCTAAACAAAACCTTACGATCTGTAGTTTGAGATAGACTCTTCACCACTCTACCGTAGTTCTGCAAGCTTTCCCATTCACACCTTTCAAAACCCTGAGTCGGAGACTCCATTTCGCATTCTCTTGGACCCTCTTGCAAGCCTTCTAGAGTCTTATCCACAAGCCCCAGATCTCTCCAGGCCATCACCTTCAACCAGTCCTCATAAGAGTATTCAATTACCGTCTCAAAAGGTTCCAACGTACCCTCCTTCTCTCCCAAAGCAAAAAGCTCCACTCCAACACAGCTGGGATCCCTTTTAAAGCGCAGGGCGACCTGCCTTTGAAAGAGTTTCCAAAGTGTCCTGATGTGCCCTTTAGCAATGCCAAACAGGTCTGTGAAAATGGCATCCTTTCGCGGCACTTCAGACGCCATCTCACAGTCTAGCCGACCTGAAATGCGTGAGCCCGTTTTACGAGCAGGCTTCAACGGTAACCGTTTGAAGCAAGACGTTGCGGTGTCAGTTTCCGTAGTGTAGCGGTTATCACGTTCGCCTAACACGCGAAAGGTCCCCGGTTCGAAACCGGGCGGAAACAGCCTGCTGTGGGCCGGTCCGTTTCATCCTGTTTGCCCTCGTGGTTCCCCGGAGGTGGTGGGTAGCTTTTCTTCATTGGAGTGCCCGAAATCGGTGCTCTCAGAGCGTCCGTCCGTCGACAGGTTGAAATTGTAAACGCTGGTGTAGCCACTTTTAATTAAAATCTGATGATGATGATGATGATGATGTTGTTGTTGTTGTTGTTCCTGTTGTTGTTCTTGTTGTCATCGTGGTCGCCGTCATTATTATTGTTAAAGTAAAGCAGTAGTTAGATTTGTTGCTACCGTAAGGTGCAGAAGGCACAATAGCTCTGTGATTGTCTGATGGTGGCACAAGACGAGCAGCAGCTGTTTGAACAAGCCATTGAGCATCACCTTGTTGGGGTAAGTGTAAGTCTTGTCATTGCTCAGGGCGTTCTTCCTTTGAAAGAGTTTCCAAAGTGTCCTGATGTGCCCTTGAGCAATGCAATATAGGTCAGTGAAAATAGAAACCTTTATCTCACAGGCTGGCCCACGGGAAACGCCTGTGTGCGTTTTACCAGCCGGCTTCGATAGGAGTTATTCGAAATACCAGGACGGGTCGGTTTCCGTAGTGTAGTGGCTATCACGTTCGCCTCACACGCGACAGGTCCCCGGTTCGAAACCGGGTGGAAACAACCCGCGGTGCACGTGTGCCAGTGCCGTGTTACCCGTCCCCCATCTCTCTGCCCCAAGGGTGGCTGTCGTTTTCTCTTCCTCGGAGTGTCAAGAAATCCTGACCTTGAGAACAAACGATCACAGAAGGGTAGCTTTGCGAGGCGCTGGAACTGACAGTTTTAAAATCGATACATGTTGTTGCTGTTACAATACGACCGTAGCAGGATCGGCGACATTGCTGTTACTCTTATGAGTAGATAGTAGGGTTTTATGGGCGCGGCCTATTTTGTTATGACGTATGCCCTAAGCTTATTAATATTCCTACGTCATAATTGGGGGGCGTGATTTTAGGTAGAGTTATTTCCTTAATTATTCCTACGTCATATCCGTCAGAAAGTGTACACCCATAAAACCCTGAACAACAAGGCCGCCCATAACCTGTTGTTCTTGTTGTTCTTGTTGGTCAACTGTAGAGTGTGAATGGGTCGGCTCTTCCTGTAGTGTTTGGGGGTCTTTTTTAAATATACATGTAATGGTTTAGTAAATCTAAACCGTTATAAGATCAACAAGTTCTGTTGTCTGTAATGGTCCCAGGTCTTAACAATGCCAGTTTTGAATAGTGCGTTTATCATATTCACACTGTCTCTGTCTGTCTCTCTCTCTCTCTCGCCCAATCATTTTATAAGATCAACAAGTTCTGTTGTCTGTTATGATCCCAGGTCCTAACAATGCCTGTTTTGCATAGGGTACTTATGTTATCCACACTGTATCTGGCTCTGTCTCTCCCCTCAAATTTAATTAAAAATAAAATTAAAAAAGAGGGTGTGTGTGTGGGTGTTTGTGTGTATAGGTTAATTGTTTTTGTAAAAAAAAAAAAAAAAAGCTGTGGTTATATTTTATCTCTCACATAATGTGTTCAGTCGTTTTACTTAAATACATTCTAGGGTCTTAAAGCTCATAAGAGTTAGACTTAAGATAAGGATATGCTTTTAAGGTATTTTAGCAGTCTCAATCCCTGATGATAAGGAATCGTTTAAAAAATAAAAACAACTGATCACTCAATGCTAAATAGATCACAACACTCAAGGCTAAATCACTCACACCATGGGTGGCGGGGGTGGGCTCAGACAACAGTACGTATGGCATGTGGTATCAAAACATTCAGAATACTTTTAACCTATATAATTTATAAGCTTTGTAAAATAAACCCAAATATCTCTTTTGCGGGGATAAACGCTGTTCTGAGTAGTTTGTGACTTGTTTAATACCAAACAAAGCATCGCTATTAAAAAAAAAAAAAAAATCACTGTAAAAGCGCTAGTTATTTTAGATCTTTATAGTTATTTTCTTGGCTCAGGTTGTTTTTTAGCGCTTATAAAGGCCTGAAATATTCTTAGTGGTTTGTTGACTATAGGTCTTGATGCACAAAGGCCAGACCAGAACAATGCCTTACACGCAGATCCGGCATGTGGCCATCAGTATAAGTATGAAGGTCTGGTCTTCAGCTCGACAGACTCTTACTGACCTTTCGATTTAAGACTAAAGATCAACAATGTCCGGAAACAACATCAGCGACTTCGATTTAAATGAGTTTTTAGGCAAGTCTTCAGATTATTTTCATTGACTCAGAGCGTGTTGTGTGCATGTATTGTAAATAAGGCTATAACATCTGTTTTAAGTTCTGTAAAATTATTTTTCAGCCAGTCAACAGGAGTTAATTCCCAACGCTGAGGAGATCATCTGGAACAACGACGGTAAGATTTTTGTGTTTGCGCTCATGGGTTCTTATGTATGGGTGTGTGTGGTTTTGAAGCGGCTCATTAGAGTTATGAAAACGTTTTAATATATATTAATGCCGGTCTCTTTAATTACACAGAAACTATCGAAAGGCCTGTGATTAATGTCTCCGAGGATCGACCAAGAGAAGTGGTTGTCCCTAGACAGACTGTCTGCCGACCGGGTAAGAACTAAATCCCTGTTTGTTTGTATAACGTTTCTGTAAGATGTTTGAGTCCAGTTTTGTTAATTTTAAAAAATTATCCTGTCTAACAGTATTAAGAAACGTGGTTCGAGACAACGAAAGGCCTTCCACATCGAGGGCTTGTTTCGTTTTACCTTCGAGAACCGTAACCTTTCAAGAATCTGAAAGGCCGTCAGCCCCGGTATCTGATAGCTGTGAGTATATGTCTGCAGCCTGTAAGAGGTTAAAGCTTTTTATAAAGCGGTGTGGTTAAAGGTTAAACATGTCTCTTACCTTCACAGCGGTGCAAAAAGCTAAACCAGCCGAAAAAAATAAGAAACGATTATTCTGTGGAGGTAAGTAAGATCTTTCAAACTTTAATGTTTTTAAAAGGGCTTTGTTTGCCCGTTGAGGGCTAATATTTAAGCGATGGGTGACCGTTTCCTGTAGGGCGGGGGGTTCTGGGAAAGATCTTTAGAAGTCCGGACAGGTCTAGGCTTGTTTCTGGGGAACGTGTTTAGAAATGACCGATTGCCGTACCGTCTGGTTAGGAAGTAAAGCCGTCCGAAATGGTTTAGTAAGTTGTTTGGCTTATCTCCCGCTATTATACTTCTGTTTTAAAGTGGTTGTAGGAAAAGGCTTGAAGGTGTTCATTGTATTTAATATTTAAACAGATCGTGAAAACGTTTGTGAAACAGGAAGTCCCGGGATCAGGAATCGTTTACACTTGGAAGGTTCAATTAAAAATGAAATGTTGTTGTGTGTGTGTGTGTTTTATTAACAATATTACAGTTTTTAAAGAAACATTTAAGAAACAGTTTATTTACAGCGGCTTCTCTGTTTTACATTTATTATCAAGTCCTAATAAATATATTGTCTGTAAATAATATTGCGTTGTAGTGAATGTCTAAGGCTATTTTCAAAGGTCTAAAAAAGCTAAAGGTTTTGAATGTCCTGGACATGTTGTTTTAAGTTTGATTTCTGTCGCCGTTTAAAGATGTAAATGTAATGTATATTTTTATTCTTCCCAAGACTCTTGGGATAGTCATTCTGTGGATGAGCTATTGAGAACAATTACCCCGTCTAAGTGGGATCAAACATCTTCCCCGGTGAGATCACCGAGAGGATCCCCCACGGTGGTCTTGGAGACCCCCCAACATCTACTCAGGCCACAGCCTTCTGGGGGTAATTCAACACCCCAGATTCAGCCCGCCGCATTGTCGGGCGGAACAAATACAGGCATCCAACAACCTCATGGGTCGCCGTCAGTCAGGGCTGACACACCACCCAACGACGGCCTGGTTTCAACATCGTTCCCCCAGACCCATTTCTTGGCTACAGAAACGCGGAACAGTACCCCGCGCTTGGCCAGGGTGTCACCGCAAAGGCCTTCTTGGTCTCCGTCCATGAGTATACGCTCGCTCCTTGCCTCCTTCGACCGAGATTTACCGGAGCGACCATCCTTTGAAGCTGAGCCAGGCCACCAGCCCCCGGAGCTACTTCCTGAAGGTCGGCATGAGTTGCTACATACTTTGTTACAAAATCAAAGACTTGTGTTAGTGGGGCAAAACCTGGTGATAGAGAGCCAAAACACCCTTATTAATACCCTTACTAACGAATTGTACCGTATTTAATGTTTTAATAGACACAAAACGCCTTACTATTGTGGGTTGTTGGAAAAATAAAAAATAAATTAAAAAATGTCCTGACTTGGTAAAAGAACTCACAAACTAAAGGATTATGAACAAGCTAGGGCCCCAAAAAGACCTTCCCGAGAGAACATCCCCGGCCCTGTTGTGAACTCCTCTGATGTCCCAATGAACCTGGAACTATTACAAATGATAAATGATTTAAATAACCCCCAATTACCACTGATAGAATGTGAATTAACAGACTTACCGGTGAACCCTGACCTGTTACAGATGGTCAATGATCTAAATAACCACCTCCCACCGGTAGCGCTTATAGAGGTTCACCCCCTAGTTCACCCCGATTTGTTTGAAATGGTGGAGGCTTTGGAGGAGCTACCCCGACCAAATTCTGCCCCTATTATAAATGATTTGAGACAATTAGAACACAGGATGGCGGCAGAAGCAGCCATCACTATAGAGGAGGGTCTTGACATTAACCGGTTGGATATCTTTGAAGGACTTTTACAGGCTTTAAATGAGCCTCCTCAAAAAGGGGGTTTTGTAGATGTCAGCAGTGGGGGTGTTCGGAATGTGGAGGGTTCTGAGACTGATAAGGCTGTGGAGGACATGCTCTGTGAGAATGTAGGGGGTGAAGGCTTTGTTCAAAATGATGATGTGTCCAAGAGTACCAGTGATCCCGTGATTATAGATAGACCGGCCTATAACAATTTTGAAATGATTCAGCGTTTTAATTTTGCAGAACTTTTAAATTGTGACAATTATGCAGAAATATTTGTCAACATACACGAGGCCTTGCAGAAAATGCTTGAACAGGTTGCTGAAAGGGTCAGACCTCGAGATGTTGTACAGTTAGAACTCAGAGGGGATGATTTGTTTAGCAACCTATCTGTAATGCTGAGTGGAGATAATTTAGACGTCTGGCTAAAATCGAAGCGTTATTGCAAAGTAACGCAGCCATCATAGCTGATGAAAGTCTGTCTCTGGTAATGAATGTGGTTCGTAACCCTGAGGGTGGGGCGCTTAGAAGACTGTCGAAATGCTTGAAGAACGACATAATTAGGACCAAGCTCAGGCAATTAGTGGTGAGTTCCAGTGGGGACAATAAGCTCTGTTTTGCTTACAGTTTAATAAAACTACTCACCCCCGACATGCCTGAACCCCAAGCTCTGCAAGAGGCTTTAATGCTTCATCAGAGGGCCGGCTTAAACTCTCAACAGATGGTTGCCTTTTCAGACATCACCAAGTTTGAGGAGTTGTTGTCTTTAAAAATTGTTGTGTGGTACCGTTGTGAGGTAAAGGAAGTATTTGTGAAATTTCAGATACATCCTGAAACCCTTACACAGACACTGTTTCTCTTCCTAAGTGATAGTCATTACTTTGGAATAAAGAGTTTGACGGCTTTTTTGGGTTGTTCGTATGTTTGTCATTGGTGTTATAAGGCCTTCAATGATAAGCTTAAGCACCGCTGTGACGGTTACTGTAACGTCTGTTTCAATCCGCAATGTCGTAAGGGTTTGGCCCCTACCATCCGATGTAAAGATTGCTTAAGGATTTGTCTCTCAGCGTTCTGTTTTTCCGAGCATAAGGTACAGAGGGCCGCTGCTGAGGGGGTTAAAAAACGGAGTTATTGTGATCAAACTAAATATTGCCCGCAGTGTTGCCTCCAGTACCGTTTTCATGAGGTTAAACCACACAAATGTCTGGAGCCGAGATGCAGGATCTGTAATGCTGATTTAACCCCGGGGTCCGAACACCAGTGCTTTATTCAGCCGGTTAAAAAGGAGCCGCCGCACAACCGGTATGTCTTTTTTGCTTTTGAATGCCGGCAAGAAAACGGGGTCCACGTTGCTAATTATATACACTGTATTGACATGTTGGATCGTGAGTGGTCAGCTAGCGGTGAGAGTTGTGTCAGGGATTTCTTTACGCGGTATCGCGGTCCAAAATACCTCAATTACACATTTATTGCCCACAATGCTAAGGGTTATGATTCTTACATTTTGATGAAGTATCTGGTGGAAAATGGGGTGACCCCAAAAATAATAGCTCAGGGTAGCAAGATCATGTGTTTCACCGACGAAGCTTTCAACTAACGTTACATAGACTCGTTAAATTTCCTCCCCATGAAATTGAGCGCTTTGCCTAAGGCTCTGGGTTTTGAGGCTCAGAAGAAAGGTTGGTTCTGCCATTTTTTTAATACTAAGGACACTCAAAATTATCGAGGGTCCTACCCGCCCGCCTCTTATTATGGGGTTGATACTATGATGTCTCATGAGAGGGAGGAATTCTTTAAATGGTACAATACGGTTAAGGGAGGTGTTTTTGATTTCCGAGAAGAGATGGCCGCTTATTGTAAAAATGATGTGGTGATCCTTAAAGAAGCCTGTGTGCGTTTCCGCGCCGAGGTTATCAACACATCAGGTCTCGACCCTTTGCAAAGTGTGACCATAGCGTCTCTCTGCATGAAAATGTATCGGTCCAATTTCTTGCAGAAAAACACTATAGCGGTCACCACTTCTGACAACTATCGTGCTAGACAAAAGAACTTTTCGACTGTCTCCATACAGTGGCTGGAATACCTGAGTGCCCGGGATAACATCTTCATCAGACATGCTTTAAATCAAGGGGAAGTCAAAATGGGGCCTTATGACTTAGACGGTTTTAGCGACGTGTCCGGGCGGCATACCGCTTATGAGTTTGCAGGTTGTATTTACCATGGCTGTCCTCAGTGCTTCGACCCAAACACCTTTAACCCCGTAACACAAAAACTCTGCGGTGATATGTACTATGATTTCCAGGAACGAATTGAAACTTTAAAAAACACCTATGGTTTGAACGTGCTGGTGATTTGGAAACACGAGTGGACGACCCTGAAGGAACAGGAAGCGGGGGTACAACGGTTTATGGAAACCTTGGACTTTCCTGAACGTCTAGAGCCCCGGGATGCGTTATTTGGGGGTCGTACCAACGCCCTCTGTTTACATTATGAGGTAAAGGAGGGTGAGAGAGTAGATTACTATGATTTCACCAGTCTGTACCCTTATGTCAACAAGACCAAAATGTACCCGGTGGGGCGTCCAACCATTGTTTATCGTGACTTTCTCGAAATCGGACATTACTTTGGTTTGATCAAAGTCACCATGTACCCTCCTCGCGAGCTGTTCTTACCCGTGTTGCCTTACAGGTGTTCGGGAAAATTGATGTTCCCTCTGTGTAGAACGTGTGTGGAAACTGAAAATCAAACTACCTCTTGTCTGCACAGTGATGAAGAGAGAGCGCTGACGGGTGTCTGGTGTAGCATTGAGCTTGACAAGGCGGTGGAGAAAGGTTACAGAGTCGGTAAGGTGAATGAGGTTTGGCATTTTTCTGAAAAATCTGATACTCTTTTTGCTGATTACATTATGACCCATCTGAAAGGGAAACAGGAGGCATCGGGCTATCCCTCATGGTGTGTTGACTCCGCGGCCAAAGAGCGATACGTTCAGCAATATTTTGAAAAGGAAGGGATCCGTCTAGAGCCGGGGAACATAACTGTCAACCCCGCCAAGAGACAAATGTCCAAACTGATTTTAAACAGTCTGTGGGGTAAGTTTGGGGAAAGAAATTACCGTCTAAACACAACCTTGATTAAAACCCCTGAACAGTTTATAGAATTTATGTTTTCCAAACAACATGCAGTATCACACTTTCAATTCTTAAATGACCACGTGGCACAGGTCCAGTGGAGGGCCCCTAAAGATTTCCCCACCAAACAGGGGAACGTTAATGTTTTCATAGCGTTTTTTACCACGGCTTACGCCCGGCTTGAACTGTACAACTTAATGGATCAGTTGCAGGAACGCACGCTCTATCATGATACTGACTCTGTAATCTTTGTCACCAGGCCAGGGGATTGGGTCCCTCCCCTCGGGGACTACCTTGGGGAGTTAACGAGCGAACTAGATCCTCAGGACCACATAGTGGAGTTTGTTTCAGGGGGTCCTAAGACTTACGCATACAGAACGGCTGCGGGTAAGACCTGTATGAAAGTTAAGGGTTTCACTCTGAACCATTGTAACAACAAGCTCATTAACATCAAGTCTCTGACGACCCTGGTAGAAAGTTTTGTAACCGAGAAAGACGCGCCTCCTCGTGAGATTATTACAGCCGGAAATCAGATCTATCGCAATAAAAAGGGGTACACGTTGGAAAATAGATCACTAAACAAACGATTCAGGGTGGTGTACAATAAAAGAGTGTTGAAGACTGATTATACCACTCTGCCTTATGGATATTAGCGGTGGTTTTGATAACAGACTTCAACACCCTTTCTCCTGTATTATAGCCGGTCCCTCCAATTCGGGGAAGAGCTATCTTATAAAGAACATCATAGAAGATGTGGACGCAACCGTGTCCCAAGCTCTTGACAACATAGTGTGGTGTTACTCTTGCTGGCAACCTCTCTACGATGATTTGGCTTCGAAAAAAAATAATCTGAAATTTGTGCAAGGTCTCCCCGCCTCGTTGTGTGGCGATGACTTGTTCCCGCCCGGTCAAACTAATCTAGTGATCCTTGATGACCTGATGGAGCAGGCCGGTGACAACAGTGAAGTGGAAAAAGCTTTCACAAAGTACACTCATCATAGGAATTTAAGTATTATTTATTTAGTTCAAAATCTATTTTTTCAAGGTAAAAAAAGCCACACTATTAATTTAAATGCCAATTATATAATTCTTTTTAAAAACCCCAGAGATAAACTACAGGTCACCGTCTTGGCTCGTCAAATATACCCTAACCAGACCAAGTTCTTTTTGGAGGCATTTAAAGATGCCACCAAAAAACCCTACGGGTACTTGATTGCGGACTTAAAAGCACAAACCCCAGAAGACTTTCGCCTCAGAACAGGTTTGTGCCCACCCGATTGGCCGGCAGTGTATGTGCTAAAGAAAAGGAAATAAATAAGAATGTCTGTTCGGATTAAAAGAAATCTGCCACTTTTGCAAATGTTATTTGAGGGGAGCCCGCGCCATAGGAAAGCTGTGCTGGCAGGGGCCCCCTCGGATTTGATCGAGACCCTGTGTGAAATAGCTTTTAACATCTTACGCGGTAATATACCCCTAACCCCTTCTCAACATTCTAAACTCAAAAAACAAAAAGCGGTTATCAAGATCATCGCTAATAAGAAGTATTCTATTAAAAGAAAAAGAAAGAAGATTAATCAAACCGGGGGTTTTATAGGACCGCTGTTGAGCATAGCCGTGCCTTTCCTAACCAGTCTTCTAGCTTCCAGAGTGGGTTAATAATGGAATATGCTCAGAAAATGTTTTTGATCCCTCAGGAGCAGCTTGAGAAACTGAGAAAAAATGTTGTCGGGCCAGAGCCCATTAGACAAACGGCCGAAAACAACTTGGACTCTGAAATGAAAGCTATACAGGCCAGGGCCGATTTAAATCAGTATTCCAAAGCCCAGTTGTATACCAACACGTTACAGCGCTACCTCCGTCTGGTTAGACAGGGTGAAAAAGATCAATACATTTTAACTTAAACCATGGCCTGTCAAGAAAATGGTTCTGGGGCTGATGCGGGGGGTACGGTTGATAAAGATGTTGCGGTGACCGAACCTGTTGAGAGTTCAGAGGGAGATGTTGTAACGGATGTTTTGAGAAACATGCCGGCCAGAAGCAAAAGACATGCACAATATATCCTGCACAAAATGGTTCAGAAACCGCGGGTAACTGCTTGGAATGAACAGGGTGAATTTGTTTTTAAAGGACAACTGATCAAAGGTTCACACATGTTTGATTTGTTGAAGAGTGTCACTAGCACTAATAAGGTACCCGATAGTCGCCGACCTGTAGGCTGGAATGCTTACCTACAGGCGATGGCCTGTCTGAACATGCCCCAATCAACAGTTCCTAACCAGGAAACGCTACAAAAAATCCGTCTGTGTAAAGAGGTGGAGCCTGATCTGACTCCGATATCTCATTACTCTGACCGTGCTGAGCGACCATCCTCAGGATCTATCCATCGTTGGGAAGCTTATTAATATCATGTTTTTATTTGTCTCCCCTGTAAATAATGACCCGATAAACAATTTTTTTTTTTTTTTTTTTTTTCAAATGTTGTACATTTATTTATACCATAACCCCTGCTTTGTATAAGAATTGTGTTGAATAAAAACAAAACTAATGATTCAAAGGCTGTTTTCATTATTTTTTCACCTTAACACGCATGACATCTTTTAAAATCCTCACAAGAACACCCCATCTGTATACATGGCTGGCTAGGGTCGTAAGTCATTGTGTTATAAGGGGGGGTCCACAGTGTCCTGACAAACTCTGCCACTTTTTTATCATTTTGGCCTAAATCCTCACTGTACAAGGCCATAATATCGGGGTATGACCTTCCTTTAGATCTATGATATAAGAAAAACACACAGTGTTGACCACAAGTGAAGGTCTGAAGACTTTGTACTTGACGACCGCTGTAAATGGTTTCTTGACAGTTGTTGAGCAGAAAGTTATTTATCTTCCGAGGGAAAGGTCTGAAATCCGGGGGGTTTGCATAGGAATCAAAAAATTCACCACGGTGGTCCTCCCTTAGATAAATAGCCAGCCAATGTTCTCCGGGCATATTTTTAGGGTGTGTGTTGATTATGTACATTGCAGGTAAATTCTTGATCTTAAATTTAGGCAGCTGATCGCAGGCGTAGACTCCTTGAAACAGTTTCCGTGAGCCGGCCAGGGCATTCATGATGTGGTTGAGCTCTCTGGTGTTCATTTTAATAATAATCATACAGAACGTTTCTCCTCTGATTCACCTCAATAATGTTGTCAAACACAGCATACACGACCATATTTACAGTGCGTGGTAGAGGCTGCTTGAAACGCATCTCCAAACGCATATTGCCCGTCTTCATCAGTGAAAAATGTTGTCCACACTCTTCGTCAGGGGTCAGGTTGAAACCGTACAGGGTGTAACCGCTGCAGTATTCCCGGCGATCGATCAGCAGAGTTTGATCCTTGAGATGGCGACCCGTAGCCAGTACTAGACTGTCATATTCACGAACCGCATTGCCGTTTTCAAAGTCAGGTTGAAAAGGTCTGGATGGAACCTGCACACCATCGACGTACAACGCTATAAATTCCGCGTTATAATGTTTAAAGTTAAAGGGGTTCTTGTTGTAAACCCCGGTAAATGCATCATTATCTTCGAGACCTATAATAACCTGTTTTGGGAGCTGTCCTAGAAACAGATTTTCCTGGTTCATCACCCGTGTCCCTGCGGGGATACTGTGGACTTTCATATAGACTCTTTCGATCGGGTACTTGGCGTTTGCCGTCATTAACGCCTGCGCGTGTCCTAGTTTAACCGCCGGGGAGACGGACACTTTTTTCACAAACAGCGAGGCCGATAATATGGTCAGTTTATATTTTTCAGTATCAGGGGTCATCAGACAAAAAGCACTTTTACTACGGATCATTTTAATTTTAATGTCTACCCCGTTGAGCATGAGTTTTTCTTGGAAAAATATGTCTGCATGGATATGCCCCATTAGCTCAAAGGTCCTCCCTTCTGTTGAAGAGGCCGTTCTTTTTTGCAAACCCTTATTGAGTCCCTCTGGATCCTTGTCGTCCATAGCTTCCGGGATGTCTTTGAAGAAAAGGCCGGGGCTGAACTGTTTGCTCAGGGTCTCCTCACTATAATTAAGGATACACTCCATCATGGCTCTATAGGGGTAAGTATTGCTGCTTTGACTAATGAGCCGATCTCCCAGGGTCACATCCACCTGTGAAAACATGGTGGCCACCGGGTAATTGATGACCCCAGCGTTGGCCGTCTTCTCGATTGCATCGCCATCCTCATCAGTCACTTTACAGTTCATTAAAATAAATGTGTTATTCAAATCAATATAATCCTCGCCATTGCCAGCTATAAAAAACTCCAGAGGGGCCGTGTCTGAAATTGCAGAAAGAGGGGGAATCTCTACATATATGCTCTTATCTATACTCGTTTGAGTGTATGGAACTGTAAACAGATCCAGTTCTGATTTGACGCATTCTTCCGATAGACTGTGGACAAAAGACATGTTTAAAAGATGTATCCTGAGGCTCTATTTTTCTTTCTTTGAGACTTTCTTTTTGCAGGTTTTTTCTTGTGCTGCTTCCTTCTCCGAGTGTATCCACGATATGTTGGAGAATGAGAGATTCTTCGTTTTTTGATAGCCACGAATCTTCGTCGCCCTGGTGGACACATGCTGTTTCTTCTTTTACCCCCCCTCCTCGCCATTACCATGAGACCCGAACCCTCCTGATGCTCATGGCTAGCTGCCCGGTTCATAACATTGGTGAACACGTCACTAACAATATTTTTAGCCGCTGATTTCAAGTGGGGTCTGGCTATAGCAAAGCCTCTCTTAAGCAGGGGTATGGCCATTCTAAAGAGACCACGAAAGAGTCCCCCTAGACCGGCGCCATACATTGTGGGGGCTCCTACAAAACCGGGCAAGCCGTTCCCGGCTTGCATCTTGTAATAATCCACATAGGCGCTAGGATCTACATAACCCCTCGAGGTAGCCATTTTAATAATGTACACACTGTTTCAGGGGTCGAAAATGTAGTTTGACATTAACTTTACCGAAGCGGAAGGGTACGTTGATATTCTGATCCGATTTTACTTCGATCGTGATGTTGTCAAAGTGGGTCTTTGAGACTGGTACGTAGTGTGGTTTGTCATAAGTAATTGTGACCATGTCATTGCTTTTACCTTTAATAAGTACATTTCTCAAAAGGGGGACATAACTATCCCCGACCCTCTGGTGGGTTATGATATCCGTATACACATAAAGAGTATAAAAGCCGCCCCACCACTTCTGAGAACTTGCTCTCTGTGTCAGAATAGAACCCTAATATACGCCCCAGTTGGCCGCTGGTTTGAATGCTAATACCTGGTTTTGACACCTTGTACACTCTGTTTTTAATAGGGTTGTAATATAGCTTGATGTTGGGGGTGCCTTCTGAGAACTGTTTATGCATCTCATCTAATATTTTATCCACATTGTCATAATAACCTCCTTGTATCGTGAATGTCCATTGACTCTTTTTAACATCATCAAAAATGGCGAAGGTGGCATCCTTATCTTGTAAAACAGCCCAAGTGTAAGGATACTGTATTTCCGCCAACCCCACTTCCCACGACCCTCTTAGATCTATAGATTTTCCAAATTGTACCGTGTAACTGGATATTTCATTTTTAGGGTATATATCGAGAGAGGCGTTACTGGGTAGAGTCACGTAGAAGCCTCCTGATTCCATCTTGAGTATCGAGAGTAATGCCCCCAACACACCCGCGGGCATGTTATTATAAGGATTGAATATCGCAAACCTGTTGTTCCGGGACCCAACTATTGAACTTTTCAGGCCATCCAAGCCATTTCACCAACACATATTTTTTCCGGTTCTGGGTTTTTTCAGCTAATATCTTTTCAACTCTGTATACACTGTCTTTACCCACAATAATTTTTTGTAACTCGGCTTCGTAAAACGTTCCTTCTATATCCTCCCCGTCATAGTCTTTTAACCGGTACACGGGGGGGGCTCTAGCCAACTGTTCGGTAACTGTAAAATATTCGTCAGAAAATGTTTGTTCATAACCTTTGGCAAAAGTACTCCTTAGCTTTGAAACGCGAACCACATCACCGATGTTGAACTTATAAGTAGTTTTTCCCTTCTTAATAAATGGTCCGTATAATTTTGTATAGACCTGAAAAGAATTACTTTGATCAACATCTATAGACTTCATTTTAATACTGGTGTGATACCCTTGGTTGTAAGCATCGATAAAATCCTGAACTTTATCAAAATACTTGAACGTGTTGACCGCTGTAAAATATCTCCACATTTTGGTCTTCATGGTGCGGTTAAACCTCTCCACTACCGATGCTTTAAGCTCATTTCCGGTGGTGAAATGATGTATTTTGTGTCTCTTCAGTAGATTCTGAAATTCTCTGTTGAGAAACTCTTTTCCTTAATCAGTCTGCAGTTTTTTAGGACATCGACCCTGGGACAATATATCCTCAAAGACCCTCGTCACCGCTCAACCTGTTTTATTATGTAGAATTCGAGCCCAGGCATATTTTGATTACACATCGATACACATCAACATCAATTTGTGACCATTGTTATGTTTTGATAAATTTGACATATCGACTAGATCTATTTGCCATTGTGAGTCTATGTCAGTTGCATATACGCGGTTTCTTTTAAAGTTAATCCTGAGAGGTTTATGTAAGGTATAGGCGTCTTGTTCCCGTAACCATTCTGAAACAACCACATCATTAACCTTCACTCCGGCCTCAGCGAGTCCTCTTTGAAAACCCTTCTTACCCGCCAAACCCCCAATCTTGGCTGGGTTGTAGTATAGTTCCTGCATTTGGGGAGCTTGCCGAGTCATTCTGTCAAATAACCACACAGACCCACACTATGCGCAAAGTTTTTATACAAGGTTTTTTATTCAACTTCAGGAGAGCAGATACCCCTTTTTAGACATTTGAGAAAAGTATAACATACACAACAATTTTTTCTACGGTCCAGACAAAAAGAAATCAGATGATTGGTTACTTGATCTATATCAACAAATATACCTGTTTCTTTATCTTGTAGGCACACACCTCAGTTACATATGTAAATAAAACAACAATATGACCTATTTTAAAAGTAAACAGAGGTGTATTAAACATGCTCAGTAAAAGGTCATACAGATGTTGATGAAATGGCCTAATATCATTCTTGGCCCCCTTGAGCCCTTCATCCCAGTGTTCGTACCCCCCGGTCTTTGTTACAGCAGCCATTCACTTTTCCAGGTTTGAAAGTTGATCCTCATCGATGGTTAAATCTGTAGAGAAAAGGCTCGCGTTGGCTACTTTTCTGTCAAGCACATGGTGTAATAGCGCTCTCAGGTTAGCTGCAGAGTGTTGATGACAGAACCAGTTGCAGAAGCAGTCCAGAACATTCCCCATGTTCAAAGTCCCTTAGTTCAGGTCAGAGTCTGAATCAGTGGCGTAGATGTCGAATTCTTCGTCGCTGCCCCCAGCTTTAACTTCTTTACGGAAGAAATAAGCTTTTAGCTTGCCAGCGGTTTTTCTACTCGGCTCATCCAGGTCATTGAGCAGCTGCCCAAGTTTCTCTATTATAAACGGCTCCTTTTTCAGCTCCAGCAAAATCTCATCTATGATTTTCTGGACTTGTCCCACAGTGACATGTATGTGGGAGTAAGAGAGCGCCTTGATTAGTGCCGGTTTCAGCCACGGTTTGTTCAGTCTTCTGTAAAACACGTTGAAATAGAACAGGAAATAGTAACGGTCTGGTTCAAACAAACAACTGTGTCTCAACTGACTGGGGTGATTCACTTCACACCCCCGACAGACTTCTTTCAGAGCTCGGTCGATGAGAGCACTCAGAATATACACCAGGGTGCTTTTAACCACTCTGCTTACTTGGTCACATACCCCGGGCATAAATCCTGCGTCTTCATCACGCCCCCGGGACAGTCCGATGCTCATTGGGTCGCCTGGTGGTTTGTGGGGTGTTTCTCCATCCATTGGACTGACCCCCTCCTGAGACGCACAGACGGTAGACAGTTCGGCAAAATCGAGGCCCTCCATGAGCTCCAGAGGCTGGGGATCCCCGAGACTCATTTGGACATCCATCGCACCGCATGTTGTTTCGTCCTGAGGGACCGGGGTCTGAGGTCTTGGAGAGTAACCACAGTCAAAGTGTTCCAGAGTGTATACAAAATCTGGGGAATAGAACCAGGGGTGATCCCGGGTTTGAAGAGGCCTGTAGAGCCTGTCGACGTCCGCAGCTTTCGGGTAAGACATTCTCTTTAATTTTAAACCATGAATGAATTGTTGCGCCTTTTATCCTATCTCTTAACTACGTCACGACACACCGCCCTCTTAGAAGAGAGTAGCCCCTGAGCCGTCAGACCCCCCTCCAAAACCCCACACGTCGTCTGTCGTAGTTCTGCAAGCTTTCCCATTCACACCTTTCAAAACCCTGAGTCGGAGACTCCATTTCGCATTCTCTTGGACCCTCTTGCAAGCCTTCTAGAGTCTTATCCACAAGCCCCAGATCTCTCCAGGCCATCACCTTCAACCAGTCCTCATAAGAGTATTCAATTACCGTCTCAAAAGGTTCCAACGTACCCTCCTTCTCTCCCAAAGCAAGAAGCTCCACTCCAACATAGCTGGGATCCCTTTTAAAGCGGTAACCCCGTCGAGCCCCCCAGAACAACACCCAGGAGCATTCAATCTTCAAATTGGTGAGTACAGGAACCCTTGCCCGGGATTGTTTCTTGCGGGGTTTCATGTTGATGTCGCTGGACATGTTGAAGAAGCGGGATGTTTCAGAAGCTGAGAATTAAAGAGGTATTGCCTAAAAGAAGCGCGGGTTCTTAAATAGAGAGGAGAGTTTCGGGGCGTTGCCTTCAGAGGGGTGGGGGTATTTATGGGTGGCCTTGTTGTTCAGGGTTTTATGGGTGTACACTTTCTGACGGATATGACGTAGGAATAATTAAGGAAATAACTCTACCTAAAATCACGCCCCCCAATTATGACGTAGGAATATTAATAAGCTTAGGGCATACGTCATAACAAAATAGGCCGCGCACAAAAAACCCTACTATCTACTCTTATGTAGTTGAAGGCGCAGTATAGCTCTCATAGTCTGGTGGTGACGGAAGACCACCAGCCGTTTGAACAAGCCATTCAGCATCACCTTGTTGGGTTAAGTGCAGGCACTGTCAGAGCGCAGGGCGTCCTGCCTTTGAAAGAGTTTCCGAAGTGTCCTGATGTGCCCTTTAGCAATGCCAAACAGGTCTGTGAAAATGGCATCCTTTCGCGGCACTTCAGACGCCATCTCACAGTCTAGCCGACCTGAAACGCCTGAGCCCGTTTTACCAGCAGGCTCCAACGGTAACCGTTTGAAGCAAGAGGCGGCGTTGTCAGTTTCTGTAGTGTAGCGGTTATCACATTTGCCTAACGCGCGAAAGGTCCCCGGTTCGAAACCGGGTGGAAACAGCCTGCTTTGGGCCGGCCCTTTTCGTCCTGCTTGCCCTCGTGGTTCCCCGCAGGCGGTGGGTGGCTTTTCTTCATTGGAGTGACCGAAATCGGTGCTCTCAGAGCGTCCGTCCGTCGACAGGTTGAAATTGTAAACGCTGGTGTAGCCACTTTTAATTAAAATCTGATGATGATGATGATGATGTTGTTGTTGTTGTTCTTGTTGTTCTTGTTGTCGTCGTAGTCGCCGTCATTATTATTGTTAAAGTAAAGCAGTAGTTAGATTTGTTGCTACCGTAAGGTGTAGAAGGCATAATAGCTCTGATAGTCTGGTGGTGAAGGAAGACCACCAGACGTTTGAACAAGCCATTCAGCATCACCTTGTTGGGCTAAGTGCAGGCACTGTCAGAGCGCAGGGCGTCCTGCCTTTGAAAGAATTTCCAAAGTGTCCTGATGTGCCCTTTAGCAATGCAAAATAGGTCAGTGAAAATAGAAACCTTTATCTCACAGGCTGGCCCACGGGAAACGCCTGTGCGCGTTTTATCAGCCTGCTTCGATGGGAGCCATTCGAAACGCCAGGACGGGTCGTTTTCCGTAGTGTAGTGGCTATCACGTTTGCCTCACACGCGAAAAGTCCCCGGTTCGAAACCGGGCGGAAACAACCCGCGGTGTATTCGTGCCAGTGCCATGTTACCCGTCGCCATCTCTCTGCCCCAAGGCCGGCCGTCGTTTTCTCTTCCTCGGAGTGGCAAGAAATCCTGACCTTGAGAACAAACGATCGCAGAAGGGTAGCTTTGCGAGGCGCTGGAACTCACACTTTTAAAATTGATACATGTTGTAGCTGTTACAATACGACCGTAGCAGGATCAGCGACATTGCTGTTACTCTTATGTAGTCGAAGGCGCAGTATAGCTCTGATAGTCTGGTGGTGACGGAAGACCTCCAGCCGTTTGAACAAGCCATTCAGCATCACCTTGTTGGGCTAAGTGCAGGCACTGTCAGAGCGCAGGGCGACCTGCCTTTGATAGAGTTTCCTAAGTGTCCCGAAATCGGTGCACTCAGAGCGTCCGTCCGTCGACAGGTTGAAATTGTAAACGCTGGTGTAGCCACTTTTAATTAAAATCTGATGATGATGATGTTGTTGTTGTTATTCTTGTTGTCGTCGTAGTCGCCGTCATTATTAATGTTAAAGTAAAGCAGTAGTTAGATTTGTTGCTACCGTAAGGTGTAGAAGGCACAATAGCTCTGATAGTCTGGTGGTGAAGGAAGACCACCAGACGTTTGAACAAGCCATTCAGCATCACCTTGTTGGGTTAAGTGCAGGCACTGTCAGAGTGCAGGGCGTCCTGCCTTTAAAAGAGTTTCCGAAGTGTCCTGATGTGCCCTTTAGCAATGCCAAACAGGTCAGTGAAAATGGCATCCTTTCGCCGCACTTCTCACAGCCTAGCCGACCTGAAACACCTGAGCCCGTTTTACCAGCAGGCTTTAACGCTAACCATTTGAAGCAAGAGGCAGCGGTGTCAGTTTCCGTAGTGTAGCGGTTATCACGTTCGCCTAACGCGCGAAAGGTCCCCGGTTCGAAACCGGGCGGAAACAGCCTACTGTGGGCTGGCCCTTTTCGTCATGCTTGCCCTCGTGGTTCCCCGGAGGCGGTGGGTGTCTTTTCTTCATTGGAGTGCCCGCAATCGATGCACTCAGAGCGTCCGTCCGTCGACAGGTTGAAATTGTAAACGCTGGTGTAGCCACTTTTAATTAAAATCTGATGATGATGATGATGATGATGATGTTGTTGTTGTTGTTCTTGTTGTTGTTGTTCTTGTTGTCATCGTGGTCGCCGTCATTATTATTGTTAAAGTAAAGCAGTAGTTAGATTTGTTGCTACCGTAAGGTGTAGAAGACAACAGTTGGTATGGCGTGTGATATCAAAACATTCAGAATACTTTTAACCTATATAATTTATAAGCTTTGTAAAATAAACCCAAATATCTCTTTTGCGGGGATAAACGCTGTTCTGAGTAGTTTGTGACTTGTTTAATACCAAACAAAGCATCGCTATAAAAAAAAAAAAAAAATCACTGTAAAAGCGCTAGTTATTTTTGATCTTTATAGTTATTTTCTAGGCTCAGGTTGTTTTTTAGCGCTTATAAAGGCCTGAAATATTCTTAGTGGTTGTTGACTATAGGTCTTGATGCTTAAAAATGTTTTTTTGAGAGACCAAAAGGTTCTAATAAAAGTTTAGAGTAGAGAGGAGAGAGATCGTCTCCATCTTGGTTTCTATTTGAAATTTGATGCAGTGTCATTTTATTGGTTGGTTTTGATATGTTAATTGGTAACAGGGTGGCACAAAGGCCAGACCAGAACAATGCCTTACAAACAGATCCGGCATGTGGCCATCAGTATAAGTATGAAGGTCTGGTCTTCAGCTCGACAGACTCATACTGACCTTTCGATTTAAGACTAAAGATCAACAATGTCCGGAAACAACATCAGCGATTCGATTTAAACGAGTTTTTAGGCAAGTCTTCAGATTATTTTCATTGACTCAGAGCGTGTTGTGTGCATGTATTGTAAATAAGGCTATAACATCTGTTTTAAGTTCTGTAAAATTATTTTTCAACCAGTCAACAGGAGTTAATTCCCAACGCTGAGGAGATCATCTGGAACAACGACGGTAAGATTTTTGTGTTTGCGCTCATGAGTTCTTATGCATGGGTGTGTGTGGTTTTGATGCGGCTCATTAGAGTTATGAAAACGTTTTAATATATATTAATGCCGGTCTCTTTAATTACACAGAAACTATCGAAAGGCCTGTGATTAATGTCTCCGAGGATCGACCAAGAGAAGTGGTTGTCCCTAGAAAGGCTGTCTGCCGACCGGGTAAGAACTAAACCCCTGTTTGTTTGTATAACGTTTCTGTAAGATGTTTGAGTCCAGTTTTGTTAATTTTAAAAAATTATCCTGTCTAACAGTATTAAGAAACGTGGTTCGAGACAACGAAAGGCCTTCCACATCGAGGGCTTGTTTCGTTTTACCTTCGAGAACCGTAACCTTTCAAGAATCTGAAAGGCCGTTAGCCCCGGTATCTGATAGCTGTGAGTATATGTCTGCAGCCTGTAAGAGGTTAAAGCTTTTTATAAAGCGGTGTGGTTAAAGGTTAAACATGTCTCTTACCTTCACAGCGGTGCAAAAAGCTAAACCAGCCGAAAAACATAAGAAACGATTATTCTGTGGAGGTAAGTAAGATCTTTCAAACTTTAATGTTTTTAAAAGGGCTTTGTTTGCCCGTTGATGGCTAATATTTAAGCGATGGGTGACCGTTTCCTGTAGGGCGGGGGGTTCTGGGAAAGATCTTTAGAAGTCCGGACAGGTCTATGCTTGTTTCTGGGGAACGTGTTTAGAAATGACCGATTGCCGTACCGTCTGGTTAGGAAGTAAAGACGTCCGAAAGGGTTTAGTAAGTTGTTTGGCTTATCTCCCGCTATTATACTTCTGTTTTAAAGTGGTTGTAGGAAAAGGCTTGAAGGTGTTCATTGTATTTAATATTTAAACAGATCGTGAAAACGTTTGTGAAACAGGAAGTCCCGGGATCAGGAAGCGTTTACACTTGGAAGGTTCGTTTAAAAATGAAATGTTGTTGTGTGTGTGTGTGTTTTATTAACAATATTACAGTTTTTAAAGAAACATTTAAGAAACAGTTTATTTACAGCGGCTTCTCTGTTTTACATTTATTATCAAGTCCTAATAAATATATTGTCTGTAAATAATAAGGCGTTGTAGTGAATGTCTAAGGCTATTTTCAAAGGTCTAAAAAAGCTAAAGGTTTTGAATGTCCTGGACATGTTGTTTTAAGTTTGATTTCTGTCACCGTTTAAAGATGTAAATGTAATGTATATTTTTATTCTTCCCAAGACTCTTGGGATAGTCATTCTGTGGATGAGCTATTGAGGACAATTACCCCGTCTAAGTGGGATCAAACATCTTCCCCGGTGAGATCACCGATAGGATCCCCCACGGTGGTCTTGGAGACCCCCCAACATCTACTCAGGCCACAGCCTTCTGGGGGTAATTCAACACCCCAGATTCAGCCCGCCGCATTGTCGGGCGGAACAAATACAGGCATCCAACAACCTCAGGGGTCGCCGTCAGTCAGGGCTGACACACCACCCAACGACGGCCTGGTTTCAACATCGTCCCCCCAGACCCGTTTCTTGGCTACAGAAACGCGGAACAGTACCCCGCGCTTGGCCAGGGTGTCACCGCAAAGGCCTTCTTGGTCTCCGTCCATGAGTATACGCTCGCTCCCTGCCTCCTTCGACCGAGATTTACCGGAGCGACCATCCTTTGAAGCTGAGCCAGGCCACCAGCCCCCGGAGCTACTTACTGAAGGTCGGCATGAGTTGCTACATACTTTGTTACAAAATCAAAGACTTGTGTTAGTGGGGCAAAACCTGGTGATAGAGAGCCAAAACACCCTTATTAATACCCTTACTAACGAATTGTACCGTATTTAATGTTTTAATAGACACAAAACGCCTTACTATTGTGGGTTGTTGGAAAAATAAAAAATAAATTAAAAAATGTCCTGACTTGGTAAAAGAACTCACAAACTAAAGGATTATGAACAAGCTAGGGCCCCAAAAAGACCTTCCCGAGAGAACATCCCCGGCCCTGTTGTGAACTCCTCTGATGTCCCAATGAACCTGGAACTATTACAAATGATAAATGATTTAAATAACCCCCAATTACCACCAATATAATGTGAATTAACAGACTTACCGGTGAACCCCGACCTGTTACAGATGGTCAATGATCTAAATAACCACCTCCCACCGGTAGCGCTTATAGAGGTTCACCCCCTAGTTCACCCCGATTTGTTTGAAATGGTGGAGGCTTTGGAGGAGCTACCCCTACCAAATTCTGCCCCTATTATAAATGATTTGAGACAATTAGAACACAGGATGGCGGCAGAAGCAGCCATCACTATAGAGGAGGGTCTTGACATTAACCGGTTGGATATCTTTGAAGGACTTTTACAGGCTTTAAATGAGCCTCCTCAAAAAGGGGGTTTTGTAGATGTCAGCAGTGGGGGTGTTCGGAATGTGGAGGGTTCTGAGACTGATAAGGCTGTGGAGGACATGCTCTGTGAGAATGTAGGGGGTGAAGGCTTTGTTCAAAATGATGATGTGTCCAAGAGTACCAGTGATCCCGTGATTATAGATAGACCGGCCTATAACAATTTTGAAATGATTCAGCGTTTTAATTTTGCAGAACTTTTAAATTGTGACAATTATGCAGAAATATTTGTCAACATACACGAGGCCTTGCAGAAAATGCTTGAACAGGTTGCTGAAAGGGTCAGACCTCGAGATGTTGTACAGTTAGAACTCAGAGGGGATGATTTGTTTAGCAACCTATCTGTAATGCTGAGTGGAGATAATTTAGACGTCTGGCTAAAATCGAAGCGTTATTGCAAAGTAACGCAGCCATCTTAGCTGATGAAAGTCTGTCTCTGGTAATGAATGTGGTTCGTAACCCTGAGGGTGGGGCGCTTAGAAGACTGTCGAAATGCTTGAAGAACGACATAATTAGGACCAAGCTCAGGCAATTAGTGGTGAGTTCCAGTGGGGACAATAAGCTCTGTTTTGCTTACAGTTTAATAAAACTACTCACCCCCGACATGCCTGAACCCCAAGCTCTGCAAGAGGCTTTAATGCTTCATCAGAGGGCCGGCTTAAACTCTCAACAGATGGTTGCCTTTTCAGACATCACCAAGTTTGAGGAGTTGTTGTCTTTAAAAATTGTTGTGTGGTACCGTTGTGAGGTAAAGGAAAGTATTTGTGAAATTTCAGACACATCCTGAAACCCATACACAGACACTGTTTCTCTTCCTAAGTGATAGTCATTACTTTGGAATAAAGAGTTTGACGGCTTTTTTGGGTTGTTCGTATGTTTGTCATTGGTGTTATAAGGCCTTCAATGATAAGCTTAAGCACCGCTGTGACGGTTACTGTAACGTCTGTTTCAATCCGCAATGTCGTAAGGGTTTGGCCCCTACCATCCGATGTAAAGATTGCTTAAGGATTTGTCTCTCAGCGTTCTGTTTTTCCGAGCATAAGGTACAGAGGGCCGCTGCTGAGAGGGGTTAAAAAATGGAGTTATTGTGATCAAACTAAATGTTGCCCGCAGTGTTGCCTCCAGTACCGTTTTCATGAGGTTAAACCACACAAATGTCTGGAGCCGAGATGCAGGATCTGTAATGCTGATTTAACCCCGGGGTCCGAACACCAGTGCTTTATTCAGCCGGTTAAAAAGGAGCCGCCGCACAACTGGTATGTCTTTTTTGATTTTGAATGCCGGCAAGAAAACGGGGTCCACGTTGCTAATTATATACACTGTATTGACATGTTGGATCGTGAGTGGTCAGCTAGCGGTGAGAGTTGTGTCAGGGATTTCTTTACGCGGTATCGAGGTCCAAAATACCTCAATTACACATTTATTGCCCACAATGCTAAGGGTTATGATTCTTACATTTTGATGAAGTATCTGGTGGAAAATGGGGTGACCCCAAAAATAATAGCTCAGGGTAGCAAGATCATGTGTTTCACCGACGAAGCTTTCAACTAACGTTACATAGACTTGTTAAATTTCCTCCCCATGAAATTGAGCGCTTTGCCTAAGGCTCTGGGTTTTGAGGCTCAGAAGAAAGGTTGGTTCTGCCATTTTTTTAATACTAAGGACACTCAAAATTATCAAGGGTCCTACCCGCCCGCCTCTTATTATGGGGTTGATACTATGATGTCTCATGAGAGGGAGGAATTCTTTAAATGGTACAATACGGTTAAGGGAGGTGTTTTTGATTTCCGAGAAGAGATGGCCGCTTATTATAAAAATGATGTGGTGATCCTTAAAGAAGCCTGTGTGCGTTTCTGCGCCGAGGTTATCAACACATCGGGTCTCAACCCTTTGCAAAGTGTGACCATAGCGTCTCTCTGCATGAAAATGTATCGGTCCAATTTCTTGCAGAAAAACACTATAGCGGTCACCACTTCTGACAACTATCGTGCTAGACAAAAGAACTTTTCGACTGTCTTCATACAGTGGGTGGAATACCTGAGTGCCCGGGATAACATCTTCATCAGACATGCCTTAAATCAAGGGGAAGTAAAAATGGGTCCTTACTACTTGGACGGTTTTAGCGACGTGTCCGGGCGGCGTACCGCTTATGAGTTTGCCGGTTGTATTTACCATGGCTGTCCTCAGTGCTTCGACCCAAACACCTTTAACCCCGTAACACTAAAACTCTGCGGTGATATGTACTATGATTTCCAGGAACGAATTGAAACTTTAAAAAACACCTATGGTTTGAACGTGCTGGTGATTTGGGAACACGAGTGGACGACCCTGAAGCAACAGGATGCGGGGGTACAACGGTTTATGGAAACCTTGGACTTTCCTGAATGTCTAGAGCCCCGGGATGCGTTATTTGGGGGTTGTACCAATGCCCTCTGTTTACATTATGAGGTAAAGGAGGGTGAGAGAGTAGATTACTATGATTTCACCAGTCTGTACCCTTATGTTTACAAGACCAAAATGTACCCGGTGGGGCGTCCAACCATTGTTTATCGTGACTTTCTCGAAATCGGACATTACTTTAGTTTGATCAAAGTCACCATGTACCCTCCTCGCGAGCTGTTCTTACCCGTGTTGCCTTACAGGTGTTCGGGAAAATTGATGTTCCCTCTGTGTAGAACGTGTGTGGAAACTGAAAATCAAACTACCTCTTGTCTGCACAGTGATGAAGAGAGAGCGCTGACGGGTGTCTGGTGTAGCATTGAGCTTGACAAGGCGGTGGAGAAAGGTTACAGAGTCGGTAAGGTGTATGAGGTTTGGCATTTTTCTGAAAAAACTGATACTCTTTTTGCTGATTACATTATGACCCATCTGAAAGGGAAACAGGAGGCATCGGGCTATCCCTCATGGTGTGTTGACTCCGCGGCCAAAGAGCGATACGTTCAGCAATATTTTGAAAAGGAAGGGATCCGTCTAGAGCCGGGGAACATAACTGTAAACCCCGCCAAGAGACAAATGTCCAAACTGATTTTAAACAGTCTGTGGGGTAAGTTTGGGGAAAGAAATTACCGTCTAAACACAACCTTGATTAAAACCCCTGAACTGTTCATAGAATTTATGTTTTCCAAACAACATGCAGTATCACACTTTCAATTCTTAAATGACCACGTGGCACAGGTCCAGTGGAGGGCCCCTAAAGATTTCCCCACCAAACAGGGGAACGTTAATGTTTTCATAGCGGTTTTTACCACGGCTTACGCCCGGCTTGAACTGTACAACTTAATGGATCAGTTGCAGGAACGCACGCTCTATCATGATACTGACTCTGTAATCTTTGTCACCAGGCCAGGGGATTGGGTCCCTCCCCTCGGGGACTACCTTGGGGAGTTAACGAGCGAACTAGATCCTCAGGACCACATAGTGGAGTTTGTTTCAGGGGGTCCTAAGACTTACGCATACAGAACGGCTGCGGGTAAGACCTGTATGAAAGTTAAGGGTTTCACTCTGAACCATTGTAACAACAAGCTCATTAACATCAAGTCTCTGACGACCCTGGTAGAAAGTTTTGTAACGAGAAAGACGCGCCTCCTCGTGAGATTATTACAGCCGGAAATCAGATCTATCGCAATAAAAAGGGGTACACGTTGGAAAATAGATCACTAAACAAACGGTTCAGAGTGGTGTACAATAAAAGAGTGTTGAAGACTGATTATACCACTCTGCCTTATGGATATTAGCGGTGGTTTTGATAACAGACTTCAACACCCTTTCTCCTGTATTATAGCCGGTCCCTCCAATTCGGGGAAGAGCTATCTTATAAAGAACATCATAGAAGATGTGGACGCAACCGTGTCCCAAGCTCTTGACAACATAGTGTGGTGTTACTCTTGCTGGCAACCTCTCTACGATGATTTGGCTTCGAAAAAAAATAATCTGAAATTTGTGCAAGGTCTCCCCGCCTCGTTGTGTGGCGATGACTTGTTCCCGCCCGGTCAAACTAACCTAGTGATCCTTGATGACCTGATGGAGCAGGCCGGTGACAACAGTGAAGTGGAAAAAGCTTTCACAAAGTACACTCATCATAGGAATTTAAGTATTATTTATTTAGTTCAAAATCTATTTTTTCAAGGTAAAAAAAGCCGCACTATTAATTTAAATGCCAATTATATAATTCTTTTTAAAAACCCCAGAGATAAACTACAGGTCACCGTCTTGGCTCGTCAAATGTACCCTAACCAGACCAAGTTCTTTTTGGAGGCATTTGAGGATGCCACCAAAAAACCCTACGGGTACTTGATTGCGGAATTAAATGCACAAACCCCAGAAGACTTTCGCCTAAGAACAGGTTTGTGCCCGCACGATTGGCCGGCAGTCTATGTGCTAAAGAAAAGGAAATAAATAAGAATGTCTGTTCGGATTAAAAGAAATCTGCCGCTTTTGCAAATGTTATTTGAGAGGAGCCCGCGCCATAGGAAAGCTGTGCTGGCAGGGGCCCCCTAGGATTTGATCGAGACCCTGTGTGAAATAGCTTTTAACATCTTACGCGGTAATATACCCCTAACCCCTTCTCAACATTCTAAACTCAAAAAACAAAAAGCGGTTATCAAGATCATCGCTAATAAGAAGTATTCTATTAAAAGAAAAAGAAAGAAGATTAATCAAACCGGGGGTTTTATAGGACCGCTGTTGAGCATAGCCGTGCCTTTCCTAACCAGTCTTCTAGCTTCCAGAGTGGGTTAATAATGGAATATGCTCAGAAAATGTTTTTGATCCCTCAGGAGCAGCTTGAGAAACTGAGAAAAAATGTTGTCGGGCCAGAGCCCATTAGACAAACGGCCGAAAACAACCTGGACTCTGAAATGAAAGCTATACAGGCCAGGGCCGATTTAAATCAGTATTCCAAAGCCAAGTTGTATACCAACACGTTACAGCGCTACCTCCGTCTGGTTAGACAGGGTGAAAAAGATCAAAACATTTTAACTTTAACCATGGCCTCTCAAGAAAATGGTTCTGGGGCTGATGCGGGGGGTACGGTTGATAAAGATGTTGCGGTGACCGAACCTGTTGAGAGTTCAGAGGGAGATGTTGTAACGGATGTTTTGAGAAACATGCCGGCCAGAAGCAAAAGACATGCAGAATATATCCTGCACAAAATGGTTCAGAAACCGCGGGTAACGGCTTGGAATGAACTGGGTGAATTTGTTTTTAAAGGACAACTGATCAAAGGTTCACACATGTTTGATTTGTTGAAGAGTGTCACTAGCACTAATAAGGTACCCGATAGTCGCCGACCTGTAGGCTGGAATGCTTTCCTACAGGCGATGGCCTGTCTGAACATGCCCCAATCAACAGTTCCTAACCAGGAAACGCGACAAAAAATCCGTCTGTGTAAAGAGGTGGAGCCTGATCTGACTCCGATATCTCATTACTCTGACCGTGCTGAGCTTCCATCCTCAGGATCTATCCATCGTTGGGAAGCTTATTAATCACATGTTTTTATTTGTCTCCCCTGTAAATAATGACCCGACAAACAATTTTTTATTTTTATTTTTTATTTTTCAAATGTTGTACATTTATTTATACCATAACCCCTGCTTTGTATAATAATTGTGTTGAATAAAAACAAAACTAATGATTCAAAGGCTGTTTTCATTATTTTTTCACCTTAACACGCATGACATCTTTTAAAATCCTCACAAGAACATCCCATCTGTATACACGGCTGGCTAGGGTCGTAAGTCATTGTGTTATAAGGGGGGGTCCACAGTGTCCTGACAAACTCTGCCACTTTTTTATCATTTTGGCCTAAATCCTCACTGTACAAGGCCATAATATCGGGGTATGACCTTCCTTTAGATCTATGATATAAGAAAAACACACAGTGTTGACCACAAGTGAAGGTCTGAAGACTTTGTACTTGACGACCGCTGTAAATGGTTTCTTGACAGTTGTTGAGCAGAAAGTTATTGATCTTCCGAGGGAAAGGTCTGAAATCCGGGGGGTTTGCATAGGAATCAAAAAATTCACCACGGTGGTCCTCCCTTAGATAAATAGCCAGCCAATGTTCTCCGGGCATATTTTTAGGGTGTGTGTTGATTATGTACATTGCAGGTAAATTCTTGATCTTAAATTTAGGCAGCTGATCGCAGGTGTAGACTCCTTGAAACAGTTTCCGTGAGCTGGCCAGGGCATTCATGATGTGGTTGAGCTCTCTGGTGTTCATTTTAATAATAATCATACATAACGTTTCTCCTCTGATTCACCTCAATAATGTTGTCAAACACTGCATACACGACCATATTTACAGTGCGTGGTAGAGGCTGCTTGAAACGCATCTCCAAACGCATATTGCCCGTCTTCATCAGTGAAAAATGTTGTCCACACTCTTCGTCAGGGGTCAGGTTGAAACCGTACAGGGTGTAACCGCTGCAGTATTCCCGGCGATCGATCAGCAGAGTTTGATCCTTGAGATGGCGACCCGTAGCCAGTACTAGACTGTCATATTCACGAACCGCATTGCCGTTTTCAAAGTCAGGTTGAAAAGGTCTGGATGGAACCTGCACACCATCGACGTACAACGCTATAAATTCCGCGTTATAATGTTTAAAGTTAAAGGGGTTCTTGTTGTAAACCCCGGTAAATGCATCATTATCTTCGAGACCTATAATAACCTGTTTTGGGAGCTGTCCTAGAAACAGATTTTCCTGGTTCATCACCCGTGTCCCTGCGGGGATACTGTGGACTTTCATATAGACTCTTTCGATCGGGTACTTGGCGTTTGCCGTCATTAACGCCTGCGCGTGTCCTAGTTTAACCGCCGGGGAGACGGACACTTTTTTCACAAACAGCGAGGCCGATAATATGGTCAGTTTATATTTTTCAGTATCAGGGGTCATCAGACAAAAAGCACTTTTACTACGGATCATTTTAATTTTAATGTCTACCCCGTTGAGCATGAGTTTTTCTTGGAAAAATATGTCTGCATGGATATGCCCCATTAGCTCAAAGGTCCTCCCTTCTGTTGAAAAGGCCGTTCTTTTTTGCAAACCCTTATTGAGTCCCTCTGGATCCTTGTCGTCCATAGCTTCCGGGATGTCTTTGAAGAAAAGGCCGGGGCTGAACTGTTTGCTTAGGGTCTCCTCACTATAATTAAGTATACACTCCATCATGGCTCTATAGGGGTAAGTATTGCTGCTTTGACTAATGAGCCGATCTCCCAGGGTCACATCCACCTGTGAAAACATGGTGGCCACCGGGTAATTGATGACCCCAGCGTTGGTCGTCTTCTCGATTGCATCGCCATCCTCATCAGTCACTTTACAGTTCATTAAAATAAATGTGTTATTCAAATCAATATAATCCTCGCAATTGCCAGCTATAAAAAACTACAGAGGGGCCGTGTCTGAAATTGCAGAAAGAGGGGGAATCTCTACATATATGCTCTTATCTATACTCGTTTGAGTGTGTGGAACTGTAAACAGATCCAGTTCTGATTTGACGCATTCTTCCGATAGACTGTGGACAAAAGACATGTTTAAAAGATGTATCCTGAGGCTCTATTTTTCTTTCTTTGAGACTTTCTTTTTGCAGGTTTTTTCTTGTGCTGCTTCCTTTTCCGAGTGTTTCCACGATATGTTGGAGAATGAGAGATTCTTCGTTTTTTGTTAGCCACGGATATTTGTCGCCCCCTGGTGGACACATGCTGTTTCTTCTTTTACCCCCCCTCCTCGCCATTACCATGAGACCCGAACCCTCCTGATGCTCATGGCTAGCTGCCCGGTTCATAACATTGGTGAACACGTCACTAACAATATTTTTAGCCGCTGATTTCAAGTGGGGTCTGGCTATAGCAAAGCCTCTCTTAAGCAGGGGTATGGCCATTCTAAAGAGACCACGAAAGAGTCCTCCTAGACCGGCGCCATACATTGTGGGGGCTCCTACAATACCGGGCAAGCCGTTCCATCTTGCATCTTGTAATAATCCACATAGGCGCTAGGATCTACATAACCCCTCGAGGTAGCCATTTTAATAATGTACAAACTGTTTCAGGGGTCGAAAATGTAGTTTGACATTAACTTTACCGAAGCGGAAGGGTACGTTGATATTCTGATCCGATTCTACTTCGATCGTGATGTTGTCAAAGTGGGTCTTTGAGACTGGTACGTAGTGTGGTTTGTCATAAGTAATTGTGACCATGTCATTGCTTTTACCTTTAATAAGTACATTTCTCAAAAGGGGGACATAACTATCCCAGACCCTCTGGTGGGTTATGATATCCGTATACACATAAAGAGTGTAAAAGCCGCCCCACCACTTCTGAGAACCTGCTCTCTGTGTTAGAATAGAACCCAAATATACGCCCCAGTTGGCCGCTGGTTTGAATGCTAATACCTGGTTTTGACACCTTGTACACTCTGTTTTTAATAGGGTTGTAATATAGCTTGATGTTGGGGGTGCCTTCTGAGAACTGTTTATGCATCTCATCTAATATTTTATCCACATTGTCATAATAACCTCCTTGTATAGTGAATGTCCATTGACTCTTTTTAACATCATCAAAAATGGCGAAGGTGGCATCCTTATCTTGTAAAACAGCCCAAGTGTAAGGATACTGTATTTCCGCCAACCCCACTTCCCACGACCCCCTTAGATCTATAGATTTTCCAAATTGTACCGTGTAACTGGGTATTTCATTTTTAGGATATATATCGAGAGAGGCATTACTGGGTAGAGTCACGTAGAAGCCTCCTGATTCCATCTTGAGAATCGAAAGTAATGCCCCCAACACACCCGCGGGCATGTTGTTATAAGGATTGAATATCGCAAACCTGTTGTTCCGGGACCCAACTATTGAACTTTTCAGGCCATCCAAGCCATTTCATCAACACATATTTTTTCCGGTTCTGGGTTTTTTCAGCTAATATCTTTTCAACTCTGTATACACTGTCTTTACCCACAATAATATTTTGTAACTCGGCTTCGTAAAACGTTCCTTCTATATCCTCCCTGTCATAGTCTTTTAACCGGTACACGGGGGGGTCTCTAGCCAACTGTTCGGTAACTGTAAAATATTCGTCAGAAAATGTTTGTTCATAACCTTTGGCAAAAGTACTCCTTAGCTTTGAAACGCGAACCACATCACCGATGTTGAACTAATAAGTAGTTTTTCCCTTCTTAATAAATGGTCGGTATAATTTTTTATAGACCTTAAAAGAATTACTTTGATCAACATCTAAAGGCTTCATTTTAATACTGGTGTGTTACCCTTGGTTGTAAGCATCGATAAAATCCTGAACTTTATCAAAATACTTGAACGTGTGGACCGCTGTAAAATATCTCCACATTTTGGTCTTTATGGTGCGGTTAAACCTCTCCACTACCGATGCCCTAAGCTCATTACCGGTGGTGAAATGATGTATTTTGTGTCTCTTCAGTAGATTCTGAAATTCTCTGTTGAGAAACTCTTTTCCTTTTTCAGTCTGCAGTTTTTTAGGACATCGACCCTGGGACAATATATCCTCAAAGGCCCTTGTCACCGCCCGACCTGTTTTATTATGTAGAATGCGAGCCCAGGCATATTTTGATAACACATCGATACACATCAACATCAATTTGTGACCATTGTTATGTTTTGATAAATTTGACATATCGACTAGATCCATTTGCCATTGTGAATCTATGTCAGTTGCATATACGCGGTTTCTTTAAAAGTTAATCCTGAGAGGTTTATGTAAGGTATAGGCGTCTTGTTCCCGTAACCATTCTGAAACAACCACATCATTAACCTTCACTCCAGCCTCAGCGAGTCCTCTTTGAAAACCCTTCTTACCCGCCAAACCCCCAATCTTGGCTGGGTTGTAGTATAGTTCCTGCATTTGGGGAGCTTGCCGAGTCATTCTGTCAAATAACCACACAGACCCACACTATGCGCAAAGTTTTTATACAAGGTTTTTTATTCAACTTCAGGAGAGCAGATACCCCTTTTTAGACATTTGAGAAAAGTATAACATACACAACAATTTTTTCTACGGTCCAGACAAAAAGAAATCAGATGATTGGTTACTTGATCTATATCAACAAATATACCTGTTTCTTTATCTTGTAGGCACACACCTCAGTTACATATGTAAATAAAACAACAATATGACCTATTTTAAAAGTAAACAGAGGTGTATTAAACATGCTCAGTAAAAGGTCATACAGATGTTGATGAAATGGCCTAATATCATTCTTGGCCCCCTTGAGCCCTTCATCCCAGTGTTCGTACCCCCCGGTCTTTGTTACAGCAGCCATTCACTTTTCCAGGTTTGAAAGTTGATCCTCATCGATGGTTAAATCTGTAGAGAAAAGGCTCGCGTTGGCTACTTTTCTGTCAAGCACATGGTGTAATAGCGCTCTCAGGTTAGCTGCAGAGTGTTGATGACAGAACCAGTTGCAGAAGCAGTCCAGAACATTCCCCATGTTCAAAGTCCCTTAGTTCAGGTCAGAGTCTGAATCAGTGGCGTAGATGTCGAATTCTTCGTCGCTGCCCCCAGCTTTAACTTCTTTACGGAAGAAATAAGCTTTTAGCTTGCCAGCGGTTTTTCTACTCGGCTCATCCAGGTCATTGAGCAGCTGCCCAAGTTTCTCTATTATAAACGGCTCCTTTTTCAGCTCCAGCAAAATCTCATCTATGATTTTCTGGACTTGTCCCACAGTGACATGTATGTGGGAGTAAGAGAGCGCCTTGATTAGTGCCGGTTTCAGCCACGGTTTGTTCAGTCTTCTGTAAAACACGTTGAAATAGAACAGGAAATAGTAACGGTCTGGTTCAAACAAACAACTGTGTCTCAACTGACTGGGGTGATTCACTTCACACCCCCGACAGACTTCTTTCAGAGCTCGGTCGATGAGAGCACTCAGAATATACACCAGGGTGCTTTTAACCACTCTGCTTACTTGGTCACATACCCCGGGCATAAATCCTGCGTCTTCATCACGCCCCCGGGACAGTCCGATGCTCATTGGGTCGCCTGGTGGTTTGTGGGGTGTTTCTCCATCCATTGGACTGACCCCCTCCTGAGACGCACAGACGGTAGACAGTTCGGCAAAATCGAGGCCCTCCATGAGCTCCAGAGGCTGGGGATCCCCGAGACTCATTTGGACATCCATCGCACCGCATGTTGTTTCGTCCTGAGGGACCGGGGTCTGAGGTCTTGGAGAGTAACCACAGTCAAAGGGTTCCAGAGTGTATACAAAATCTGGGGAATAGAACCAGGGGTGATCCCGGGTTTGAAGAGGCCTGTAGAGCCTGTCGACGTCCGCAGCTTTCGGGTAAGACATTCTCTTTAATTTTAAACCATGAATGAATTGTTGCACCTTTTATCCTATCTCTTCACTACGTCACGACACACCGCCCTCTTAGAAGAGAGTAGCCCCTGAGCCGTCAGACCCCCCTCCAAAACCCCACACGTCGTCTGTCGTAGTTCTGCAAGCTTTCCCATTCACACCTTTCAAAACCCTGAGTCGGAGACTCCATTTCGCATTCTCTTGGACCCTCTTGCAAGCCTTCTAGAGTCTTATCCACAAGCCCCAGATCTCTCCAGGCCATCACCTTCAACCAGTCCTCATAAGAGTATTCAATTACCGTCTCAAAAGGTTCCAACGTACCCTCCTTCTCTCCCAAAGCAAGAAGCTCCACTCCAACATAGCTGGGATCCCTTTTAAAGCGGTAACCCCGTCGAGCCCCCCAGAACAACACCCAGGAGCGTTCAATCTTCAAATTGGTGAGTACAGGAACCCTTGCCCGGGATTGTTTCTTGCGGGGTTTCATGTTGATGTCGCTGGACATGTTGAAGAAGCGGGATGTTTCAGAAGCTGAGAATTAAAGAGGTATTGCCTAAAAGAAGCGCGGGTTCTTAAATAGAGAGGAGAGTTTCGGGGCGTTGCCTTCAGAGGGGTGGGGGTATTTATGGGTGGCCTTGTTGTTCAGGGTTTTATGGGTGCACACTTTCTGACGGATATGACGTAGGAATAATTAAGGAAATAACTCTACCTAAAATCACGCCCCCCAATTATGACGTAGGAATATTAATAAGCTTAGGGCATACGTCATAACAAAATAGGCCGCGCCCAAAAAACCCTACTATCTACTCTTATGTAGTTGAAGGCGCAGTATAGCTCTCATAGTCTGGTGGTGACGGAAGACCACCAGCCGTTTGAACAAGCCATTCAGCATCACCTTGTTGGGTTAAGTGCAGGCACTGTCAGAGCGCAGGGCGTCCTGCCTTTGAAAGAGTTTCCGAAGTGTCCTGATGTGCCCTTTAGCAATGCAAAATAGGTCAGTGAAAATAGAAACCTTTATCTCACAGGCTGGCCCACGGGAAACGCCTGTGCGCGTTTTATCAGCCTGCTTCGATGGGAGGCATTCGAAACGCCAGGACGGGTCGTTTTCCGTAGTGTAGTGGCTATCACGTTTGCCTCACACGCGAAAGGTCCCCGGTTCGAAACCGAGCGGAAACACCCCGTGGTTCACGCGTGCCAGTGCCATGTTACCTGTCGCCATCTCTCTGCCCCAAGGCCGGCCGTCGTTTTCTCTTCCTCGGAGTGGCAAGAAATCCTGACCTTGAGAACAAACGATCGCAGAAGGGTAGCTTTGCGAGGCGCTGGAACTCACACTTTTAAAATCGATACATGTTGTAGCTGTTACAATACGACCGTAGCAGGATCAGCGACATTGCTGTTACTCTTATGTAGTCGAAGGCGCAGTATAGCTCTGATAGTCTGGTGGTGACGGAGGACCTCCAGCCGTTTGAACAAGCCATTCAGCATCACCTTGTTGGGCTAAGTGCAGGCACTGTCAGAGCGCAGGGCGACCTCCCTTTGATAGAGTTTCCTAAGTGTCCCGAAATCGGTGCACTCAGAGCGTCCGTCCGTCGACAGGTTGAAATTGTAAACACTGGTGTAGCCACTTTTAATTGAAATATGATGATGATGATGATGATGTTGTTGTTCTTGTTCTTGTTGTTGTTGTTGTTCTTGTTTTTCTTGTTGTCGTCGTGGTCGCCGTCATTATTATTGTTAAAGTAAAGCAGTAGTTAGATTTGTTGCTACCGTAAGGTGTAGAAGGCACAATAGCTTTGTGATTGTCTGATGGTGGCACAAGACGAGCAGCAGCTGTTTGAACAAGCCATTGAGCATCACCTTGTTGGGGTAAGTGTAAGTCTTGTCATAGCTCAGGGCGTTCTTCCTTTGAAAGAGTTTCCAAAGTGTCCTGATGTGCCCTTGAGCAATGCAAAATAGGTCAGTGAAAATAGAAACCTTTATCTCACAGGCTGGCCCACGGGAAACCCCCGTGCGCGTTTTACCAGCCGGCTTCGATGGGAGCCATTTGAAACACCAGGACGGGTCGGTTTCCGTAGTGTAGTGGCTATCACGTTCGCCTCACACGCGAAAGGTCCCTGGTTCGAAACCGGGCGGAAACAACCCGCGGTGCACGCGTGCCAGTGCCGTGTTACCCGTCGCCATCTCTCTGCCCCAAGGCCGGCCGTCGTTTACTCTTCCTCGGAGTGGCAAGAAATCCTGACCTTGAGAACAAACGATCGCAGAAGGGTAGCTTTGCGAGGCACTGGAACTGACACTTTTAAAATCGATACATGTTGTTGCGTTACAATACGACCGTAGCAGGATCGGCGACATTGCTGTTACTCTTATGTAGTTGAAGGCGCAGTATAGCTCTGATAGTCTGGTGGTGACGGAAGACCACCAGCCGTTTGAACAAGCCATTCAGCATCACCTTGTAGGGCTAAACGCAGGCACTGTCAGAGCGCAGGTCGTCCTGCCTTTGAAAGAGTTTCCGAAGTGTCCCGAAATCGGTGCACTCAGAGCGTTCGTCCATCGACAGGTTGAAATTGTAAACGCTGGTGTAGCCACTTTTAATTAAAATCTGATGATGATGATGTTGTTGTTGTTATTCTTGTTGTCGTCGTAGTCGCCGTCATTATTAATGTTAAAGTAAAGCAGTAGTTAGATTTGTTGCTACCGTAAGGTGTAGAAGGCACAATAGCTCTGATAGTCTGGTGGTGAAGGAAGACCACCAGACGTTTGAACAAGCCATTCAGCATCACCTTGTTGGGTTAAGTGCAGGCACTGTCAGAGCGCAGGGCGTCCTGCCTTTAAAAGAGTTTCCGAAGTGTCCTGATGTGCCCTTTAGCAATGCCAAACAGGTCAGTGAAAATGGCATCCTTTCGCCGCACTTCAGACGCCATCTCACAGCCTAGCCGACCTGAAACACCTGAGCCCGTTTTACCAGCAGGCTTTAACGGTAACCATTTGAAGCAAGAGGCAGCGGTGTCAGTTTCCGTAGTGTAGCGGTTATCACGTTCGCCTAACGCGCGAAAGGTCCCCGGTTCGAAACCAGGCGGAAACAGCCTACTGTGGGCTGGCCCTTTTCGTCATTCTTGCCCTCGTGGTTCCCCGGAGGCGGTGGGTGTCTTTTCTTCATTGGAGTGCCCGCAATCGATGCACTCAGAGCGTCCGTCCGTCGACAGGTTGAAATTGTAAACGCTGGTGTAGCCACTTTTAATTAAAATCTGATGATGATGATGATGATGATGTTGTTGTTGTTGTTCTTGTTGTCATCGTGGTCGCCGTCATTATTATTGTTAAAGTAAAGCAGTAGTTAGATTTGTTGCTACCGTAAGGTGTAGAAGACAACAGTTGGTATGGCGTGTGATATCAAAACATTCAGAATACTTTTAACCTATATAATTTATAAGCTTTGTAAAATAAACCCAAATATATCTTTTGCGGGGATAAACGCTGTTCTGAGTAGTTTGTGACTTGTTTAATACCAAACAAAGCATCGCTATAAAAAAAAAAAAAAAATCACTGTAAAAGCGCTAGTTATTTTTGATCTTTATAGTTATTTTCTAGGCTCAGGTTGTTTTTTAGTGCTTATAAAGGCCTGAAATATTCTTAGTGGTTGTTGACTATAGGTCTTGATGTTTAAAATTTTTTTTTTGAGAGACCAAAAGGTTCTAATAAAAGTATAGAGTAGAGAGGAGAGAGATCGTCTCCATCTTGGTTTCTATTTGAAATTTGATGCAGTGTCATTTTATTGGTTGGTTTTGATATGTTAATTGGTAACAGGGCGGCACAAAGACCAGACCAGAACAATGCCTTACAAGCAGATCCGGCATGTGGCCATCAGTATAAGTATGAAGGTCTGGTCTTCAGCTCGACAGACTCATACTGACCTTTCGATTTAAGACTAAAGATCAACAATGTCCGGAAACAACATCAGCGATTCGATTTAAACGAGTTTTTAGGCAAGTCTTCAGATTCTTTTCATTGACTCAGAGCGTGTTGTGTGCATGTATTGTAAATAAGGCTATAACATCTGTTTTAAGTTCTGTAAAATTATTTTTCAGCCAGTCAACAGGAGTTAATTCCCAACGCTGAGGAGATCATCTGGAACAACGACGGTAAGATTTTTGTGTTTGCGCTCATGGGTTCTTATGCATGGGTGTGTGTGGTTTGAAGCGGCTCATTAGAGTTATGAAAACGTTTTAATATATATTAATGCCGGTCTCTTTAATTACACAGAAACTATCGAAAGGCCTGTGATTAATGTCTCCGAGGATCGACCAAGAGAAGTGGTTGTCCCTAGACAGGCTGTCTGCCGACCGGGTAAGAACTAAACCCCTGTTTGTTTGTATAACGTTTCTGTAAGATGTTTGAGTCCAGTTTTGTTAATTTAAAAAAATTATCCTGTCTAACAGTATTAAGAAACGTGGTTCGAGACAACGAAAGGCCTTCCACATCGAGGGCTTGTTTCGTTTTACCTTCGAGAACCGTAACCTTTCAAGAATCTGAAAGGCCGTCAGCCCCGGTATCTGATAGCTGTGAGTATATATCTGCAGCCTGTAAGAGGTTAAAGCTTTTTATAAAGCGGTGTGGTTAAAGGTTAAACATGTCTCTTACCTTCACAGCGGTGCAAAAAGCTAAACCAGCCGAAAAACATAAGAAACGATTATCCTGTGGAGGTAAGTAAGATCTTTCAAACTTTAATGTTTTTAAAAGGGCTTTGTTTGCCCATTGAGGGCTAATATTTAAGCGATGGGTGACCGTTTCCTGTAGGGCGGGGGGTTCTGGGAAAGATCTTTAGAAGTCCGGACAGGTCTATGCTTGTTTCTGGGGAACGTGTTTAGAAATGACCGATTGCCGTACCGTCTGGTTAGGAAGTAAAGCCGTCCGAAAGGGTTTAGTAAGTTGTTTGGCTTATCTCCCGCTATTATACTTCTGTTTTAAAGTGGTTGTAGGAAAAGGCTTGAAGGTGTTCATTGTATTTAATATTTAAACAGATCGTGAAAACGTTTGTGAAACAGGAAGTCCCGGGATCAGGAAGCGTTTACACTTGGAAGGTTCGTTTAAAAATGAAATGTTGTTGTGTGTGTGTGTGTTTTATTAACAATATTACAGTTTTTAAAGAAACATTTAAGAAACAGTTTATTTACAGCGGCTTCTCTGTTTTAAATTTATTATCAAGTCCTAATAAATATATTGTCTGTAAATAATAAGGCGTTGTAGTGAATGTCTAAGGCTATTTTCAAAGGTCTAAAAAAGCTAAAGGTTTTGAATGTCCTGGACATGTTGTTTTAAGTTTGATTTCTGTCGCCGTTTAAAGATGTAAATGTAATGTATATTTTTATTCTTCCCAAGACTCTTGGGATAGTCATTCTGTGAATGAGCTATTGAGGACAATTACCCCGTCTAAGTGGGATCAAACATCTTTCCCGGTGAGATCACCGAGAGGATCCCCCACGGTGGTCTTGGAGACCCCCCAACATCTACTCAGGCCACAGCCTTCTGGGGGTAATTCAACACCCCAGATTCAGCCCGCCGCATTGTCGGGCGGAACAAATACAGGCATCCAACAACCTCAGGGGTCGCCGTCAGTCAGGGCTGACACACCACCCAACGACGGCCTAGTTTCAACATCGTCCCCCCAGACCCGTTTCTTGGCTACCGAAACGCGGAACAGTAACCCCGCGCTTGGCCAGGGTGTCACCGCAAAGGCCTTCTTGGTCTCCGTCCATGAGTATACACTCGCTCCTTGCCTCCTTCGACCGAGATTTACCGGAGCGACCATCCTTTGAAGCTGAGCCAGGCCACCAGCCCCCGGAGCTACTTCCTGAAGGTCGGCATGAGTTGCTACATACTTTGTTACAAAATCAAAGACTTGTGTTAGTGGGGCAAAACCTGGTGATAGAGAGCCAAAACACCCTTATTAATACCCTTACTAACGAATTGTACCGTATTTAATGTTTTAATAGACACAAAACGCCTTACTATTGTGGGTTGTTGGAAAAATAAAAAATAAATTAAAAAATGTCCTGACTTGGTAAAAGAACTCACAAACTAAAGGATTATGAACAAGCTAGGGCCCCAAAAAGACCTTCCCGAGAGAACATCCCCGGCCCTGTTGTGAACTCCTCTGATGTCCCAATGAACCTGGAACTATTACAAATGATAAATGATTTAAATAACCCCCAATTACCACCGATAGAATGTGAATTAACAGACTTACCGGTGAACCCCGACCTGTTACAGATGGTCAATGATCTAAATAACCACCTCCCACCGGTAGCGCTTATAGAGGTTCACCCCCTAGTTCACCCCGATTTGTTTGAAATGGTGGAGTCTTTGGAGGAGCTACCCCGACCAAATTCTGCCCCTATTATAAATGATTTGAAACAATTAGAACACAGGATGGCGGCAGAAGCAGCCATCACTATAGAGGAGGGTCTTGACATTAACCGGTTGGATATCTTTGAAGGACTTTTACAGGCTTTCAATGAGCCTCCTCAAAAAGGGGGTTTTGTAGATGTCAGCAGTGGGGGTGTTCGGAATGTGGAGGGTTCTGAGACTGATAAGGCTGTGGAGGACATGCTCTGTGAGAATGTAGGGGGTGAAGGCTTTGTTCAAAATGATGATGTGTCCAAGAGTACCAGTGATCCCGTGATTATAGATAGACCGGCCTATAACAATTTTGAAATGATTCAGCGTTTTAATTTTGCAGAACTTTTAAATTGTGACAATTATGCAGAAATATTTGTCAACATACACGAGGCCTTGCAGAAAATGCTTGAACAGGTTGCTGAAAGGGTCAGACCTCGAGATGTTGTACAGTTAGAACTCAGAGGGGATGATTTGTTTAGCAACCTATCTGTAATGCTGAGTGGAGATAATTTAGATGTCTGGCTAAAATCGAAGCGTTATTGCAAAGAAACGCAGCCATCTTAGCTGATGAAAGTCTGTCTCTGGTAATGAATGTGGTTCGTAACCCTGAGGGTGGGGCGCTTAGAAGACTGTCGAAATGCTTGAAGAACGACATAATTAGGACCAAGCTCAGGCAATTAGTGGTGAGTTCCAGTGGGGACAATAAGCTCTGTTTTGCTTACAGTTTAATAAAACTACTCACCCCCGACATGCCTGAACCCCAAGCTCTGCAAGAGGCTTTAATGCTTCATCAGAGGGCCGGCTTAAACTCTCAACAGATGGTTGCCTTTTCAGACATCACCAAGTTGCAGGAACATAACTGTAAACCCCGCCAAGAGACAAATGTCCAAACTGATTTTAAACAGTCTGTGGGGTAAGTTTGGGGAAAGAAATTACCGTCTAAACACAACCTTGATTAAAACCCCTGAACAGTTTATAGAATTTACGTTTTCCAAACAACATGCAGTATCACACTTTCAATTCTTAAATGACCACGTGGCACAGGTCCAGTGGAGGGCCCCTAAAGATTTCCCCACCAAACAGGGGAACGTTAATGTTTTCATAGCGGTTTTTACCACGGCTTACGCCCGGCTTGAATTGTACAACTTAATGGATCAGTTGCAGGAACGCACGCTCTATCATGATACTGACTCTGTAATCTTTGTCACCAGGCCAGGGGATTGGGTCCCTCCCCTCGGGGACTACCTTGGGGAGTTAACGAGCGAACTAGATCCTCAGGACCACATAGTGGAGTTTGTTTCAGGGGGTCCTAAGACGCATACAGAACGGCTGCGGGTAAGACCTGTATGAAAGTTAAGGGTTTCACTCTGAACCATTGTAACAACAAGCTCATTAACATCAAGTCTCTGACGACCCTGGTAGAAAGTTTTGTAACCGAGAAAGACGCGCCTCCTCGTGAGATTATTACAGCCGGAAATCAGATCTATCGCAATAAAAAGGGGTACACGTTGGAAAATAGATCACTAAACAAACGGTTCAGGGTGGTGTACAATAAAAGAGTCTTGAAGACTGATTATACCACTCTGCCTTATGGATATTAGTGGTGGTTTTGATAACAGACTTCAACACCCTTTCTCCTGTATTATAGCCGGTCCCTCCAATTCGGGGAAGAGCTATCTTATAAAGAACATCATAGAAGATGTGGACGCAACCGTGTCCCAAGCTCTTGACAACATAGTGTGGTGTTACTCTTGCTGGCAACCTCTCTACGATGATTTGGCTTCGAAAAAAAATAATCTGTAATTTGTGCAAGGTCTCCCCGCCTCGTTGTGTGACGATGACTTGTTCCCGCCCGGTCAAACTAATCTAGTGATCCTTGATGACCTGATGGAGCAGGCCGGTGACAACAGTGAAGTGGAAAAAGCTTTCACAAAGTACACTCATCATAGGAATTTAAGTATTATTTATTTAGTTCAAAATCTATTTTTTCAAGGTAAAAAAAGCCGCACTATTAATTTATATGCCAATTATATCATTCTTTTTAAAAACCCCAGAGATAAACTACAGGTCACCGTCTTGGCTCGTCAAATGTACCCTAACCAGACCAAGTTCTTTTTGGAGGCATTTGAGGATGCCACCAAAAAACCCTACGGGTACTTGATTGCGGACTTAAAAGCACAAACCCCAGAAGACTTTCGCCTCAGAACAGGTTTGTGCCCGCCCGATTGGCCGGCAGTGTATGTGCTAAAGAAAAGGAAATAAATAAGAATGTCTGTTCGGATTAAAAGAAATCTGCCACTTTTGCAAATGTTATTTGAGGGGAGCCCGCGCCATAGGAAAGCTGTGCTGGCAGGGGCCCCCTCGGATTTGATCGAGACCCTGTGTGAAATAGCTTTTAACATCTTACGCGGTAATATACCCCTAACCCCTTCTCAACAATCTAAACTCAAAAAACAAAAAGCGGTTATCAAGATCATCGCTAATAAGAAGTATTCTATTAAAAGAAAAAGAAAGAAGATTAATCAAACCGGGGGTTTTATAGGACCGCTGTTGAGCATAGCCGTGCCTTTCCTAACCAGTCTTCTAGCTTCCAGAGTGGGTTAATAATGGAATATGCTCAGAAAATGTTTTTGATCCCTCAGGAGCAGCTTGAGAAACTGAGAAAAAATGTTGTCGGGCCAGAGCCCATTAGACAAATGGCCGAAAACAACCTGGACTCTGAAATGAAAGCTATACAGGCCAGGGCCGATTTAAATCAGTATTCCAAAGCCCAGTTGTATTCCAACATGTTACAGCGCTACCTCCGTCTGGTTAGACAGGGTGAAAAAGATCAATACATTTTAACTTTAACCATGGCCTCTCAAGAAAATGGTTCTGGGGCTGATGCGGGGGGTTCGGTTGATAAAGATGTTGCGGTGACCGAACCTGTTGAGAGTTCAGAGGGAGATGTTGTAACGGATGTTTTGAGAAACATGCCGGCCAGAAGCAAAAGACATGCAGAATATATCCTGCACAAAATGGTTCAGAAACCGCGGGTAACGGCTTGGAATGAACAGGGTGAATTTGTTTTTAAGGGACAACTGATCAAAGGTTCACACGTTTGATTTGTTGAAGAGTGTCACTAGCACTAATAAGGTACCCGATAGTCGCCGACCTGTAGGCTGGAATGCTTTCCTACAGGCGATGGCCTGTCTGAACATGCCCCAATCAACAGTTCCTAACCAGGAAACGCGATAAAAAATCCATCTGTGTAAAGAGGTGGAGCCTGATCTGACTCCGATATCTCATTACTCTGACCGTGCTGAGCGACCATCCTCAGGATCTATCCATCGTTGGGAAGCTTATTAATCTCATGTTTTTATTTGTCTCCCCTGTAAATAATGACCCGACAAACAATTTTTTTTTTTTTTTTTTTTTTTTTCAAATGTTGTACATTTATTTATACCATAACCCCTGCTTTGTATAAGAATTGTGTTGAATAAAAACAAAACTAATGATTCAAAGGCTGTTTTCATTATTTTTTCACCTTAACACGCATGACATCTTTTAAAATCCTCACAAGAACACCCCATCTGTATACATGGCTGGCTAGGGTCGTAAGTCATTGTGTTATAAGGGGGGTCCACAGTGTACTGACAAACTCTGCCACTTTTTTATCATTTTGGCCTAAATCCTCACTGTACAAGGCCATAATATCGGGGTATGACCTTCCTTTAGATCTATGATATAAGAAAAACACACAGTGCTGACCACAAGTGAAGGTCTGAAGACTTTGTACTTGACGACCGCTGTAAATGGTTTCTTGACAGTTGTTGAGCAGAAAGTTATTGATCTTCCGAGGGAAAGGTCTGAAATCCGGGGGGTTTCCATAGGAATCAAAAAATTCACCACGGTGGTCCTACCTTAGATAAATAGCCAGCCAATGTTCTCCGGGCATATTTTTAGGGTGTGTGTTGATTATGTACATTGCAGGTAAATTCTTGATCTTAAATTTAGGTAGCTGATCGCAGGCGTAGACTCCTTGAAACAGTTTCCGTGAGCCGGCCAGGGCATTCATGATGTGGTTGAGCTCTCTGGTGTTCATTTTAATAATAATCATACAGAACGTTTCTCCTCTGATTCACCTCAATAATGTTGTCAAACACAGCATACACGACCATATTTACAGTGCGTGGTAGAGGCTGCTTGAAACGCATCTCCAAACGCATATTGCCCGTCTTCATCAGTGAAAAATGTTGTCCACACTCTTCGTCAGGGGTCAGGTTGAAACCGTACAGGGTGTAACCGCTGCAGTATTCCCGGCGATCGATCAGCAGAGTTTGATCCTTGAGATGGCGACCCGTAGCCAGTACTACACTGTAATATTCACGAACCGCATTGCCGTTTTCAAAGTCAGGTTGAAAAGGTCTGGATGGAACCTGCACACCATCGACGTACAACGCTATAAATTCCGCGTTATAATGTTTAAAGTTAAAGGGGTTCTTGTTGTAAACCCCGGTAAATGCATCATTATCCACGAGACCAATAATAACCTGTTTTGGGAGCTGTCCTAGAAACAGATTTTCCTGGTTCATCACCCGTGTCCCTGCAGTCATATAGACTCTTTCGATCGGGTACTTAACGCCTGCGCGTGTCCTAGTTTAACCGCCGGGGAGACGGACACTTTTTTCACAAACAGCGAGGCCGATAATATGGTCAGTTTATATTTTTCAGTATCAGGGGTCATCAGATAAAAAGCACTTTTACTACGGATCATTTTAATTTTAATGTCTACCCCGTTGAGCATGAGTTTTTCTTGGAAAAATATGTCTGCATTGATATGCCCCATTAGCTCAAAGGTCCTCCCTTCTGTTGAAGAGGCCGTTCTTTTTTGCAAACCCTTATTGAGTCCCTCTGGATCCTTGTCGTCCATAGCTTCCGGGTTGTCTTTGAAGAAAAGGCCGGGGCTGAACTGTTTGCTTAGGGTCTCCTCACTATAATTAAGTTTACACTCCATCATGGCTCTATAGGGGTAAGTATTGCTGCTTTGACTAATGAGCCGATCTCCCAGGGTCACATCCACCTGTGAAAACATGGTGGCCACCGGGTAATTGATGACCCCAGCGTTGGCCGTCTTCTCGATTGCATCGCCATCCTCATTAGTCACTTTACAGTTCATTAAAATAAATGTGTTATTCAAATCATTATAATCCTCGCCATTGCCAGCTATAAAAAACTCCAGAGGGGCCATGTCTGAAATTGCAGAAAGAGGGGGAATCTCTACATATATGCTCTTATCTATACTCGTTTGAGTGTATGGAACTGTAAACAGATCCAGTTCTGATTTGACGCATTCTTCCAATAGACTGTGGACAAAAGACATGTTTAAAAGATATATCCTGAGGCTCTATTTTTCTTTCTTTGAGACTTTCTTTTTGCAGGTTTTTTCTTGTGCTGCTTCCTTCTCCGAGTGTTTCCACGATATGTTGGAGAATGAGAGATTCTTCGTTTTTTGTTAGCCACGGATCTTCGTCGCCCTGGTGGACACATGCTGTTTCTTCTTTTACCCCCCCTCCTCGCCATTACCATGAGACCCGAACCCTCCTGATGCTCATGGCTAGCTGCCCGGTTCATAACATTGGTGAACACGTCACTAACAATATTTTTAGCCGCTGATTTCAAGTGGGGTCTGGCTATAGCAAAGCCTCTCTTAAGCAGGGGTACGGCCATTCTAAAGAGACCACGAAAGAGTCCTCCTAGACCGGCGCCATACATTGTGGGGGCTCCTACAAAACCGGGCAAGCCGTTCCATCTTGCATCTTGTAATAATCCACATTGGCGCTAGGATCTACATAACCCCTCGAGGTAGCCATTTTAATAATGTACACACTGTTTCAGGGGTCGAAAATGTAGTTTGACAACTTAACTTTACCGAAGCGGAAGGGTACGTTGATATTCTGATCCGATTTGACTTCGATCGTGATGTTGTCAAAGTGGGTCTTTGAGACTGGTACGTAGTGTGGCTTGTCATAAGTAATTGTGACCATGTCATTGCTTTTACCTTTAATAAGTACATTTCTCAAAAGGGGGACATAACTATCCCCGACCCTCTGGTGGGTTATGATATCCGTATACACATAAAGAGTGTAAAAGCCGCCCCACCACTTCTGAGAACCTGCTCTCTGTGTCAGAATAGAACCCTAATATACGCCCCAGTTGGCCGCTGGTTTGAATGCTAATACCTGGTTTTGACACCTTGTACAATCTGTTTTTAATAGGGTTGTAATATAGCTTGATGTTGGGGGTGCCTTCTGAGAACTGTTTATGCATCTCATCTAATATTTTATCTACATTGTCATAATAACCTCCTTGTATCGTGAATGTCCATTGACTCTTTTTAACATCATCAAAAATGGCGAAGGTGGCATCCTTATCTTGTAAAACAGCCCAAGTGTAAGGATACTGTATTTCCGCCAACCCCACTTCCCACGACCCCCTTAGATCTATAGATTTTCCAAATTGTACCGTGTAACTGGATATTTCATTTTTAGGGTATATATCGAGAGAGGCGTTACTGGGTAGAGTCACGTAGAAGCCTCCTGATTCCATCTTGAGTATCGAGAGTAATGCCCCCAACACACCCGCGGGCATGTTGTTATAAGGATTGAATATCGCAAACCTGTTGTTCCGGGACCCAACTATTGAACTTTTCAGGCCATCCAAGCCATTTCACCAACACATATTTTTTCCGGTTCTGGGTTTTTTCAGCTAATATCTTTTCAACTCTGTATACACTGTCTTTACCCACAATAATTTTTTGTAACTCGGCTTCGTAAAACGTTCCTTCTATATCCTCCCCGTCATAGTCTTTTAACCGGTACACGGGGGGGGCTCTAGCCAACTGTTCGGTAACTGTAAAATATTCGTCAGAAAATGTTTGTTCATAACCTTTGGCAAAAGTACTCCTTAGCTTTGAAACGCGAACCACATCACCGATGTTGAACTTATAAGTAGTTTTTCCCTTCTTAATAAATGGTCCGTATAATTTTGTATAGACCTGAAAAGAATTACTTTGATCAACATCTATAGACTTCATTTTAATACTGGTGTGATACCCTTGGTTGTAAGCATCAATAAAATCCTGAACTTTATCAAAATACTTGAACGTGTTGACCGCTGTAAAATATCTCCACATTTTGGTCTTTATGGTGCGGTTAAACCTCTCCACTACCGATGCTTTAAGCTCATTTCCGGTGGTGAAATGATGTATTTTGTGTCTCTTCAGTAGATTCTGAAATTCTCTGTTGAGAAACTCTTTTCCTTAATCAGTCTGCAGTTTTTTAGGACATCGACCCTGGGACAATATATCCTCAAAGACCCTCGTCACCGCTCAACCTGTTTTATTATGTAGAATTCGAGCCCAGGCATATTTTGATTAAACATCGATACACATCAACATCAATTTGTGACCATTGTTATGTTTTGATAAATTTGACATATCGACTAGATCCATTTGCCATTGTGAGTCTATGTCAGTTGCATATACGCGGTTTCTTTTAAAGTTAATCCTGAGAGGTTTATGTAAGGTATAGGCGTCTTGTTCCCGTAACCATTCTGAAACAACCACATCATTAACCTTCACTCCGGCCTCAGCGAGTCCTCTTTGAAAACCCTTCTTACCCGCCAAACCCCCAATCTTGGCTGGGTTGTAGTATAGTTCCTGCATTTGGGGAGCTTGCCGAGTCATTCTGTCAAATAACCACACAGACCCACACTATGCGCAAAGTTTTTATACAAGGTTTTTTATTCAACTTCAGGAGAGCAGATACCCCTTTTTAGACATTTGAGAAAAGTATAACATACACAACAATTTTTTCTACGGTCCAGACAAAAAGAAATCAGATGATTGGTTACTTGATCTATATCAACAAATATACCTGTTTCTTTATCTTGTAGGCACACACCTCAGTTACATATGTAAATAAAACAACAATATGACCTATTTTAAAATTAAACAGAGGTGTATTAAACATGCTCAGTAAAAGGTCATACAGATGTTGATGAAATGGCCTAATATCATTCTTGGCCCCCTTGAGCGCTTCATCCCAGTGTTCGTACCCCCCGATCTTTGTTACAGCAGCCATTAACTTTTCCAGGTTTGAAAGTTGATCCTCATCGATGGTTAAATCTGTAGAGAAAAGGCTCGCGTTGGCTACTTTTCTGTCAAGCACATGGTGTAATAGCGCTCTCAGGTTAGCTGCAGAGTGTTGATGACAGAACCAGTTGCAGAAGCAGTCCAGAACATTCCCCATGTTCAAAGTCCCTTAGTTCAGGTCAGAGTCTGAATCAGTGGCGTAGATGTCGAATTCTTCGTCGCTGTCCCCAGCTTTAACTTCTTTACGGAAGAAATAAGCTTTTAGCTTGCCAGCGGTTTTTCTACTCGGCTCATCCAGGTCATTGAGCAGCTGCCCAAGTTTCTCTATTATAAACGGCTCCTTTTTCAGCTCCAGCAAAATCTCATCTATGATTTTCTGGACTTGTCCCGCAGTGACATGTATGTGGGAGTAAGACAGCGCCTTGATTAGTGCCGGTTTCAGCCACGGTTTGTTCAGTCTTCTGTAAAACACGTTGAAATAGAACAGGAAATAGTAACGGTCTGGTTCAAACAAACAACTGTGTCTCAACTGACTGGGGTGATTCACTTCACACCCCCGACAGACTTCTTTCAGAGCTCGGTCGATGAGAGCACTCAGAATATACACCAGGGTGCTTTTAACCACTCTGCTTACTTGGTCACATACCCCGGGCATAAATCCTTCATCTTCATCACGCCCCCGGGACTGTCCGATGCTCATTGGTTCGCCTGGTGGTTTGTGGGGTGTTTCTACATCCATTGGACTGACCCCCTCCTGAGACGCACAGACGGTAGACAGTTCGGCAAAATCGAGGCCCTCCATGAGCTCCAGAGGCTGGGGATCCCCGAGACTCATTTGGACATCCATCGCACCGCATGTTGTTTCGTCCTGAGGGACCGGGGTCTGAGGTCTTGGAGAGTAACCGCAGTCAAAGGGTTCCAGAGTGTATACAAAATCTGGGGAATAGAACAAGGGGTGATCCCGGGTTTGAAGAGGCCTGTAGAGCCTGTCGACGTCCGCAGCTTTCGGGTAAGACATTCTCTTTAATTTTAAACCATGAATGAATTGTTGCGCCTTTTATCCTATCTCTTCACTACGTCATGACACACCGCCCTCTTAGAAGAGAGTAGCCCCTGAGCCGTCAGACCCCCCTCCAAAACCCCACACGTCGTCTGTTTTATCATCGTCGTCGTCATTCAAAGGGGATATATAATCCATAATCCAGCATATTCTCCTTCTAACCAAATCCAGTTGCGAACATTTGGTCAAGATGTCAAAACCATCATTTATACAGTTTATGACCTCTTTCAAGAACGGCCAGTCCACGGCGTCAAACATCATTTCAGTAACCTGTTTTTCTGGATCCTCTTGCCCTTGAGCAATGCAAAATAGGTCAGTGAAAATAGAAACCTTTATCTCACAGGCTGGCCCACGGGAAACGCCTGTGCGCGTTTTACCAGCCTGCTTCGATGGGAGCCATTCGAAACGCTAGGACAGGTCGGTTTCCGTAGTGTAGTGGCTATCACGTTCGCCTCACACGCGACAGGTCCCCGGTTCGAAACTGGGTGGAAACAACCCGCGGTGCACGTATGCCAGTGCCGTGTTACCCGTCCTCATCTCTCTGCCCCAAGGCCGGCCGTCGTTTTCTCTTCCTCGGAGTGGCAAGAAATCCTGACCTTGAGAACTAATGATCGAAGAAGGGTAGCTTTGCGAGGAGCTGGAACTGACACTTTTAAAATCGATACATGTTGTTGCTGTTACAATACGACCGTAGCAGGATCGGCGACATTGCTGTTACTCTTATGTAGTTGAAGGCGCAGTATAGCTCTGATAGTCTGGTGGTGAAGGAAGACCACCAGCCGTTTGAACAAGCCATTCAGCATCACCTTGTTGGGCTAAGTGCAGGCACTGTCAGAGCGCAGGGCGTCCTGCCTTTGAAAGAGTTTCCAAAGTGTCCTGATGTGCCCTTGAGCATTGCAAAATAGGTCAGTGAAATTAGAAACCTTTATCTCACAGGCTGGCCCAAGGGAAACGCCTGTGCACGTTTTACCAGCCTGCTTCGATGGGAGCCATTCGAAACACCAGGACAGGTTGGTTTCCGTAGTGTAGTGGCTATCACGTTCGCCTCACACGCGAAAGGTCCCTGGTTCGAAACCGGGCGGAAACAACCCGCGGTGCACGTGTGCTAGTGCTGTGTTACCTGTCCCTGTAACGCGGCCGGCCATCGTTTTCTCTTCCTCGGAGTGTCAAGAAAGCCTGACCTAGAGAACAAACGATCACAGAAGGGTAGCTTTGCGAGGCGCTGGAACTGACACTTTTAAAATCGATACATGTTGTTGCTGTTACAATACGACCGTAGCAGGATCGGCGACATTGCTGTTACTCTTATGAGTAGATAGTTGGGTTTTTTGGGCGCGGCCTATTTTGTTATGACGTATGCCCTAAGCTTATTAATATTCCTACGTCATAATTGGGGGGCGTGATTTTAGGTAGAGTTATTTCCTTAATTATTCCTACGTCATATCCGTCAGAAAGTGTACACCCATAAAACCCTGAACAACAAGGCCGCCCATAACCTGTTGTTCTTGTTGTTCTTGTTGGTCAACTGTAGAGTGTGAATGGGTCGGCTCTTCCTGTAGTGGTTGGGGGTCTTTTTTAAATATACATTTAATGGTTTAGTAAATCTAAACCGTTATAAGATCAACAAGTTCTGTTGTCTGTAATGGTCCCAGGTCTTAACAATGCCAATTTTGAATTGTGCGTTTATCATATTCACACTGTCTCTGTCTGTCTTTCTCTCTCTCTCGCCCAATCATTTTATAAAATTCAACAAGTTCTGTTGTCTGTTATGATCCCAGGTCCTAACAATGCCTGTTTTGCATAGGGTACTTATGTTATCCACACTGTATCTGGCTCTGTCTCTCTCCTCAAATTTAATTAAAAATTAAATTAAAAAAGAGGGTGTGTGTGTGGGTGTTTGTGTGTATAGGTTAATTGTTTTTGTAAAAAAAAAAAAAAAAAAGCTGTGGTTATATTTTATCTCTCACATAATGTGTTCAGTCGTTTTACTTAAATACATTCTAGGGTCTTAAAGCTCATAAGAGTTAGACTTAAGATAAGGATATGCTTTTAAGGTATTTTAGCAGTCTCAATCCCTGATGATAAGGAATCGTTTAAAAAATGAAAACAACTGATCACTCAATGCTAAATAGATCACAACACTCAAGGCTAAATCACTCACACCATGGGGGGCGGGGGTGTGCTCAGACAACAATAGGTATGGCGTGTGGTATCAAAACATTCAGAATACTTTTAACCTATATAATTTATAAGCTTTGTAAAATAAACCCAAATATCTCTTTTGCGGGGATAAACGCTGTTCTGAGTAGTTTGTGACTTTTTTAATACCAAACAAAGCATCGCTATAAAAAAAAAAAAAAAAATCACTGTAAAAGCGCTAGTTATTTTTGATCTTTATAGTTATTTTCTAGGCTCAGGTTGTTTTTTAGCGCTTATAAAGGCCTGAAATATTCTTAGTGGTTGTTGACTATAGGTCTTGATGCTTAAAAATGTTTTTTTGAGAGACCAAAAGGTTCTAATAAAAGTTTAGAGTAGAGAGGAGAGAGATCGTCTCCATCTTGGTTTCTATTTGAAATTTGATGCAGTGTCATTTTATTGGTTGGTTTTGATATGTTAATTGGTAACAGGGTGGCACAAAGGCCAGACCAGAACAATGCCTTACAAGCAGATCCGGCATGTGGCCATCATTATAAGTATGAAGGTCTGGTCTTCAGCTCGACAGACTCATACTGACCTTTCGATTTAAGACTAAAGATCAACAATGTCTGGAAACAACATCAGCGATTCGATTTAAACGAGTTTTTAGGCAAGTCTTCAGATTATTTTCATTGACTCAGAGCGTGTTGTGTGCATGTATTGTAAATAAGGCTATAACATCTGTTTTAAGTTCTGTAAAATTATTTTTCAGCCAGTCAACAGGAGTTAATTCCCAACGCTGAGGAGATCATCTGGAACAACGACGGTAAGATTTTTGTGTTTGCGCTCATGGGTTCTTATGCATGGGTGTGTGTGGTTTTGAAGCGGCTCATTAGAGTTATGAAAACGTTTTAATATATATTAATGCCGGTCTCTTTAATTACACAGAAACTATCGAAAGGCCTGTGATTAATGTCTCCGAGGATCGACCAAGAGAAGTGGTTGTCCCTAGACAGGCTGTCTGCCGACCGGGTAAGAACTAAACCCCTGTTTGTTTGTATAACGTTTCTGTAAGATGTTTGAGTCCAGTTTTGTTAATTTTAAAAAATTATCCTGTCTAACAGTATTAAGAAACGTGGTTCGAGACAACGAAAGGCCTTCCACATCGAGGGCTTGTTTCGTTTTACCTTCGAGAACCGTAACCTTTCAAGAATCTGAAAGGCCGTCAGCCCCGGTATCTGATAGCTGTGAGTATATATCTGCAGCCTGTAAGAGGTTAAAGCTTTTTATAAAGCGGTGTGGTTAAAGGTTAAACATGTCTCTTACCTTCACAGCGGTGCAAAAAGCTAAACCAGCCGAAAAACATAAGAAACGATTATTCTGTGGAGGTAAGTAAGATCTTTCAAACTTTAATGTTTTTAAAAGGGCTTTGTTTGCCCGTTGAGGGCTAATATTTAAGCGATGGGTGACCGTTTCCTGTAGGGCGGGGGGTTCTGGGAAAGATCTTTAGAAGTCCGGACAGGTCTAGGCTTGTTTCTGGGGAACGTGTTTAGAAATGACCGATTGCCGTACCGTCTGGTTAGGAAGTAAAGCCGTCCGAAAGGGTTTAGTAAGTTGTTTGGCTTATCTCCCGCTATTATACTTCTGTTTTAAAGTGGTTGTAGGAAAAGGCTTGAAGGTGTTCATTGTATTTAATATTTAAACAGATCGTGAAAACGTTTGTGAAACAGGAAGTCCCGGGATCAGGAAGCGTTTACACTTGGAAGGTTCGTTTAAAAATGAAATGTTGTTGTGTGTGTGTGTGTTTTATTAACAATATTACAGTTTTTAAAGAAACATTTAAGAAACAGTTTATTTACAGCGGCTTCTCTGTTTTACATTTATTATCAAGTCCTAATAAATATATTGTCTGTAAATAATAAGGCGTTGTAGTGAATGTCTAAGGCTATTTTCAAAGGTCTAAAAAAGCTAAAGGTTTTGAATGTCCTGGACATGTTGTTTTAAGTTTGATTTCTGTCGCCGTTTAAAGATGTAAATGTAATGTATATTTTTATTCTTCCCAAGACTCTTGGGATAGTCATTCTGTGGATGAGCTATTGAGGACAATTACCCCGTCTAAGTGGGATCAAACATCTTCCCCGGTGAGATCACCGAGAGGATCCCCCACGGTGGTCTTGGAGACCCCCCAACATCTACTCAGGCCACAGCCTTCTGGGGGTAATTCAACACCCCAGATTCAGCCCGCCGCATTGTCGGGCGGAACAAATACAGGCATCCAACAACCTCAGGGGTCGCCGTCAGTCAGGGCTGACACACCACCCAACGACGGCCTGGTTTCAACATCGTCCCCCCAGACCCGTTTCTTGGCTACAGAAACGCGGAACAGTACCCCGCGCTTGGCCAGGGTGTCACCGCAAAGGCCTTCTTGGTCTCCGTCCATGAGTATACGCTCGCTCCCTGCCTCCTTCGACCGAGATTTACCGGAGCGACCATCCTTTGAAGCTGAGCCAGGCCACCAGCCCCCGGAGCTACTTCCTGAAGGTCGGCATGAGTTGCTACATACTTTGTTACAAAATCAAAGACTTGTGTTAGTGGGGCAAAACCTGGTGATAGAGAGCCAAAACACCCTTATTAATACCCTTACTAACGAATTGTACCGTATTTAATGTTTTAATAGACACAAAACGCCTTACTATTGTGTGTTGTTGGAAAAATAAAAAATAAATTAAAAAATGTCCTGACTTGGTAAAAGAACTCACAAACTAAAGGATTATGAACAAGCTAGGGCCCCAAAAAGACCTTCCCGAGAGAACATCCCCGGCCCTGTTGTGAACTCCTCTGATGTCCCAATGAACCTGGAACTATTACAAATGATAAATGATTTAAATAACCCCCAATTACCACCGATAGAATGTGAATTAACAGACTTACCGGTGAACCCCGACCTGTTACAGATGGTCAATGATCTAAATAACCACCTCCCACCGGTAGCGCTTATAGAGGTTCACCCCCTAGTTCACCCCGATTTGTTTGAAATGGTGGAGGCTTTGGAGGAGCTACCCCGACCAAATTCTGCCCCTATTATAAATGATTTGAGACAATTAGAACACAGGATGGCGGCAGAAGCAGCCATCACTATAGAGGAGGGTCTTGACATTAACCGGTTGGATATCTTTGAAGGACTTTTACAGGCTTTAAATGAGCCTCCTCAAAAAGGGGGTTTTGTAGATGTCAGCAGTGGGGGTGTTCGGAATTTGGAGGGTTCTGGGACTGATAAGGCTGTGGAGGACATGCTCTGTGAGAATGTAGGGGGTGAAGGCTTTGTTCAAAATGATGATGTGTCCAAGAGTACCAGTGATCCCGTGATTATAGATAGACCGGCCTATAACAATTTTGAAATGATTCAGCGTTTTAATTTTGCAGAACTTTTAAATTGTGACAATTATGCAGAAATATTTGTCAACATGTACGAGGCCTTGCAGAAAATGCTTGAACAGGTTGCTGAAAGGGTCAGACCTCGAGATGTTGTACAGTTAGAACTCAGAGGGGATGATTTGTTTAGCAACCTATCTGTAATGCTGAGTGGAGATAATTTAGATGTCTGGCTAAAATCGAAGCATTATTGCAAAGTAACGCAGCCATCATAGCTGATGAAAGTCTGTCTCTGGTAATGAATGTGGTTCGTAACCCTGAGGGTGGGGTGCTTAGAAGTCTGTCGAAATGCTTGAAGAACGACATAATTAGGACCAAGCTCAGGCAATTAGTGGTGAGTTCCAGTGGGGACAATAAGCTCTGTTTTGCTTACAGTTTAATAAAATTACTCACCCCCGACATGCCTGAACCCCAAGCTCTGCAAGAGGCTTTAATGCTTCATCAGAGGGCCGGCTTAAACTCTCAACAGATGGTTGCCTTTTCAGACATCACCAAGTTTGAGGAGTTGTTGTCTTTAAAAATTGTTGTGTGGTACCATTGTGAGGTAAAGGAAGTATTTGTGAAATTTCAGACACATCCTGAAACCCATACACAGACACTGTTTCTCTTCCTAAGTGATAGTCATTACTTTGGAATAAAGAGTTTGACGGCTTTTTTGGGTTGTTCGTATGTTTGTCATTGTTGTTATAAGGCCTTCAATGATAAGCTTAAGCACCGCTGTGACGGTTACTGTAACGTCTGATTCAATCCCCAATGTTGTAAGGGTTTGGCCCCTACCATCCGATGAAAAGATTGCTTAAGGATTTGTCTCTCTGCGTTCTGTTTTTCCGAGCATAAGGTACAGAGGGCCGCTGCTGAGGGGGTTAAAAAACTGAGTTATTGTGATCAAACTAAATATTGCCCGCAGTGTTGCCTCCAGTACCGTTTTCATGAGGTTAAACCACACAAATGTCTGGAGCCGAGATGCAGGATCTGTAATGCTGATTTAACCCCGGGGTCCGAACACCAGTGCTTTATTCAGCCGGTTAAAAAGGAGCCGCCGCACAACCGGTATGTCTTTTTTGCTTTTGAATGCCGGCAAGAAAACGGGGTCCACGTTGCTAATTATATACACTGTATTGACATGTTGGATCGTGAGTGGTCAGCTAGCGGTGAGAGTTGTGTCAGGGAAATCATTACGCGGTATCGCGGTCCAAAATACCTCAATTACACATTTATTGCCCACAATGCTAAGGGTTATGATTCTTACATTTTGATGAAGTATCTGGTGGAAAATGGGGTGACCCCAAAAATAATAGCTCAGGGTAGCAAGATCATGTGTTTCACCGACGAAGCTTTCAACTAACGTTACATAGACTCGTTAAATTTCCTCCCCATGAAATTGAGCGCTTTGCCTAAGGCTCTGGGTTTTGAGGCTCAGAAGAAAGGTTGGTTCTGCCATTTTTTTAATACTAAGGACACTCAAAATTATCGAGGGTCCTACCCGCCCGCCTCTTATTATGGGGTTGATACTATGATGTCTCATGAGAGGGAGGAATTCTTTAAATGGTACAATACGGTTAAGGGAGGTGTTTTTGATTTCCGAGAAGAGATGGCCGCTTATTGTAAAAATGATGTGGTGATCCTTAAAGAAGCCTGTGTGCGTTTCTGCGCCGAGGTTATCAACACATCGGGTCTCGACCCTTTGCAAAGTGTGACCATAGCGTCTCTCTGCATGAAAATGTATCGGTCCAATTTCTTGCAGAAAAACACTATAGCGGTCACCACTTCTGACAACTATCGTGCTAGACAAAAGAACTTTTCGACTGTCTCCATACAGTGGCTGGAATACCTGAGTGCCCGGGATAACATCTTCATCAGACATGCTTTAAATCAAGGGGAAGTCAAAATGGGGCCTTACTACTTAGACGGTTTTAGCAACGTGTCCGGGCGGCGTACCGCTTATGAGTTTGCTGGTTGTATTTACCATGGCTGTCCTCAGTGCTTTGACCCAAACACCTTTAACCCCGTAACACAAGAACTCTGCGGTGATATGTACTATGATTTCCAGGAACGAATTGAAACTTTAAAAAACACCTATGGTTTGAACGTGCTGGTGATTTGGGAACACGAGTGGACGACCCTGAAGCAACAGGATGCGGGGGTACAACGGTTTATGGAAACCTTGGACTTTCCTGAACGTCTAGAGCCCCGGGATGCGTTATTTGGGGGTCGTACCAACGCCCTCTGTTTACATTATGAGGTAAAGGAGGGTGAGAGAGTAGATTACTATGATTTCACCAGTCTGTACCCTTATGTCAACAAGACCAAAATGTACCCGGTGGGGCGTCCAACCATTGTTTATCGTGACTTTCTCGAAATCAGACATTACTTTGGTTTGATCAAAGTCACCATGTACCCTCCTCGCGAGCTGTTCTTACCCGTGTTGCCTTACAGGTGTTCGGGAAAATTGATGTTCCCTCTGTGTAGAACGTGTGTGGAAACTGAAAATCAAACTACCTCTTGTCTGCACAGTGATGAAGAGAGAGCGCTGACGGGTGTCTGGTGTAGCATTGAGCTTGACAAGGCGGTGGAGAAAGGTTACAGAGTCGGTAAGGTGTATGAGGTTTGGCATTTTTCTGAAAAACCTGATACTCTTTTTGCTGATTACATTATGACCCATCTGAAAGGGAAACAGGAGGCATCGGGCTATCCCTCATGGTGTGTTGACTCCGCGGCCAAAGAGCGATACGTTCAGCAATATTTTGAAAAGGAAGGGATCCGTCTAGAGCCGGGGAACATAACTGTAAACCCCGCCAAGAGACAAATGTCCAAACTGATTTTAAACAATCTGTGGGGTAAGTTTGGGGAAAGAAATTACCGTCTAAACACAACCTTGATTAAAACCCCTGAACAGTTTATAGAATTTATGTTTTCCAAACAACATGCAGTATCACACTTTCAATTCTTAAATGACCACGTGGCACAGGTCCAGTGGAGGGCCCCTAAAGATTTCCCCACCAAACAGGGGAACGTTAATGTTTTCATAGCGGTTTTTACCACGGCTTACGCCCGGCTTGAACTGTACAACTTAATGGATCAGTTGCAGGAACGCACGCTCTATCATGATACTGACTCTGTAATCTTTGTCACCAGGCCAGGGGATTGGGTCCCTCCCCTCGGGGACTACCTTGGGGAGTTAACGAGCGAACTAGATCCTCAGGACCACATAGTGGAGTTTGTTTCAGGGGGTCCTAAGACTTACGCATACAGAACGGCTGCGGGTAAGACCTGTATGAAAGTTAAGGGTTTCACTCTGAAACATTGTAACAACAAGCTCATTAACATCAAGTCTCTGACGACCCTGGTAGAAAGTTTTGTAACCGAGAAAGACGCGCCTCCTCGTGAGATTATTACAGCCGGAAATCAGATCTATCGCAATAAAAAGGGGTACACGTTGGAAAATAGATCACTAAACAAACGGTTCAGGGTGGTGTACAATAAAAGAGTCTTGAAGACTGATTATACCACTCTGCCTTATGGATATTAGCGGTGGTTTTGATAACAGACTTCAACACCCTTTCTCCTGTATTATAGCCGGTCCCTCCAATTCGGGGAAGAGCTATCTTATAAAGAACATCATAGAAGATGTGGACGCAACCGTGTCCCAAGCTCTTGACAACATAGTGTGGCGTTACTCTTGCTGGCAACCTCTCTACGATGATTTGGCTTCGAAAAAAAATAATCTGAAATTTGTGCAAGGTCTCCCCGCCTCGTTGTGTGACGATGACTTGTTCCCGCCCGGTCAAACTAATCTAGTGATCCTTGATGACCTGATGGAGCAGGCCGGTGACAACAGTGAAGTGGAAAAAGCTTTCACAAAGTACACTCATCATAGGAATTTAAGTATTATTTATTTAGTTCAAAATCTATTTTTTCAAGGTAAAAAAAGCCGCACTATTAATTTAAATGCCAATTATATAATTCTTTTTAAATACCCCAGAGATAAACTACAGGTCACCGTCTTGGCTCGTCAAATGTACCCTAACCAGACCAAGTTCTTTTTGGAGGCATTTGAGGATGCCACCAAAAAACCCTACGGGTACTTGATTGCGGACTTAAAAGCACAAACCCCAGAAGACTTTCGCCTCAGAACAGGTTTGTGCCCGCCCGATTGGCCGGCAGTGTATGTGCTAAAGAAAAGGAAATAAATAAGAATGTCTGTTCGGATTAAAAGAAATCTGCCGCTTTTGCAAATGTTATTTGAGGGGAGCCCGCGCCATAGGAAAGCTGTGCTGGCAGGGGCCCCCTCGGATTTGATCGAGACCCTGTGTGAAATAGCTTTTAACATCTTACGCGGTAATATACCCCTAACCCCTTCTCAACATTCTAAACTCAAAAAACAAAAAGCGGTTATCAAGATCATCGCTAATAAGAAGTATTCTATTAAAAGAAAAAGAAAGAAGATTAATCAAACCGGGGGTTTTATAGGACCGCTGTTGAGCATAGCCGTGCCTTTCCTAACCAGTCTTCTAGCTTCCAGAGTGGGTTAATAATGGAATATGCTCAGAAAATGTTTTTGATCCCTCAGGAGCAGCTTGAGAAACTGAGAAAAAATGTTGTCGGGCCAGAGCCCATTAGACAAACGGCCGAAAACAACCTGGACTCTGAAATGAAAGCTATACAGGCCAGGGCCGATTTAAATCAGTATTCCAAAGCCCAGTTGTATACCAACACGTTACAGCGCTACCTCCGTCTGGTTAGACAGGGTGAAAAAGATCAAAACATTTTAACTTTAACCATGGCCTCTCAAGAAAATGGTTCTGGGGCTGATGCGGGGGGAACGGTTGATAAAGATGTTGCGGTGACCGAACCTGTAGAGAGTTCAGAGGGAGATGTTGTAACGGATGTTTTGAGAAACATGCCGGCCAGAAGCAAAAGACATGCAGAATATATCCTGCACAAAATGGTTCAGAAACCGCGGGTAACGGCTTGGAATGAACAGGGTGAATTTGTTTTTAAAGGACAACTGATCAAAGGTTCACACATGTTTGATTTGTTGAAGAGTGTCACTAGCACTAATAAGGTACCCGATAGTCGCCGACCTGTAGGCTGGAATGCTTTCCTACAGGCGATGGCCTGTCTGAACATGCCCCAATCCACAGTTCCTAACCAGGAAACGCGACAAAAAATCCGTCTGTGTAAAGAGGTGGAGCCTGATCTGACTCCGATATCTCATTACTCTGACCGTGCTGAGCGACCATCCTCAGGATCTATCCATCGTTGGGAAGCTTATTAATCTCATGTTTTTATTTGTCTCCCCTGTAAATAATGACCCGACAAACAATTTTTTATTTTATTTTTTTTATTTTCAAATGTTGTACATTTATTTATAACATAACCCCTGCTTTGTATAAGAATTGTGTTGAATAAAAACAAAACTAATGATTCAAAGGCTGTTTTCATTATTTTTTCACCTTAACACGCATGACATCTATTAAAATCCTCACAAGAACACCCCATCTGTATACATGTCTGGCTAGGGTCGTAAGTCATTGTGTTATAAGGGGGGGTCCACAGTGTCCTGACAAACTCTGCCACTTTTTTATCATTTTGGCCTAAATCCTCACTGTACAAGGCCATAATATCGGGGTATGACCTTCCTTTAGATCTATTATATAAGAAAAACACACAGTGTTGACCACAAGTGAAGGTCTGAAGACTTTGTACTTGACGACAGCTGTAAATGGTTTCTTGACAGTTGTTGAGCAGAAAGTTATTGATCTTCCGAGGGAAAGGTCTGAAATCTGGGGGGTTTCCATAGGAATCAAAAAATTCACCACGTTGGTCCTCCCTTAGATAAATAACCAGCCAATGTTCTCCGGGCATATTTTTAGGGTGTGTGTTGATTATGTACATTGCAGGTAAATTCTTGATCTTAAATTTAGGCAGCTGATCGCAGGCGTAGACTCCTTGAAACAGTTTCCGTGAGCCGGCCAGGGCATTCATGATGTGGTTGAGCTCTCTGGTGTTCATTTTAATAATAATCATACAGAACGTTTCTCCTCTGATGCACCTCAATAATGTTGTCAAACACAGCATACACGACCATATTTACAGTGCGTGGTAGAGGCTGCTTGAAACGCATCTCCAAACGCATATTGCCCGTCTTCATCAGTGAAAAATGTTGTCCACACTCTTCGTCAGGGGCCAGGTTGAAACCGTACAGGGTGTAACCGCTGCAGTATTCCCGGCGATCGATCAGCAGAGTTTGATCCTTGAGATGGCGACCCTTAGCCAGTACTAGACTGTAATATTCACGAACCGCATTGCCGTTTTCAAAGTCAGGTTGAAAAGGTCTGGATGGAACCTGCACACCATCGACGTACAATACTATAAATTCCACGTTATAATGTTTAAAGTTAAAGGGGTTCTTGTTGTAAACCCCGGTAAATGCATCATTATCCACAAGACCTATAATAACCTGTTTTGGGAGCTGTCCTAGAAACAGATTTTCCTGGTTCATCACCCGTGTCCCTGCGGGGATACTGTGGACTTTCATATAGACTCTTTCGATCGGGTACTCGGCGTTTGCCGTCATTAACGCCTGCGCGTGTCCTAGTTTAACCGCCGGGGAGACGGACACTTTTTTCACAAACAGCGAGGCCGATAATATGGTCAGTTTATATTTTTCCGTATCAGGGGTCATCAGACAAAAAGCACTTTTACTACGGATCATTTTAATTTTTATGTCTACCCCGTTGAGCATGAGTTTTTCTTGGAAAAATATGTCTGCATGGATATGCCCCATTAGCTCAAAGGTCCTCCCTTCTGTTGAAGAGGCCGTTCTTTTTTGCAAACCCTTATTGAGTCCCTCTGGATCCTTGTCGTCCATAGCTTCCGAGATGTCTTTGAAGAAAAGGCCGGGGCTGAACTGTTTGCTTAGGGTCTCCTCACTATAATTAAGTTTACACTCCATCATGGCTCTATAGGGGTAAGTATTGCTGCTTTGACTAATGAGCCGATCTCTTAGGGTCACATCCACCTGTGAAAACATGGTGGCCACCGGGTAATTGATGACCCCAGCGATGGCCGTCTTCTCGATTGCATCGCCATCCTAATCAGTCACTTTACAGTTCATTAAAATAAATGTGTTATTCAAATCAATATAATCCTCGCCATTGCCAGCTATAAAAAACTCCAGAGGGGCCGTGTTTGAAATTGCAGATAGAGGGGGAATCTCTACATATATGATCTTATCTATACTCGTTTGAGTGTATGGAACTGTAAACAGATCCAGTTCTGATTTGACGCATACTTCCGATAGACTGTGGAAAAAAGACATGTTTAAAAGATGTATCCTGAGGCTCTATTTTTCTTTCTTTGAGACTTTCTTTTTGCAGGTTTTTTCTTGTGCTGCTTCCTTCTCCGAGTGTTTCCACGATATGTTGGAGAATGAGAGATTCTTCGTTTTTTGTTAGCCACGGATCTTCGTCGCCCTGGTGGACACATGCTGTTTCTTCTTTTACCCCCCCTCCTCGCCATTACCATGAGACCCGAACCCTCCTGATGCTCATGGCTAGCTGCCCGGTTCATAACATTGGTGAACACGTCACTAACAATATTTTTAGCCGCTGATTTCAAGTGGGGTCTGGCTATAGCAAAGCCTCTCTTAAGCAGGGGTACGGCCATTCTAAAGAGACCACGAAAGAGTCCTCCTAGACCGGCGCCATACATTGTGGGGGCTCCTACAAAACCGGGCAAGCCGTTCCATCTTGCATCTTGTAATAATCCACATAGGCGCTAGGATCTACATAACCCCTCGAGGTAGCCATTTTAATAATGTACACACTGTTTCAGGGGTCGAAAATGTAGTTTGACATTAACTTTACCGAAGCGGAAGGGTACGTTGATATTCTGATCCGATTTTACTTCGATCGTGATGTTGTCAAAGTGGGTCATTGAGACTGGTACGTAGTGTGGTTTGTCATAAGTAATTGTGACCATGTCATTGCTTTTACCTTTAATAAGTACATTTCTCAAAAGGGGGACATAACTATCCCAGACCCTCTGGTGGGTTATGATATCCGTATACACATAAAGAGTGTAAAAGCAGCCCCACCACTTCTGAGAACTTGCTCTCTGTGTCAGAATAGAACCCTAATATACGCCCCAGTTGGCCGCTGGTTTGAATGCTAATACCTGGTTTTGACACCTTGTACACTCTGTTTTTAATAGGGTTGTAATATAGCTTGATGTTGGGGGTGCCTTCTGAGAACTGTTTATGCATCTCATCTAATATTTTATCCACATTGTCATAATAACCTCCTTGTATCGTGAATGTCCATTGACTCTTTTTAACATCATCAAAAATGGCGAAAGTGGCATCCTTATCTTGTAAAACAGCCCAAGTGTAAGGATACTGTATTTCCGCCAACCCCACTTCCCACAACCCCCTTAGATCTATAGATTTTCCAAATTCCAAATATTTCATTTTTAGGGTATATATCGAGAGAGGCGTTACTGGGTAGAGTCACGTAGAAGCCTCCTGATTCGATCTTGAGTATCGAAAGTAATGCCCCCAACACACCCGCGGGCATGTTGTTATAAGGATTGAATATCGCAAACCTGTTGTTCCGGGACCCAACTATTGAACTTTTCAGGCCATCCAAGCCATTTCATCAACACATATTTTTTCCGGTTCTGGGTTTTTTCAGCTAATATCTTTTCAACTCTGTATACACTGTCTTTACCCACAATAATTTTTTGTAACTCGGCTTCGTAAAACGTTCCTTCTATATTCTCCCCGTCATAGTCTTTTAACCGGTACACGGGGGGGTCTCTAGCCAACTGTTTGGTAACTGTAAAAGTACTCCTTAGCTTTGAAACGCGAACCACATCACAGATGTTGAACTTATAAGTAGTTTTTCCCTTCTTAATAAATGGTCCGTATAATTTTTTATAGACCTTAAAAGAATTACTTTGATCCACATCTATAGGCTTCATTTTAATACTGGTGTGATACCCTTGGTTGTAAGTATCGATAAAATCCTGAACTTTATCAAAATACTTGAACGTGTTGACCGCTGTAAAATATCTGCACATTTTGGTCTTTATGGTGCGGTTAAACCTCTCCACTACCGATGCCTTAAGCTCATTACCGGTGGTGAAATGATGTATTTTGTGTCTCTTCAGTAGATTCTGAAATTCTCTGTTGAGAAACTCTTTTCCTTTATCAGTCTGCAGTTTTTTAGGACATCGACCCTGGGACAATATATCCTCAAAGGCCCTTGTCACCGCCCGACCTGTTTTATTATGTAGAATGCGAGCCCAGGCATATTTTGATAACACATCGATACACATCAACATAAATTTGTGACCATTGTTATGTTTTGATAAATTTGACATATCGACTAGATCCATTTGCCATTGTGAGTCTATGTCAGTTGCATATACGCGGTTTCTTTTAAAGTTAATCCTGAGAGGTTTATGTAAGGTATAGGCGTCTTGTTCCCGTAACCATTCTGAAACAACCACATCATTAACCTTCACTCCGGCCTCAGCGAGTCCTCTTTGAAAACCCTTCTTACCCGCCAAACCCCCAATCTTGGCTGGGTTGTAGTATAGTTCCTGCATTTGGGGAGCTTGCCGAGTCATTCTGTCAAATAACCACACAGACCCACACTATGCGCAAAGTTTTTATACAAGGTTTTTTATTCAACTTCAGGAGAGCAGATACCCCTTTTTAGACATTTGAGAAAAGTATAACATACACAACAATTTTTTCTACGGTCCAGACAAAAAGAAATCAGATGATTGGTTACTTGATCTATATCAACAAATATACCTGTTTCTTTATCTTGTAGGCACACACCTCAGTTACATATGTAAATAAAACAACAATATGACCTATTTTAAAAGTAAACAGAGGTGTATTAAACATGCTCAGTAAAAGGTCATACAGATGTTGATGAAATGGCCTAATATCATTCTTGGCCCCCTTGAGCGCTTCATCCCAGTGTTCGTACCCCCCGGTCTTTGTTACAGCAGCCATTAACTTTTCCAGGTTTGAAAGTTGATCCTCATCGATGGTTAAATCTGTAGAGAAAAGGCTCGCGTTGGCTACTTTTCTGTCAAGCACATGGTGTAATAGCGCTCTCAGGTTAGCTGCAGAGTGTTGATGACAGAACCAGTTGCAGAAGCAGTCCAGGGTCTGAGGTCTTGGAGAGTAACCGCAGTCAAAGGGTTCCAGAGTGTATACAAAATCTGGGGAATAGAACCAGGGGTGATCCCGGGTTTGAAGAGGCCTGTAGAGCCTGTCGACGTCCGCAGCTTTCAGGTAAGACATTCTCTTTAATTTTCAACCATGATTGAATTGTTGCGCCTTTTATCCTATCTCTTCACTACGTCACGACACACCGCCCTCTTAGAAGAGAGTAGCCCCTGAGCCGTCAGACCCCCCTCCAAAACCCCACACGTCGTCTGTTTTATCATCGTCGTCGTCATTCAAGGGGGATATATAATCCATAATCCAGCATATTCTCCTTCTAACCAAATCCAGTTGCGAACATTTGGTCAAGATGTCAAAACCATCATTTATACAGTTTATGACCTCTTTCAAGAACGGCCAGTCCACGGCGTCAAACATAATTTCAGTAACCTGTTTTTCTGGATCCTCCACACCCCCTTCAATAGGGTTTGTAATCAGGGTACTGCTAAACAAAACCTTACGATCTGTAGTTAGAGATAGACTCTTCACCACTCTACCGTAGTTCTGCAAGCTTTCCCATTCACACCTTTCAAAACCCTGAGTCGGAGACTCCATTTCGCATTCTCTTGGACCCTCTTGCAAGCCTTCTAGAGTCTTATCCACAAGCCCCAGATCTCTCCAGGCCATCACCTTCAACCAGTCCTCATAAGAGTATTCAATTACCGTCTCAAAAGGTTCCAACGTACCCTCCTTCTCTCCCAAAGCAAAAAGCTCCACTCCAACATAGCTGGGATCCCTTTTAAAGCGGTAACCCCGTCGAGCCCCCCAGAACAACACCCAGGAGCATTCAATCTTCAAATTGGTGAGTACAGGAACCCTTGCCCGGGATTGTTTCTTGCGGGGTTTCATGTTGATGTCGCTGGACATGTTGAAGAAGCGGGATGTTTCTGATGCTGAGAATTAAAGAGGTATTGCCTAAAAGAAGCGCGGGTTCTTAAATAGAGAGGAGAGTTTCGGGGCGTTGCCTTCAGAGGGGTGGGGGTATTTATGGGTGGCCTTGATGTTCAGGGTTTTATGGGTGTACACTTTCTGACGGATATGACGTAGGAATAATTAAGGAAATAACTCTACCTAAAATCACGCCCCCCAATTATGACGTAGGAATATTAATAAGCTTAGGGCATACGTCATAACAAAATAGGCCGCGCCCAAAAAACCCTACTATCTACTCTTATGTAGTTGAAGGCGCAGTATAGCTCTGATAGTCTGGTGGTGACGGAAGACCACCAGCCGTTTGAACAAGCCATTCAGCATCACCTTGTTGGGCTAAGTGCAGGCACTGTCAGAGCGCAGGGCGTCCTGCCTTTGAAAGAGTTTCCGAAGTGTCCTGATGTGCCCTTTAGCAATGCCAAACAGGTCTGTGAAAATGGCATCCTTTCGCGGCACTTCAGACGCCATCTCACAGTCTAGCCGACCTGAAATGCCTGAGCCCGTTTTACCAGCAGGCTTCAACGGTAACCGTTTGAAGCAAGACGTGGCGGTGTCAGTTTCCGTAGTGTAGCGGTTATCACGTTCGCCTAACACGCGAAAGGTCCCCGGTTCGAAACCGGGCGGAAACAGCCTGCTGTGGGCCGGCCCTTTTCGTCCTGTTTGCCCTCGTGGTTCCCCGGAGGCGGTGGGTAGCTTTTCTTCATTGGAGTGCCCGAAATCGGTGCTCTCAGAGCGTCCGTCCGTCGACAGGTTGAAATTGTAAACGCTGGTGTAGCCACTTTTAATTAAAATCTGATGATGATGATGATGATGATGTTGTTGTTGTTGTTCTTGTTGTCATCGTGATCGCCGTCATTATTATTGTTAAAGTAAAGCAGTAGTTAGATTTGTTGCTACCGTAAGGTGTAGAAGGCACAATAGCTCTGTGATTGTCTGATGGTGGCACAAGACGAGCAGCAGCTGTTTGAACAAGCCATTGAGCATCACCTTGTTGGGGTAAGTGTAAGTCTTGTCATAGCTCAGGGCATTCTTCCTTTAAAAGAGTTTCCAAAGTGTCCTGATGTGCCCTTGAGCAATGCAATATAGGTCAGTGAAAATAGAAACCTTTATCTCACAGGCAGGCCCACGGGAAACGCCTGTGCGCGTTTTACCAGCCTGCTTCGATGGGAGCCAATCGAAACCCCAGGACAGGTTGGTTTCTGTAGTGTAGTGGCTATCATGTTCGCCTCACACGCGAAAAGTCCCTGGTTCGAAACTGGGTGGAAACAACCCGCGGTGCACGCGTGCCAGTGCCGTGTTACGCGTCCTCATCTCTCTGCCCCATGGCCGGCCGTCGTTTTCTCTTCCTCGGAGTGGCAAGAAATCCTGACCTTGAGAACAAATGATCGCAGAAGGGTAGCTTTGCGAGGCGCTGGAACTGACACTTTTAAAATCGATACATGTCGTTGCTGTTGCAATACGACCGTAGCAGGATCGGTGACATTGCTGTTACTCTTATGTAGTTGAAGGCGCAAAATAGCTCTGATAGTCTGGTGGTGACGGAAGACCACCAGCCGTTTGAACAAGCCATTCAGCATCACCTTGTTGGGCTAAGTGCAGGCACTGTCTGATCGCAGGGCGTCCTGCCTTTGAAAGAGTTTCCGAAGTATCCCGAAATCGGTGCACTCAGAGCGTCCGTCCGTCGACAGGTTGAAATTGTAAACGCTGGTGTAGCCACTTTTAATTAAAATCTGATGATGATGATGTTGTTGTTGTTCTTGTTGATGTTGTTGTTGTTGTTGTTGTTCTTGTTGTCGTCGTAGTCGCCGTCATTATTAATGTTAAAGTAAAGCAGTAGTTAGATTTGTTGCTACCGTAAGGTGCAGAAGGCACAATAGCTCTGTGATTGTCTGATGGTGGCACAAGACGAGCAGCAGCTGTTTGAACAAGCCATTGAGCATCACCTTGTTGGGGTAAGTGTAAGTCTTGTCATTGCTCAGGGCGTTCTTCCTTTGAAAGAGTTTCCAAAGTGTCCTGATGTGCCCTTGAGCAATGCAAAATAGGTCAGTGAAAATAGAAACCTTTATCCCACAGGCTGGCCCACGGGAAACGCCTGTGTGCGTTTTACCAGCCGGCTTCGATAGGAGTTATTCGAAACACCAGGACGGGTTGGTTTCCGTAGTGTAGTGGCTATCACGTTCGCCTAACGCACGAAAGGTCCCCGGTTTGAAACCGGGCGGAAAGAGCCTGCTGTGGGCCGGCCCTTTTCGTCCTGCTTGCCCTCGTGGTTCCCCGGAGGCGGTAGGTGGCTTTCCTTCATTGGAGTTCCCGAAATTGTTGGACTCAGAGCGTCCGTCCGTCGACAGGTTGAAATTGTAAACGCTGGTGTAGCCACTTTTAATTAAAATCTGATGATGATGTTATTGTTCTTGTTGTTGTTGTTGTTGTTCTTGTTTTTCTTTTTGTCGTCGTGGTCGCCGTCATTATTATTGTTAAAGTAAAGCTACCGTAAGGTGTAGAAGGCACAATAGCTCTGTGATTGTCTGATGGTGGCACAAGACGAGCATCAGCTGTTTGAACAAGCCATTGAGCATCACCTTGTTGGGGTAAGTGTAAGTCTTGTCATAGCTCAGGGCGTTCTTCCTTTGAAAGAGTTTCCAAAGTGTCCTGATGTGTCCTTGAGCAATGCAAAATAGGTCAGTGAAAATAGAAACCTTTATCTCACAGGCTGGCCCACGGGAAACGCCTGTGCGCGTTTTACCAGCCGGCTTCGATGGGAGCCATTCGAAACACCAGGACAGGTCGGTTTCCGTAGTGTAGTGGCTATCACGTTCGCCTCACACGCGAAAGGTCCCTGGTTCGAAACCGGGCGGAAACAACCCGCGGTGCACGCGTGCTAGTGCCGTGTTATCTGTCCCTGTAACGCGGCCGGCCATCGTTTTCTCTTCCTCGGAGTGTCAAGAAATCCTGACCTTGAGAACAAACGATCGCAGAAGGGTAGCTTTGCGAGGCGCTGGAACTGACAGTTTTAAAATCGATACATGTTGTTGCTGTTACAATACGACCGTAGCAGGATCGGCGACATTGCTGTTACTCTTATGAGTAGATAGTAGGGTTTTATGGGCGCGGCCTATTTTGTTATGACGTATGCCCTAAGCTTATTAATATTCCTACGTCATAATTGGGGGGCGTGATTTTAGGTAGAGTTATTTCCTTAATTATTCCTACGTCATATCCGTCAGAAAGTGTACACCCATAAAACCCTGAACAACAAGGCCGCCCATAACCTGTTGTTCTTGTTGTTCTTGTTGGTCAACTGTAGAGTGTGAATGGGTCGGCTCTTCCTGTAGTGGTTGGGGGTCTTTTTTAAATATACATGTAATGGTTTAGTAAATCTAAACCGTTATAAGATCAACAAGTTCTGTTGTCTGTAATGGTCCCAGGTCTTAACAATGCCAGTTTTGAATAGTGCGTTTATCATATTCACACTGTCTCTGTCTGTCTCTCTCTCTCTCTCGCCCAATCATTTTATAAGATCAACAAGTTCTGTTGTCTGTTATGATCCCAGGTCCTAACAATGCCTGTTTTGCATAGGGTACTTATGTTATCCACACTGTATCTGGCTCTGTCTCTCCCCTCAAATTTAATTAAAAATAAAATTAAAAAAGAGGGTGTGTGTGTGGGTGTTTGTGTGTATAGGTTAATTGTTTTTGTAAAAAAAAAAAAAAAAAGCTGTGGTTATATTTTATCTCTCACATAATGTGTTCAGTCGTTTTACTTAAATACATTCTAGGGTCTTAAAGCTCATAAGAGTTAGACTTAAGATAAGGATATGCTTTTAAGGTATTTTAGCAGTCTCAATCCCTGATGATAAGGAATCGTTTAAAAAATAAAAACAACTGATCACTCAATGCTAAATAGATCACAACACTCAAGGCTAAATCACTCACACCATGGGTGGCGGGGGTGGGCTCAGACAACAGTACGTATGGCATGTGGTATCAAAACATTCAGAATACTTTTAACCTATATAATTTATAAGCTTTGTAAAATAAACCCAAATATCTCTTTTGCGGGGATAAACGCTGTTCTGAGTAGTTTGTGACTTGTTTAATACCAAACAAAGCATCGCTATTAAAAAAAAAAAAAAAATCACTGTAAAAGCGCTAGTTATTTTAGATCTTTATAGTTAGTTTCTTGGCTCAGGTTGTTTTTTAGCGCTTATAAAGGCCTGCAATATTCTTAGTGGTTTGTTGACTATAGGTCTTGATGCACAAAGGCCAGACCAGAACAATGCCTTACAAGCAGATCCGGCATGTGGCCATCAGTATAAGTATGAAGGTCTGGTCTTCAGCTCGACAGACTCATACTGACCTTTCGATTTAAGACTAAAGATCAACAATGTCCGGAAACAACATCAGCGACTTCGATTTAAACGAGTTTTTAGGCAAGTCTTCAGATTATTTTCATTGACTCAGAGCGTGTTGTGTGCATGTATTGTAAATAAGGCTATAACATCTGTTTTAAGTTCTGTGAAATTATTTTTCAGCCAGTCAACAGGAGTTAATTCCCAACGCTGAGGAGATCATCTGGAACAACGACGGTAAGATTTTTGTGTTTGCGCTCATGGGTTCTTATGTATGGGTGTGTGTGGTTTTGAAGCGGCTCATTAGAGTTATGAAAACGTTTTAATATATATTAATGCCGGTCTCTTTAATTACACAGAAACTATCGAAAGGCCTATGATTAATGTCTCGACCAAGAGAAGTGGTTGTCCCTAGACAGGCTGTCTGCCGACCGGGTAAGAACTAAACCCCTGTTTGTTTGTATAACGTTTCTGTAAGATGTTTGAGTCCAGTTTTGTTAATTTAAAAAAAATTATCCTGTCTAACAGTATTAAGAAACGTGGTTCGAGACAACGAAAGGCCTTCCACATCGAGGGCTTGTTTCGTTTTACCTTCGAGAACCGTAACCTTTCAAGAATCTCAATGGCCCTCAGCCCCGGTATCTGATAGCTGTGAGTATATGTCTGCAGCCTGTAAGAGGTTAAAGCTTTTTATAAAGCGGTGTGGTTAAAGGTTAAACATGTCTCTTACCTTCACAGCAGTGCAAAAAGCTAAACCAGCCGAAAAACATAAGAAATGATTATTCTGTGGAGGTAAGTAAGATCTTTCAAACTTTAATGTTTTTAAAAGGGCTTTGTTTGCCCGTTGAGGGCTAATATTTAAGCGATGGGTGACCGTTTCCTGTAGGGCGGGGGGTTCTGGGAAAGATCTTTAGAAGTCCGGACAGGTCTAGGCTTGTTTCTGGGGAACGTGTTTAGAAATGACCGATTGCCATACCGTCTGGTTAGGAAGTAAAGCCGTCCGAAAGGGTTTAGTAAGTTGTTTGGCTTATCTCCCGCTATTATACTTCTGTTTTAAAGTGGTTGTAGGAAAAGGCTTGAAGGTGTTCATTGTATTTAATATTTAAACAGATCGTGAAAACGTTTGTGAAACAGGAAGTCCCGGGATCAGGAAGCGTTTACACTTGGAAGGTTCGTTTAAAAATGAAATGTTGTTGTGTGTGTGTGTGTTTTATTAACAATATTACAGTTTTTAAAGAAACATTTAATAAAACAGTTTATTTACAGCGGCTTCTCTGTTTTACATTTATTATCAAGTCCTAATAAATATATTGTCTGTAAATAATAAGGCGTTGTAGTGAATGTCTAAGGCTATTTTCAAAGGTCTAAAAAAGCTAAAGGTTTTGAATGTCCTGGACATGTTGTTTTAAGTTTGATTTCTGTCGCCGTTTAAAGATGTAAATGTAATGTATATTTTTATTCTTCCCAAGACTCTTGGGATAGTCATTCTGTGGATGAGCTATTGAGGACAATTACCCCGTCTAAGTGGGATCAAACATCTTCCCCGGTGAGATCACCGAGAGGATCCCCCACGGTGGTCTTGGAGACCCCCCAACATCTACTCAGGCCACAGCCTTCTGGGGGTAATTCAACACCCCAGATTCAGCCCGCCGCATTGTCGGGCGGAACAAATACAGGCATCCAACAACCTCAGGGGTCGCCGTCAGTCAGGGCTGACACACCACCCAACGACGGCCTGGTTTCAACATCGTCCCCCCAGACCCGTTTCTTGGCTACAGAAACGCGGAACAGTACCCTGCGCTTGGCCAGGGTGTTACCGCAAAGGCCTTCTTGGTCTCCGTCCATGAGTATACGCTCGCTCCCTGCCTCCTTCGACTGAGATTTACCGGAGCGACCATCCTTTGAAGCTGAGCCAGGCCACCAGCCCCCGGAGCTACTTCCTGAAGGTTGGCATGAGTTGCTACATACTTTGTTACAAAATCAAAGACTTGTGTTAGTGGGGCAAAACCTGGTGATAGAGAGCCAAAACACCCTTATTAATACCCTTACTAACGAATTGTACCGTATTTAATGTTTTAATAGACACAAAACGCCTTACTATTGTGGGTTGTTGGAAAAATAAAAAATAAATTAAAAAATGTCCTGACTTGGTAAAAGAACTCACAAACTAAAGGATTATGAACAAGCTAGGGCCCCAAAAAGACCTTCCCGAGAGAACATCCCCGGCCCTGTTGTGAACTCCTCTGATGTCCCAATGAACCTGGAACTATTACAAATGATAAATAATTTAAATAACCCCCAATTACCACCGATAGAATGTGAATTAACAGACTTACCGGTGAACCCCGACCTGTTACAGATGGTCAATGATCTAAATAACCACCTCCCACCGGTAGCGCTTATAGAGGTTCACCCCCTAGTTCACCCCGATTTGTTTGAAATGGTGGAGGCTTTGGAGGAGCTACCCCGACCAAATTCTGCCCCTATTATAAATGATTTGAGACAATTAGAACACAGGATGGCGGCAGAAGCAGCCATCACTATAGAGGAGGGTCTTGACATTAACCGGTTGGATATCTTTGAAGGACTTTTACAGGCTTTAAATGAGCCTCCTCAAAAAGGGGGTTTTGTAGATGTCAGCAGTGGGGGTGTTCGGAATGTGGAGGGTTCTGAGACTGATAAGGCTGTGGAGGTCATGCTCTGTGAGAATGTAGGGGGTGAAGGCTTTGTTCAAAATGATGATGTGTCCAAGAGTACCAGTGATCCCGTGATTATAGATAGACCGGCCTATAACAATTTTGAAATGATTCAGCGTTTTAATTTTGCAGAACTTTTAAATTGTGACAATTATGCAGAAATATTTGTCAACATACACGAGGCCTTGCAGAAAATGCTTGAACAGGTTGCTGAAAGGGTCAGACCTCGAGATGTTGTACAGTTAGAACTCAGAGGGGATGATTTGTTTAGCAACCTATCTGTAATGCTGAGTGGAGATAATTTAGATGTCTGGCTAAAATCGAAGCGTTATTGCAAAGTAACGCAGCCATCTTAGCTGATGAAAGTCTGTCTCTGGTAATGAATGTGGTTCGTAACCCTGAGGGTGGGGCGCTTAGAAGACTGTCGAAATGCTTGAAGAACGACATAATTAGGACCAAGCTCAGGCAATTAGTGGTGAGTTCCAGTGGGGACAATAAGCTCTGTTTTGCTTACAGTTTAATAAAACTACTCAGCCCCGACATGCCTGAACCCCAAGCTCTGCAAGAGGCTTTAATGCTTCATCAGAGGGCCGGCTTAAACTCTCAACAGATGGTTGCCTTTTCAGACATCACCAAGTTTGAGGAGTTGTTGTCTTTAAAAATTGTTGTGTGGTACCGTTGTGAGGTAAAGGAAGTATTTGTGAAATTTCAGACACATCCTGAAACCCATACACAGACACTGTTTCTCTTCCTAAGTGATAGTCATTACTTTGGAATAAAGAGTTTGACGGCTTTTTTGGGTTGTTCGTATGTTTGTCATTGGTGTTATAAGGCCTTCAATGATAAGCTTAAGCACCGCTGTGACGGTTACTGTAACGTCTGTTTCAATCCGCAATGTCGTAAGGGTTTGGCCCCTACCATCCGATGTAAAGATTGCTTAAGGATTTGTCTCTCAGCGTTCTGTTTTTCCGAGCATAAGGTACAGAGGGCCGCTGCTGAGGGGGTTAAAAAACGGAGTTATTGTGATCAAACTAAATATTGCCCGCAGTGTTGCCTCCAGTACCGTTTTCATGAGGTTAAACCACACAAATGTCTGGAGCCGAGATGCAGGATCTGTAATGCTGATTTAACCCCGGGGTCCGAACACCAGTGCTTTATTCAGCCGGTTAAAAAGGAGCCGCCGCACAACCGGTATGTCTTTTTTGCTTTTGAATGCCGGCAAGAAAACGGGGTCCACGTTGCTAATTATATACACTGTATTGACATGTTGGATCGTGAGTGGTCAGCTAGCGGTGAGAGTTGTGTCAGGGATTTCTTTACGCGGTATCGCGGTCCAAAATACCTCAATTACACATTTATTGCCCACAATGCTAAGGGTTATGATTCTTACATTTTGATGAAGTATCTGGTGGAAAATGGGGTGACCCCAAAAATAATAGCTCAGGGTAGCAAGATCATGTGTTTCACCGACGAAGCTTTCAACTAACGTTACATAGACTCGTTAAATTTCCTCCCCATGAAATTGAGCGCTTTGCCTAAGGCTCTGGGTTTTGAGGCTCAGAAGAAAGGTTGGTTCTGCCATTTTTTTAATACTAAGGACACTCAAAATTATCGAGGGTCCTACCCGCCCGCCTCTTATTATGGGGTTGATACTATGATGTCTCATGAGAGGGAGGAATTCTTTAAATGGTACAATACGGTTAAGGGAGGTGTTTTTGATTTCCGAGAAGAGATGGCCGCTTATTGTAAAAATGATGTGGTGATCCTTAAAGAAGCCTGTGTGCGTTTCCGCGCCGAGGTTATCAACACATCGGGTCTCGACCCTTTGCAAAGTGTGACCATAGCGTCTCTCTGCATGAAAATGTATCGGTCCAATTTCTTGCAGAAAAACACTATAGCGGTCACCACTTCTGACAACTATCGTGCTAGACAAAAGAACTTTTCGACTGTCTCCATACAGTGGCTGGAATACCTGAGTGCCCGGGATAACATCTTCATCAGACATGCTTTAAATCAAGGGGAAGTCAAAATGGGGCCTTATTACTTAGACGGTTTTAGCGACGTGTCCGGGCGGCGTACCGCTTATGAGTTTGCAGGTTGTATTTACCATGGCTGTCCTCAGTGCTTCGACCCAAACACCTTTAACCCCGTAACACAAAAACTCTGCGGTGATATGTACTATGATTTCCAGGAACGAATTGAAACTTTAAAAAACACCTATGGTTTGAACGTGCTGGTGATTTGGAAACACGAGTGGACGACCCTGAAGCAACAGGAAGCGGGTGGACAACGGTTTATGGAAACCTTGGACTTTCCTGAACGTCTAGAGCCCCGGGATGCGTTATTTGGGGGTCGTACCAACGCCCTCTGTTTACATTATGAGGTAAAGGAGGGTGAGAGAGTAGATTACTATGATTTCACCAGTCTGTACCCTTATGTCAACAAGACCAAAATGTACCCGGTGGGGCGTCCAACCATTGTTTATCGTGACTTTCTCGAAATCGGACATTACTTTGGTTTGATCAAAGTCACCATGTACCCTCCTCGCGAGCTGTTCTTACCCGTGTTGCCTTACTGGTGTTCGGGAAAATTGATGTTCCCTCTGTGTAGAACGTGTGTGGAAACTGAAAATCAAACTACCTCTTGTCTGCACAGTGATGAAGAGAGAGCGCTGACGGGTGTTACCACGGCTTACGCCCGGCTTGAACTGTACAACTTAATGGATCAGTTGCAGGAACGCACGCTCTATCATGATACTGACTCTGTAATCTTTGTCACCAGGCCAGGGGATTGGGTCCCTCCCCTCGGGGACTACCTTGGGGAGTTAACGAGCGAACTAGATCCTCAGGACCACATAGTGGAGTTTGTTTCAGGGGGTCCTAAGACTTACGCATACAGAACGGCTGCGGGTAAGACCTGTATGAAAGTTAAGGGTTTCACTCTGAACCATTGTAACAACAAGCTCATTAACATCAAGTCTCTGACGACCCTGGTAGAAAGTTTTGTAACCGAGAAAGACGCGCCTCCTCGTGAGATTATTACAGCCGGAAATCAGATCTATCGCAATAAAAAGGGGTACACGTTGGAAAATAGATCACTAAACAAACGATTCAGGGTGGTGTACAATAAAAGAGTGTTGAAGACTGATTATACCACTCTGCCTTATGGATATTAGCGGTGGTTTTGATAACAGACTTCAACACCCTTTCTCCTGTATTATAGCTGGTCCCTCCAATTCGGGGAAGAGCTATCTTATAAAGAACATCATAGAAGATGTGGACGCAACCAAGTCCCAAGCTCTTGACAACATAGTGTGGTGTTACTCTTGCTGGCAACCTCTCTACGATGATTTGGCTTCGAAAAAAAATAATCTGAAATTTGTGCAAGGTCTCCCCGCCTTGTTGTGTGACGATGACTTGTTCCCGCCCGGTCAAACTAATCTAGTGATCCTTGATGACCTGATGGAGCAGGCCGGTGACAACAGTGAAGTGGAAAAAGCTTTCACAAAGTACACTCATCATAGGAATTTAAGTATTATTTATTTAGTTCAAAATCTATTTTTTCAAGGTAAAAAAAGCCGCACTATTAATTTAAATGCCAATTATATAATTCTTTTTAAAAACCCCAGAGATAAACTACAGGTCACCGTCTTGGCTCGTCAAATGTACCCTAACCAGACCAAGTTCTTTTTGGAGGCATTTGAGGATGCCACCAAAAAACCCTACGGGTACTTGATTGCAGACTTAAAAGCACAAACCCCAGAAGACTAACAGGTTTGTGCCCGCCCGATTGGCCGGCAGTGTATGTGCTAAAGAAAAGGAAATAAATAAGAATGTCTGTTCGGATTAAAAGAAATCTGCCACTTTTGCAAATGTTATTTGAGGGGAGCCCGCGCCATAGGAAAGCTGTGCTGGCAGGGGCCCCCTCGGATTTGATCGAGACCCTGTGTGAAATAGCTTTTAACATCTTACGTGGTAATATACCCCTAACCCCTTCTCAACATTCTAAACTCAAAAAACAAAAAGCGGTTATCAAGATCATCGCTAATAAGAAGTATTCTATTAAAAGAAAAAGAAAGAAGATTAATCAAACCGGGGGTTTTATAGGACCGCTGTTGAGCATAGCCGTGCCTTTCCTAACCAGTCTTCTAGCTTCCAGAGTGGGTTAATAATGGAATATGCTCAGAAAATGTTTTTGATCCCTCAGGAGCAGCTTGAGAAACTGAGAAAAAATGTTGTCGGGCCAGAGCCCATTAGACAAACGGCCGAAAACAACCTGGACTCTGAAATGAAAGCTATACAGGCCAGGGCCGATTTAAATCAGTATTCCAAAGCCCAGTTGTATACCAACACGTTACAGCGCTACCTCCATTTGGTTAGACAGGGTGAAAAAGATCAAAACATTTTAACTTTAACCATGGCCTCTCAAGAAAATGGTTCTGGGGCTGATGCGGGGGGTACGGTTGATAAAGATGTTGCGGTGACCGAACCTGTTGAGAGTTCAGAGGGAGATGTTGTAACGGATGTTTTGAGAAACATGCCGGCCAGAAGCAAAAGACATGCAGAATATATCCTGCACAAAATGGTTCAGAAACCGCGGGTAACGGCTTGGAATGAACAGGGTGAATTTGTTTTTAAAGGACAACTGATCAAAGGTTCACACATGTTTGATTTGTTGAAGAGTGTCACTAGCACTAATAAGGTACCCGATAGTCGCCGACCTGTAGGCTGGAATGCTTTCCTACAGGCGATGGCCTGTCTGAACATGCCCCAATCCACAGTTCCTAACCAGGAAACGCGACAAAAATTCCATCTGTGTAAAGAGGTGGAGCCTGATCTGACTCCGATATCTCATTACTCTGACCGTGCTGAGCGACCATCCTCAGGATCAATCCATCGTTGGGAAGCTTATTAATCTCATGTTTTTATTTGTCTCCCCTGTAAATAATGACCCGACAAACAATTTTTTATTTAATTTTTTTTATTTTCAAATGTTGTACATTTATTTATAACATAACCCCTGCTTTGTATTAGAATTGTTTTGAATAAAAACTAAACTAATGATTCAAAGGCTGTTTTCATTATTTTTTCACCTTAACACGCATGACATCTTTTAAAATCCTCACAAGAACACCCCATCTGTATACATGGCTGGCTAGGGTCGTAAGTCATTGTGTTATAAGGGGGGGTCCACAGTGTACTGACAAACTCTGCCACTTTTTTATCATTTTGGCCTAAATCCTCACTGTACAAGGCCATAATATCGGGGTATGACCTTCCTTTAGATCTATGATATAAGAAAAACACACAGTGTTGACCACAAGTGAAGGTCTGAAGACTTTGTACTTGACGACCGCTGTAAATGGTTTCTTGACAGTTGTTGAGCAGAAAGTTATTGATCTTCCGAGGGAAAGGTCTGAAATCCGGGGGGTTTCCATAGGAATCAAAAAATTCACCACGGTGGTCCTCCCTTAGATAAATAGCCAGCCAATGTTCTCCGGGCATATTTTTAGGGTGTGTGTTGATTATGTACATTGCAGGTAAATTCTTGATCTTAAATTTAGGCAGCTGATCGCAGGCGTAGACTCCTTGAAACAGTTTCCGTGAGCCGGCCAGGGCATTCATGATGTGGTTGAGCTCTCTGGTGTTCATTTTAATAATAATCATACAGAACGTTTCTCCTCTGATTCACCTCAATAATGTTGTCAAACACAGCATACACGACCATATTTACAGTGCGTGGTAGAGGCTGCTTGAAACGCATCTCCAAACGCATATTGCCCGTCTTCATCAGTGAAAAATGTTGTCCACACTCTTCATCAGGGGTCAGGTTGAAACCGTTCAGGGTGTAACCGCTGCAGTATTCCCGGCGATCGATCAGCAGAGTTTGATCCTTGAGATGACGACCCGTAGCCAGTACTAGACTGTAATATTCACGAACCGCATTGCCGTTTTCAAAGTCAGGTTGAAAAGGTCTGGATGGAACCTGCACACCATCGACGTACAACGCTATAAATTCCGCGTTAAAATGTTTAAAGTTAAAGGGGTTCTTGTTGTAAACCCCGGTAAATGCATCATTATCCACGAGACCTATAATAACCTGTTTTGGGAGCTGTCCTAGAAACAGATTTTCCTGGTTCATCACCCGTGTCCCTGCGGGGATACTGTGGACTTTCATATAGACTCTTTCGATCGGGTACTTGGCGTTTGCCGTCATTAACGCCTGCGTGTGTCCTAGTTTAACCGCCGGGGAGACGGACACTTTCTTCACAAACAGCGAGGCCAATAATATGGTCAGTTTATATTTTTCAGTATCAGGGGTCATCAGACAAAAAGCACTTTTACTACGGATCATTTTAATTTTAATGTCTACCCCGTTGAGCATGAGTTTTTCTTGGAAAAATATGTCTGCATGGATATGCCCCATTAGCTCAAAGGTCCTCCCTTCTGTTGAAGAGGCTGTTCTTTTTTGAAAACCCTTATTGAGTCCCTCTGGATCCTTGTCGTCCATAGCTTCCGGGATGTCTTTGAAGAAAAGGCCGGGGCTGAACTGTTTGCTCAGGGTCTCCTCACTATAATTAAGGATACACTCCATCATGGCTCTATAGGGGTAAGTATTGCTGCTTTGACTAATGAACTGATCTCCCAGGGTCACATCCACCTGTGAAAACATGGTGGCCACCGGGTAATTGATGACCCCAGCGTTGGCCGTCTTCTCGATTGCATCGCCATCCTCATCAGTCACTTTACAGTTCATTAAAATAAATGTGTTATTCAAATCAATATAATCCTCGCCATTGCCAGCTATAAAAAACTCCAGAGGGGCCGTGTCTGAAATTTCCACGATATGTTGGAGAATGAGAGATTCTTCGTTTTTTGTTAGCCACGGATCTTCGTCGCCCTGGTGGACACATGCTGTTTCTTCTTTTACCCCCCCTCCTCGCCATTACCATGAGACCCGAACCCTCCTGATGCTCATGGCTAGCTGCCCGGTTCATAACATTGGTGAACACGTCACTAACAATATTTTTAGCCGCTGATTTCAAGTGGGGTCTGGCTATAGCAAAGCCTCTCTTAAGCAGGGGTACGGCCATTCTAAAGAGACCACGAAAGAGTCCTCCTAGACCGGCGCCATACATTGTGGGGGCTCCTACAATACCGGGCAAGCCGTTCCCGGCTTGCATCTTGTAATAATCCACATAGGCGCTAGGATCTACATAACCCCTCGAGGTAGCCATTTTAATAATGTACACACTGTTTCAGGGGTCGAAAATGTAGTTTGACAATAACTTTACCGAAGCGGAAGGGTACGTTGATATTCTGATCCGATTTGACTTCGATCGTGATGTTGTCAAAGTGGGTCTTTGAGACTGGTACGTAGTGTGGCTTGTCATAAGTAATTGTGACCATGTCATTGCTTTTACCTTTAATAAGTACATTTCTCAAAAGGGGGACATAACTATCCCCGACCCTCTGGTGGGTTATGATATCCGTATACACATAAAGAGTGTAAAAGCCGCCCCACCACTTCTGAGAACCTGCTCTCTGTGTCAGAATAGAACCCTAATATACGCCCCAGTTGGCCGCTGGTTTGAATGCTAATACCTGGTTTTGACACCTTGTACACTCTGTTTTTAATAGGGTTGTAATATAGCTTGATGTTGGGGGTGCCTTCTGAGAACTGTTTATGAATCTCATCTAATATTTTATCCACATTGTCATAATAACCTCCTTGTATCGTGAATATCCATTGATTTTAACATCATCAAAAATGGCGAAGGTGGCATCCTTATCTTGTAAAACAGCCCAAGTGTAAGGATACTGTATTTCCGCCAACCCCACTTCCCACGACCCCCTTAGATCTATAGATTTTCCAAATTGTACCGTGTAACTGGATATTTCATTTTTAGGGTATATATCGAGAGAGGCGTTACTGGGTAGAGTCACGTAGAAGCCTCCTGATTCCATCTTGAGTATCGAGAGTAATGCCCCCAACACACCCGCGGGCATGTTGTTATAAGGATTGAATATCGCAAACCTGTTGTTCCGGGACCCAACTATTGAACTTTTCAGGCCATCCAAGCCATTTCACCAACACGTATTTTTTCCGGTTCTGGGTTTTTTCAGCTAATATCTTTTCAACTCTGTATACACTGTCTTTACCCACAATCATTTTTTGTAACTCGGCTTCGTAAAACGTTCCTTCTATATCCTCCCCGTCATAGTCTTTTAACCGGTACACGGGGGGGTCTCAAGCCAACTGTTCGGTAACTGTAAAATATTCGTCAGAAAATGTTTGTTCATAACCTTTGGCAAAAGTACTCCTTAGCTTTGAAACGCGAACCACATCACCGATGTTGAACTTATAAGTAGTTTTTCCCTTCTTAATAAATGGTCCGTATAATTCTTTATAGACCTTAAAAGAATTACTTTGATCAACATCTATAGGCTTCATTTTAATACTGGTGTGATACCCTTGGTTGTAAGCATCGATAAAATCCTGAACTTTATCAAAATACTTGAACGTGTTGACCGCTGTAAAATATCTCCAGATTTTGGTCTTCATGGTGCGGTTAAACCTCTCCACTACCAATGCCTTAAGCTCATTACCGGTGGTGAAATGATGTATTTTGTGTCTCTTCAGTAGATTCTGAAATTCTCTGTTGAGAAACTCTTTTCCTTTATCAGTCTGCAGTTTTTTAGGACATCGACCCTGGGACAATATATCCTCAAAGGCCCTTGTCACCGCCCGACCTGTTTTTTTATGTAGAATGCGAGCCCAGGCATATTTTGATAACACATCGATACACATCAACATCAATTTGTGACCATTGTTATGTTTTGATAAATTTGACATATCGACTAGATCCATTTGCCATTGTGAGTCTATGTCAGTTGCATATACGCGGTTTCTTTTAAAGTTAATCCTGAGAGGTTTATGTAAGGTATAGGCGTCTTGTTCCCGTAACCATTCTGAAACAACCACATCATTAACCTTCACTCCGGCCTCAGCGAGTCCTCTTTGAAAACCCTTCTTACCCGCCAAACCCCCAATCTTGGCTGGGTTGTAGTATAGTTCCTGCATTTGGGGAGCTTGCCGAGTCATTCTGTCAAATAACCAAACAGACCCACACTATGCGCAAAGTTTTTATACAAGGTTTTTTATTCAACTTCAGGAGAGCAGATACCCCTTTTTAGACATTTGAGAAAAGTATAACATACACAACAATTTTTTCTACGGTCCAGACAAAAAGAAATCAGATGATTGGTTACTTGATCTATATCAACAAATATACCTGTTTCTTTATCTTGTAGGCACACACCTCAGTTACATATGTAAATAAAACAACAATATGACCTATTTTAAAAGTAAACAGAGGTGTATTAAACATGCTCAGCAAAAGGTCATACAGATGTTGATGATATGGCCTAATATCATTCTTGGCCCCCTTGAGCGCTTCATCCCAGTGTTCGTACCCCCCGGTCTTTGTTACAGCAGCCATTCACTTTTCCAGGTTTGAAAGTTGATCCTCATCGATGGTTAAATCTGTAGAGAAAAGGCTCGCGTTGGCTACTTTTCTGTCAAGCACATGGTGTAATAGCGCTCTCAGGTTAGCTACAGAGTGTTGATGACAGAACCAGTTGCAGAAGCAGTCCAGAACATTCCCCATGTTCAAAGTCCCTTAGTTCAGGTCAGAGTCTGAATCAGTGGCGTAGATGTCGAATTCCTCGTCGCTGCCCCCAGCTTTAACTTCTTTACTGAAGAAATAAGCTTTTAGCTTGCCAGCGGTTTTTCTACTCGGCTCATCCAGGTCATTGACCAGCTGCCCAAGTTTCTCTATTATAAACGGCTCCTTTTTCAGCTCCAGCAAAATCTCATCTATGATTTTCTGGACTTGTCCCGCAGTGACATGTATGTGGGAGTAAGACAGCGCCTTGATTAGTGCCGGTTTCAGCCACGGTTTGTTCAGTCTTCTGTAAAACACGTTGAAATAGAACAGGAAATAGTAACGGTCTGGTTCAAACAAACAACTGTGTCTCAACTGACTGGGGTGATTCACTTCACACCCCCGACAGACTTCTTTCAGAGCTCGGTCGATGAGAGCACTCAGAATATACACCAGGGTGCTTTTAACCACTCTGCTTACTTGGTCACATACCCCGGGCATAAATCCTGCGTCTTCATCACGCCCCTGGGACAGTCCGATGCTCATTGGGTCGCCTGGTGGTTTGTGGGGTGTTTCTACATCCATTGGACTGACCCCCTCCTGAGACGCACAGACGGTAGACAGTTCGGCAAAATCGAGGCCCTCCATGAGCTCCAGAGGCTGGGGATCCCCGAGACTCATTTGGACATCCATCGCACCGCATGTTGTTTCGTCCTGAGGGACCGGGGTCTGAGGTCTTGGAGGGTAACCGCAGTCAGAGGGTTCCAGAGTGTATACAAAATCTGGGGAATAGAACCAGGGGTGATCCCGGGTTTGAAGAGGCCTGTAGAGCCTGTCGACGTCCGCAGCTTTCGGGTAAGACATTCTCTTTAATTTTAAACCATGAATGAATTGTTGCGCCTTTTATCCTATCTCTTCACTACGTCACGACACACCGCCCTCTTAGAAGAGAGTAGCCCCTGAGCCGTCAGACCCCCCTCCAAAACCCCACACGTCGTCGGTTTTATCATCGTCGTCGTCATTCAAGGGGGATATATAATCCATAATCCAGCATATTCTCCTTCTAACCAAATCCAGTTGCGAACATTTGGTCAAGATGTCAAAACCATCATTTATACAGTTTATGACCTCTTTCAAGAACGGCCAGTCCACGGCGTCAAACATAATTTCAGTAACCTGTTTTTCTGGATCCTCCACACCCCCTTCAATAGGGTTTGTAATCAGGGTACTGCTAAACAAAACCTTACGATCTGTAGTTTGAGATAGACTCTTCACCACTCTACCGTAGTTCTGCAAGCTTTCCCATTCACACCTTTCAAAACCCTGAGTCGGAGACTCCATTTCGCATTCTCTTGGACCCTCTTGCAAGCCTTCTAGAGTCTTATCCACAAGCCCCAGATCTCTCCAGGCCATCACCTTCAACCAGTCCTCATAAGAGTATTCAATTACCGTCTCAAAAGGTTCCAACGTACCCTCCTTCTCTCCCAAAGCAAAAAGCTCCACTCCAACATAGCTGGGATCCCTTTTAAAGCGCAGGGCGACCTGCCTTTGAAAGAGTTTCCAAAGTGTCCTGATGTGCCCTTTAGCAATGCCAAACAGGTCTGTGAAAATGGCATCCTTTCGCGGCACTTCAGACGCCATCTCACAGTCTAGCCGACCTGAAATGCGTGAGCCCGTTTTACCAGCAGGCTTCAACGGTAACCGTTTGAAGCAAGACGTGGCGGTGTCAGTTTCCGTAGTGTAGCGGTTATCACGTTCGCCTAACACGCGAAAGGTCCCCGGTTCGAAACCGGGCGGAAACAGCCTGCTGTGGGCCGGTCCATTTCATCCTGTTTGCCCTTGTGGTTCCCCGGAGGCGGTGGGTAGCTTTTCTTCATTGGAGTGCCCGAAATCGGTGCTCTCAGAGCGTCCGTCCGTCGACAGGTTGAAATTGTAAACGCTGGTGTAGCCACTTTTAATTAAAATCTGATGATGATGATGATGATGATGTTGTTGTTGTTGTTCTTGTTGTTGTTCTTGTTGTCATCGTGGTCGCCGTCATTATTATTGTTAAAGTAAAGCAGTAGTTAGATTTGTTGCTACCGTAAGGTGCAGAAGGCACAATAGCTCTGTGATTGTCTGATGGTGGCACAAGACAAGCAGCAGCTGTTTGAACAAGCCATTGAGCATCACCTTGTTGGGGTAAGTGTAAGTCTTGTCATAGCTCAGGGCGTTCTTCCTTTGAAAGAGTTTCCAAAGTGTCCTGATGTGCCCTTTAGCAATGCCAAACAGGTCAGTGAAAATGGCATCCTTTCGCCGCACTTCAGACGACATCTCACAGCCTAGCCGACCTGAATCACCTGAGCCCGTTTTACCAGCAGGCTTTAACGGTAACCATTTGAAGCAAGAGGCAGCGGTGTCAGTTTCCGTAGTGTAGCGGTTATCACGTTCGCCCAACGCGCGAAAGGTCCCCGGTTCGAAACCGGGCGGAAACAGCCTACTGTGCCCTTTTCGTCATGCTTGCCCTCGTGGTTCCCCGGAGGCGGTGGGTGTCTTTTCTTCATTGGAGTGCCCGCAATCGATGCACTCAGAGCGTCCGTCCGTCGACAGGTTGAAATTGTAAACGCTGGTGTAGCCACTTTTAATTAAAATCTGATGATGATGATGATGATGATGTTGTTGTTGTTGTTCTTGTTGTCATCGTGGTCGCCGTCATTATTATTGTTAAAGTAAAGCAGTAGTTAGATTTGTTGCTACCGTAAGGTGTAGAAGACAACAGTAGGTATGGCGTGTGATATCAAAACATTCAGAATACTTTTAACCTATATAATTTATAAGCTTTGTAAAATAAACCCAAATATCTCTTTTGCGGGGATAAACGCTGTTCTGAGTAGTTTGTGACTTGTTTAATACCAAACAAAACATCGCTATAAAAAATAAATAAAAAAATCACTGTAAAAGCGCTAGTTATTTTTGATCTTTATAGTTATTTTCTAGGCTCAGGTTGTTTTTTAGCGCTTATAAAGGCCTGAAATATTCTTAGTGGTTGTTGACTATAGGTCTTGATGCTTAAAAATGTTTTTTTGAGAGACCAAAAGGTTCTAATAAAAGTTTAGAGTAGAGAGGAGAGAGATCGTCTCCATCTTGGTTTCTATTTGAAATTTGATGCAGTGTCATTTTATTGGTTGGTTTTGATATGTTAATTGGTAACAGGGTGGCACAAAGGCCAGACCAGAACAATGCCTTCCAAGCAGATCCGGCATGTGGCCATCAGTATAAGTATGAAGGTCTGGTCTTCAGCTCGACAGACTCACACTGACCTTTCGATTTAAGACTAAAGATCAACAATGTCCGGAAACAACATCAGCGATTCGATTTAAACGAGTTTTTAGGCAAGTCTTCAGATTATTTTCATTGACTCAGAGCGTGTTGTGTGCATGTATTGTAAATAAGGCTATAACATCTGTTTTAAGTTCTGTAAAATTATTTTTCAGCCAGTCAACAGGAGTTAATTCCCAACGCTGAGGAGATCATCTGGAACAACGACGGTAAGATTTTTGTGTTTGCGCTCATGGGTTCTTATGCATGGGTGTGTGTGGTTTTGAAGCGGCTCATTAGAGTTATGAAAACGTTTTAATATATATTAATGCCGGTCTCTTTAATTACACAGAAACTATCGAAAGGCCTGTGATTAATGTCTCCGAGGATCGACCAAGAGAAGTGGTTGTCCCTAGACAGGCTGTCTGCCGACCGGGTAAGAACTAAACCCCTGTTTGTTTGTATAACGTTTCTGTAAGATGTTTGAGTCCAGTTTTGTTAATTTAAAAAAATTATCCTGTCTAACAGTATTAAGAAACGTGGTTCGAGACAACGAAAGGCCTTCCACATCGAGGGCTTGTTTCGTTTTACCTTCGAGAACCGTAACCTTTCAAGAATCTGAAAGGCCGTCAGCCCCGGTATCTGATAGCTGTGAGTATATATCTGCAGCCTGTAAGAGGTTAAAGCTTTTTATAAAGCGGTGTGGTTAAAGGTTAAACATGTCTCTTACCTTCACAGCGGTGCAAAAAGCTAAACCAGCCGAAAAACATAAGAAACGATTATTCTGTGGAGGTAAGTAAGATCTTTCAAACTTTAATGTTTTTAAAAGGGCTTTGTTTGCCCGTTGAGGGCTAATATTTAAGCGATGGGTGACCGTTTCCTGTAGGGCGGGGGGTTCTGGGAAAGATCTTTAGAAGTCCGGACAGGTCTAGGCTTGTTTCTGGGGAACGTGTTTAGAAATGACCGATTGCCGTACCGTCTGGTTAGGAAGTAAAGCCGTCCGAAAGGGTTTAGTAAGTTGTTTGGCTTATCTCCCGCTATTATACTTCTGTTTTAAAGTGGTTGTAGGAAAAGGCTTGAAGGTGTTCATTGTATTTAATATTTAAACAGATCGTGAAAACGTTTGTGAAACAGGAAGTCCCGGGATCAGGAAGCGTTTACACTTGGAAGGTTCGTTTAAAAATGAAATGTTGTTGTGTGTGTGTGTGTTTTATTAACAATATTACAGTTTTTAAAGAAACATTTAAGAAACAGTTTATTTACAGCGGCTTCTCTGTTTTAAATTTATTATCAAGTCCTAATAAATATATTGTCTGTAAATAATAAGGCGTCGTAGTGAATGTCTAAGGCTATTTTCAAAGGTCTAAAAAAGCTAAAGGTTTTGAATGTCCTGGACATGTTGTTTTAAGTTTGATTTCTGTCGCCGTTTAAAGATGTAAATGTAATGTATATTTTTATTCTTCCCAAGACTCTTGGGATAGTCATTCTGTGAATGAGCTATTGAGGACAATTACCCCGTCTAAGTGGGATCAAACATCTTTCCCGGTGAGATCACCGAGAGGATCCCCCACGGTGGTCTTGGAGACCCCCCAACATCTACTCAGGCCACAGCCTTCTGGGGGTAATTCAACACCCCAGATTCAGCCCGCCGCATTGTCGGGCGGAACAAATACAGGCATCCAACAACCTCAGGGGTCGCCGTCAGTCAGGGCTGACACACCACCCAACGACGGCCTGGTTTCAACATCGTCCCCCCAGACCCGTTTCTTGGCTACAGAAACGCGGAACAGTACCCCGCGCTTGGCCAGGGTGTCACCGCAAAGGCCTTCTTGGTCTCCGTCCATGAGTATACGCTCGCTCCCTGCCTCCTTCGACCGAGATTTACCGGAGCGACCATCCTTTGAAGCTGAGCCAGGCCACCAGCCCCCGGAGCTACATCCTGAAGGTCGGCATGAGTTGCTACATACTTTGTTACAAAATCAAAGACTTGTGTTAGTGGGGCAAAACCTGGTGATAGAGAGCCAAAACACCCTTATTAATACCCTTACTAACGAATTGTACCGTATTTAATGTTTTAATAGACACAAAACGCCTTACTATTGTGGGTTGTTGGAAAAATAAAAAATAAATTAAAAAATGTCCTGACTTGGTAAAAGAACTCACAAACTAAAGGATTATGAACAAGCTAGGGCCCCAAAAAGACCTTCCCGAGAGAACATCCCCGGCCCTGTTGTGAACTCCTCTGATGTCCCAATGAACCTGGAACTATTACAAATGATAAATTATTTAAATAACCCCCAATTACCACCGATAGAATGTGAATTAACAGACTTACCGGTGAACCCCGACCTGTTACAGATGTTCAATGATCTAAATAACCACCTCCCACCGGTAGCGCTTATAGAGGTTCACCCCCTAGTTCACCCCGATTTGTTTGAAATGGTGGAGGCTTTGGAGGAGCTACCCCGACCAAATTCTGCCCCTATTATAAATGATTTGAGACAATTAGAACACAGGATGGCGGCAGAAGCAGCCATCACTATAGAGGAGGGTCTTGACATTAACCGGTTGGATATCTTTGAAGGACTTTTACAGGCTTTAAATGAGCCTCCTCAAAAAGGGGGTTTTGTAGATGTCAGCAGTGGGGGTGTTCGGAATGTGGAGGATTCTGAGACTGATAAGGCTGTGGAGGACATGCTCTGTGAGAATGTAGGGGGTGAAGGCTTTGTTCAAAATGATGATGTGTCCAAGAGTACCAGTGATCCCGTGATTATAGATAGACCGGCCTATAACAATTTTGAAATGATTCAGCGTTTTAATTTTGCAGAACTTTTAAATTGTGACAATTATGCAGAAATATTTGTCAACATACACGAGGCCTTGCAGAAAATGCTTGAACAGGTTGCTGAAAGGGTCAGACCTCGAGATGTTGTACAGTTAGAACTCAGAGGGGATGATTTGTTTAGCAACCTATCTGTAATGCTGAGTGGAGATAATTTAGACGTCTGGCTAAAATCGAAGCGTTATTGCAAAGTAACGCAGCCATCTTAGCTGATGAAAGTCTGTCTCTGGTAATGAATGTGGTTCGTAACCCTGAGGGTGGGGCGCTTAGAAGACTGTCGAAATGCTTGAAGAACGACATAATTAGGACCAAGCTCAGGCAATTAGTGGTGAGTTCCAGTGGGGACAATAAGCTCTGTTTTGCTTACAGTTTAATAAAACTACTCACCCCCGACATGCCTGAACCCCAAGCTCTGCAAGAAGCTTTAATGCTTCATCAGATGGCCGGCTTAAACTCTCAACAGATGGTTGCCTTTTCAGACATCACCAAGTTTGAGGAGTTGTTGTCTTTAAAAATTGTTGTGTGGTACCGTTGTGAGGTAAAGGAAGTATTTGTGAAATTTCAGACACATCCTGAAACCCATACACAGACACTGTTTCTCTTCCTAAGTGATAGTCATTACTTTGGAATAAAGAGTTTGACGGCTTTTTTGGGTTGTTCGTATGTTTGTCATTGGTGTTATAAGGCCTTCAATGATAAGCTTAAGCACCGATGTGACGGTTACTGTAACGTCTGTTTCAATCCGCAATGTCGTAAGGGTTTGGCCCCTACCATCCGATGTAAAGATTGCTTAAGGATTTGTCTCTCAGCGTTCTGTTTTTCCGAGCATAAGGTACAGAGGGCCGCTGCTGAGGGGGTTAAAAAACGGAGTTATTGTGATCAAACTAAATATTGCCCGCAGTGTTGCCTCCAGTACCGTTTTCATGAGGTTAAACCACACAAATGTCTGGAGCCGAGATGCAGGATCTGTAATGCTGATTTAACCCCGGGGTCCGAACACCAGTGCTTTATTCAGCCGGTTAAAAAGGAGCCGCCGCACAACCGGTATGTCTTTTTTGCTTTTGAATGCCGGCAAGAAAACGGGGTCCACGTTGCTAATTATATACTCTGTATTGACATGTTGGATCGTGAGTGGTCAGCTAGCGGTGAGAGTTGTGTCAGGGATTTCTTTACGCGGTATCGCGGTCCAAAATACCTCAATTACACATTTATTGCCCACAATGCTAAGGGTTATGATTCTTACATTTTGATGAAGTATCTGGTGGAAAATGGGGTGACCCCAAAAATAATAGCTCAGGGTAGCAAGATCATGTGTTTCACCGACGAAGCTTTCAACTAACGTTACATAGACTCGTTAAATTTCATCCCCATGAAATTGAGCGCTTTGCCTAAGGCTCTGGGTTTTGAGGCTCAGAAGAAAGGTTGGTTCTGCCGTTTTTTTAATACTATGGACACTCAAAATTATCGAGGGTCCTACCTGCCCGCCACTTATTATGGGGTTGATACTATGATGTCTCATGAGAGGGAGGAATTCTTTAAATGGTACAATACGGTTAAGGGAGGTGTTTTTGATGACCGAGAAGAGATGGCTGCTTATTGTAAAAATGATGTGGTGATCCTTAAAGAAGCCTGTGTGCGTTTCCGCGCCGAGGTTATCAACACATCGGGTCTCGACCCTTTGCAAAGTGTGACCATAGCGTCTCTCTGCATGAAAATGTATCGGTCCGATTTCTTGCAGAAAAACACTATAGCGGTCACCACTTCTGACAACTATCGTGCTAGACAAAAGAACTTTTCGACTGTCTCCATACAGTGGCTGGAATACCTGAGTGCCCGGGATAACATCTTCATCAGACATGCTTTAAATCAAGGGGAAGTCAAAATGGGGCCTTACTACTTAGACGGTTTTAGCGACGTGTCCGGGCGGCGTACCGCTTATGAGTTTGCAGGTTGTATTTACCATGGCTGTCCTCAGTGCTTCGACCCAAACACCTTTAACCCCGTAACACAAAAACTCTGCAGTGATATGTACTATGATTTCCAGGAACGAATTGAAACTTTAAAAAACACCTATGGTTTGAACGTGCTGGTGATTTGGGAACACGAGTGGACGACCCTGAAGCAACAGGAAGCGGGGGTACAACGGTTTATGGAAACCTTGGACTTTCCTGAACGTCTTGAGCCCCGGGATGCGTTATTTGGGGGTCGTACCAATGCCCTCTGTTTACATTATGAGGTAAAGGAGGGTGAGAGAGTAGATTACTATGATTTCACCAGTCTGTACCCTTATGTCAACAAGACCAAAATGTACCCGGTGGGGCGTCCAACCATTGTTTAACGTGACTTACTCGAAATCGGACATTACTTTGGTTTGATCAAAGTCACCATGTACCCTCCTCGCGAGCTGTTCTTACCCGTGTTGCCTTACAGGTGTTCGGGAAAATTGATGTTCCCTCTGTGTAGAACGTGTGTGGAAACTGAAAATCAAACTACCTCTTGTCTGCACAGTGATGAAGAGAGAGCGCTGACGGGTGTCTGGTGTAGCATTGAGCTTGACAAGGCGGTGGAGAAAGGTTACAGAGTCGGTAAGGTGTATGAGGTTTGGCATTTTTCTGAAAAATCTGATACTCTTTTTGCTGATTACATTATGACCCATCTGAAAGGGAAACAGGAGGCATCGGGCTATCCCTCATGGTGTGTTGACTCCGCGGCCAAAGAGCGATACGTTTAGCAATATTTTGAAAAGGAAGGGATCCGTCTAGAGCTGGGGAACATAACTGTAAACCCCGCCAAGAGACAAATGTCCAAACTGATTTTAAACAGTCTGTGGGGTAAGTTTGGGGAAAGAAATTACCGTCTAAACACAACCTTGATTAAAACCCCTGAACAGTTTATAGAATTTATGTTTTCCAAACAACATGCAGTATCACACTTTCAATTCTTAAATGACCACGTGGCACAGGTCCAGTGGAGGGCCCCTAAAGATTTCCCCACCAAACAGGGGAACGTTAATGTTTTCATAGCGGTTTTTACCTCGGCTTACGCCCGGCTTGAACTGTACAACTTAATGGATCAGTTGCAGGAACGCACGCTCTATCATGATACTGACTCTGTAATCTTTGTCACCAGGCCAGGGGATTGGGTCCCTCCCCTCGGGGACTACCTTGGGGAGTTAACGAGCGAACTAGATCCTCAGGACCACATAGTGGAGTTTGTTTCAGGGGGTCCTAAGACTTACGCATACAGAACGGCTGCGGGTAAGACCTGTATGAAAGTTAAGGGTTTCACTCTGAACCATTGTAACAACAAGCTCATTAACATCAAGTCTCTGACGACCCTGGTAGAAAGTTTTGTAACCGAGAAAGACGCGCCTCCTCGTGAGATTATTACAGCCGGAAATCAGATCTATCGCAATAAAAAGGGGTACACGTTGGAAAATAGATCACTAAACAAACGGTTCAGGGTGGTGTACAATAAAAGAGTGTTGAAGACTGATTATACCACTCTGCCTTATGGATATTAGCGGTGGTTTTGAAAACAGACTTCAACACCCTTTCTCCTGTATTATAGCCGGTCCCTCCAATTCGGGGAAGAGCTATCTTATAAAGAACATCATAGAAGATGTGGACGCAACCGTGTCCCAAGCTCTTGACAACATAGTGTGGTGTTTCTCTTGCTGGCAACCTCTCTACGATGATTTGGCTTCGAAAAAAAATAATCTGTAATTTGTGCAAGGTCTCCCCGCCTCGTTGTGTGGCGATGACTTGTTCCCGCCCGGTAATACTAACCTAGTGATCCTTGATGACCTGATGGAGCAGGCCGGTGACAACAGTGAAGTGGAAAAAGCTTTCACAAAGTACACTCATCATAGGAATTTAAGTATTATTTATTTAGTTCAAAATCTATTTTTTCAAGGTAAAAAAAGCCGCACTATTAATTTATATGCCAATTATATAATTATTTTTAAAAACCCCAGAGATAAACTACAGGTCACCGTCTTGGCTCGTCAAATGTACCCTAACCAGACCAAGTTCTTTTTGGAGGCATTTGAGGATGCCACCAAAAAACCCTACGGGTACTTGATTGCGGAATTAAATGCACAAACCCCAGAAGACTTTCGCCTAAGAACAGGTTTGTGCCCGCACGATTGGCCGGCAGTCTATGTGCTAAAGAAAAGGAAATAAATAAGAATGTCTGTTCGGATTAAAAGAAATCTGCCGCTTTTGCAAATGTTATTTGAGAGGAGCCCGCGCCATAGGAAAGCTGTGCTGGCAGGGGCCCCCTCGGATTTGATCGAGACCCTGTGTGAAATAGCTTTTAACATCTTACGCGGTAATATACCCCTAACCCCTTCTCAACATTCTAAACTCAAAAAACAAAAAGCGGTTATCAAGATCATCGCTAATAAGAAGTATTCTATTAAAAGAAAAAGAAAGAAGATTAATCAAACTGGGGGTTTTATAGGACCGCTGTTGAGCATAGCCGTGCCTTTCCTAACCAGTCTTCTAGCTTCCAGAGTGGGTTAATAATGGAATATGCTCAGAAAATGTTTTTGATCCCTCAGGAGCAGCTTGAGAAACTGAGAAAAAATGTTGTCGGGCCAGAGCCCATTAGACAAACGGCCGAAAACAACCTGGACTCTGAAATGAAAGCTATACAGGCCAGGGCCGATTTAAATCAGTATTCCAAAGCCCAGTTGTATGCCAACACGTTACAGCGCTACCTCCGTCTGGTTAGACAGGGTGAAAAAGATCAAAACATTTTAACTTTAACCATGGCCTCTCAAGAAAATGGTTCTGGGGCTGATGCGGGGGGAACGGTTGATAAAGATGTTGCGGTGACCGAACCTGTAGAGAGTTCAGAGGGAGATGTTGTAACGGATGTTTTGAGAAACATGCCGGCCAGAAGCAAAAGACATGCACAATATATCCTGCACAAAATGGTTCAGAAACTGCGGGTAACGGCTTGGAATGAACAGGGTGAATTTGTTTTTAAAGGACAACTGATCAAAGGTTCACACATGTTCGATTTGTTGAAGAGTGTCACTAGCACTAATAAGGTACCCGATAGTCGCCGACCTGTAGGCTGGAATGCTTTCCTACAGGCGATGGCCTGTCTGAACATGCCCCAATCAACAGTTCCTAACCAGGAAACGCGACAAAAAATCCGTCTGTGTAAAGAGGTGGAGCCTGATCTGACTCCGATATCTCATTACTCTGACCATGCTGAGCGACCATCCTCAGGATCTATCCATTGTTGGGAAGCTTATTAATCTCATGTTTTTATTTGTCTCCCCTGTAAATAATGACCCGACAAACAATTTTTTATTTTTATTTTTTATTTTTCAAATGTTGTACATTTATTTATACCATAACCCCTGCTTTGTATAAGAATTGTGTTGAATAAAAACAAAACTAATGATTCAAAGGCTGTTTTCATTATTTTTTCACCTTAACACGCATGACATCTTTTAAAATCCTCACAAGAACACCCCATCTGTATACACGGCTGGCTAGGGTCGTAAGTCATTGTGTTATAAGGGGGGGTCCACAGTGTCCTGAAAAACTCTGCCACTTTTTTATCATTTTGGCCTAAATCCTCACTGTACAAGGCCATAATATCGGGGTATGACCTTCCTTTAGATCTATGAAATAAGAAAAACACACAGTGTTTACCACAAGTGAAGGTCTGAAGACTTTGTACTTGACGACCGCTGTAAATGGTTTCTTGACAGTTGTTGAGCAGAAAGTTATTGATCTTCCGAGGGAAAGGTCTGAAATCCGGGGGGTTTGCATAGGAATCAAAAAATTCACCACGGTGGTCCTCCCTTAGATAAATAGCCAGCCAATGTTCTCCGGGCATATTTTTAGGGTGTGTGTTGATTATGTACATTGCAGGTAAATTCTTGATCTTAAATTTAGGCAGCTGATCGCAGGCGTAGACTCCTTGAAACAGTTTCCGTGAGCTGGCCAGGGCATTCATGATGTGGTTGAGCTCTCTGGTGTTCATTTTAATAATAATCATACATAACGTTTCTCCTCTGATTCACCTCAATAATGTTGTCAAACACTGCATACACGACCATATTTACAGTGCGTGGTAGAGGCTGCTTGAAACGCATCTCCAAACGCATATTGCCCGTCTTCATCAGTGAAAAATGTTGTCCACACTCTTCGTCAGGGGTCAGGTTGAAACCGTACAGGGTGTAACCGCTGCAGTATTCCCGGCGATCGATCAGCCGGGAGTTTGATCCTTGAGATGGCGACCCGTAGCCAGTACTAGACTGTCATATTCACGAACCACATTGCCGTTTTCAAAGTCAGGTTGAAAAGGTCTGGATGGAACCTGCACACCATCGACGTACAACGCTATAAATTCCGCGTTATAATGTTTAAAGTTAAAGGGGTTCTTGTTGTAAACCCCGGTAAATGCATCATTATCCACGAGACCTATAATAACCTGTTTTGGGAGCTGTCCTAGAAACAGATTTTCCTGGTTCATCACCCGTGTCCCTGCGGGGATACTGTGGACTTTCATATAGACTCTTTCGATCGGGTACTTGGCGTTTGCCGTCATTAACGCCTGCGCGTGTCCTAGTTTAACCGCCGGGGAGACGGACACTTTTTTCACAAACAGCGAGGCCGATAATATGGTCAGTTTATATTTTTCAGTATCAGGGGTCATCAGACAAAAAGCACTTTTACTACGGATCATTTTAATTTTAATGTCTACCCCGTTGAGCATGAGATTTTCTTGGAAAAATATGTCTGCATGGATATGCCCCATTAGCTCAAAGGTCCTCCCTTCTGTTGAAAAGGCCGTTCTTTCTTGCAAACCCTTATTGAGTCCCTCTGGATCCTTGTCGTCCATAGCTTCCGGGATGTCTTTGAAGAAAAGGCCGGGGTTGAACTGTTTGCTTAGGGTCTCCTCACTATAATTAAGTATACACTCCATCATGGCTCTATAGGGGTAAGTATTGCTGCTTTGACTAATGAGCCGATCTCCCAGGGTCACATCCACCTGTGAAAACATGGTGGCCACCGGGTAATTGATGACCCCAGCGTTGGTCGTCTTCTCGATTGCATCGCCATCCTCATCAGTCACTTTACAGTTCATTAAAATAAATGTGTTATTCAAATCAATATAATCCTCGCCATTGCCAGCTATAAAAAACTCCAGAGGGGCCGTGTCTGAAATTGCAGAAAGAGGGGGAATCTCTACATATATGATCTTATCTATACTCGTTTGAGTGTATGGAACTGTAAACAGATCCAGTTCTGATTTGACGCATTCTTCCGATAGACTGTGGACAAAAGACATGTTTAAAAGATGTATCCTGAGGCTCTATTTTTCTTTCTTTGAGACTTTCTTTTTGCAGGTTTTTTCTTGTGCTGCTTCCTTCTCCGAGTGTTTCCACGATATGTTGGAGAATGAGAGATTCTTCGTTTTTTGTTAGCCACGGATCTTTGTCGCCCCCTGGTGGACACATGCTGTTTCTTCTTTTACCCCCCTCCTCGCCATTACCATGAGACCCGAACCCTCCTGATGCTCATGGCTAGCTGCCCGGTTCATAACATTGGTGAACACGTCACTAACAATATTTTTAGCCGCTGATTTCAAGTGGGGTCTGGCTATAGCAAAGCCTCTCTTAAGCAGGGGTATGGCCATTCTAAAGAGACCACGAAAGAGTCCTCCTAGACCGGCGCCATACATTGTGGGGGCTCCTACAATACCGGGCAAGCCGTTCCATCTTGCATCTTGTAATAATCCACATAGGCGCTAGGATCTACATAACCCCTCGAGGTAGCCATTTTAATAATGTACAAACTGTTTCAGGGGTCGAAAATGTAGTTTGACATTAACTTTACCGAAGCGGAAGGGTACGTTGATATTCTGATCCGATTTTACTTCGATCGTGATGTTGTCAAAGTGGGTCTTTGAGACTGGTACGTTATGTGGTTTGTCATAAGTAATTGTGACCATGTCATTGCTTTTACCTTTATTAAGTACATTTCTCAAAAGGGGGACATAACTATCCCCGACCCTCTGGTGGGTTATGATATCCGTATACACATAAAGAGTGTAAAAGCCGCCCCACCACTTCTGAGAACCTGCTCTCTGTGTCAGAATAGAACCCAAATATACGCCCCAGTTGGCCGCTGGTTTGAATGCTAATACCTGGTTTTGACACCTTGTACACTCTGTTTTTAATAGGGTTGTAATATAGCTTGATGTTGGGGGTGCCTTCTGAGAACTGTTTATGCATCTCATCTAATATTTTATCCACATTGTCATAATAACCTCCTTGTATCGTGAATGTCCATTGACTCTTTTTAACATCATCAAAAATGGCGAAGGTGGCATCCTTATCTTGTAAAACAGCCCAAGTGTAAGGATACTGTATTTCCGCCAACCCCACTTCCCACGACCCCCTTAGATCTATAGATTTTCCAAATTGTACCGTGTAACTGGATATTTCATTTTTAGGATATATATCGAGAGAGGCATTACTGGGTAGAGTCACGTAGAAGCCTCCTGATTCCATCTTGAGAATCGAAAGTAATGCCCCCAACACACCCGCGGGCATGTTGTTATAAGGATTGAATATCGCAAACCTGTTGTTCCGGGACCCAACTATTGAACTTTTCAGGCCATCCAAGCCATTTCATCAACACATATTTTTTCCGGTTCTGGGTTTTTTCAGCTAATATCTTTTCAACTCTGTATACACTGTCTTTACCCACAATAATTTTTTGTAACTCGGCTTCGTAAAACGTTCCTTCTATATCCTCCCTGTCATAGTCTTTTAACCGGTACACGGGGGGGTCTCTAGCCAACTGTTCGGTAACTGTAAAATATTCGTCAGAAAATGTTTGTTCATAACCTTTGGCAAAAGTACTCCTTAGCTTTGAAACGCGAACCACATCACCGATGTTGAACTAATAAGTAGTTTTTCCCTTCTTAATAAATGGTCGGTATAATTTTTTATAGACCTTAAAAGAATTACTTTGATCAACATCTAAAGGCTTCATTTTAATACTGGTGTGATACCCTTGGTTGTAAGCATCGATAAAATCTTGAACTTTATCAAAATACTTGAACGTGTTGACCGCTGTAAAATATCTCCACATTTTGGTCTTTATGGTGCGGTTAAACCTCTCCACTACCGATGCCCTAAGCTCATTACCGGTGGTGAAATGATGTATTTTGTGTCTCTTCAGTAGATTCTGAAATTCTCTGTTGAGAAACTCTTTTCCTTTATCAGTCTGCAGTTTTTTAGGACATCGACCCTGGGACAATATATCCTCAAAGGCCCTTGTCACCGCCCGACCTGTTTTATTATGTAGAATGCGAGCCCAGGCATATTTTGATAACACATCGATACACATCAACATCAATTTGTGACCATTGTTATGTTTTGATAAATTTGACATATCGACTAGATCCATTTGCCATTGTGAATCTATGTCAGTTGTATATACGCGGTTTCTTTTAAAGTTAATCCTGAGAGGTTTATGTAAGGTATAGGCGTCTTGTTCCCGTAACCATTCTGAAACAACCACATCATTAACCTTCACTCCGGCCTCAGCGAGTCCTCTTTGAAAACCCTTCTTACCCGCCAAACCCCCAATCTTGGCTGGGTTGTAGTATAGTTCCTGCATTTGGGGAGCTTGCCGAGTCATTCTGTCAAATAACCACACAGACCCACACTATGCGCAAAGTTTTTATACAAGGTTTTTTATTCAACTTCAGGAGAGCAGATACCACTTTTTAGACATTTGAGAAAAGTATAACATACACAACAATTTTTTCTACGGTCCAGACAAAAATAAATCAGATGATTGGTTACTTGATCTATATCAACAAATATACCTGTTTCTTTATCTTGTAGGCACACACCTCAGTTACATATGTAAATAAAACAACAATATGACCTATTTTAAAAGTAAACAGAGGTGTATTAAACATGCTCAGTAAAAGGTCATACAGATGTTGATGAAATGGCCTAATATCATTCTTGGCCCCCTTGAGCCCTTCATCCCAGTGTTCGTACCCCCCGGTCTTTGTTACAGCAGCCATTCACTTTTCCAGGTTTGAAAGTTGATCCTCATCGATGGTTAAATCTGTAGAGAAAAGGCTCGCATTGGCTACTTTTCTGTCAAGCACATGGTGTAATAGCGCTCTCAGGTTAGCTGCTGAGTGTTGATGACAGAACCAGTTGCAGAAGCAGTCCAGAACATTCCCCATGTTCAAAGTCCCTTAGTTCAGGTCAGAGTCTGAATCAGTGGCGTAGATGTCGAATTCTTCGTCGCTGCCCCCAGCTTTAACTTCTTTACGGAAGAAATAAGCTTTTAGCTTGCCAGCGGTTTTTCTACTCGGCTCATCCAGGTCATTGAGCAGCTGCCCAAGTTTCTCTATTATAAACGGCTCCTTTTTCAGCTCCAGCAAAATCTCATCTATGATTTTCTGGACTTGTCCCACAGTGACATGTATGTGGGAGTAAGAGAGCGCCTTGATTAGTGCCGGTTTCAGCCACGGTTTGTTCAGTCTTCTGTAAAACACGTTGAAATAGAACAGGAAATAGTAACGGTCTGGTTCAAACAAACAACTGTGTCTCAACTGACTGGGGTGATTCACTTCACACCCCCGACAGACTTCTTTCAGAGCTCGGTCGATGAGAGCACTCAGAATATACACCAGGGTGCTTTTAACCACTCTGCTTACTTGGTCACATACCCCGGGCAAAAATCCTGCGTCTTCATCACGCCCCCGGGACAGTCCGATGCTCATTGGGTCGCCTGGTGGTTTGTGGGGTGTTTCTCCATCCATTGGACTGACCCCCTCCTGAGACGCACAGACGGTAGACAGTTCGGCAAAATCGAGGCCCTCCATGAGCTCCAGAGGCTGGGGATCCCCGAGACTCATTTGGACATCCATCGCACCGCATGTTGTTTCGTCCTGAGGGACCGGGGTCTGAGGTCTTGGAGAGTAACCACAGTCAAAGGGTTCCAGAGTGTATACAAAATCTGGGGAATAGAACCAGGGGTGATCCCGGGTTTGAAGAGGCCTGTAGAGCCTGTCGACGTCCGCAGCTTTCGGGTAAGACATTCTCTTTAATTTTAAACCATGAATGAATTGTTGCACCTTTTATCCTATCTCTTCACTACGTCACGACACACCGCCCTCTTAGAAGAGAGTAGCCCCTGAGCCGTCAGACCCCCCTCCAAAACCCCACACGTCGTCTGTCGTAGTTCTGCAAGCTTTCCCATTCACACCTTTCAAAACCCTGAGTCGGAGACTCCATTTCGCATTCTCTTGGACCCTCTTGCAAGCCTTCTAGAGTCTTATCCACAAGCCCCAGATCTCTCCAGGCCATCACCTTCAACCAGTCCTCATAAGAGTATTCAATTACCGTCTCAAAAGGTTCCAACGTACCCTCCTTCTCTCCCAAAGCAAGAAGCTCCACTCCAACATAGCTGGGATCCCTTTTAAAGCGGTAACCCCGTCGAGCCCCCCAGAACAACACCCAGGAGCGTTCAATCTTCAAATTGGTGAGTACAGGAACCCTTGCCCGGGATTGTTTCTTGCGGGGTTTCATGTTGATGTCGCTGGACATGTTGAAGAAGCGGGATGTTTCAGAAGCTGAGAATTAAAGAGGTATTGCCTAAAAGAAGCGCGGGTTCTTAAATAGAGAGGAGAGTTTCGGGGCGTTGCCTTCAGAGGGGTGGGGGTATTTATGGGTGGCCTTGTTGTTCAGGGTTTTATGGGTGCACACTTTCTGACGGATATGACGTAGGAATAATTAAGGAAATAACTCTACCTAAAATCACGCCCCCCAATTATGACGTAGGAATATTAATAAGCTTAGGGCATACGTCATAACAAAATAGGCCGCGCCCAAAAAACCCTACTATCTACTCTTATGTAGTTGAAGGCGCAGTATAGCTCTCATAGTCTGGTGGAGACGGAAGACCACCAGCCGTTTGAACAAGCCATTCAGCATCACCTTGTTGGGTTAAGTGCAGGCACTGTCAGAGCGCAGGGCGTCCTGCCTTTGAAAGAGTTTCCGAAGTGTCCTGATGTGCCCTTTAGCAATGCAAAATAGGTCAGTGAAAATAGAAACCTTTATCTCACAGGCTGGCCCACGGGAAACGCCTGTGCGCGTTTTATCAGCCTGCTTCGATGGGAGGCATTCGAAACGCCAGGACGGGTCGTTTTCCGTAGTGTAGTGGCTATCACGTTTGCCTCACACGCGAAAGGTCCCCGGTTCGAAACCGGGCGGAAACAACCCGCGGTGCACACGTGCCAGTGCCATGTTACCCGTCGCCATCTCTCTGCCCCAAGGCCGGCCGTCGTTTTCTCTTCCTCGGAGTGGCAAGAAATCCTGACCTTGAGAACAAACGATCGCAGAAGGGTAGCTTTGCGAGGCGCTGGAACTCACACTTTTAAAATCGATACATGTTGTAGCTGTTACAATACGACCGTAGCAGGATCAGCGACATTGCTGTTACTCTTATGTAGTCGAAGGCGCAGTATAGCTCTGATAGTCTGGTGGTGACGGAGGACCTCCAGCCGTTTGAACAAGCCATTCAGCATCACCTTGTTGGGCTAAGTGCAGGCACTGTCAGAGCGCAGGGCGACCTGCCTTTGATAGAGTTTCCTAAGTGTCCCGAAATCGGTGCACTCAGAGCGTCCGTCCGTCGACAGGTTGAAATTGTAAACGCTGGTGTAGCCACTTTTAATTGAAATATGATGATGATGATGATGATGTTGTTGTTCTTGTTCTTGTTGTTGTTGTTGTTCTTGTTTTTCTTGTTGTCGTCGTGGTCGCCGTCATTATTATTGTTAAAGTAAAGCAGTAGTTAGATTTGTTGCTACCGTAAGGTGTAGAAGGCACAATAGCTTTGTGATTGTCTGATGGTGGCACAAGACGAGCAGCAGCTGTTTGAACAAGCCATTGAACATCACCTTGTTGGGGTAAGTGTAAGTCTTGTCATAGCTCAGGGCGTTCTTCCTTTGAAAGAGTTTCCAAAGTGTCCTGATGTGCCCTTGAGCAATGCAAAATAGGTCAGTGAAAATAGAAACCTTTATCTCACAGGCTGGCCCACGGGAAACCCCTGTACGCGTTTTACCAGCCGGCTTCGATGGGAGCCATTTGAAACACCAGGACGGGTCGGTTTCCGTAGTGTAGTGGCTATCACGTTCGCCTCACACGCGAAAGGTCCCTGGTTCGAAACCGGGTGGAAACAACCCGCGGTGCACGCGTGCCAGTGCCGTGTTACCCGTCGCCATCTCTCTGCTCCAAGGCCGGCCGTCGTTTTCTCTTCCTCGGAGTGGCAAGAAATCCTGACCTTGAGAACAAACGATCGCAGAAGGGTAGCTTTGCGAGGCACTGGAACTGACACTTTTAAAATCGATACATGTTGTTGCGTTACAATACGACCGTAGCAGGATCGGCGACATTGCTGTTACTCTTATGTAGTTGAAGGCGCAGTATAGCTCTGATAGTCTGGTGGTGACGGAAGACCACCAGCCGTTTGAACAAGCCATTCAGCATCACCTTGTAGGGCTAAACGCAGGCACTGTCAGAGCGCAGGTCGTCCTGCCTTTGAAAGAGTTTCCGAAGTGTCCCGAAATCGGTGCACTCAGAGCGTTCGTCCATCGACAGGTTGAAATTGTAAACGCTGGTGTAGCCACTTTTAATTAAAATCATGATGATGATGTTGTTGTTGTTATTCTTGTTGTCGTCGTAGTCGCCGTCATTATTAATGTTAAAGTAAAGCAGTAGTTAGATTTGTTGCTACCGTAAGGTGTAGAAGGCACAATAGCTCTGATAGTCTGGTGGTGAAGGAAGACCACCAGACGTTTGAACAAGCCATTCAGCATCACCTTGTTGGGTTAAGTGCAGGCACTGTCAGAGCGCAGGGCGTCCTGCCTTTAAAAGAGTTTCCGAAGTGTCCTGATGTGCCCTTTAGCAATGCCAAACAGGTCAGTGAAAATGGCATCCTTTCGCCGCACTTCAGACGCCATCTCACAGCCTAGCCGACCTGAAACACCTGAGCCCGTTTTACCAGCAGGCTTTAACGGTAACCATTTGAAGCAAGAGGCAGCGGTGTCAGTTTCCGTAGTGTAGCGGTTATCACGTTCGCCTAACGCGCGAAAGGTCCCCGGTTCGAAACCGGGCGGAAACAGCCTACTGTGGGCTGGCCCTTTTCGTCATTCTTGCCCTCGTGGTTCCCCGGAGGCGGTGGGTGTCTTTTCTTCATTGGAGTGCCCGCAATCGATGCACTCAGAGCGTCCGTCCGTCGACAGGTTGAAATTGTAAACGCTGGTGTAGCCACTTTTAATTAAAATCTGATGATGATGATGATGATGATGTTGTTGTTGTTGTTCTTGTTGTTGTTGTTCTTGTTGTCATCGTGGTCGCCGTCATTATTATTGTTAAAGTAAAGCAGTAGTTAGATTTGTTGCTACCGTAAGGTGTAGAAGACAACAGTTGGTATGGCGTGTGATATCAAAACATTCAGAATACTTTTAACCTATATAATTTATAAGCTTTGTAAAATAAACCCAAATATATCTTTTGCGGGGATAAACGCTGTTCTGAGTAGTTTGTGACTTGTTTAATACCAAACATAGCATCGCTATAAAAAAAAAAAAAAAATCACTGTAAAAGCGCTAGTTATTTTTGATCTTTATAGTTATTTTCTAGGCTCAGGTTGTTTTTTAGTGCTTATAAAGGCCTGAAATATTCTTAGTGGTTGTTGACTATAGGTCTTGATGTTTAAAAATGTTTTTTTGAGAGACCAAAAGGTTCTAATAAAAGTTTAGAGTAGAGAGGAGAGAGATCGTCTCCATCTTGGTTTCTATTTGAAATTTGATGCAGAATCATTTTATTGGTTGGTTTTGATATGTTAATTGGTAACAGGGCGGCACAAAGGCCAGACCAGAACAATGCCTTACAAGCAGATCCGGCATGTGGCCATCAGTATAAGTATGAAGGTCTGGTCTTCAGCTCGACAGACTCATACTGACCTTTCGATTTAAGACTAAAGATCAACAATGTCCGGAAACAACATCAGCGATTCGATTTAAACGAGTTTTTAGGCAAGTCTTCAGATTATTTTCATTGACTCAGAGCGTGTTGTGTGCATGTATTGTAAATAAGGCTATAACATCTGTTTTAAGTTCTGTAAAATAATTTTTCAGCCAGTCAACAGGAGTTAATTCCCAACGCTGAGGAGATCATCTGGAACAACGACGGTAAGATTTTTGTGTTTGCGCTCATGGGTTCTTATGCATGGGTGTGTGTGGTTTGAAGCGGCTCATTAGAGTTATGAAAACGTTTTAATATATATTAATGCCGGTCTCTTTAATTACACAGAAACTATCGAAAGGCCTGTGATTAATGTCTCCAAGGATCGACCAAGAGAAGTGGTTGTCCCTAGACAGGCTGTCTGCCGACCGGGTAAGAACTAAACCCCTGTTTGTTTGTATAACGTTTCTGTAAGATGTTTGAGTCCAGTTTTGTTAATTTTAAAAAATTATCCTGTCTAACAGTATTAAGAAACGTGGTTCGAGACAACGAAAGGCCTTCCACATCGAGGGCTTGTTTCGTTTTACCTTCGAGAACCGTAACCTTTCAAGAATCTGAAAGGCCGTCAGCCCCGGTATCTGATAGCTGTGAGTATATATCTGCAGCCTGTAAGAGGTTAAAGCTTTTTATAAAGCGGTGTGGTTAAAGGTTAAACATGTCTCTTACCTTCACAGCGGTGCAAAAAGCTAAACCAGCCGAAAAACATAAGAAACGATTATTCTGTGGAGGTAAGTAAGATCTTTCAAACTTTAATGTTTTTAAAAGGGCTTTGTTTGCCCGTTGAGGGCTAATATTTAAGCGATGGGTGACCGTTTCCTGTAGGGCGGGGGGTTCTGGGAAAGATCTTTAGAAGTCAGGTCTAGGCTTGTTTCTGGGGAACGTGTTTAGAAATGACCGATTGCCGTACCGTCTGGTTAGGAAGTAAAGCCGTCCGAAAGGGTTTAGTAAGTTGTTTGGCTTATCTCCCGCTATTATACTTCTGTTTTAAAGTGGTTGTAGGAAAAGGCTTGAAGGTGTTCATTGTATTTAATATTTAAACAGATCGTGAAAACGTTTGTGAAACAGGAAGTCCCGGGATCAGGAAGCGTTTACACTTGGAAGGTTCGTTTAAAAATGAAATGTTGTTGTGTGTGTGTGTGTTTTATTAACAATATTACAGTTTTTAAAGAAACATTTAAGAAACAGTTTATTTACAGCGGCTTCTCTGTTTTAAATTTATTATCAAGTCCTAATAAATATATTGTCTGTAAATAATAAGGCGTTGTAGTGAATGTCTAAGGCTATTTTCAAAGGTCTAAAAAAGCTAAAGGTTTTGAATGTCCTGGACATGTTGTTTTAAGTTTGATTTCTGTCGCCGTTTAAAGATGTAAATGTAATGTATATTTTTATTCTTCCCAAGACTCTTGGGATAGTCATTCTGTGAATGAGCTATTGAGGACAATTACCCCGTCTAAGTGGGATCAAACATCTTTCCCGGTGAGATCACCGAGAGGATCCCCCACGGTGGTCTTGGAGACCCCCCAACATCTACTCAGGCCACAGCCTTCTGGGGGTAATTCAACACCCCAGATTCAGCCCGCCGCATTGTCGGGCGGAACAAATACAGGCATCCAACAACCTCAGGGGTCGCCGTCAGTCAGGGCTGACACACCACCCAACGACGGCCTAGTTTCAACATCGTCCCCCCAGACCCGTTTCTTGGCTACCGAAACGCGAAACAGTAACCCCGCGCTTGGCCAGGGTGTCACCGCAAAGGCCTTCTTGGTCTCCGTCCATGAGTATACACTCGCTCCCTGCCTCCTTCGACCGAGATTTACCGGAGCGACCATCCTTTGAAGCTGAGCCAGGCCACCAGCCCCCGGAGCTACTTCCTGAAGGTCGGCATGAGTTGCTACATACTTTGTTACAAAATCAAAGACTTGTGTTAGTGGGGCAAAACCTGGTGATAGAGAGCCAAAACACCCTTATTAATACCCTTACTAACGAATTGTACCGTATTTAATGTTTTAATAGACACAAAACGCCTTACTATTGTGGGTTGTTGGAAAAATAAAAAATAAATTAAAAAATGTCCTGACTTGGTAAAAGAACTCACAAACTAAAGGATTATGAACAAGCTAGGGCCCCAAAAAGACCTTCCCGAGAGAACATCCCCGGCCCTGTTGTGAACTCCTCTGATGTCCCAATGAACCTGGAACTATTACAAATGATAAATGATTTAAATAACCCCCAATTACCACCGATAGAATGTGAATTAACAGACTTACCTGTGAACCCCGACCTGTTACAGATGGTCAATGATCTAAATAACCACCTCCCACCGGTAGCGCTTATAGAGGTTCACCCCCTAGTTCACCCCGATTTGTTTGAAATGGTGGAGTCTTTGGAGGAGCTACCCCGACCAAATTCTGCCCCTATTATAAATGATTTGAAACAATTAGAACACAGGATGGCGGCAGAAGCAGCCATCACTATAGAGGAGGGTCTTGACATTAACCGGTTGGATATCTTTGAAGGACTTTTACAGGCTTTAAATGAGCCTCCTCAAAAAGGGGGTTTTGTAGATGTCAGCAGTGGGGGTGTTCGGAATGTGGAGGGTTCTGAGACTGATAAGGCTGTGGAGGACATGCTCTGTGAGAATGTAGGGGGTGAAGGCTTTGTTCAAAATGATGATGTGTCCAAGAGTACCAGTGATCCCGTGATTATAGATAGACCGGCCTATAACAATTTTGAAATGATTCAGTGTTTTAATTTTGCAGAACTTTTAAATTGTGACAATTATGCAGAAATATTTGTCAACATACACGAGGCTTTGCAGAAAATGCTTGAACAGGTTGCTGAAAGGGTCAGACCTCGAGATGTTGTACAGTTAGAACTCAGAGGGGATGATTTGTTTAGCAACCTATCTGTAATGCTGAGTGGAGATAATTTAGATGTCTGGCTAAAATCGAAGCGTTATTGCAAAGTAACGCAGCCATCTTAGCTGATGAAAGTCTGTCTCTGGTAATGAATGTGGTTCGTAACCCTGAGGGTGGGGCGCTTAGAAGACTGTCGAAATGCTTGAAGAACGACATAATTAGGACCAAGCTCAGGCAATTAGTGGTGAGTTCCAGTGGGGACAATAAGCTCTGTTTTGCTTACAGTTTAATAAAACTACTCACCCCCGACATGCCTGAACCCCAAGCTCTGCAAGAGGCTTTAACGCTTCATCAGAGGGCTGGCTTAAACTCTCAACAGATGGTTGCCTTTTCAGACATCACCAAGTTGCAGGAACATAACTGTAAACCCCGCCAAGAGACAAATGTCCAAACTGATTTTAAACAGTCTGTGGGGTAAGTTTGGGGAAAGAAATTACCGTCTAAACACAACCTTGATTAAAACCCCTGAACAGTTTATAGAATTTATGTTTTCCAAACAACATGCAGTATCACACTTTCAATTCTTAAATGACCACGTGGCACAGGTCCAGTGGAGGGCCCCTAAAGATTTCCCCACCAAACAGGGGAACGTTAATGTTTTCATAGCGGTTTTTACCACGGCTTACGCCCGGCTTGAACTGTACAACTTAATGGATCAGTTGCAGGAACGCACACTCTATCATGATTCTGACTCTGTAATCTTTGTCACCAGGCCAGGGGATTGGGTCCCTCCCCTCGGGGACTACCTTGGGGAGTTAACGAGCGAACTAGATCCTCAGGACCACATAGTGGAGTTTGTTTCAGGGGGTCCTAAGACGCATACAGAACGGCTGCGGGTAAGACCTGTATGAAAGTTAAGGGTTTCACTCTGAACCATTGTAACAACAAGCTCATTAACATCAAGTCTCTGACGACCCTGGTAGAAAGTTTTGTAACCGAGAAAGACGCGCCTCCTCGTGAGATTATTACAGCCGGAAATCAGATCTATCGCAATAAAAAGGAGTACACGTTGGAAAATAGATCACTAAACAAACGGTTCAGGGTGGTGTACAATAAAGGAGTGTTGAAGACTGATTATACCACTCTGCCTTATGGATATTAGCGGTGGTTTTGATAACAGACTTCAACACCCTTTCTCCTGTATTATAGCTGGTCCCTCCAATTCGGGGAAGAGCTATCTTATAAGGAACATCATAGAAGATGTGGACGCAACCGTGTCCCAAGCTCTTGACAACATAGTGTGGTGTTACTCTTGCTGGCAACCTCTCTACGATGATTTGGCTTCGAAAAAAAATAATCTGAAATTTGTGCAAGGTCTCCCCGCCTCGTTGTAAGACGATGACTTGTTCCCGCCCGGTCAAACTAACCTAGTGATCCTTGATGACCTGATGGAGCAGGCCGGTGACAACAGTGAAGTGGAAAAAGCTTTCACAAAGTACACTCATCATAGGAATTTAAGTATTCTTTATTTAGTTCAAAATCTATTTTTTCAAGGTAAAAAAAGCCGCACTATTAATTTAAATGCCAATTATATAATTCTTTTTAAAAACCCCAGAGATAAACTACAGGTCACCGTCTTGGCTCGTCAAATGTACCCTAACCAGACCAAGTTCTTTTTGGAGGCATTTGAGGATGCCACCAAAAAACCCTACGGGTACTTGATTGCGGACTTAAAAGCACAAACCCCAGAAGACTTTCGCCTCAGAACAGGTTTGTGCCCACCCGATTGGCCGGCAGTGTATGTGCTAAAGAAAAGGAAATAAATAAGAATGTCTGTTCGGATTAAAAGAAATCTGCCACTTTTGCAAATGTTATTTGAGGGGAGCCTGCGCCATAGGAAAGCTGTGCTGGCAGGGGCCCCCTCGGATTTGATCGAGACCATGTGTGAAATAGCTTTTAACATCTTACACGGTAATATACCCCTAACCCCTTCTTAACATTCTAAACTCAAAAAACAAAAAGCGGTTATCAAGATCATCGCTAATAAGAAGTATTCTATTAAAAGAAAAAGAAAGAAGATTAATCAAACCAGGGGTTTTATAGGACCGCTGTTGAGCATAGCCGTGCCTTTCCTAACCAGTCTTCTAGCTTCCAGAGTGGGTTAATAATGGAATATGCTCAGAAAATGTTTTTGATCCCTCAGGAGCAACTTGAGAAACTGAGAAAAAATGTTGTCGGGCAAGAGCCCATTAGACAAACGGCCGAAAACAACCTGGACTCTGAAATGAAAGCTATACAGGCCAGGGCCGATTTAAATCAGTATTCCAAAGCCCAGTTGTATACCAACACGTTACAGCGTTACCTCCGTCTGGTTAGACAGGGTGAAAAAGATCAAAACATTTTAACTTTAACCATGGCCTCTCAAGAAAATGGTTCTGGGGTTGATGCGGGGGGTACGGTTGATAAAGATGTTGCGGTGACCGAACCTGTTGAGAGTTCAGAGGGAGATGTTGTAACGGATGTTTTGAGAAACATGCCGGCCAGAAGCAGGAGACATGCAGAATATATCCTGCACAAAATGGTTCAGAAACCGCGGGTAACGGCTTGGAATGAACAGGGTGAATTTGTTTTTAAAGGACAACTGATCAAAGGTTCACACATGTTTGATTTGTTGAAGAGTGTCAATAGCACTAATAAGGTACCCGAGAGTCGCCGACCTGTAGGCTGGAATGCTTTCCTACAGGCGATGGCCTGTCTGAACATGCCCCAATCCACAGTTCCTAACCAGGAAACGCGACAAAAAATCCATCTGTGTAAAGAGGTGTAGCCTGATCTGACTCCGATATCTCATTACTCTGACCGTGCTTAGCGACCATCCTCAGGATCTATCCATCGTTGGGAAGCTTATTAATCTCATGTTTTTATTTGTCTCCCCTGTAAATAATGACCCGACAAACAATTTTTTATTTATTTTTTTTTATTTTCAAATGTTGTACATTTATTTATAACATAACCCCTGCTTTGTATAAGAATTGTTTTGAATAAAAACAAAACTAATGATTCAAAGGCTGTTTTCATTATTTTTTCACCTTAACACGCATGACATCTTTTAAAATCCTCACAAGAACACCCCATCTGTATACATGACTGGCTAGGGTCGTAAGTCATTGTGTTATAAGGGGGGTCCACAGTGTACTGACAAACTCTGCCACTTTTTTATCATTTTGGCCTAAATCCTCACTGTACAAGGCCATAATATCGGGGTATGACCTTCCTTTAGATCTATGATATAAGAAAAACACACAGTGCTGACCACAAGTGAAGGTCTGAAGACTTTGTACTTGACGACCGCTGTAAATGGTTTCTTGACAGTTGTTGAGCAGAAAGTTATTGATCTTCCGAGGGAAAGGTCTGAAATCCGGGGGGTTTCCATAGGAATCAAAAAATTCACCACGGTGGTCCTCCCTTAGATAAATAGCCAGCCAATGTTCTCCGGGCATATTTTTAGGGTGTGTGTTGATTATGTACATTGCAGGTAAATTCTTGATCTTAAATTTAGGTAGCTGATCGCAGGCGTAGACTCCTTGAAACAGTTTCCGTGAGCCGGCCAGGGCATTCATGATGTGGTTGAGCTCTCTGGTGTTCATTTTAATAATAATCATACAGAACGTTTCTCCTCCGATTCACCTCAATAATGTTGTCAAACACAGCATACACGACCATATTTACAGTGCGTGGTAGAGGCTGCTTGAAACGCATCTCCAAACGCATATTGCCCGTCTTCATCAGTGAAAAATGTTGTCCACACTCTTCGTCAGGGGTCAGGTTGAAACCGTACAGGGTGTAACCGATGCAGTATTCCCGGCGATCGATCAGCAGAGTTTGATCCTTGAGATGGCGACCCGTAGCCAGTACTACACTGTAATATTCAAGAACCGCATTGCCGTTTTCAAAGTCAGGTTGAAAAGGTCTGGATGGAACCTGCACACCATCGACGTACAACGCTATAAATTCCGCGTTATAATGTTTAAAGTTAAAAAGGTTCTTGTTGTAAACCCCGGTAAATGCATCATTATCCACGAGACCAATAATAACCTGTTTTGGGAGCTGTCCTAGAAACAGATTTTCCTGGTTCATCACCCGTGTCCCTGCAGGGATACTGTGGACTTTCATATAGACTCTTTCGATCGGGTACTTAACGCCTGCGCGTGTCCTAGTTTAACCGCCGGGGAGACGGACACTTTTTTCACAAACAGCGAGGCCGATAATATGGTCAGTTTATATTTTTCAGTATCAGGGGTCATCAGATAAAAAGCACTTTTACTACGGATCATTTTAATTTTAATGTCTACCCCGTTGAGCATGAGTTTTTCTTGGTCTGCATTGATATGCCCCATTAGCTCAAAGGTCCTCCCTTCTGTTGAAGAGGCCGTTCTTTTTTGCAAACCCTTATTGAGTCCCTCTGGATCCTTGTCGTCCATAGCTTCCGGGTTGTCTTTGAAGAAAAGGCCGGGGCTGAACTGTTTGCTTAGGGTCTCCTCACTATAATTAAGTTTACACTCCATCATGGCTCTATAGGGGTAAGTATTGCTGCTTTGACTAATGAGCCGATCTCCCAGGGTCACATCCACCTGTGAAAACATGGTGGCCACCGGGTAATTGATGACCCCAGCGTTGGCCGTCTTCTCGATTGCATCGCCATCCTCATTAGTCACTTTACAGTTCATTAAAATAAATGTGTTATTCAAATCATTATAATCCTCGCCATTGCCAGCTATAAAAAACTCCAAAGGGGCCATGTCTGAAATTGCAGAAAGAGGGGGAATCTCTACATATATGCTCTTATCTATACTCGTTTGAGTGTATGGAACTGTAAACAGATCCAGTTCTGATTTGACGCATTCTTCCGATAGACTGTGGACAAAAGACATGTTTAAAAGATGTATCCTGAGGCTCTATTTTTCTTTCTTTGAGACTTTCTTTTTGCAGGTTTTTTCTTGTGCTGCTTCCTTCTCCGAGTGTTTCCACGATATGTTGGAGAATGAGAGATTCTTCGTTTTTTGTTAGCCACGGATCTTCGTCGCCCTGGTGGACACATGCTGTTTCTTCTTTTACCCCCCCTCCTCGCCATTACCATGAGACCCGAACCCTCCTGATGCTCATGGCTAGCTGCCCGGTTCATAACATTGGTGAACACGTCACTAACAATATTTTTAGCCGCTGATTTCAAGTGGGGTCTGGCTATAGCAAAGCCTCTCTTAAGCAGGGGTACGGCCATTCTAAAGAGACCATGAAAGAGTCCTCCTAGACCGGCGCCATACATTGTGGGGGCTCCTACAAAACCGGGCAAGCCGTTCCCGGCTTGCATCTTGTAATAATCCACATAGGCGCTAGGATCTACATAACCCCTCGAGGTAGCCATTTTAATAATGTACAAACTGTTTCAGGGGTCGAAAATGTAGTTTGACAATAACTTTACTGAAGCGGAAGGGTACGTTGATATTCTGATCCGATTTTACTTCGATCGTGATGTTGTCAAATTGGGTCTTTGAGACTGGTACGTAGTGTGGCTTGTCATAAGTAATTGTGACCATGTCATTGCTTTTACCTTTAATAAGTACATTTCTCAAAAGGGGGACATAACTATCCCCGACCCTCTGGTGGGTTATGATATCCGTATACACATAAAGAGTGTAAAAGCCGCCCCACCACTTCTGAGAACCTGCTCTCTGTGTCAGAATAGATCCCAAATATACGCCCCAGTTGGCCGCTGGTTTGAATGCTAATACCTGGTTTTGACACCTTGTACACTCTGTTTTTAATAGGGTTGTAATATAGCTTGATGTTGAGGGTGCCTTCTGAGAACTGTTTATGCATCTCATCTAATATTTTATCCACATTGTCATAATAACCTCCTTGTATCGTGAATGTCCATTGACTCTTTTTAACATCATCAAAAATGGCGAAGGTGGCATCCTTATCTTGTAAAACAGCCCAAGTGTAAGGATACTGTATTTCCGCCAACCCCACTTCCCACGACCCCCTTAGATCTATAGATTTTCCAAATTGTACCGTGTAACTGGATATTTCATTTTTAGGGTATATATCGAGAGAGGCGTTACTGGGTAGAGTCACGTAGAAGCCTCCTGATTCCATCTTGAGTATCGAAAGTAATGCCCACAACACACCCGCGGGCAAGTTGTTATAAGGATTGAATATCGCAAACCTGTTGTTCCGGGACCCAACTATTGAACTTTTCAGGCCATCCAAGCCATTTCATCAACACATATTTTTTCCGGTTCTGGGTTTTTTCAGCTAATATCTTTTCAACTCTGTATACACTGTCTTTACCCACAATAATTTTTTGTAACTCGGCTTCGTAAAACGTTCCTTCTATATCCTCCCCGTCATAGTCTTTTAACCGGTACACGGGTGGGTCTCTAGCCAACTGTTCGGTAACTGTAAAATATTCGTCAGAAAATGTTTCTTCATAACCTTTGGCAAAAGTACTCCTTAGCTTTGAAACGCGAACCACATCACCGATGTTGAACTTATAAGTAGTTTTTCCCTTCTTAATAAATGGTCCGTATAATTTTTTATAGACCTTAAAAGAATTACTTTGATCAACATCTTTAGGCTTCATTTTAATACTGGTGTGATACCCTTGGTTGTAAGCATCGATAAAATCCTGAACTTTATCAAAATACTTGAACGTGTTGACCGCTGTAAAATATCTCCACATTTTGGTCTTTATGGTGCGGTTAAACCTCTCCACTACCGATGCCCTAAGCTCATTACCGGTGGTGAAATGATGTATTTTGTGTCTCTTCAGTAGATTCTGAAATTCTCTGTTGAGAAACTCTTTTCCTTTATCAGTCTGCAGTTTTTTAGGACATCGACCCTGGGACAATATATCCTCAAAGGCCCTTGTCACCGCCCGACCTGTTTTATTATGTAGAATGCGAGCCCAGGCATATTTTGATAACACATCGATACACATAAACATCAATTTGTGACCATTGTTATGTTTTGATAAATTTGACATATCGACTAGATCCATTTGCCATTGTGAGTCTATGTCAGTTGCATATACGCGGTTTCTTTTAAAGTTAATCCTGAGAGGTTTATGTTAGGTATAGGCGTCTTGTTCCCGTAACCATTCTGAAACAACCACATCATTAACCTTCACTCCGGCCTCAGCGAGTCCTCTTTGAAAACCCTTCTTACCCGCCAAACCCCCAATCTTGGCTGGGTTGTAGTATAGTTCCTGCATTTGGGGAGCTTGCCGAGTCATTCTGTCAAATAACCACACAGACCCACACTATGCGCAAAGTTTTTATACAAGGTTTTTTATTCAACTTCAGGAGAGCAGATACCCCTTTTAAGACATTTGAGAAAAGTATAACATACACAACAATTTTTTCTACGGTCCAGACAAAATGAAATCAGATGATTGGTTACTTGATCTATATCAACAAATATACCTGTTTCTTTATCTTGTAGGCACACACCTCAGTTACATATGTAAATAAAACAACATTATGACCTATTTTAAAATTAAACAGAGGTGTATTAAACATGCTCAGTAAAAGGTCATACAGATGTTGATGAAATGGCCTAATATCATTCTTGGCCCCCTTGAGCCCTTCATCCCAGTGTTCGTACCCCCCTGTCTTTGTTACAGCAGCCATTCACTTTTCCAGGTTTGAAAGTTGATCCTCATCGATGGTTAAATCTGTAGAGAAAAGGCTCGCGTTGGCTACTTTTCTGTCAAGCACATGGTGTAATAGCGCTCTCAGGTTAGCTGCAGAGTGTTGATGACAGAACCAGTTGCAGAAGCAGTCCAGAACATTCCCCATGTTCAAAGTCCCTTAGTTCAGGTCAGAGTCTGAATCAGTGGCGTAGATGTCGAATTCTTCGTCGCTGCCCCCAGCTTTAACTTCTTTACGGAAGAAATAAGCTTTTAGCTTGCCAGCGGTTTTTCTACTCGGCTCATCCAGGTCATTGAGCAGCTGCCCAAGTTTCTCTATTATAAACGGCTCCTTTTTCAGCTCCAGCAAAATCTCATCTATGATTTTCTGGACTTGTCCCACAGTGACATGTATGTGGGAGTAAGAGAGCGCCTTGATTAGTGCCGGTTTCAGCCACGGTTTGTTCAGTCTTCTGTAAAACACGTTGAAATAGAACAGGAAATAGTAACGGTCTGGTTCAAACAAACAACTGTGTCTCAACTGACTGGGGTGATTCACTTCACACCCCCGACAGACTTCTTTCAGAGCTCGGTCGATGAGAGCACTCAGAATATACACCAGGGTGCTTTTAACCACTCTGCTTACTTGGTCACATACCCCGGGCATAAATCCTGCGTCTTCATCACGCCCCCGGGACAGTCCGATGCTCATTGGGTCGCCTGGTGGTTTGTGGGGTGTTTCTCCATCCATTGGACTGACCCCCTCCTGAGACGCACAGACGGTAGACAGTTCGGCAAAATCGAGGTCCTCCATGAGCTCCAGAGGCTGGGGATCCCCGAGACTCATTTGGACATCCATCGCACCGCATGTTGTTTCGTCCTGAGGGACCGGGGTCTGAGGTCTTGGAGAGTAACCACAGTCAAAGGGTTCCAGAGTGTATACAAAATCTGGGGAATAGAACCAGGGGTGATCCCGGGTTTGAAGAGGCCTGTAGAGCCTGTCGACGTCCGCAGCTTTCGGGTAAGACATTCTCTTTAATTTTAAACCATGAATGAATTGTTGCACCTTTTATCCTATCTCTTCACTACGTCACGACACACCGCCCTCTTAGAAGAGAGTAGCCCCTGAGCCGTCAGACCCCCCTCCAAAACCCCACACGTCGTCTGTCGTAGTTCTGCAAGCTTTCCCATTCACACCTTTCAAAACCCTGAGTCGGAGACTCCATTTCGCATTCTCTTGGACCCTCTTGCAAGCCTTCTAGAGTCTTATCCACAAGCCCCAGATCTCTCCAGGCCATCACCTTCAACCAGTTCTCATAAGAGTATTCAATTACCGTCTCAAAAGGTTCCAACGTACCCTCCTTCTCTCCCAAAGCAAAAAGCTCCACTCCAACATAGCTGGGATCCCTTTTAAAGCGGTAACCCCGTCGAGCCCCCCAGAACAACACCCAGGAGCGTTCAATCTTCAAATTGGTGAGTACAGGAACCCTTGCCCGGGATTGTTTCTTGCGGGGTTTCATGTTGATGTCGCTGGACATGTTGAAGAAGCGGGATGTTTCAGAAGCTGAGAATTAAAGAGGTATTGCCTAAAAGAAGCGCGGGTTCTTAAATAGAGAGGAGAGTTTCGGGGCGTTGCCTTCAGAGGGGTGGGGGTATTTATGGGTGGCCTTGTTGTTCAGGGTTTTATGGGTGCACACTTTCTGACGGATATGACGTAGGAATAATTAAGGAAATAACTCTACCTAAAATCACGCCCCCCAATTATGACGTAGGAATATTAATAAGCTTAGGGCATACGTCATAACAAAATAGGCCGCGCCCAAAAAACCCTACTATCTACTCTTATGTAGTTGAAGGCGCAGTATAGCTCTCATAGTCTGGTGGTGACGGAAGACCACCAGCCGTTTGAACAAGCCATTCAGCATCACCTTGTTGGGTTAAGTGCAGGCACTGTCAGAGCGCAGGGCGTCCTGCCTTTGAAAGAGTTTCCGAAGTGTCCTGATGTGCCCTTTAGCAATGCCAAACAGGTCTGTGAAAATGGCATCCTTTCGCCGCACTTCTCACAGCCTAGCCGACCTGAAACACCTGAGCCCGTTTTACCAGCAGGCTTTAACGGTAACCATTTGAAGCAAGAGGCAGCGGTGTCAGTTTCCGTAGTGTAGTGGTTATCACGTTCGCCTAACGCGAGAAAGGTCCCCGGTTCGAAACCGGGCGGAAACAGCCTACTGTGGGCTGGCCCTTTTCGTCATGCTTGCCCTCGTGGTTCCCCGGAGGCGGTGGGTGTCTTTTCTTCATTGGAGTGCCCGCAATCGATGCACTCAGAGCGTCCGTCCGTCGACAGGTTGAAATTGTAAACGCTGGTGTAGCCACTTTTAATTAAAATCTGATGATGATGATGATGATGATGTTGTTGTTGTTGTTCTTGTTGTTGTTGTTCTTGTTGTCATCGTGGTCGCCGTCATTATTATTGTTAAAGTAAAGCAGTAGTTAGATTTGTTGCTACCGTAAGGTGTAGAAGACAACAGTTGGTATGGCGTGTGATATCAAAACATTCAGAATACTTTTAACCTATATAATTTATAAGCTTTGTAAAATAAACCCAAATATCTCTTTTGCGGGGATAAACGCTGTTCTGAGTAGTTTGTGACTTGTTTAATACCAAACAAAGCATCGCTATAAAAAAAAAAAAAAAAATCACTGTAAAAGCGCTAGTTATTTTTGATCTTTATAGTTATTTTCTAGGCTCAGGTTGTTTTTTAGCGCTTATAAAGGCCTGAAATATTCTTAGTGGTTGTTGACTATAGGTCTTGATGCTTAAAAATGTTTTTTTGAGAGACCAAAAGGTTCTAATAAAAGTTTAGAGTAGAGAGGAGAGAGATCGTCTCCATCTTGGTTTCTATTTGAAATTTGATGCAGTGTCATTTTATTGGTTGGTTTTGATATGTTAATTGGTAACAGGGTGGCACAAAGGCCAGACCAGAACAATGCCTTACAAACAGATCCGGCATGTGGCCATCAGTATAAGTATGAAGGTCTGGTCTTCAGCTCGACAGACTCATACTGACCTTTCGATTTAAGACTAAAGATCAACAATGTCCGGAAACAACATCAGCGATTCGATTTAAACGAGTTTTTAGGCAAGTCTTCAGATTATTTTCATTGACTCAGAGCGTGTTGTGTGCATGTATTGTAAATAAGGCTATAACATCTGTTTTAAGTTCTGTAAAATTATTTTTCAACCAGTCAACAAGAGTTAATTCCCAACGCTGAGGAGATCATCTGGAACAACGACGGTAAGATTTTTGTGTTTGCGCTGATGGGTTCTTATGCATGGGTGTGTGTGGTTTTGAAGCGGCTCATTAGAGTTATGAAAACGTTTTAATATATATTAATGCCGGTCTCTTTAATTACACAGAAACTATCGAAAGGCCTGTGATTAATGTCTCCGAGGATCGACCAAGAGAAATGGTTGTCCCTAGACAGGCTGTCTGCCGACCGGGTAAGAACTAAACCCCTGTTTGTTTGTATAACGTTTCTGTAAGATGTTTGAGTCCAGTTTTGTTAATTTTAAAAAATTATCCTGTCTAACAGTATTAAGAAACGTGGTTCGAGACAACGAAAGGCCTTCCACATCGAGGGCTTGTTTCGTTTTACCTTCGAGAACCGTAACCTTTCAAGAATCTGAAAGGCCGTTAGCCCCGGTATCTGATAGCTGTGAGTATATGTCTGCAGCCTGTAAGAGGTTAAAGCTTCTTATAAAGCGGTGTGGTTAAAGGTTAAACATGTCTCTTACCTTCACAGCGGTGCAAAAAGCTAAACCAGCCGAAAAACATAAGAAACGATTATTCTGTGGAGGTAAGTAAGATCTTTCAAACTTTAATGTTTTTAAAAGGGCTTTGTTTGCCCGTTGATGGCTAATATTTAAGCGATGGGTGACCATTTCCTGTAGGGCGGGGGGTTCTGGGAAAGATCTTTAGAACTCCGGACAGGTCTATGCTTGTTTCTGGGGAACGTGTTTAGAAATGACCGATTGCCGTACCGTCTGGTTAGGAAGTAAAGACGTCCGAAAGGGTTTAGTAAGTTGTTTGGCTTATCTCCCGCTATTATACTTCTGTTTTAAAGTGGTTGTAGGAAAAGGCTTGAAGGTGTTCATTGTATTTAATATTTAAACAGATCGTGAAAACGTTTGTGAAACAGGAAGTCCCGGGATCAGGAAGCGTTTACACTTGGAAGGTTCGTTTAAAAATGAAATGTTGTGTGTGTGTGTGTTTTATTAACAATATTACAGTTTTTAAAGAAACATTTAAGAAACAGTTTATTTACAGCGGCTTCTCTGTTTTACATTTATTATCAAGTCCTAATAAATATATTGTCTGTAAATAATAAGGCGTTGTAGTGAATGTCTAAGGCTATGTTCAAAGGTTTAAAAAAGCTAAAGGTTTTGAATGTCCTGGACATGTTGTTTTAAGTTTGATTTCTGTCACCGTTTAAAGATGTAAATGTAATGTATATTTTTATTCTTCCCAAGACTCTTGGGATAGTCATTCTGTGGATGAGCTATTGAGGACAATTACCCCGTCTAAGTGGGATCAAACATCTTCCCCGGTGAGATCACCGATAGGATCCCCCACGGTGGTCTTGGAGACCCCCCAACATCTACTCAGGCCACAGCCTTCTAGGGGTAATTCAACACCCCAGATTCAGCCCGCCGCATTGTCGGGCGGAACAAATACAGGCATCCAACAACCTCAGGGGTCGCCGTCAGTCAGGGCTGACACACCACCCAACGACGGCCTGGTTTCAACATCGTCCCCCCAGACCCGTTTCTTGGCTACAGAAACGCGGAACAGTACCCCGCGCTTGGCCAGGGTGTCACCGCAAAGGCCTTCTTGGTCTCCGTCCATGAGTATACGCTCGCTCCCTGCCTCCTTCGACCGAGATTTACCGGAGCGACCATCCTTTGAAGCTGAGCCAGGCCACCAGCCCCCGGAGCTACTTCCTGAAGGTCGGCATGAGTTGCTACATACTTTGTTACAAAATCAAAGACTTGTGTTAGTGGGGCAAAACCTGGTGATAGAGAGCCAAAACACCCTTATTAATACCCTTACTAACGAATTGTACCGTATTTAATGTTTTAATAGACACAAAACGCCTTACTATTGTGGGTTGTTGGAAAAATAAAAAATAAATTAAAAAATGTCCTGACTTGGTAAAAGAACTCACAAACTAAAGGATTATGAACAAGCTAGGGCCCCAAAAAGACCTTCCCGAGAGAACATCCCCGGCCCTGTTGTGAACTCCTCTGATGTCCCAATGAACCTGGAACTATTACAAATGATAAATGATTTAAATAACCCCCAATTACCACCGATAGAATGTGAATTAACAGACTTACCGGTGAACCCCGACCTGTTACAGATGGTCAATGATCTAAATAACCACCTCCCACCGGTAGCGCTTATAGAGGTTCACCCCCTAGTTCACCCCGATTTGTTTGAAATGGTGGAGGCTTTGGAGGAGCTACCCCGACCAAATTCTGCCCCTATTATAAATGATTTGAAACAATTAGAACACAGGATGGCGGCAGAAGCAGCCATCACTATAGAGGAGGGTCTTGACATTAACCGGTTGGATATCTTTGAAGGACTTTTACAGGCTTTAAATGAGCCTCCTCAAAAAGGGGGTTTTGTAGATGTCAGCAGTGGGGGTGTTCGGAATGTGGAGGGTTCTGAGACTGATAAGGCTGTGGAGGACATGCTCTGTGAGAATGTAGGGGGTGAAGGCTTTGTTCAAAATGATGATGTGTCCAAGAGTACCAGTGATCCCGTGATTATAGATAGACCGGCCTATAACAATTTTGAAATGATTCAGCGTTTTAATTTTGCAGAACTTTTAAATTGTGACAATTATGCAGAAATATTTGTCAACATACACGAGGCCTTGCAGAAAATGCTTGAACAGGTTGCTGAAAGGGTCAGACCTCGAGATGTTGTACAGTTAGAACTCAGAGGGGATGATTTGTTTAGCAACCTATCTGTAATGCTGAGTGGAGATAATTTAGACGTCTGGCTAAAATCGAAGCGTTATTGCAAAGTAACGCAGCCATCTTAGCTGATGAAAGTCTGTCTCTGGTAATGAATGTGGTTCGTAACCCTGAGGGTGGGGCGCTTAGATGACTGTCGAAATGCTTGAAGAACGACATAATTAGGACCAAGCTCAGGCAATTAGTGGTGAGTTCCAGTGGGGACAATAAGCTCTGTTTTGCTTACAGTTTAATAAAACTACTCACCCCCGACATGCCTGAACCCCAAGCTCTGCAAGAGGCTTTAATGCTTCATCAGAGGGCCGGCTTAAACTCTCAACAGATGGTTGCCTTTTCAGACATCACCAAGTTTGAGGAGTTGTTGTCTTTAAAAATTGTTGTGTGGTACCGTTGTGAGGTAAAGGAAGTATTTGTGAAATTTCAGACACATCCTGAAACCCATACACAGACACTGTTTCTCTTCCTAAGTGATAGTCATTACTTTGGAATAAAGAGTTTGACGGCTTTTTTGGGTTGTTCGTATGTTTGTCATTGGTGTTATAAGGCCTTCAATGATAAGCTTAAGCACCGCTGTGACGGTTACTGTAACGTCTGTTTCAATCCGCAATGTCGTAAGGGTTTGGCCCCTACCATCCGATGTAAAGATTGCTTAAGGATTTGTCTCTCAGCGTTCTGTTTTTCCGAGCATAAGGTACAGAGGGCCGCTGCTGAGAGGGGTTAAAAAATGGAGTTATTGTGATCAAACTAAATGTTGCCCGCAGTGTTGCCTCCAGTACCGTTTTCATGAGGTTAAACCACACAAATGTCTGGAGCCGAGATGCAGGATCTGTAATGCTGATTTAACCCCGGGGTCCGAACACCAGTGCTTTATTCAGCCGGTTAAAAAGGAGCCGCCGCACAACTGGTATGTCTTTTTTGATTTTGAATGCCGGCAAGAAAACGGGGTCCACGTTGCTAATTATATACACTGTATTGACATGTTGGATCGTGAGTGGTCAGCTAGCGGTGAGAGTTGTGTCAGGGATTTCTTTACGCGGTATCGAGGTCCAAAATACCTCAATTACACATTTATTGCCCACAATGCTAAGGGTTATGATTCTTACATTTTGATGAAGTATCTGGTGGAAAATGGGGTGACCCCAAGAATAATAGCTCAGGGTAGCAAGATCATGTGTTTCACCGACGAAGCTTTCAACTAACGTTACATAGACTTGTTAAATTTCCTCCCCATGAAATTGAGCGCTTTGCCTAAGGCTCTGGGTTTTGAGGCTCAGAAGAAAGGTTGGTTCTGCCATTTTTTTAATACTAAGGACACTCAAAATTATCAAGGGTCCTACCCGCCCGCCTCTTATTATGGGGTTGATACTATGATGTCTCATGAGAGGGAGGAATTCTTTAAATGGTACAATACGGTTAAGTGAGGTGTTTTTGATTTCCGAGAAGAGATGGCCGCTTATTGTAAAAATGATGTGGTGATCCTTAAAGAAGCCTGTGTGCGTTTCTGCGCCGAGGTTATCAACACATCGGGTCTCAACCCTTTGCAAAGTGTGACCATAGCGTCTCTCTGCATGAAAATGTATCGGTCCAATTTCTTGCAGAAAAACACTATAGCGGTCACCACTTCTGACAACTATCGTGCTAGACAAAAGAACTTTTCGACTGTCTCCATAAGTGGGTGGAATACCTGAGTGCCCGGGATAACATCTTCATCAGACATGCTTTAAATCAAGGGGAAGTAAAAATGGGGCCTTACTACTTAGACGGTTTTAGCGACGTGTCCGGGCGGCGTACCGCTTATGAGTTTGCCGGTTGTATTTACCATGGCTGTCCTCAGTGCTTTGACCCAAACACCTTTAACCCTGTAACACTAAAACTCTGCGGTGATATGTACTATGATTTCCAGGAACGAATTGAAACTTTAAAAAACACCTATGGTTTGAACGTGCTGGTGATTTGGGAACACGAGTGGACGACCCTGAAGCAACAGGATGCGGGGGTACAACGGTTTATGGAAACCTTGGACTTTCCTGAATGTCTAGAGCCCCGGGATGCGTTATTTGGGGGTTGTACCAATGCCCTCTGTTTACATTATGAGGTAAAGGAGGGTGAGAGAGTAGATTACTATGATTTCACCAGTCTGTACCCTTATGTCAACAAGACCAAAATGTACCCGGTGGGGCGTCCAACCATTGTTTATCGTGACTTTCTCGAAATCGGACATTACTTTAGTTTGATCAAAGTCACCATGTACCCTCCTCGCGAGCTGTTCTTACCCGTGTTGCCTTACAGGTGTTCGGGAAAATTGATGTTCCCTCTGTGTAGAACGTGTGTGGAAACTGAAAATCAAACTACCTCTTGTCTGCACAGTGATGAAGAGAGAGCGCTGACGGGTGTCTGGTGTAGCATTGAGCTTGACAAGGCGGTGGAGAAAGGTTACAGAGTCGGTAAGGTGTATGAGGTTTGGCATTTTTCTGAAAAAACTGATACTCTTTTTGCTGATTACATTATGACCCATCTGAAAGGGAAACAGGAGGCATCGGGCTATCCCTCATGGTGTGTTGACTCCGCGGCCAAAGAGCGATACGTTCAGCAATATTTTGAAAAGGAAGGGATCCGTCTAGAGCCGGGGAACATAACTGTAAACCCCGCCAAGAGACAAATGTCCAAACTGATTTTAAACAGTCTGTGGGGTAAGTTTGGGGAAAGAAATTACCGTCTAAACACAACCTTGATTAAAACCCCTGAACTGTTCATAGAATTTATGTTTTCCAAACAACATGCAGTATCACACTTTCAATTCTTAAATGACCACGTGGCACAGGTCCAGTGGAGGGCCCCTAAAGATTTCCCCACCAAACAGGGGAACGTTAATGTTTTCATAGCGGTTTTTACCACGGCTTACGCCCGGCTTGAACTGTACAACTTAATGGATCAGTTGCAGGAACGCACGCTCTATCATGATACTGACTCTGTAATCTTTGTCACCAGGCCAGGGGATTGGGTCCCTCCCCTCGGGGACTACCTTGGGGAGTTAACGAGCGAACTAGATCCTCAGGACCACATAGTGGAGTTTGTTTCAGGGGGTCCTAAGACTTACGCATACAGAACGGCTGCGGGTAAGACCTGTATGAAAGTTAAGGGTTTCACTCTGAACCATTGTAACAACAAGCTCATTAACATCAAGTCTCTGACGACCCTGGTAGAAAGTTTTTTAACCGAGAAAGACGCGCCTCCTCGTGAGATTATTACAGCCGGAAATCAGATCTATCGCAATAAAAAGGGGTACACGTTGGAAAATAGATCACTAAACAAACGATTCAGGGTGGTGTACAATAAAAGAGTGTTGAAGACTGATTATACCACTCTGCCTTATGGATATTAGCGGTGGTTTTGATAACAGACTTCAACACCCTTTCTCCTGTATTATAGCCGGTCCCTCCAATTCGGGGAAGAGCTATCTTATAAAGAACATCATAGAAGATGTGGACGCAACCGTGTCCCAAGCTCTTGACAACATAGTGTGGTGTTACTCTTGCTGGCAACCTCTCTACGATGATTTGGCTTCGAAAAAAAATAATCTGAAATTTGTGCAAGGTCTCCCCGCCTCGTTGTGTGGCGATGACTTGTTCCCGCCCGGTCAAACTAACCTAGTGATCCTTGATGACCAGATGGAGCAGGCCGGTGACAACAGTGAAGTGGAAAAAGCTTTCACAAAGTACACTCATCATAGGAATTAAAGTATTATTTATTTAGTTCAAAATCTATTTTTTCAAGGTAAAAAAAGCCGCACTATTAATTTAAATGCCAATTATATAATTCTTTTTAAAAACCCCAGAGATAAACTACAGGTCACCGTCTTGGCTCGTCAAATGTACCCTAACCAGACCAAGTTCTTTTTGGAGGCATTTGAGGATGCCACCAAAAAACCCTACGGGTACTTGATTGCGGACTTAAAAGCACAAACCCCAGAAGACTTTCGCCTCAGAACAGGTTTGTGCCCGCCCGATTGGCCGGCAGTCTATGTGCTAAAGAAAAGGAAATAAATAAGAATGTCTGTTCGGATTAAAAGAAATCTGCCGCTTTTGCAAATGTTATTTGAGAGGAGCCCGCGCCATAGGAAAGCTGTGCTGGCAGGGGCCCCCTCGGATTTGATCGAGACCCTGTGTGAAATAGCTTTTAACATCTTACGCGGTAATATACCCCTAACCCCTTCTCAACATTCTAAACTCAAAAAACAAAAAGCGGTTATCAAGATCATCGCTAATAAGAAGTATTCTATTAAAAGAAAAAGAAAGAAGATTAATCAAACCGGGGGTTTTATAGGACCGCTGTTGAGCATAGCCGTGCCTTTCCTAACCAGTCTTCTAGCTTCCAGAGTGGGTTAATAATGGAATATGCTCAGAAAATGTTTTTGATCCCTCAGGAGCAGCTTGAGAAACTGAGAAAAAATGTTGTCGGGCCAGAGCCCATTAGACAAACGGCCGAAAACAACCTGGACTCTGAAATGAAAGCTATACAGGCCAGGGCCGATTTAAATCAGTATTCCAAAGCCCAGTTGTATACCAACACGTTACAGCGCTACCTCCGTCTGGTTAGACAGGGTGAAAAAGATCAAAACATTTTAACTTTAACCATGGCCTCTCAAGAAAATGGTTCTGGGGCTGATGCGGGGGGAACGGTTGATAAAGATGTTGCGGTGACCGAACCTGTTGAGAGTTCAGAGGGAGATGTTGTAACGGATGTTTTGAGAAACATGCCGGCCAGAAGCAAAAGACATGCAGAATATATCCTGCACAAAATGCTTCAGAAACCGCGGGTAACGGCTTGGAATGAACAGGGTGAATTTGTTTTTAAAGGACAACTGATCAAAGGTTCACACATGTTTGATTTGTTGAAGAGTGTCACTAGCACTAATAAGGTACCCGATAGTCGCCGACCTGTAGGCTGGAATGCTTTCCTACAGGCGATGGCCTGTCTGAACATGCCCCAATCAACAGTTCCTAACCAGGAAACGCGACAAAAAGTCCGTCTGTGTAAAGAGGTGGAGCCTGATCTGACTCCGATATCTCATTACTCTGACCGTGCTGAGCGACCATCCTCAGGATCTATCCATCGTTGGGAAGCTTATTAATCTCATGTTCTTATTTGTCTCCCCTGTAAATAATGACCCGACAAACAATTTTTTATTTTTATTTTTTATTTTTCAAATGTTGTACATTTATTTATACCATAACCCCTGCTTTGTATAAGAATTGTGTTGAATAAAAACAAAACTAATGATTCAAAGGCTGTTTTCATTATTTATTCACCTTAACACGCATGACATCTTTTAAAATCCTCACAAGAACACCCCATCTGTATACACGGCTGGCTAGGGTCGTAAGTCATTGTGTTATAAGGGGGGGTCCACAGTGTCCTGACAAACTCTGCCACTTTTTTATCATTTTGGCCTAAATCCTCACTGTACAAGGCCATAATATCGGGGTATGACCTTCCTTTAGATCTATGATATAAGAAAAACACACAGTGTTGACCACAAGTGAAGGTCTGAAGACTTTGTACTTGACGACCGCTGTAAATGGTTTCTTGACAGTTGTTGAGCAGAAAGTTATTGATCTTCCGAGGGAAAGGTCTGAAATCCTGGGGGTTTGCATAGGAATCAAAAAATTCACCACGGTGGTCCTCCCTTAGATAAATAGCCAGCCAATGTTCTCCGGGCATATTTTTAGGGTGTGTGTTGATTATGTACATTGCAGGTAAATTCTTGATCTTAAATTTAGGCAGCTGATCGCAGGCGTAGACTCCTTGAAACAGTTTCCGTGAGCCGGCCAGGGCATTCATGATGTGGTTGAGCTCTCTGGTCTTCATTTTAATAATAATCATACATAACGTTTCTCCTCTGATTCACCTCAATAATGTTGTCAAACACTGCATACACGACCATATTTACAGTGCGTGGTAGAGGCTGCTTGAAACGCATCTCCAAACGCATATTGCCCGTCTTCATCAGTGAAAAATGTTGTCCACACTCTTCGTCAGGGGTCAGGTTGAAACCGTACAGGGTGTAACCGCTGCAGTATTCCCGGCGATCGATCAGCAGAGTTTGATCCTTGAGATGGCGACCCGTAGCCAGTACTAGACTGTCATATTCACGAACCGCATTGCCGTTTTCAAAGTCAGGTTGAAAAGGTCTGGATGGAACCTGCACACCATCGACGTACAACGCTATAAATTCCGCGTTATAATGTTTAAAGTTAAAGGGGTTCTTGTTGTAAACCCCGGTAAATGCATCATTATCTTCGAGACCTATAATAACCTGTTTTGGGAGCTGTCCTAGAAACAGATTTTCCTGGTTCATCACCCGTGTCCCTGCGGGGATACTGTAGACTTTCATATAGACTCTTTCGATCGGGTACTTAACGCCTGCGCGTGTCCTAGTTTAACCGCCGGGGAGACGGACACTTTCTTCACAAACAGCGAGGCCGATAATATGCTCAGTTTATATTTTTCAGTATCAGGGGTCATCAGACAAAAAGCACTTTTACTACGGATCATTTTAATTTTTATGTCTACCCCGTTGAGCATGAGTTTTTCTTGGAAAAATATGTCTGCATGGATATGCCCCATTAGCTCAAAGGTCCTCCCTTCTGTTGAAGAGGCCGTTCTTTTTTGCAAACCCTTATTGAGTCCCTCTGGATCCTTGTCGTCCATAGCTTCCGGGATGTCTTTGAAGAAAAGGCCGGGGCTGAACTGTTTGCTTAGGGTCTCCTCACTATAATTAGGGGTAAGTATTGCTGCTTTGACTAATGAGCCGATCTCCCAGGGTCACATCCACCTGTGAAAACATGGTGGCCACCGGGTAATTGATGACCCCAGCGTTGGCCGTCTTCTCGATTGCATCGCCATCCTAATCAGTCACTTTACAGTTCATTAAAATAAATGTGTTATTCAAATCAATCGCCATTGCCAGCTTTAAAAAACTCCAGAGAGGCCGTGTCTGAAATTGCAGAAAGAGGGGGAATCTCTACATATATGATCTTATCTATACTCGTTTGAGTGTATGGAACTGTAAACAGATCCAGTTCTGATTTGACGCATTCTTCCGATAGACTGTGGACAAAAGACATGTTTAAAAGATGTATCCTGAGGCTCTATTTTTCTTTCTTTGAGACTTTCTTTTTGCAGGTTTTTTCTTGTGCTGCTTCCTTCTCCGAGTGTTTCCACGATATGTTGAAGAATGAGAGATTCCTCGTTTTTTGTTAGCCACGGATCTTCGTCGCCCTGGTGGACACATGCTGTTTCTTCTTTTACCCCCCCTCCTCGCCATTACCATGAGACCCGAACCCTCCTGATGCTCATGGCTAGCTGCCCGGTTCATAACATTGGTGAACACGTCACTAACAATATTTTTAGCCGCTGATTTCAAGTGGGGTCTGGCTATAGCAAAGCCTCTCTTAAGCAGGGGTACGGCCATTCTAAAGAGACCACGAAAGAGTCCTCCTAGACTGACGCCATACATTGTGGGGGCTCCTACAAAACCGGGCAAGCCGTTCCATCTTGCATCTTGTAATAATCCACATAGGCGCTAGGATCTACATAACCCCTCGAGGTAGCCATTTTAATAATGTACACACTGTTTCAGGGGTCGAAAATGTAGTTTGACATTAACTTTACCGAAGCGGAAGGGTACGTTGATATTCTGATCCGATTTTACTTTGATCGTGATGTTGTCAAAGTGGGTCTTTGAGACTGGTACGTAGTGTGGTTTGTCATAAGTAATTGTGACCATGTCATTGCTTTTACCTTTAATAAGTACATTTCTCAAAAGGGGGACATAACTATCCCCAACCCTCTGGTGGGTTATGATATCCGTATACACATAAAGAGTGTAGAAGCCGCCACACCACTTCTGAGAACCTGCTCTCTGTGTCAGAATAGAACCCTAATATACGCCCCAGTTGGCCCCTGGTTTGAATGCTAATACCTGGTTTTGACACCTTGTACACTCTGTTTTTAATAGGGTTGTAATATAGCTTGATGTTGGGGGTGCCTTCTGAGAACTGTTTATGCATCTCATCTAATATTTTATCCACATTGTCATAATAAACTCCTTGTATCGTGAATGTCCATTGACTCTTTTTAACATCATCAAAAATGGCGAAGGTGGCATCCTTATCTTGTAAAACAGCCCAAGTGTAAGGATACTGTATTTCCGCCAACCCCACTTCCCACGACCCCCTTAGATCTATAGATTTTCCAAATTGTACCGTGTAACTGGATATTTCATTTTTAGGGTATATATCGAGAGAGGCGTTACTGGGTAGAGTCACGTAGAAGCCTCCTGATTCGATCTTTAGTATCGAAAGTAATGCCCCCAACACACCCGCGGGCATGTTGTTATAAGGATTGAATATCGCAAACCTGTTGTTCCGGGACCCAACTATTGAACTTTTCAGGCCATCCAAGCCATTTCACCAACACATATTTTTTCCGGTTCTGGGTTTTTTCAGCAAATATCTTTTCAACTCTGTATACACTGTCTTTACCCACAATCATTTTTTGTAACTCGGCTTCGTAAAACGTTCCTTCTATATCCTCCCCGTCATAGTCTTTTAACCGGTACACGGGGGGGTCTCTAGCCAACTGTTCGGTAACTGTAAAATATTCGTCAGAAAATGTTTGTTCATAACCTTTGGCAAAAGTACTCCTTAGCTTTGAAACGCGAACCACATCACCGATGTTGAACTTATAAGTAGTTTTTCCCTTCTTAATAAATGGTCCGTATAATTCTATATAGACCTTAAAAGAATTACTTTGATCCACATCTATAGGCTTCATTTTAATACTGGTGTGATACCCTTGGTTGTAAGCATCGATAAAATCCTGAACTTTATCAAAATACTTGAACGTGTTGACCGCTGTAAAATATCTCCTAATTTTGGTCTTTATGGTGCGGTTAAACCTCTCCACTACCGATGCCTTAAGCTCATTACCGGTGGTGAAATGATATATTTTGTGTCTCTTCAGTAGATTCTGAAATTCTCTGTTGAGAAACTCTTTTCCTTTATCAGTCTGCAGTTTTTTAGGACATCGACCCTGGGACAATATATCCTCAAAGGCCCTTGTCACCGCCCGACCTGTTTTATTATGTAGAATGCGAGCCCAGGCATATTTTGATAACACATCGATACACATCAACATCAATTTGTGACCATTGTTATGTTTTGATAAATTTGACATATCGACTAGATCCATTTGCCATTGTGAGTCTATGTCAGTTGCATATACGCGGTTTCTTTTAAAGTTAATCCTGAGAGGTTTATGTAAGGTATAGGCGTCTTGTTCCCGTAACCATTCTGAAACAACCACATCATTAACCTTCACTCCGGCCTCAGCGAGTCCTCTTTGAAAACCCTTCTTACCCGCCAAACCCCCAATCTTGGCTGGGTTGTAGTATAGTTCCTGCATTTGGGGAGCTTGCCGAGTCATTCTGTCAAATAACCACACAGACCCACACTATGCGCAAAGTTTTTATACAAGGTTTTTTATTCAACTTCAGGAGAGCAGATACCCCTTTTTAGACATTTGAGAAAAGTATAACATACACAACAATTTTTTCTACGGTCCAGACAAAAAGAAATCAGATGATTGGTTACTTGATCTATATCAACAAATATACCTGTTTCTTTATCTTGTAGGCACACACCTCAGTTACATATGTAAATAAAACAACAATATGACCTATTTTAAAAGTAAACAGAGGTGTATTAAACATGCTCAGTAAAAGGTCATACAGATGTTGATGAAATGGCCTAATATCATTCTTGGCCCCCTTGAGCGCTTCATCCCAGTGTTCGTACCCTCCGGTCTTTGTTACAGCAGCCATTAACTTTTCCAGGTTTGAAAGTTGATCCTCATCGATGGTTAAATCTGTAGAGAAAAGGCTCGCGTTGGCTACTTTTCTGTCAAGCACATGGTGTAATAGCGCTCTCAGGTTAGCTGCATGGTTAGCTGTTGATGACAGAACCAGTTGCAGAAGCAGTCCAGAACATTCCCCATGTTCAAAGTCCCTTAGTTCAGGTCAGAGTCTGAATCAGTGGCGTAGATGTCGAATTCTTCGTCGCTGCCCCCAGCTTTAACTTCTTTACGGAAGAAATAAGCTTTTAGCTTGCCAGCGGTTTTTCTACTCGGCTCATCCAGGTCATTGAGCAGCTGCCCAAGTTTCTCTATTATAAACGGCTCCTTTTTCAGCTCCAGCAAAATCTCATCTATGATTTTCTGGACTTGTCCCGCAGTGACATGTATGTGGGAGTAAGACAGCGCCTTGATTAGTGCCGGTTTCAGCCACGGTTTGTTGAGTCTTCTGTAAAACACGTTGAAATAGAACAGGAAATAGTAACGGTCTGGTTCAAACAAACAACTGTGTCTCAACTGACTGGGGTGATTCACTTCACACCCCCGACAGACTTCTTTCAGAGCTCGGTCGATGAGAGCACTCAGAATATACACCAGGGTGCTTTTAACTACTCTGCTTACTTGGTCACATACCCCGGGCATAAATCCTGCGTATTCATCACGCCCCCGGGACAGTCCGATGCTCATTGGGTCGCCTGGTGGTTTGTGGGGTGTTTCTACATCCATTGGACTGACCCCCTCCTGAGACGCACAGACGGTAAACAGTTCGGCAAAATCGAGGCCCTCCATGAGCTCCAGAGGCTGGGGATCCCCGAGACTCATTTGGACATCTATCGCACCGCATGTTGTTTCGTCCTGAGGGACCGGGGTCTGAGGTCTTGGAGGGTAACCGCAGTCAGAGGGTTCCGGAGTATATACAAAATCTGGGGAATAGAACCAGGGGTGATCCCGGGTTTGATGAGGCCTGTAGAGCCTGTCGACGTCCGCAGCTTTCGGGTAAGACATTCTCTTTAATTTTAAACCATGAATGAATTGTTGCGCCTTTTATCCTATCTCTTCACTACGTCACGACACACCGCCCTCTTAGAAGAGAGTAGCCCCTGAGCCGTCAGACGGCGTCAAACATAATTTCAGTAACCTGTTTTTCTGGATCCTCCACACCCCCTTCAATAGGGTTTGTAATCAGGGTACTGCTAAACAAAACCTTACGATCTGTAGTTAGAGATAGACTCTTCACCACTCTACCATAGTTCTGCAAGCTTTCCCATTCACCACCTTTCAAAACCCTGAGTCGGAGACTCCATTTTGCATTCTCTTGGACCCTCTTGCAAGCCATCTAGAGTCTTATCCACAAGCCCCAGATCTCAATTACCGTCTCAAAAGATTCCAACGTACCCTCCTTCTCTCCCAAAGCAAAAAGCTCCACTCCAACATAGCTGGGATCCCTTTTAAAGCGGTAACCCCGTCGAGCCCCCCAGAACAACACCCCGGAGCGTTCAATCTTTAAATTGGTGAGTACAGGAACCCTTGCCCGGGATTGTTTCTTGCGGGGTTTCATGTTGATGTCGCTGGACATGTTGAAGAAGCGGGATGTTTCTGATGCTGAGAATTAAAGAGGTATTGCCTAAAAGCAGCGCGGGTTCTTAAATAGAGAGGAGAGTTTCGGGGCATTGCCTTCAGAGGGGTGGGGGTATTTATGGGTGGCCTTGTTGTTCAGGGTTTTATGGGTGTACACTTTCTGACGGATATGACGTAGGAATAATTAAGGAAATAACTCTACCTAAAATCACGCCCCCCAATTACGACGTAGGAATATTAATAAGCTTAGGGCATACATCATAACAAAATAGGCCGCGCCCAAAAAACCCTACTATCTACTCTTATGTAGTTGAAGGCGCAGTATAGCTCTGATAGTCTGGTGGTGACGGAAGACCACCAGCCGTTTGAACAAGCCATTCAGCATCACCTTGTTGGGCTAAGTGCAGGCACTGTCAGAGCGCAGGGCGACCTGCCTTTGAAAGAGTTTCCTAAGTGTCCCGAAATCGGTGCACTCAGAGCGTCCATCCGTCGACAGGTTGAAATTGTAAACGCGGGTGTAGCCACTTTTAATTAAAATCTGATGATGATGATGATGATGATGCTGTTCTTGCTGTTGTTCTTGTTGTTCTTGTTGTCGTCGTGGTCGCTGTCATTATTATTGTTAAAGTAAAGCAGTAGATAGATTTGTTGCTACCGTAAGGTGTAGAAGGCACAATAGCTCTGTGATTGTCTGATGGTGGCACAAGACGAGCAGCAGCTGTTTGAACAAGCCATTGAGCATCACCTTGTTGGGGTAAGTGTAAGTCTTGTCATAGCTCAGGGCGTTCTTCCTTTGAAAGAGTTTCCAAAGTGTCCTGATGTGCCTTTGAGCAATGCAAAATAGGTCAGTGAAAATAGAAACCATTATCTCACAGGCTGGCCCACGGGAAACGCCTGTGCGCGTTTTACCAGCCTGCTTCGATGGAAGCCATTCGAAACGCTAGGACGGGTTGGTTTCCGTAGTGTAGTGGCTATCACGTTCGCCTCACACGCGAAAGGTCCCCGGTTCGAAACCGGGCGGAAACAACCCGCGTTGCACGCGTGCCAGTACCGTGTTACCCGTCCTCATCTCCCTGCCCCAAGGCCGGCCGTCGTTTTCTCTTCCTCGGAGTGGCAAGAAATCCTGACCTTGAGAACAATCGATCGCAGAAGGGTAGCTTTGCGAGGCGCTGGAACTGACACTTTTAAAATCGATACATGTTGTTACTGTTACAATACGACCGTAGCAGGATCGGCGACATTGCTGTTACTCTTATGTAGTTGAAGGCGCAGTATAGCTCTGATAGTCTGGTGGTGACGGAAGACCACCAGCCGTTTGAACAAGCCATTCAGCATCACCTTGTTGGGCTAAGTGCAGGCACTGTCAGAGCGCAGGGCGTCCTGCCTTTGAAAGAGTTTCCGAAGTGTCCTGATGTGCCCTTTAGCAATGCCAAACAGGTCTGTGAAAATGGCATCCTTTCGCGGCACTTCAGACGCCATCTCACAGTCTAGCCGACCTGAAATTCCTGAGCCCGTTTTACCAGCAGGCTTCAACGATAACTGTTTGAAGCAAGACGCCGCGTTGTCAGTTTCCGTAGTGTAGCGGTTATCACGTTCGCCTAACGCGCGAAAGGTCCCCGGTTCGAAACTGGGCGGAAACAGCCTGCTGTGGGCCGGCCCTTTTCGTCCTGCTTGCCCTCGTGGTTCCCCGGAGGCGGTGGGTGGCTTTTCTTCATTGGAGTGCCCGAAATCGGTGCACTCAGAGAGTCCGTCTGTAGACAGGTTGAAATTGTAAACGCTGGTGTAGCCACTTTTAATTAAAATCTGATGATGTTGTTGTTGTTGTTCTTGTTGTCTTTCTTGTTGTCATCGTGGTCGCCGTCATTATTATTGTTAAAGTAAAGCAGTAGTTAGATTTGTTGCTACCGTAAGGTGTAGAAGACAACAGTAGGTATGGCGTGTGGTATCAAAACATTCAGAATACTTTTAACCTATATAATTTATAAGCTTTGTAAAATAAACCCAAATATCTCTTTTGCGGGGATAAACGCTGTTCTGAGTAGTTTGTGACTTGTTTATTACCAAACAAAGCATCGCTATTAAAAAAAAAAAAATCACTGTAAAAGCGCTAGTTATTTTAGATCTTTATAGTTATTTTCTTGGCTCAGGTTGTTTTTTAGCGCTTATAAAGGCCTGAAATATTCTTAGTGGTTGTTGACTATAGGTCTTGATGCTTAAAAATGTTTTTTTGAGAGACCAAAAGGTTCTAATAAAAGTTTAGAGTAGAGAGGAGAGAGATCGTCTCCATCTTGGTTTCTATTTGAAATTTGATGCAGTGTCATTTTATTGGTTGGTTTTGATATGTTAATTGGTAACAGGGCGGCACAAAGGCCAGACCAGAACAATGCCTTACAAGCAGATCCGGCATGTGGCCATCAGTATAAGTATGAAGGTCTGGTCTTCAGCTCGACAGACTCATACTGACCTTTCGATTTAAGACTAAAGATCAACAATGTCCGGAAACAACATCAGCGACTTCGATTTAAACGAGTTTTTAGGCAAGTCTTCAGATTATTTTCATTGACTCAGAGCGTGTTGTGTGCATGTATTGTAAATAAGGCTATAACATTTGTTTTAAGTTCTGTAAAATTATTTTTCAGCCAGTCAACAGGAGTTAATTCCCAACGCTGAGGAGATCATCTGGAACAACGACGGTAAGATTTTTGTGTTTGCGCTCATGGGTTCTTATGTATGGGTGTGTGTGGTTTTGAAGCGGCTCATTAGAGTTATGAAAACGTTTTAATATATATTAATGCCGGTCTCTTTAATTACACAGAAACTATCGAAAGGCCTGTGATTAATGTCTCCGAGGATCGACCAAGAGAAGTGGTCGTCCCTAGACAGGCTGTCTGCCGACCGGGTAAGAACTAAACCCCTGTTTGTTTGTATAACGTTTCTGTAAGATGTTTGAGTCCAGTTTTGTTAATTTTAAAAAATTATCCTGTCTAACAGTATTAAGAAACGTGGTTCGAGACAACGAAAGGCCTTCCACATCGAGGGCTTGTTTCGTTTTACCTACGAGAACAGTAACCTTTCAAGAATCTGAAAGGCCGTCAGCCCCGGTATCTGATAGCTGTGAGTATATATCTGCAGCCTGTAAGAGGTTAAAGCTTTTTATAAAGCGGTGTGGTTAAAGGTTAAACATGTCTCTTACCTTCACAGCGGTGCAAAAAGCTAAACCAGCCAAAAAAAATAAGAAACGATTATTCTGTGGAGGTAAGTAAGATCTTTCAAACTTTAATGTTTTTAAAAGGGCTTTGTTTGCCCGTTGAGGGCTAATATTTAAGCGATGGGTGACCGTTTCCTGTAGGGCGGGGGGTTCTGGGAAAGATCTTTAGAAGTCCGGACAGGTCTAGGCTTGTTTCTGGGGAACGTGTTTAGAAATGACCGATTGCCGTACCGTCTGGTTAGGAAGTAAAGCCGTCCGAAAGGGTTTAGTAAGTTGTTTGACTTATCTCCCGCTATTATACTTCTGTTTTAAAGTGGTTGTAGGAAAAGGCTTGAAGGTGTTCATTGTATTTAATATTTAAACAGATCGTGAAAACGTTTGTGAAACAGGAAGTCCCGGGATCAGGAATCGTTTACACTTGGAAGGTTCGTTTAAAAATGAAATGTTGTTGTGTGTGTGTGTGTTTTATTAACAATATTACAGTTTTTAAAGAAACATTTAAGAAACAGTTTATTTACAGCGGCTTCTCTGTTTTACATTTATTATCAAGTCCTAATAAATATATTGTCTGTAAATAATATTGCGTTGTATTGAATGTCTAAGGCTATTTTCAAAGGTCTAAAAAAGCTAAAGGTTTTGAATGTCCTGGACATGTTGTTTTAAGTTTGATTTCTGTCGCCGTTTAAAGATGTAAATGTAATGTATATTTTTATTCTTCCCAAGACTCTTGGGATAGTCATTCTGTGGATGAGCTATTGAGAACAATTACCCCGTCTAAGTGGGATCAAACATCTTCCCCGGTGAGATCACCAAGAGGATCCCCCACGGTGGTCATGGAGACCCCCCAACATCTACTCAGGCCACAGCCTTCTGGGGGTAATTCAACACCCCAGATTCAGCCCGCCGCATTGTCGGGCGGAACAAATAGAGGCATCCAACAACCTCATGGGTCGCCGTCAGTCAGGGCTGACACACCACCCAACGACGGCCTGGTTTCAACATCGTTCCCCCAGACCCATTTCTTGGCTACAGAAACGCGGAACAGTACCCCGCGCTTGGCCAGGGTGTCACCGCAAAGGCCTTCTTGGTCTCCGTCCATGAGTATACGCTCGCTCCCTGCCTCCTTCGACCGAGATTTACCGGAGCGACCATCCTTTGAAGCTGAGCCAGGCCACCAGCCCCCGGAGCTACTTCCTGAAGGTCAGCATGAGTTGCTACATACTTTGTTACAAAATCAAAGACTTGTGTTAGTGGGGCAAAACCTGGTGATAGAGAGCCAAAACACCCTTATTAATACCCTTACTAACGAATTGTACAGTATTTAATGTTATAATAGACACAAAACGCCTTACTATTGTGGGTTGTTGGAAAAATAAAAAATAAATTAAAAAATGTCCTGACTTGGTAAAAGAACTCACAAACTAAAGGATTATGAACAAGCTAGGGCCCCAAAAAGACCTTCCCGAGAGAACATCCCCGGCCCTGTTGTGAACTCCTCTGATGTCCCAATGAACCTGGAACTATTACAAATGATAAATGATGTAAATAACCCCCAATTACCACCGATAGAATGTGAATTAACAGACTTACCGGTGAACCCCGACCTGTTACAGATGGTCAATGATCTAAATAACCACCTCCCACCGGTAGCGCTTATAGAGGCTCACCCCCTAGTTCACCCCGATTTGTTTGAAATGGTGGAGGCTTTGGAGGAGCTACCCCGACCAAATTCTGCCCCTATTATAAATGATTTGAGACAATTAGAACACAGGATGGCGGCAGAAGCAGCCATCACTATAGAGGAGGGTCTTGACATTAACCGGTTGGATATCTTTGAAGGACTTTTACAGGCTTTAAATGAGCCTCCTCAAAAAGGGGGTTTTGTAGATGTCAGCAGTGGGGGTGTTCGGAATGTGGAGGGTTCTGAGACTGATAAGGCTGTGGAGGACATGCTCTGTGAGAATGTAGGGGGTGAAGGCTTTGTTCAAAATGATGATGTGTCCAAGAGTACCAGTGATCCCGTGATTATAGATAGACCGGCCTATAACAATTTTGAAATGATTCAGCGTTTTAATTTTGCAGAACTTTTAAATTGTGACAATTATGCAGAAATATTTGTCAACATACACGAGGCCTTGCAAAAAATGCTTGAACAGGTTGCTGAAAGGGTCAGACCTCGAGATGTTGTACAGTTAGAACTCAGAGGGGATGATTTGTTTAGCAACCTATCTGTAATGCTGAGTGGAGATAATTTAGATGTCTGGCTAAAATCGAAGCGTTATTGCAAAGTAACGCAGCCATCTTAGCTGATGAAAGTCTGTCTCTGGTAATGAATGTGGTTCGTAACCCTGAGGGTGGGGCGCTTAGAAGACTGTCGAAATGCTTGAAGAACGTCATAATTAGGACCAAGCTCAGGCAATTAGTGGTGAGTTCCAGTGGGGACAATAAGCTCTGTTTTGCTTACAGTTTAATAAAACTACTCACCCCCGACATGCCTGAACCCCAAGCTCTGCAAGAGGCTTTAATGCTTCATCAGAGGGCCGGCTTAAACTCTCAACAGATGGTTGCCTTTTCAGACATCACCAAGTTTGAGGAGTTGTTGTCTTTAAAAATTGTTGTGTGGTACCGTTGTGAGGTAAAGGAAGTATTTGTGAAATTTCAGACACATCCTGAAACCTATACACAGACACTGTTTCTCTTCCTAAGTGATAGTCATTACTTTGGAATAAAGAGTTTGACGGCTTTTTTGGGTTGTTCGTATGTTTGTCATTGGTGTTATAAGGCCTTCAATGATAAGCTTAAGCACCGCTGTGACGGTTACTGTAACGTCTGTTTCAATCCGCAATGTCATAAGGGTTTGGCCCCTACCATCCGATGTAAAGATTGCTTAAGGATTTGTCTCTCAGCGTTCTGTTTTTCCGAGCATAAGGTACAGAGGGCCGCTGCTGAGGGGGTTAAAAAACGGAGTTATTGTGATCAAACTAAATATTGCCCGCAGTGTTGCCTCCAGTACCGTTTTCATGAGGTTAAACCACACAAATGTCTGGAGCCGAGATGCAGGATCTGTAATGCTGATTTAACCCCGGGGTCCGAACACCAGTGCTTTATTCAGCCGGTTAAAAAGGAGCCGCCGCACAACCGGTATGTCTTTTTTGATTTTGAATGCCGGCAAGAAAACGGGGTCCACGTTGCTAATTATATACACTGTATTGACATGTTGGATCGTGAGTGGTCAGCTAGCGGTGAGAGTTGTGTCAGGGATTTCTTTACGCGGTATCGCGGTCCAAAATACCTCAATTACACATTTGTTGCCCACAATGCTAAGGGATATGATTCTTACATTTTGATGAAGTATCTGGTGGAAAATGGGGTGACCCCAAAAATAATAGCTCAGGGTAGCAAGATCATGTGTTTCACCGACGAAGCTTTCAACTAACGTTACATAGACTCGTTAAATTTCCTCCCCATGAAATTGAGCGCTTTGCCTAAGGCTCTGGGTTTTGAGGCTCAGAAGAAAGGTTGGTTCTGCCATTTTTTTAATACTAAGGACACTCAAAATTATCGAGGGTCCTACCCGCCCGCCTCTTATTATGGGGTTGATACTATGATGTCTCATGAGAGGGAGGAATTCTTTAAATGGTACAATACGGTTAAGGGAGGTGTTTTTGATTTCCGAGAAGAGATGGCCGCTTATTGTAAAAATGATGTGGTGATCCTTAAAGAAGCCTGTGTGCGTTTCCGCGCCGAGGTTATCAACACATCGGGTCTCGACCCTTTGCAAAGTGTGACCATAGCGTCTCTCTGCATGAAAATGTATCGGTCCAATTTCTTGCAGAAAAACACTATAGCGGTCACCACTTCTGACAACTATCGTGCTAGACAAAAGAACTTTTCGACTGTCTCCATACAGTGGCTGGAATACCTGAGTGCCCGGGATAACATCTTCATCAGACATGCTTTAAATCAAGGGGAAGTCAAAATGGGGCCTTACTACTTAGACGGTTTTAGCGACGTGTCCGGGCGGCGTACCGCTTATGAGTTTGCAGGTTGTATTTACCATGGCTGTCCTCAGTGCTTCGACCCAAACACCTTTAACCCCGTAACACAAAAACTCTGCGGTGATATGTACTATGATTTCCAGGAACGAATTGAAACTTTAAAAAACACCTATGGTTTGAACGTGCTGGTGATTTGGAAACACGAGTGGACGACCCTGAAGCAACAGGATGCGGGGGTACAACGGTTTATGGAAACCTTGGACTTTCCTGAACGTCTTGAGCCCCGGGATGCGTTATTTGGGGGTCGTACCAACGCCCTCTGTTTACATTATGAGGTAAAGGAGGGTGAGAGAGTAGATTACTATGATTTCACCAGTCTGTACCCTTATGTCAACAAGACCAAAATGTACCCGGTGGGGCGTCCAACCATTGTTTATCGTGACTTTCTCGAAATCGGACATTACTTTGGTTTGATCAAAGTCACCATGTACCCTCCTCGCGAGCTGTTCTTACCCGTGTTGCCTTACAGGTGTTCGGGAAAATTGATGTTCCCTCTGTGTAGAACGTGTGTGGAAACTGAAAATCAAACTACCTCTTGTCTGCACAGTGATGAAGAGAGAGCGCTGACGGGTGTCTAGTGTAACATTGAGCTTGACAAGGCGGTGGAGAAAGGTTACAGAGTCGGTAAGGTGCATGAGGTTTGGCATTTTTCTGAAAAATCTGATACTCTTTTTGCTGATTACATTATGACCCATCTGAAAGGGAAACAGGAGGCATCGGGCTATCCCTCATGGTGTGTTGACTCCGCGGCCAAAGAGCGATACGTTCAGCAATATTTTGAAAAGGAAGGGATCCGTCTAGAGCCGGGGAACATAACTGTAAACCCCGCCAAGAGACAAATGTCCAAACTGATTTTAAACAGTCTGTGGGGTAAGTTTGGGGAAAGAAATTACCGTCTAAACACAACCTTGATTAAAACCCCTGAACAGTTTATAGAATTTATGTTTTCAAAACAACATGCAGTATCACACTTTCAATTCTTAAATGACCACGTGGCACAGGTCCAGTGGAGGGCCCCTAAAGATTTCCCCACCAAACAGGGGAACGTTAATGTTTTCATAGCGGTTTTTACCACGGCTTACGCCCGGCTTGAACTGTACAACTTAATGGATCAGTTGCAGGAACGCACGCTCTATCATGATACTGACTCTGTAATCTTTGTCACCAGGCCAGGGGATTGGGTCCCTCCCCTCGGGGACTACCTTGGGGAGTTAACGAGCGAACTAGATCCTCAGGACCACATAGTGGAGTTTGTTTCAGGGGGTCCTAAGACTTACGCATACAGAACGGCTGCGGGTAAGACCTGTATGAAAGTTAAGGGTTTCACTCTGAACCATTGTAACAACAAGCTCATTAACATCAAGTCTCTGACGACCCTGGTAGAAAGTTTTGTAACCAAGAAAGACGCGCCTCCTCGTGAGATTATTACAGCCGGAAATCAGATCTATCGCAATAAAAAGGGGTACACGTTGGAAAATAGATCACTAAACAAACGATTCAGGGTGGTGTACAATAAAAGAGTGTTGAAGACTGATTATACCACTCTGCCTTATGGATATTAGCGGTGGTTTTGATAACAGATTTCAACACCCTTTCTCCTGTATTATAGCCGGTCCCTCCAATTCGGGGAAGAGCTATCTTATAAAGAACATCATAGAAGATGTGGACGCAACCGTGTCCCAAGCTCTTGACAACATAGTGTGGTGTTACTCTTGCTGGCAACCTCTCTACGATGATTTGGCTTCGAAAAAAAATAATCTGAAATTTGTGCAAGGTCTCCCCGCCTCGTTGTGTGACGATGACTTGTTCCCGCCCGGTCAAACTAATCTAGTGATCCTTGATGACCTGATGGAGCAGGCCGGTGACAACAGTGAAGTGGAAAAAGCTTTCACAAAGTACACTCATCATAGGAATTTAAGTATTATTTATTTAGTTCAAAATCTATTTTTTCAAGGTAAAAAAAGCCGCACTATTAATTTAAATGCCAATTATATAATTCTTTTTAAAAACCCCAGAGATAAACTACAGGTCACCGTCTTGGCTCGTCAAATGTACCCTAACCAGACCAAGTTCTTTTTGGAGGCATTTGAGGATGCCACCAAAAAACCCTACGGGTACTTGATTGCGGACTTAAAAGCACAAACCCCAGAAGACTTTCGCCTCAGAACAGGTTTGTGCCCGCCCGATTGGCCGGCAGTGTATGTGCTAAAGAAAAGGAAATAAATAAGAATGTCTGTTCGGATTAAAAGAAATCTGCCGCTTTTGCAAATGTTATTTGAGGGGAGCCCGCGCCATAGGAAAGCTGTGCTGGCAGGGGCCCCCTCGGATTTGATCGAGACCCTGTGTGAAATAGCTTTTAACATCTTACGCGGTAATATACCCCTAACCCCTTCTCAACATTCTAAACTCAAAAAACAAAAAGCGGTTATCAAGATCATCGCTAATAAGAAGTATTCTATTAAACGAAAAAGAAAGAAGATTAATCAAACCGGGGGTTTTATAGGACCGCTGTTGAGCATAGCCGTGCCTTTCCTAACCAGTCTTCTAGCTTCCAGAGTGGGTTAATAATGGAATATGCTCAGAAAATGTTTTTGATCCCTCAGGAGCAGCTTGAGAAACTGAGAAAAAATGTTGTCGGGCCAGAGCCCATTAGACAAACGGCCGAAAACAACCTGGACTCTGAAATGAAAGCTATACAGGCCAGGGCCGATTTAAATCAGTATTCCAAAGCCCAGTTGTATACCAACACGTTACAGCGCTACCTCCGTCTGGTTAGACAGGGTGAAAAAGATCATAACATTTTAACTTTAACCATGGCCTATCAAGAAAATGGTTCTGGGGCTGATGCGGGGGGTACGGTTGATAAAGATGTTGCGGTGACCGAACCTGTTGAGAGTTCAGAGGGAGATGTTGTAACGGATGTTTTGAGAAACATGCCGGCCAGAAGCAAAAGACATGCAGAATATATCCTGCACAAAATGCTTCAGAAACCGCGGGTAACGGCTTGGAATGAACAGGGTGAATTTGTTTTTAAAGGACAACTGATCAAAGGTTCACACATGTTTGATTTGTTGAAGAGTGTCACTAGCACTAATAAGGTACCCGATAGTCGCCGACCTGTAGGCTGGAATGCTTTCCTACAGGCGATGGCCTGTCTGAACATGCCCCAATCCACAGTTCCTAACCAGGAAACGCGACAAAAAATCCATCTGTGTAAAGAGGTGGAGCCTGATCTGACTCCGATATCTCATTACTCTGACCGTGCTGAGCGACCATCCTCAGGATCTATCCATCGTTGGGAAGCTTATTAATCTCATGTTTTTATTTGTCTCCCCTGTAAATAATGACCCGACAAACAATTTTTTATTTAATTTTTTTTAATTTCAAATGTTGTACATTTATTTATAACATAACCCCTGCTTTGTATTAGAATTGTTTTGAATAAAAACAAAACTAATGATTCAAAGGCTGTTTTCATTATTTTTTCACCTTAACACGCATGACATCTTTTAAAATCCTCACAAGAACACCCCATCTGTATACATGGCTGGCTAGGGTCGTAAGTCATTGTGTTATAAGGGGGGGTCCACAGTGTACTGACAAACTCTGCCACTTTTTTATCATTTTGGCCTAAATCCTCACTGTACAAGGCCATAATATCCGGGTATGACCATTCCTTTAGATCTATGATATAAGAAAAACACACAGTGTTGACCACAAGTGAAGGTCTGAAGACTTTGTACTTGACGACCGCTGTAAATGGTTTCTTGACAGTTGTTGAGCAGAAAGTTATTGATCTTCCGAGGGAAAGGTCTGAAATCCGGGGGGTTTCCATAGGAATCAAAAAATTCACCACGGTGGTCCTCCCTTAGATAAATAGCCAGCCAATGTTCTCCGGGCATATTTTTAGGGTGTGTGTTGATTATGTACATTGCAGGTAAATTCTTGATCTTAAATTTAGGCAGCTGATCGCAGGCATAGACTCCTTGAAACAGTTTCCGTGAGCCGGCCAGGGCATTCATGATGTGGTTGAGCTCTCTGGTGTTCATTTTAATAATAATCATACAGAACGTTTCTCCTCTGATTCACCTCAATAATGTTGTCAAACACAGCATTCACGACCATATTTACAGTGCGTGGTAGAGGCTGCTTGAAACGCATCTCCAAACGCATATTGCCCGTCTTCATCAGTGAAAAATGTTGTCCACACTCTTCGTCAGGGGTCAGGTTGAAACCGTACAGGGTGTAACCGCTGCAGTATTCCCGGCGATCGATCAGCAGAGTTTGATCCTTGAGATGGCGACCCGTAGCCAGTACTAGACTGTAATATTCACGAACCGCATTGCCGTTTTCAAAGTCAGGTTGAAAAGGTCTGGATGGAACCTGCACACCATCGACGTACAACGCTATAAATTCCGCGTTATAATGTTTAAAGTTAAAGGGGTTCTTGTTGTAAACCCCGGTAAATGCATCATTATCCACGAGACCTATAATAACCTGTTTTGGGAGCTGTCCTAGAAACAGATTTTCCTGGTTCATCACCCGTGTCCCTGCGGGGATACTGTGGACTTTCATATAGACTCTTTCGATCGGGTACTTGGCGTTTGCCGTCATTAACGCCTGCGTGTGTCCTAGTTTAACCGCCGGGGAGACGGACACTTTTTTCACAAACAGCGAGGCCGATAATATGGTCAGTTTATATTTTTCAGTATCAGGGGTCATCAGACAAAAAGCACTTTTACTACGGATCATTTTAATTTTAATGTCTACCCTGTTGAGCATGAGTTTTTCTTGGAAAAATATGTCTGCATGGTTATGCCCCATTAGCTCAAAGGTCCTCCCTTCTGTTGAAGAGGCCGTTCTTTTTTGAAAACCCTTATTGAGTCCCTCTGGATTCTTGTCGTCCATAGCTTCCGTGATGTCTTTGAAGAAAAGGCCGGGGCTGAACTGTTTGCTCAGGGTCTCCTCACTATAATTAAGGATACACTCCATCATGGCTCTATAGGGGTAAGTATTGCTGCTTTGACTAATGAGCCGATCTCCCAGGGTCACATCCACCTGTGAAAACATGGTGGCCACCGGGTAATTGATGACCCCAGCGTTGGCCGTCTTCTCGATTGCATCGCCATCCTCATCAGTCACTTTACAGTTTATTAAAATAAATGTGTTATTCAAATCAATATAATCCTCGCCATTGCCAGCTATAAAAAACTCCAGAGGGGCCGTGTCTGAAATTGCAGAAAGAGGGGGAATCTCTACATATATGCTCTTATCTATACTCGTTTGAGTGTATGGAACTGTAAACAGATCCAGTTCTGATTTGACGCATTTTTCCGATAGACTGTGGACAAAAGACATGTTTAAAAGATGTATCCTGAGGCTCTATTTTTCTTTCTTTGAGACTTTCTTTTTGCAGGTTTTTTCTTGTGCTGCTTCCTTCTCCGAGTGTATCCACGATATGTTGGAGAATGAGAGATTCTTCGTTTTTTGTTAGCCACGAATCTTCGTCGCCCTGGTGGACACATGCTGTTTCTTCTTTTACCCCCCCTCCTCGCCATTACCATGAGACCCGAACCCTCCTGATGCTCATGGCTAGCTGCCCGGTTCATAACATTGGTGAACACGTCACTAACAATATTTTTAGCCGCTGATTTCAAGTGGGGTCTGGCTATAGCAAAGCCTCTCTTAAGCAGGGGTACGGCCATTCTAAAGAGACCACGAAAGAGTCCCCCTAGACCGGCGCCATACATTGTGGGGGCTCCTACAAAACCGGGCAAGCCGTTCCCGGCTTGCATCTTGTAATAATCCACATAGGCGCTAGGATCTACATAACCCCTCGAGGTAGCCATTTTAATAATGTACACACTGTTTCAGGGGTCGAAAATGTAGTTTGACATTAACTTTACCGAAGCGGAAGGGTACGTTGATATTCTGATCCGATTTTACTTCGATCGTGATGTTGTCAAAGTGGGTCTTTGAGACTGGTACGTAGTGTGGTTTGTCATAAGTAATTGTGACCATGTCATTGCTTTTACCTTTAATAAGTACATTTCTCAAAAGGGGGACATAACTATCCCCGACCCTCTGGTGGGTTATGATATCCGTATACACATAAAGAGTATAAAAGCCGCCCCACCACTTCTGAGAACTTGCTCTCTGTGTCAGAATAGAACCCTAATATACGCCCCAGTTGGCCGCTGGTTTGAATGCTAATACCTGGTTTTGACACCTTGTACACTCTGTTTTTAATAGGGTTGTAATATAGCTTGATGTTGGGGGTGCCTTCTGAGAACTGTTTATGCATCTCATCTAATATTTTATCCACATTGTCATAATAACCTCCTTGTATCGTGAATGTCCATTGACTCTTTTTAACATCATCAAAAATGGCGAAGGTGGCATCCTTATCTTGTAAAACAGCCCAAGTGTAAGGATACTGTATTTCCGCCAACCCCACTTCCCACGACCCTCTTAGATCTATAGATTTTCCAAATTGTACCGTGTAACTGGATATTTCATTTTTAGGGTATATATCGAGAGAGGCGTTACTGGGTAGAGTCACGTAGAAGCCTCCTGATTCCATCTTGAGTATCGAGAGTAATGCCCCCAACACACCCGCGGGCATGTTGTTATAAGGATTGAATATCGCAAACCTGTTGTTCCGGGACCCAACTATTGAACTTTTCAGGCCATCCAAGCCATTTCACCAACACATATTTTTTCCGGTTCTGGGTTTTTTCAGCTAATATCTTTTCAACTCTGTATACACTGTCTTTACCCACAATAATTTTTTGTAACTCGGCTTCGTAAAACGTTCCTTCTATATCCTCCCCGTCATAGTCTTTTAACCGGTACACGGGGGGGGCTCTAGCCAACTGTTCGGTAACTGTAAAATATTCGTCAGAAAATGTTTGTTCATAACCTTTGGCAAAAGTACTCCTTAGCTTTGAAACGCGAACCACATCACCGATGTTGAACTTATAAGTAGTTTTTCCCTTCTTAATAAATGGTCCGTATAATTCTTTATAGACCTTAAAAGAATTACTTTGATCAACATCTATAGGCTTCATTTTAATACTGGTGTGATACCCTTGGTTGTAAGCATCGATAAAATCCTGAACTTTATCAAAATACTTGAACGTGTTGACCGCTGTAAAATATCTCCAGATTTTGGTCTTCATGGTGCGGTTAAACCTCTCCACTACCGATGCCTTAAGCTCATTACCGGTGGTGAAATGATGTATTTTGTGTCTCTTCAGTAGATTCTGAAATTCTCTGTTGAGAAACTCTTTTCCTTTATTAGTCTGCAGTTTTTTAGGACATCGACCCTGGGACAATATATCCTCAAAGACCCTCGTCACCGCTCAACCTGTTTTATTATGTAGAATTCGAGCCCAGGCATATTTTGATTACACATCGATACACATCAACATCAATTTGTGACCATTGTTATGTTTTGATAAATTTGACATATCGACTAGATCCATTTGCCATTGTGAGTCTATGTCAGTTGCATATACGCGGTTTCTTTTAAAGTTAATCCTGAGAGGTTTATGTAAGGTATAGGCGTCTTGTTCCCGTAACCATTCTGAAACAACCACATCATTAACCTTCACTCCGGCCTCAGCGAGTCCTCTTTGAAAACCCTTCTTACCCGCCAAACCCCCAATCTTGGCTGGGTTGTAGTATAGTTCCTGCATTTGGGGAGCTTGCCGAGTCATTCTGTCAAATAACCACACAGACCCACACTATGCGCAAAGTTTTTATACAAAGTTTTTTATTCAACTTCAGGAGAGCAGATACCCCTTTTTAGACATTTGAGAAAAGTATAACATAAAAAACAATTTTTTCTACGGTCCAGACAAAAAGAAATCAGATGATTGGTTACTTGATCTATATCAACAAATATACCTGTTTCTTTATCTTGTAGGCACACACCTCAGTTACATATGTAAATAAAACAACAATATGACCTATTTTAAAATTAAACAGAGGTGTATTAAACATGCTCAGTAAAAGGTCATACAGATGTTGATGAAATGGCCTAATATCATTCTTGGCCCCCTTGAGCGCTTCATCCCAGTGTTCGTACCCCCCGATCTTTGTTACAGCAGCCATTAACTTTTCCAGGTTTGAAAGTTGATCCTCATCGATGGTTAAATCTGTAGAGAAAAGGCTCGCGTTGGCTACTTTTCTGTCAAGCACATGGTGTAATAGCGCTCTCAGGTTAGCTGCAGAGTGTTGATGACAGAACCAGTTGCAGAAGCAGTCCAGAACATTCCCCATGTTCAAAGTCCCTTAGTTCAGGTCAGAGTCTGAATCAGTGGCGTAGATGTCGAATTCTTCGTCGCTGTCCCCAACTTTAACTTCTTTACGGAAGAAATAAGCTTTTAGCTTGCCAGCGGTTTTTCTACTCGGCTCATCCAGGTCATTGAGCAGCTGCCCAAGTTTCTCTATTATAAACGGCTCCTTTTTCAGCTCCAGCAAAATCTCATCTATGATTTTCTGGACTTGTCCCGCAGTGACATGTATGTGGGAGTAAGACAGCGCCTTGATTAGTGCCGGTTTCAGCCACGGTTTGTTCAGTCTTCTGTAAAACACGTTGAAATAGAATAGGAAATAGTGACGGTCTGGTTCAAACAAACAACTGTGTCTCAACTGACTGGGGTGATTCACTTCACACCCCCGACAGACTTCTTTCAGAGCTTGGTCGATGAGAGCACTCAGAATATACACCAGGGTGCTTTTAAGCACTCTGCTTACTTGGTCACATACCCCGGGCATAAATCCTGCGTCTTCATCACGCCCCCGGGACAGTCCGATGCTCATTGGGTCGCCTGGTGGTTTGTGGGGTGTTTCTACATCCATTGGACTGACCCCCTCCTGAGACGCACATACGGTAGACAATTCGGCAAAATCGAGGCCCTCCATGAGCTCCAGAGGCTGGGGATCCCCGAGACTCATTTGGACATCCATCGCACCGCATGTTGTTTCGTCCTGAGGGACCGGGGTCTGAGGTCTTGGAGAGTAACCGCAGTCAAAGGGTTCCAGAGTGTATAAAAAATCTGGGGAATAGAACCAGGGGTGATCCCGGGTTTGAAGAGGCCTGTAGAGCCTGTCGACGTCCGCAGCTTTCAGGTAAGACATTCTCTTTAATTTTCAACCATGATTGAATTGTTGCGCCTTTTATCCTATCTCTTCACTACGTCACGACACACCGCCTTCTTAGAAGAGAGTAGCCCCTGAGCCGTCAGACCCCCCTCCAAAACCCCACACGTCGTCTGTTTTATCATCGTCGTCGTCATTCAAGGGGGATATATAATCCATAATCCAGCATTTTCTCCTTCTAACCAAATCCAGTTGCGAACATTTGGTCAAGATGTCAAAACCATCATTTATACAGTTTATGACCTCTTTCAAGAACGGCCAGTCCACGGCGTCAAACATAATTTCAGTAACCTGTTTTTCTGGATCCTCCACACCCCCTTCAATAGGGTTTGTAATCAGGGTACTGCTAAACAAAACCTTACGATCTGTAGTTAGAGATAGACTCTTCACCACTCTACCGTAGTTCTGCAAGCTTTCCCATTCACACCTTTCAAAACCCTGAGTCGGAGACTCCATTTCGCATTCTCTTGGACCCTCTTGCAAGCCTTCTAGAGTCTTATCCACAAGCCCCAGATCTCTCCAGGCCATCACCTTCAACCAGTCCTCATAAGAGTATTCAATTACCGTCTCAAAAGGTTCCAACGTACCCTCCTTCTCTCCCAAAGCAAAAAGCTCCACTCCAACATAGCTGGGATCCCTTTTAAAGCGGTAACCCCGTCGAGACCCCCAGAACAACACCCAGGAGCGTTCAATCTTCAAAATGGTGAGTACAGGAACCCTTGCCCGGGATTGTTTCTTGCGGGGTATCATGTTGATGTCGCTGGACATGTTGAAGAAGCGGGATGTTTCTGATGCTGAGAATTAAAGAGGTATTGCCTAAAAGCAGCGCGGGTTCTTAAATAGAGAGGAGAGTTTCGGGGCGTTGCCTTCAGAGGGGTGGGGGTATTTATGGGTGGCCTTGATGTTCAGGGTTTTATGGGTGTACACTTTCTGACGGATATGACGTAGGAATAATTAAGGAAATAACTCTACCTAAAATCACGCCCCCCAATTATGACGTAGGAATATTAATAAGCTTAGGGCATACGTCATAACAAAATAGGCCGCGCCCAAAAAACCTTACTATCTACTCTTATGTAGTTGAAGGCGCAGTATAGCTCTGATAGTCTGGTGGTCTTTTAATTAAAATCTGATGATGATGATGATGATGATGATGTTGTTGTTGTTGTTGTTGTTCTTGTTGTTCTTGTTGTCGTCGTAGTCGCCGTCATTATTATTGTTAAAGTAAAGCAGTAGTTAGATTTGTTGCTACCGTAAGGTGTAGAAGGCACAATAGCTCTGTGATTGTCTGATGGTGGCACAAGACGAGCAGCAACTGTTTGAACAAGCCATTGAGCATCACCTTGTTGGGGTAAGTGTAAGTCTTGTCATAGCTCAGGGCGTTCTTCCTTTGAAAGAGTTTCCAAAGTGTCCTGATGTGCCCTTGAGCAATGCAAAATAGGTCAGTGCAAATAGAAACCTTTATCTCACAGGCTGGCCCACGGGAAACGCCTGTGCGCGTTTTACCAGCCTGCTTCGATGGGAGCCATTCGAAACGCCAGGACGGGTCGGTTTCCGTAGTGTAGTGGCTATCACGTTCGTCTCACACGCGAAAGGTCCCCGGTTCGAAACCGGGCGGAAACAACCCGCAGTGGACGCGTGCCAGTGCTTTGTTACCCGTCCCCGAAGCTGGCCGTCGTTTTCTCTTGCTCGGAGTGGCAAGAAATCCTGACCTTGAGAACAAACGATCGCAGAAGGGTAGCTTTGCGAGGCGCTGGAACTGACACTTTTAAAATCGATACATGTTGTTGCTGTTACAATACGACCGTAGCAGGATCGGCGACATTGCTGTTACTCTTATGTAGTTGAAGGCGCAGTATAGCTCTGATAGTCTGGTGGTGACGGAAGACCACCAGCCGTTTGAACAAGCCATTCAGCATCACCTTGTTGGTATAAGTGCAGGCACTGTCTGAGCGCAGGGCGTCCTGCCTTTGAAAGAGTTTCCAAAGTGTCCTGATGTGCCCTTGAGCAATGCAAAAAAGGTCAGTGAAAATAGAAACCTTTATCTCACAGGCTGGCCCACGGGAAACGCCTGTGCGCGTTTTACCAGCCTGCTTCGATGGGAGCCATTCGAAACGCCAGGACGGGTCGGTTTTACCAGCAGTCTCCAACGGTAACCGTTCTAAGCAAGAGGTGACGGTGTCAGTTTCCGAAGTGTAGCGGTTATCACGTTCGCCTAACGCACGAAAGGTCCCCGGTTTGAAACCGGGCGGAAAGAGCCTGCTGTGGGCCGGCCCTTTTCGTCCTGCTTACCCTCGTGGTTCCCCGGAGGCGGTAGGTGGCTTTTCTTCATTGGAGTTCCCGAAATTGGTGGACTCAGAGCGTCCGTCCGTCGACAGGTTGAAATTGTAAACGCTGGTGTAGCCACTTTTAATTAAAATCTGATGATGATGTTATTGTTGTTGTTGTTGTTCTTGTTGTCGTCGTGGTCGCCGTCATTATTATTGTTAAAGTAAAGCTACCGTAAGGTGTAGAAGGCACAATAGCTCTGTGATTGTCTGATGGTGGCACAAGACAAGCAGCAGCTGTTTGAACAAGCCATTGAGCATCACCTTGTTGGGGTAAGTGTAAGTCTTGTCATAGCTCAGGGCGTTCTTCCTTTGAAAGAGTTTCCAAAGTGTCCTGATGTGCCCTTGAGCAATGCAAAATAGGTCAGTGAAAATAGAAACCTTTATCTCACAGGCTGGCCCACGTTTAACGCCTGTGTGCGTTTTACCAGCCGGCTTCGATGGGAGCCATTCGAAACGCCAGGACGGGTTGGTTTCCGTAGTGTAGTGGCTATGATGTTTGCCTCACACGCGAAAGGTCCCCGGTTCAAAACCGGGCGGAAACAACCCACGGTGCACGCGTGCCAGTGCCGTGTTACCCGTCCCCATCTCTCTGCCCCAAGGCTGGCCGTTGTTTTCTCTTCCTCGGAGTGGCAAGTAATCCCGACCTTGAGAACAAACGATCGCAGAAGGGTAGCTTTGCGAGGCGCAGGAACTGACACTTTTAAAATCGATACATGTTGTTGCTGTGACAATACGACCGTAGCAGGATCGGCGACATTGCTGTTACTCTTATGAGTAGATAGTTGGGTTTTTTGGGTGCGGCCTATTTTGTTATGACGTATGCCCTAAGCTTATTAATATTCCTACGTCATAATTGGGGGGCGTGATTCTAGGTAGAGTTATTTCCTTAATTATTCCTACGTCATATCCGTCAGAAAGTGTACACCCATAAAACCCTGAACAACAAGGCCGCCCATAACCTGTTGTTCTTGTTGTTCTTGTTGGTCAACTGTAGAGTGTGAATGGGTCGGCTCTTCCTGTAGTGGTTGGGGGTCTTTTTTAAATATACATGTAATGGTTTAGTAAATCTAAACCGTTATAAGATCAACAAGTTCTGTTGTCTGTAATGGTCCCAGGTCTTAACAATGCCAGTTTTGAATAGTGCGTTTATCATATTCACACTGTCTCTGTCTGTCTCTCTCTCTCTCTCGCCCAATCATTTTATAAGATCAACAAGTTCTGTTGTCTGTTATGATCCCAGGTCCTAACAATGCCTGTTTTGCATAGGGTACTTATGTTATCCACACTGTATCTGGCTCTGTCTCTCCCCTCAAATTTAATTAAAAATAAAATTAAAAAAGAGGGTGTGTGTGTGGGTGTTTGTGTGTATAGGTTAATTGTGTTTGTAAAAAAAAAAAAAAAAAAGCTGTGGTTATATTTTATCTCTCACATAATGTGTTCAGTCGTTTTACTTAAATACATTCTAGGGTCTTAAAGCTCATAAGAGTTAGACTTAAGATAAGGATATGCTTTTAAGGTATTTTAGCAGTCTCAATCCCTGATGATAAGGAATCGTTTAAAAAATAAAAACAACTGATCACTCAATGCTAAATAGATCACAACACTCAAGGCTAAATCACTCACACCATGGGGGGCGGGTGTGGGCTCAGACAACAGTAGGTATGGCGTGTGGTATCAAAACATTCAGAATACTTTTAACCTATATAATTTATAAGCTTTGTAAAATAAACCCAAATATCTCTTTTGCGGGGATAAACGCTGTTCTGAGTAGTTTGTGACTTGTTTATTACCAAACAAAGCATCGCTATTAAAAAAAAAAAAAATCACTGTAAAAGCGCTAGTTATTTTAGATCTTTATAGTTATTTTCTTGGCTCAGGTTGTTTTTTAGCGCTTATAAAGGCCTGAAATATTCTTAGTGGTTGTTGACTATAGGTCTTGATGCTTAAAAATGTTTTTTTGAGAGACCAAAAGGTTCTAATAAAAGTTTAGAGTAGAGAGGAGAGAGATCATCTCCATCTTGGTTTCTATTTGAAATTTGATGCAGTGTCATTTTATTGGTTGGTTTTGATATGTTAATTGGTAACAGGGCGGCACAAAGGCCAGACCAGAACAATGCCTTACAAGCAGATCCGGCATGTGGCCATCAGTATAAGTATGAAGGTCTGGTCTTCAGCTCGACAGACTCATACTGACCTTTCGATTTAAGACTAAAGATCAACAATGTCCGGAAACAACATCAGCGACTTCGATTTAAACGAGTTTTTAGGCAAGTCTTCAGATTATTTTCATTGACTCAGAGCGTGTTGTGTGCATGTATTGTAAATAAGGCTATAACATCTGTTTTAAGTTCTGTAAAATTATTTTTCAGCCAGTCAACAGCAGTTATTTCCCAACGCTGAGGAGATAATCTGGAACAACGACGGTAAGATTTTTGTGTTTGTGCTCATGGGTTCTTATGTATGGGTGTGTGTGGTTTTGAAGAGGCTCATTAGAGTTATGAAAACGTTTTAATATATATTAATGCCGGTCTCTTTAATTACACAGATACTATCGAAAGGCCTGTGATTAATGTCTCCGAGGATCGACCAAGAGAAGTGGTTGTCCCTAGACAGGCTGTCTGCCGACCGGGTAAGAACTAAACCCCTGTTTGTTTGTATAACGTTTCTGTAAGATGTTTGAGTCCAGTTTTGTTAATTTAAAAAAATTATCCTGTCTAACAGTATTAAGAAACGTGGTTCGAGACAACGAAAGGCCTTCCACATCGAGGGCTTGTTTCGTTTTACCTACGAGAACAGTAACCTTTCAAGAATCTGAAAGGCCGTCAGCCCCGGTATCTGATAGCTGTGAGTATATATCTGCAGCCTGTAAGAGGTTAAAGCTTTTTATAAAGCGGTGTGGTTAAAGGTTAAACATGTCTCTTACCTTCACAGCGGTGCAAAAAGCTAAACCAGCCGAAAAACATAAGAAACGATTATTCTGTGGAGGTAAGTAAGATCTTTCAAACTTTAATGTTTTTAAAAGGGCTTTGTTTGCCCGTTGAGGGCTAATATTTAAGCGATGGGTGACCGTTTCCTGTAGGGCGGGGGGTTCTGGGAAAGATCTTTAGAAGTCCGGACAGGTCTAGGCTTGTTTCTGGGGAACGTGTTTAGAAATGACCGATTGCCGTACCGTCTGGTTAGGAAGTAAAGCCGTCTGAAAGGGTTTAGTAAGTTGTTTGGCTTATCTCCCGCTATTATACTTCTGTTTTAAAGTGGTTGTAGGAAAAGGCTTGAAGGTGTTCATTGTATTTAATATTTAAACAGATCGTGAAAACGTTTGTGAAACAGGAAGTCCCGGGATCAGGAAGCGTTTACACTTGGAAGGTTATTTTAAAAATGAAATGTTGTTGTGTGTGTGTGTGTTTTATTAACAATATTACAGTTTTTAAAGAAACATTTAAGAAACAGTTTATTTACAGCTGCTTCTCTGTTTTACATTTATTATCAAGTCCTAATAAATATATTGTCTGTAAATAATAAGGCGTTGTAGTGAATGTCTAAGGCTATTTTCAAAGGTCTAAAAAAGCTAAAGCTTTTGAATGTCCTGGACATGTTGTTTTAAGTTTGATTTCTGTCGCCGTTTAAAGATGTAAATGTAATGTATATTTTTATTCTTCCCAAGACTCTTGGGATAGTCATTCTGTGGATGAGCTATTGAGGACAATTACCCCGTCTAAGTGGGATCAAACATCTTCCCCGGTGAGATCACCGAGAGGATCCCCCACGGTGGTCTTGGAGACCCCCCAACATCTACTCAGGCCACAGCCTTCTGGGGGTAATTCAACACCCCAGATTCAGCCCGCCGCATTGTCGGGCGGAACAAATACAGGCATCCAACAACCTCATGGGTCGCCGTCAGTCAGGGCTGACACACCACCCAACGACGGCCTGGTTTCAACATCGTTCCCCCAGACCCGTTTCTTGGCTACAGAAACGCGGAACAGTACCCCGCGCTTGGCCAGGGTGTCACCGCAAAGGCCTTCTTGGTCTCCGTCCATGAGTATACGCTCGCTCCCTGCCTCCTTCGACCGAGATTTACCGGAGCGACCATCCTTTGAAGCTGAGCCAGGCCACCAGCCCCCGGAGCTACTTCCTGAAGGTCGGCATGAGTTGCTACATACTTTGTTACAAAATCAAAGACTTGTGTTACTGGGGCAAAACCTGGTGATAGAGAGCCAAAACACCCTTATTAATACCCTTACTAACGAATTGTACCGTATTTAATGTTTTAATAGACACAAAACGCCTTACTATTGTGGGTTGTTGGAAAAATAAAAAATAAATTAAAAAATGTCCTGACTTGGTAAAAGAACTCACAAACTAAAGGATTATGAACAAGCTAGGGCCCCAAAAAGACCTTCCCGAGAGAACATCCCCGGCCCTGTTGTGAACTCCTCTGATGTCCCAATGAACCTGGAACTATTACAAATGATAAATGATTTAAATAACCCCCAATTACCACCGATAGAATGTGAATTAACAGACTTACCGGTGAACCCCGACCTGTTACAGATGGTCAATGATCTAAATAACCACCTCCCACCGGTAGCGCTTATAGAGGTTCACCCCCTAGTTCACCCCGATTTGTTTGAAATGGTGGAGGCTTTGGAGGAGCTACCCCGACCAAATTCTGCCCCTATTATAAATGATTTGAGACAATTAGAACACAGGATGGCGGCAGAAGCAGCCATCACTATAGAGGAGGGTCTTGACATTAACCGGTTGGATATCTTTGAAGGACTTTTACAGGCTTTAAATGAGCCTCCTCAAAAAGGGGGTTTTGTAGATGTCAGCAGTGGGGGTGTTCGGAATGTGGAGGGTTCTGAGACTGATAAGGCTGTGGAGGACATGCTCTGTGAGAATGTAGGGGGTGAAGGCTTTGTTCAAAATGATGATGTGTCCAAGAGTACCAGTGATCCCGTGATTATAGATAGACCGGCCTATAACAATTTTGAAATGATTCAGCGTTTTAATTTTGCAGAACTTTTAAATTGTGACAATTATGCAGAAATATTTGTCAACATACACGAGGCCTTGCAGAAAATGCTTGAACAGGTTGCTGAAAGGGTCAGACCTCGAGATGTTGTACAGTTAGAACTCAGAGGGGATGATTTGTTTAGCAACCTATCTGTAATGCTGAGTGGAGATAATTTAGATGTCTGGCTAAAATCGAAGCGTTATTGCAAAGTAACGCAGCCATCTTAGCTGATGAAAGTCTGTCTCTGGTAATGAATGTGGTTCGTAACCCTGAGGGTGGGGCGCTTAGAAGACTGTCGAAATGCTTGAAGAACGACATAATTAGGACCAAGCTCAGGCAATTAGTGGTGAGTTCCAGTGGGGACAATAAGCTCTGTTTTGCTTACAGTTTAATAAAACTACTCACCCCCGACATGCCTGAACCCCAAGCTCTGCAAGAGGCTTTAATGCTTCATCAGAGGGCCGGCTTAAACTCTCAACAGATGGTTGCCTTTTCAGACATCACCAAGTTTGAGGAGTTGTTGTCTTTAAAAACTGTTTTGTGGTACCGTTGTGAGGTAAAGGAAGTATTTGTGAAATTTCAGATACATCCTGAAACCCATACACAGACACTGTTTCTCTTCCTAAGTGATAGTCATTACTTTGGAATAAAGAGTTTGACGGCTTTTTTGGGTTGTTCGTATGTTTGTCATTGGTATTATAAGGCCTTCAATGATAAGCTTAAGCACCGCTGTGACGGTTACTGTAACGTCTGTTTCAATCCGCAATGTCATAAGGGTTTGGCCCCTACCATCCGATGTAAAGATTGCTTAAGGATTTGTCTCTCAGCGTTCTGTTTTTCCGAGCATAAGGTACAGAGGGCCGCTGCTGAGTGTGTTAAAAAACGGAGTTATTGTGATCAAACTAAATATTGCCCGCAGTGTTGCCTCCAGTACCGTTTTCATGAGGTTAAACCACACAAATGTCTGGAGCCGAGATGCAGGATCTGTAATGCTGATTTAACCCCGGGGTCCGAACACCAGTGCTTTATTCAGCCGGTTAAAAAGGAGCCGCCGCACAACCGGTATGTCTTTTTTGATTTTGAATGCCGGCAAGAAAACGGGGTCCACGTTGCTAATTATATACACTGTATTGACATGTTGGATCGTGAGTGGTCAGCTAGCGGTGAGAGTTGTGTCAGGGATTTCTTTACGCGGTATCGCGGTCCAAAATACCTCAATTACACATTTATTGCCCACAATGCTAAGGGTTATGATTCTTACATTTTGATGAAGTATCTGGTGGAAAATGGGGTGACCCCAAAAATAATAGCTCAGGGTAGCAAGATCATGTGTTTCACCGACGAAGCTTTCAACTAACGTTACATAGACTCGTTAAATTTCCTCCCCATGAAATTGAGCGCTTTGCCTAAGGCTCTGGGTTTTGAGGCTCAGAAGAAAGGTTGGTTCTGCCATTTTTTTAATACTAAGGACACTCAAAATTATCGAGGGTCCTACCCGCCCGCCTCTTATTATGGGGTTGATACTATGATGTCTCATGAGAGGGAGGAATTCTTTAAATGGTACAATACGGTTAAGGGAGGTGTTTTTGATTTCCGAGAAGAGATGGCCGCTTATTGTAAAAATGATGTGGTGATCCTTAAAGAAGCCTGTGTGCGTTTCCGCACCGAGGTTATCAACACATCGGGTCTCGACCCTTTGCAAAGTGTGACCATAGCGTCTCTCTGCATGAAAATGTATCGGTCCAATTTCTTGCAGAAAAACACTATAGCGGTCACCACTTCTGACAACTATCGTGCTAGACAAAAGAACTTTTCGACTGTCTCCATACAGTGGCTGGAATACCTGAGTGCCCGGGATAACATCTTCATCAGACATGCTTTAAATCAAGGGGAAGTCAAAATGGGGCCTTATGACTTAGACGGTTTTAGGGACGTGTCCGGGCGGCGTACCGCTTATGAGTTTGCAGGTTGTATTTACCATGGCTGTCCTCAGTGCTTCGACCCAAACACCTTTAACCCCGTAACACAAAAACTCTGCGGTGATATGTACTATGATTTCCAGGAACGAATTGAAACTTTAAAAAACACCTATGGTTTGAACGTGCTGGTGATTTGGAAACACGAGTGGACGACCCTGAAGCAACAGGAAGCGGGGGTACAACGGTTTATGGAAACCTTGGACTTTCCTGAACGTCTAGAGCCCCGGGATGCGTTATTTGGGGGTCGTACCAACGCCCTCTGTTTACATTATGAGGTAAAGGAGGGTGAGAGAGTAGATTACTATGATTTCACCAGTCTGTACCCTTATGTCAACAAGACCAAAATGTACCCGGTGGGGCGTCCAACCATTGTTTATCGTGACTTTCTCGAAATCGGACATTACTTTGGTTTGATCAAAGTCACCATGTACCCTCCTCGCGAGCTGTTCTTACCCGTGTTGCCTTACAGGTGTTCGGGAAAATTGATGTTCCCTCTGTGTAGAACGTGTGTGGAAACTGAAAATCAAACTACCTCTTGTCTGCACAGTGATGAAGAGAGAGCGCTGACGGGTGTCTGGTGTAGCATTGAGCTTGACAAGGCGGTGGAGAAAGGTTACAGAGTCGGTAAGGTGAATGAGGTTTGGCATTTTTCTGAAAAATCTGATACTCTTTTTGCTGATTACATTATGACCCATCTGAAAGGGAAACAGGAGGCATCGGGCTATCCCTCATGGTGTGTTGACTCCGCGGCCAAAGAGCGATACGTTCAGCAATATTTTGAAAAGGAAGGGATCCGTCTAGAGCCGGGGAACATAACTGTAAACCCCGCCAAGAGACAAATGTCCAAACTGATTTTAAACAGTCTGTGGGTTAAGTTTGGGGAAAGAAATTACCATCTAAACACAACCTTGATTAAAACCCCTGAACTGTTCATAGAATTTATGTTTTCCAAACAACATGCAGTATCATACTTTCAATTCTTAAATGACCACGTGGCACAGGTCCAGTGGAGGGCCCCTAAAGATTTCCCCACCAAACAGGGGAACGTTAATGTTTTCATAGCGGTTTTTACCACGGCTTACGCCCGGCTTGAACTGTACAACTTAATGGATCAGTTGCAGGAAAGCACGCTCTATCATGATACTGACTCTGTAATCTTTGTCACCAGGCCAGGGGATTGGGTCCCTCCCCTCGGGGACTACCTTGGGGAGTTAACGAGCGAACTAGATCCTCAGGACCACATAGTGGAGGTTGTTTCAGGGGGTCCTAAGACTTACGCATACAGAACGGCTGCGGGTAAGACCTGTATGAAAGTTAAGGGTTTCACTCTGAACCATTGTAACAACAAGCTCATTAACATCAAGTCTCTGACGACCCTGGTAGAAAGTTATGTAACGAGAAAGACGCGCCTCCTCGTGAGATTATTACAGCCGGTAATCAGATCTATCGCAATAAAAAGGGGTACACGTTGGAAAATAGATCACTAAACAAACGGTTCAGGGTGGTGTACAATAAAAGAGTCTTGAAGACTGATTATACCACTCTGCCTTATGGATATTAGTGGTGGTTTTGATAACAGACTTCAACACCCTTTCTCCTGTATTATAGCCGGTCCCTCCAATTCGGGGAAGAGCTATCTTATAAAGAACATCATAGAAGATGTGGACGCAACCGTGTCCCAAGCTCTTGACAACATAGTGTGGTGTTACTCTTGCTGGCAACCTCTCTACGATGATTTGGCTTCGAAAAAATATAGTCTGTAATTTGTGCAAGGTCTCCCCGCCTCGTTGTGTGATGATGACTTGTTCCCGCCCGGTCAAACTAATCTAGTGATCCTTGATGACCTGATGGAGCAGGCCGGTGACAACAGTGAAGTGGAAAAAGCTTTCACAAAGTACACTCATCACAGGAATTTAAGTATTATTTATTTAGTTCAAAATCTATTTTTTCAAGGTAAAAAAAGCCGCACTATTAATTTATATGCCAATTATATAATTCTTTTTAAAAACCCCAGAGATAAACTACAGGTCACCGTCTTGGCTCGTCAAATGTACCCTAACCAGACCAAGTTCTTTTTGGAGGCATTTGAGGATGCCACCAAAAAACCCTACGGGTACTTGATTGCGGACTTAAAAGCACAAACCCCAGAAGACTTTCGCCTCAGAACAGGTTTGTGCCCGCCCGATTGGCCGGCAGTGTATGTGCTAAAGAAAAGGAAATAAATAAGAATGTCTGTTCAGATTAAAAGAAATCTGCCACTTTTGCAAATGTTATTTGAGGGGAGCCCGCGCCATAGGAAAGCTGTGCTGGCAGGGGCCCCCTCGGATTTGATCGAGACCCTGTGTGAAATAGCTTTTAACATCTTACGCGGTAATATACCCCTAACCCCTTCTCAACATTCTAAACTCAAAAAACAAAAAGCGGTTATCAAGATCATCGCTAATAAGAAGTATTCTATTAAAAGAAAAAGAAAGAAGATTAATCAAACCGGGGGTTTTATAGGACCGCTGTTGAGCATAGCCGTGCCTTTCCTAACCAGTCTTCTAGCTTCCAGAGTGGGTTAATAATGGAATATGCTCAGAAAATGTTTTTGATCCCTCAGGAGCAGCTTGAGAAACTGAGAAAAAATGTTGTCGGGCCAGAGCCCATTAGACAAATGGCCGAAAACAACCTGGACTCTGAAATGAAAGCTATACAGGCCAGGGCCGATTTAAATCAGTATTCCAAAGCCCAGTTGTATACCAACATGTTACAGCGCTACCTCCGTCTGGTTAGACAGGGTGAAAAAGATCAATACATTTTAACTTTAACCATGGCCTCTCAAGAAAATGGTTCTGGGGCTGATGCGGGGGGTTCGGTTGATAAAGATGTTGCGGTGACCGAACCTGTTGAGAGTTCAGACGGAGATGTTGTAACGGATGTTTTGAGAAACATGCCGGCCAGAAGCAAAAGACATGCAGAATATATCCTGCACAAAATGGTTCAGAAACCGCGGGTAACGGCTTGGAATGAACAGGGTGAATTTGTTTTTAAGGGACAACTGATCAAAGGTTCACACGTTTGATTTGTTGAAGAGTGTCACTAGCACTAATAAGGTACCCGATAGTCGCCGACCTGTAGGCTGGAATGCTTTCCTACAGGCGATGGCCTGTCTGAACATGCCCCAATCAACAGTTCCTAACCAGGAAACGCGACAAAAAATCCATCTGTGTAAAGAGGTGGAGCCTGATCTGACTCCGATATCTCATTACTCTGACCGTGCTGAGCGACCATCCTCAGGATCTATCCATCGTTGGGAAGCTTATTAATCTCATGTTTTTATTTGTCTCCCCTGTAAATAATGACCCGACAAACAATTTTTTTTTTTTTTTTTTTTTTTTTTCAAATGTTGTACATTTATTTATACCATAACCCCTGCTTTGTATAAGAATTGTGTTGAATAAAAACAAAACTAATGATTCAAAGGCTGTTTTCATTATTTTTTCACCTTAACACGCATGACATCTTTTAAAATCCTCACAAGAACACCCCATCTGTATACATGGCTGGCTAGGGTCGTAAGTCATTGTGTTATAAGGGGGGGTCCACAGTGTCCTGACAAACTCTGCCACTTTTTTATCATTTTGGCCTAAATCCTCACTGTACAAGGCCATAATATCGGGGTATGACCTTCCTTTAGATCTATGATATAAGAAAAACACACAGTGTTGACCACAAGTGAAGGTCTGAAGACTTTGTACTTGACGACCGCTGTAAATGGTTTCTTGACAGTTGTTGAGCAGAAAGTTATTGATCTTCCGAGGGAAAGGTCTGAAATCCGGGGGGTTTCCATAGGAATCAAAAAATTCACCACGGTGGGCTTCCCTTAGATAAATAGCCAGCCAATGTTCTCCGGGCATATTTTTAGGGTGTGTGTTGATTATGTACATTGCAGGTAAATTCTTGATCTTAAATTTAGGCAGCTGATCGCAGGCGTAGACTCCTTGAAACAGTTTCCGTGAGCTGGCCAGGGCATTCATGATGTGGTTGAGCTCTCTGGTGTTCATTTTTATAATAATCATACAGAACGTTTCTCCTCTGATTCACCTCAATAATGTTGTCAAACACAGCATACACGACCATATTTACAGTGCGTGGTAGAGGCTGCTTGAAACGCATCTCCAAACGCATATTGCCCGTCTTCATCAGTGAAAAATGTTGTCCACACTCTTCGTCAGGGGTCAGGTTGAAACCGTACAGGGTGTAACCGCTGCAGTATTCCCGGCGATCGACCAGCAGAGTTTGATCCTTGAGATGGCGACCCGTAGCCAGTACTAGACTGTAATATTCACGAAACGCATTGCCGTTTTCAAAGTCAGGTTGAAAAGGTCTGGATGGAACCTGCACACCATCGACGTACAACGCAATAAATTCCGGGTTATAATGTTTAAAGTTAAAGGGGTTCTTGTTGTAAACCCCGGTAAATGCATCATTATCCACGAGACCTATAATAACCTGTTTTGGGAGCTGTCCTAGAAACAGATTTTCCTGGTTCATCACCCGTGTCCCTGAGGGGATACTGTGGACTTTCATATAGACTCTTTCGATCGGGTACTCGGCGTTTTCCGTCATTAACGCCTGCGCGTGTCCTAGTTTAACCGCCGGGAAGACGGACACTTTTTTCACAAACAGCGAGGCCGATAATATGGTCAGTTTATATTTTTCCGTATCAGGGGTCATCAGACAAAAAGCACTTTTACTACGGATCATTTTAATTTTAATGTCTACCCCGTTGAGCATGAGTTTTTCTTGGAAAAATATGTCTGCATGGATATGCCCCATTAGCTCAAAGGTCCTCCCTTCTGTTGAAGAGGCCGTTCTTTTTTGCAAACCCTTATTGAGTCCCTCTGGATCCTTGTCGTCCATAGCTTCCGGGATGTCTTTGAAGAAAAGGCCGGGGCTGAACTGTTTGCTCAGGGTCTCCTCACTATAATTAAGGATACACTCCATCATGGCTCTATAGGGGTAAGTATTGCTGCTTTGACTAATGAGCCGATCTCCCAGGGTCACATCCACCTGTGAAAACATGGTGGCCACCGGGTAATTGATGACCCCAGCGTTGGCCGTCTTCTCGATTGCATCGCCATCCTCATCAGTCACTTTACAGTTCATTAAAATAAATGTGTTATTCAAATCAATATAATCCTCGCCATTGCCAGCTATAAAAAACTCCAGAGGGGCCGTGTCTGAAATTTCCACGATATGTTGGAGAATGAGAGATTCTTCGTTTTTTGTTAGCCACGGATCTTCGTCGCCCCCTGGTGGACACATGCTGTTTCTTCTTTTACCCCCCTCCTCGCCATTACCATGAGACCCGAACCTTCCTGATGCTCATGGCTAGCTGCCCGGTTCATAACATTGGTGAACACGTCACTAACAATATTTTTAGCCGCTGATTTCAAGTGGGGTCTGGCTATAGCAAAGCCTCTCTTAAGCAGGGGTACGGCCATTCTAAAGAGACCACGAAAGAGTCCTCCTAGACCGGCGCCATACATTGTGGGGGCTCCTACAATACCGGGCAAGCCGTTCCCGGCTTGCATCTTGTAATAATCCACATAGGCGCTAGGATCTACATAACCCCTCGAGGTAGCCATTTTAATAATGTACACACTGTTTCAGGGGTCGAAAATGTAGTTTGACAATAACTTTACCGAAGCGGAAGGGTACGTTGATATTCTGATCCGATTTTACTTCGATCGTGATGTTGTCAAAGTGGGTCTTTGAGACTGGTACGTAGTGTGGCTTGTCATAAGTAATTGTGACCATGTCATTGCTTTTACCTTTAATAAGTACATTTCTCAAAAGGGGGACATAACTATCCCCGACCCTCTGGTGGGTTATGATATCCGTATACACATAAAGAGTGTAAAAGCCGCCCCACCACTTCTGAGAACCTGCTCTCTGTGTCAGAATAGAACCCTAATATACGCCCCAGTTGGCCGCTGGTTTGAATGCTAATACCTGGTTTTGACACCTTGTACACTCTGTTTTTAATAGGGTTGTAATATAGCTTGATGTTGGGGGTGCCTTCTGAGAACTGTTTATGAATCTCATCTAATATTTTATCCACATTGTCATAATAACCTCCTTGTATCGTGAATGTCCATTGATTTTAACATCATCAAAAATGGCGAAGGTGGCATCCTTATCTTGTAAAACAGCCCAAGTGTAAGGATACTGTATTTCCGCCAACCCCACTTCCCACGACCCCCTTAGATCTATAGATTTTCCAAATTGTACCGTGTAACTGGATATTTCATTTTTAGGGTATATATCGAGAGAGGCGTTACTGGGTAGAGTCACGTAGAAGCCTCCTGATTCCATCTTGAGTATCGAAAGTAATGCCCCCAACACACCCGCAGGCATGTTGTTATAAGGATTGAATATCGCAAACCTGTTGTTCCGGGACCCAACTATTGAACTTTTCAGGCCATCCAAGCCATTTCACCAACACATATTTTTTCCGGTTCTGGGTTTTTTCAGCTAATATCTTTTCAACTCTGTATACACTGTCTTTACCCACAATAATTTTTTGTAACTCGGCTTCGTAAAACGTTCCTTCTATATCCTCCCCGTCATAGTCTTTTAACCGGTACACGGGGGGGTCTCTAGCCAACTGTTCGGTAACTGTAAAATATTCGTCAGAAAATGTTTGTTCATAACCTTTGGCAAAAGTACTCCTTAGCTTTGAAACGCGAACCACATCACCGATGTTGAACTTATAAGTAGTTTTTCCCTTCTTAATAAATGGTCCGTATAATTCTATATAGACCTTAAAAGAATTACTTTGATCAACATCTATAGGCTTCATTTTAATACTGGTGTGATACCCTTGGTTGTAAGCATCGATAAAATCCTGAACTTTATCAAAATACTTGAACGTGTTGACCGCTGTAAAATATCTCCAGATTTTGGTCTTTATGGTGCGGTTAAACCTCTCCACTATCGATGCCTTAAGCTCATTACCGGTGGTGAAATGATATATTTTGTGTCTCTTCAGTAGATTCTGAAATTCTCTGTTGAGAAACTCTTTTCCTTTATCAGTCTGCAGTTTTTTAGGACATCGACCCTGGGACAATATATCCTCAAAGGCCCTTGTCACCGCCCGACCTGTTTTATTATGTAGAATGCGAGCCCAGGCATATTTTGATAACACATCGATACACATCAACATCAATTTGTGACCATTATTATGTTTTGATAAATTTGACATATCGACTAGATCCATTTGCCATTGTGAGTCTATGTCAGTTGCATATACGCGGTTTCTTTTAAAGTTAATCCTGAGAGGTTTATGTAAGGTATAGGCGTCTTGTTCCCGTAACCATTCTGAAACAACCACATCATTAACCTTCACTCCGGCCTCAGCGAATCCTCTTTGAAAACCCTTCTTACCCGCCAAACCCCCAATCTTGGCTGGGTTGTAGTATAGTTCCTGCATTTGGGGAGCTTGCCGAGTCATTCTGTCAAATAACCACACAGACCCACACTATGCGCAAAGTTTTTATACAAGGTTTTTTATTCAACTTCAGGAGAGCAGATACCCCTTTTTACACATTTGAGAAAAGTATAACATACACAACAATTTTTTCTACGGTCCAGACAAAAAGAAATCAGATGATTGGTTACTTGATCTATATCAACAAATATACCTGTTTCTTTATCTTGTAGGCACACACCTCAGTTACATATGTAAATAAAACAACAATATGACCTATTTTAAAAGTAAACAGAGGTGTATTAAACATGCTCAGTAAAAGGTCATACAGATGTTGATGAAATGGCCTAATATCATTCTTGGCCCCCTTGAGCGCTTCATCCCAGTGTTCGTACCCTCCGGTCTTTGTTACAGCAGCCATTAACTTTTCCAGGTTTGAAAGTTGATCCTCATCGATGGTTAAATCTGTAGAGAAAAGGCTCGCGTTGGCTACTTTTCTGTCAAGCACATGGTGTAATAGCGCTCTCAGGTTAGCTGCATGGTTAGCTGTTGATGACAGAACCAGTTGCAGAAGCAGTCCAGAACATTCCCCATGTTTAAAGTCCCTTAGTTCAGGTCAGAGTCTGAATCAGTGGCGTAGATGTCGAATTCTTCGTCGCTGCCCCAGCTTTAACTTCTTTACGGAAGAAATAAGCTTTTAGCTTGCCAGCGGTTTTTCTACTCGGCTCATCCAGGTCATTGAGCAGCTGCCCAAGTTTCTCTATTATAAACGGCTCCTTTTTCAGCTCCAGCAAAATCTCATCTATGATTTTCTGGACTTGTCCCGCAGTGACATGTATGTGGGAGTAAGACAGCGCCTTGATTAGTGCCGGTTTCAGCCACGGTTTGTTGAGTCTTCTGTAAAACACGTTGAAATAGAACAGGAAATAGTAACGGTCTGGTTCAAACAAACAACTATGTCTCAACTGACTGGGGTGATTCACTTCACACCCCCGACAGACTTCTTTCAGAGCTCGGTCGATGAGAGCACTCAGAATATACACCAGGGTGCTTTTAACTACTCTGCTTACTTGGTCACATACCCCGGGCATAAATCCTGCGTATTCATCACACCCCCGGGACAGTCCGATGCTCATTGGGTCGCCTGGTGGTTTGTGGGGTGTTTCTACATCCATTGGACTGACCCCCTCCTGAGACGCACAGACGGTAGACAGTTCGGCAAAATCGAGGCCCTCCATGAGCTCCAGAGGCTGGGGATCCCCGAGACTCATTTGGACATCTATCGCACCGCATGTTGTTTCGTCCTGAGGGACCGGGGTCTGAGGTCTTGGAGGGTAACCGCAGTCAGAGGGTTCCGGAGTATATACAAAATCTGGGGAATAGAACCAGGGGTGATCCCGGGTTTGATGAGGCCTGTAGAGCCTGTCGACGTCCGCAGCTTTCGGGTAAGACATTCTCTTTAATTTTAAACCATGAATGAATTGTTGCGCCTTTTATCCTATCTCTTCACTACGTCACGACACACCGCCCTCTTAGAAGAGAGTAGCCCCTGAGCCGTCAGACGGCGTCAAACATAATTTCAGTAACCTGTTTTTCTGGATCCTCCACACCCCCTTCAATAGGGTTTGTAATCAGGGTACTGCTAAACAAAACCTTACGATCTGTAGTTAGAGATAGACTCTTCACCACTCTACCATAGTTCTGCAAGCTTTCCCATTCACCACCTTTCAAAACCCTGAGTCGGAGACTCCATTTTGCATTCTCTTGGACCCTCTTGCAAGCCTTCTAGAGTCTTATCCACAAGCCCCAGATCTCTCCAGGCCATCACCTTCAACCAGTCCTCATAAGAGTATTCAATTACCGTCTCAAAAGATTCCAACGTACCCTCCTTCTCTCCCAAAGCAAAAAGCTCCACTCCAACATAGCTGGGATCCCTTTTAAAGCGGTAACCCCGTCGAGCCCCCCAGAACAACACCCAGGAGCGTTCAATCTTTAAATTGGTGAGTACAGGAACCCTTGCCCGGGATTGTTTCTTGCGGGGTTTCATGTTGATGTCGCTGGACATGTTGAAGAAGCGGGATGTTTCTGATGCTGAGAATTAAAGAGGTATTGCCTAAAAGCAGCGCGGGTTCTTAAATAGAGAGGAGAGTTTCGGGGCATTGCCTTCAGAGGGGTGGGGGTATTTATGGGTGGCCTTGTTGTTCAGGGTTTTATGGGTGGTCACTTTCTGACGGATATGACGTAGGAATAATTAAGGAAATAACTCTACCTAAAATCACGCCCCCCAATTACGACGTAGGAATATTAATAAGCTTAGGGTATACATCATAACAAAATAGGCCGCGCCCAAAAAACCCTACTATCTACTCTTATGTAGTTGAAGGCGCAGAATAGCTCTGATAGTCTGGTGGTGACGGAAGACCACCAGCCGTTTGAACAAGCCATTCAGCATCACCTTGTTGGTATAAGTGCAGGCACTGTCTGAGCGCAGGGCGACCTGCCTTTGAAAGAGTTTCCTAAGTGTCCCGAAATCGGTGCACTCAGAGCGTCCGTCCGTCGACAGGTTGAAATTGTAAACGCGGGTGTAGCCACTTTTAATTAAAATCTGATGATGATGATGATGATGATGCTGTTCTTGCTGTTGTTCTTGTTGTTCTTGTTGTCGTCGTGGTCGCTGTCATTATTATTGTTAAAGTAAAGCAGTAGATAGATTTGTTGCTACCGTAAGGTGTAGAAGGCACAATAGCTCTGTGATTGTCTGATGGTGGCACAAGACGAGCAGCAGCTGTTTGAACAAGCCATTGAGCATCACCTTGTTGGGGTAAGTGTAAGTCTTGTCATAGCTCAGGGCGTTCTTCCTTTGAAAGAGTTTCCAAAGTGTCCTGATGTGCCTTTGAGCAATGCAAAATAGGTCAGTGAAAATAGAAACCATTATCTCACAGGCTGGCCCACGGGAAACGCCTGTGCGCGTTTTACCAGCCTGCTTCGATGGAAGCCATTCGAAACGCCAGGACGGGTTGGTTTCCGTAGTGTAGTGGCTATCACGTTCGCCTCACACGCGAAAGGTCCCCGGTTCGAAACCGGGCGGAAACAACCCGCGGTGCACGCGTGCCAGTACCGTGTTACCCGTCCTCATCTCCCTGCCCCAAGGCCGGCCGTCGTTTTCTCTTCCTCGGAGTGGCAAGAAATCCTGACCTTGAGAACAATCGATCGCAGAAGGGTAGCTTTGCGAGGCGCTGGAACTGACACTTTTAAAATCGATACATGTTGTTACTGTTACAATACGACCGTAGCAGGATCGGCGACATTGCTGTTACTCTTATGTAGTTGAAGGCGCAGTATAGCTCTGATAGTCTGGTGGTGACGGAAGACCACCAGCCGTTTGAACAAGCCATTCAGCATCACCTTGTTGGGCTAAGTGCAGGCACTGTCAGAGCGCAGGGCGTCCTGCCTTTGAAAGAGTTTCCGAAGTGTCCTGATGTGCCCTTTAGCAATGCCAAACAGGTCTGTGAAAATGGCATCCTTTCGCGGCACTTCAGACGCCATCTCACAGTCTAGCCGACCTGAAATTCCTGAGCCCGTTTTACCAGCAGGCTTCAACGATAACCGTTTCAAGCAAGACGCCGCGTTGTCAGTTTCCGTAGTGTAGCGGTTATCACGTTCGCCTAACGCGCGAAAGGTCCCCGGTTCGAAACCGGGCGGAAACAGCCTGCTGTGGGCCGGCCCTTTTCGTCCTGCTTGCCCTCGTGGTTCCCCGGAGGCGGTGGGTGGCTTTTCTTCATTGGAGTGCCCGAAATCGGTGCACTCAGAGCGTCCGTCTGTAGACAGGTTGAAATTGTAAACGCTGGTGTAGCCACTTTTAATTAAAATCTGATGATGTTGTTGTTGTTGTTCTTGTTGTTGTTCTTGTTGTCATCGTGGTCGCCGTCATTATTATTGTTAAAGTAAAGCAGTAGTTAGATTTGTTGCTACCGTAAGGTGTAGAAGACAACAGTAGGTATGGCGTGTGGTATCAAAACATTCAGAATACTTTTAACCTATATAATTTATAAGCTTTGTAAAATAAACCCAAATATCTCTTTTGCGGGGATAAAAGCTGTTCTGAGTAGTTTGTGACTTGTTTAATACCAAACAAAGCATCGCTATTAAAAAAAAAAAAAAAATCACTGTAAAAGCGCTAGTTATTTTTGATCTTTATGCTTATTTTCTAGGCTCAGGTTGTTTTTTAGCGCTTATAAAGGCCTGAAATATTCTTAGTGGTTGTTGACTATAGGTCTTGATGCTTAAAAATGTTTTTTTGAGAGACCAAAAGGTTCTAATAAAAGTTTAGAGTAGAGAGGAGAGAGATCGTCTCCATCTTGGTTTCTATTTGAAATTTGATGCAGTGTCATTTTATTGGTTGGTTTTGATATGTTAATTGGTAACAGGGCGGCACAAAGGCCAGACCAGAACAATGCCTTACAAGAAGATCCGGCATGTGGACATCAGTATAAGTATGAAGGTCTGGTCTTCAGCTCGACAGACTCATACTGACCTTTCGATTTAAGACTAAAGATCAACAGTGTCCGGAAACAACATCAGCGACTTCGATTTAAACGAGTTTTTTGGTAAGTCTTCAGATTATTTTCACTGACTCAGAGCGTGTTGTGTGCATGTATTGTAAATAAGGCTATAACATCTGTTTTAAGTTCTGTAAAATTATTTTTCAGCCAGTCAACAGGAGTTAATTCCCAACGCTGAGGAGATCATCTGGAACAACAACGGTAAGATTTTTGTGTTTGCGCTCATGGGTTCTTATGTATGGGTGTGTGTGGTTTTGAAGTGGCTCATTAGAGTTATGAAAACGTTTTAATATATATTAATGCCGGTCTCTTTAATTACACAGAAACTATCGAAAGGCCTGTGATTAATGTCTCCGAGGATCGACCAAGAGAAGTGGTTGTCCCTAGACAGGCTGTCTGCCGACCGGGTAAGAACTAATCCCCTGTTTGTTTGTATAACGTTTCTGTAAGATGTTTGAGTCCAGTTTTGTTAATTTTAAAAAATTATCCTGTCTAACAGTATTAAGAAACGTGGTTCGAGACAACGAAAGGCCTTCCACATCGAGGGCTTGTTTCGTTTTACCTTCGAGAACCGTAACCTTTCAAGAATCTGAAAGGCCGTCAGCCCCGGTATCTGATAGCTGTGAGTATATATCTGCAGCCTGTAAGAGGTTAAAGCTTTTTATAAAGCGGTGTGGTTAAAGGTTAAACATGTCTCTTACCTTCACAGCGGTGCAAAAAGCTAAACCAGCCGAAAAACTTAAGAAACGATTATTCTGTGGAGGTAAGTAAGATCTTTCAAACTTTAATGTTTTTAAAAGGGCTTTGTTTGCCCGTTGAGGGCTAATATTTAAGCGATGGGTGCCCGTTTCCTGTAGGGCGGGGGGTTCTGGGAAAGATCTTTAGAAGTCCGGACAGGTCTAGGCTTGTTTCTGGGGAACGTGTTTAGAAATGACCGATTGCCGTACCGTCTGGTTAGGAAGTAAAGCCGTCCGAAAGGGTTTAGTAAGTTGTTTGGCTTATCTCCCGCTATTATACTTCTGTTTTAAAGTGGTTGTAGGAAAAGACTTGAAGGTGTTCATTGTATTTAATATTTAAACAGATCGTGAAAACGTTTGTGAAACAGGAAGTCCCGGGATCAGGAAGCGTTTACACTTGGAAGGTTCGTTTAAAAATGAAATGATGTTGTGTGTGTGTGTGTTTTATTAACAATATTACAGTTTTTAAAGAAACATTTAAGAAACAGTTTATTTACAGCGGCTTCTCTGTTTTACATTTATTATCAAGTCCTAATAAATATATTGTCTGTAAATAATAAGGCGTTGTAGTGAATGTCTAAGGCTATTTTCAAAGGTCTAAAAAAGCTAAAGGTTTTGAATGTCCTGGACATGTTGTTTTAAATTTGATTTCTGTCGCCGTTTAAAGATGTAAATGTAATGTATATTTTTATTCTTCCCAAGACTCTTGGGATATTCATTCTGTGGATGAGCTATTGAGGACAATTACCCCGTCTAAGTGGGATCAAACATCTTCCCCGGTGAGATCACCGAGAGGATCCCCCACGGTGGTCTTGGAGACCCCCCAACATCTACTCAGGCCACAGCCTTCTGGGGGTAATTCAACACCCCAGATTCAGCCCGCCGCATTGTCGGGCGGAACAAATACAGGCATCCAACAACCTCAGGGGTCGCCGTCAGTCAGGGCGGTCACACCACCCAACGACGGCCTGGTTTCAACATCGTCCCCCCAGACCCGTTTCTTGGCTACAGAAACGCGGAACAGTACCCCGTGCTTGGCCAGGGTGTCACCGCAAAGGCCTTCTTGGTCTCCGTCCATGAGTATACGCTCGCTCCCTGCCTCCTTCGACCGAGATTTACCGGAGCGACCATCCTTTGAAGCTGAGCCAGGCCACCAGCCCCCGGAGCTACTTCCTGAAAGTCGGCATGAGTTGCTACATACTTTGTTACAAAATCAAAGACTTGTGTTAGTGGGGCAAAACCTGGTGATAGAGAGCCAAAACACCCTTATTAATACCCTTACTAACGAATTGTACCGTATTTAATGTTTTAATAGACACAAAATGCCTTACTATTGTGGGTTGTTGGAAAAATAAAAAATAAATTAAAAAATTTCCTGACTTGGTAAAAGAACTCACAAACTAAAGGATTATGAACAAGCTAGGGCCCCAAAAAGACCTTCCCGAGAGAACATCCCCGGCCCTGTTGTGAACTCCTCTGATGTCCCAATGAACCTGGAACTATTACAAATGATAAATGATTTAAATAACCCCCAATTACCACCGATAGAATGTGAATTAACAGACTTACCGGTGAACCCCGACCTGTTACAGATGGTCAATGATCTAAATAACCACCTCCCACCGGTAGCGCTTATAGAGGTTCACCCCCTAGTTCACCCCGATTTGTTTGAAATGGTGGAGGCTTTGGAGGAGCTACCCCAACCAAATTCTGCCCCTTTTATAAATGATTTGAGACAATTAGAACACAGGATGGCGGCAGAAGCAGCCATCACTATAGAGGAGGGTCTTGGATATCTTTGAAGGACTTTTACAGGCTTTAAATGAGCCTCCTCAAAAAGGGGGTTTTGTAGATGTCAGCAGTGGGGATGTTCGGAATGTGGAGGGTTCTGAGACTGATAAGGCTGTGGAGGACATGCTCTGTGAGAATGTAGGGGGTGAAGGCTTTGTTCAAAATGATGATGTGTCCAAGAGTACCAGTGATCCCGTGATTATAGATAGACCGGCCTATAACAATTTTGAAATGATTCAGTGTTTTAATTTTGCAGAACTTTTAAATTGTGACAATTATGCAGAAATATTTGTCAACATACACGAGGCTTTGCAGAAAATGCTTGAACAGGTTGCTGAAAGGGTCAGACCTCGAGATGTTGTACAGTTAGAACTCAGAGGGGATGATTTGTTTAGCAACCTATCTGTAATGCTGAGTGGAGATAATTTAGATGTCTGGCTAAAATCGAAGCGTTATTGCAAAGTAACGCAGCCATCTTAGCTGATGAAAGTCTGTCTCTGGTAATGAATGTGGTTCGTAACCCTGAGGGTGGGGCGCTTAGAAGACTGTCGAAATGCTTGAAGAACGACATAATTAGGACCAAGCTCAGGCAATTAGTGGTGAGTTCCAGTGGGGACAATAAGCTCTGTTTTGCTTACAGTTTAATAAAACTACTCACCCCCGACATGCCTGAACCCCAAGCTCTGCAAGAGGCTTTAACGCTTCATCAGAGGGCTGGCTTAAACTCTCAACAGATGGTTGCCTTTTCAGACATCACCAAGTTGCAGGAACATAACTGTAAACCCCGCCAAGAGACAAATGTCCAAACTGATTTTAAACAGTCTGTGGGGTAAGTTTGGGGAAAGAAATTACCGTCTAAACACAACCTTGATTAAAACCCCTGAACAGTTTATAGAATTTATGTTTTCCAAACAACATGCAGTATCACACTTTCAATTCTTAAATGACCACGTGGCACAGGTCCAGTGGAGGGCCCCTAAAGATTTCCCCACCAAACAGGGGAACGTTAATGTTTTCATAGCGGTTTTTACCACGGCTTACGCCCGGCTTGAACTGTACAACTTAATGGATCAGTTGCAGGAACGCACACTCTATCATGATTCTGACTCTGTAATCTTTGTCACCAGGCCAGGGGATTGGGTCCCTCCCCTCGGGGACTACCTTGGGGAGTTAACAAGCGAACTAGATCCTCAGGACCACATAGTGGAGTTTGTTTCAGGGGGTCCTAAGACGCATACAGAACGGCTGCGGGTAAGACCTGTATGAAAGTTAAGGGTTTCACTCTGAACCATTGTAACAACAAGCTCATTAACATCAAGTCTCTGACGACCCTGGTAGAAAGTTTTGTAACCGAGAAAGACGCGCCTCCTCGTGAGATTATTACAGCCGGAAATCAGATCTATCGCAATAAAAAGGAGTACACGTTGGAAAATAGATCACTAAACAAACGGTTCAGGGTGGTGTACAATAAAGGAGTGTTGAAGACTGATTATACCACTCTGCCTTATGGATATTAGCGGTGGTTTTGATAACAGACTTCAACACCCTTTCTCCTGTATTATAGCTGGTCCCTCCAATTCGGGGAAGAGCTATCTTATAAGGAACATCATAGAAGATGTGGACGCAACCGTGTCCCAAGCTCTTGACAACATAGTGTGGTGTTACTCTTGCTGGCAACCTCTCTACGATGATTTGGCTTCGAAAAAAAATAATCTGAAATTTGTGCAAGGTCTCCCCGCCTCGTTGTAAGACGATGACTTGTTCCCGCCCGGTCAAACTAACCTAGTGATCATTGATGACCTGATGGAGCAGGCCGGTGACAACAGTGAAGTGGAAAAAGCTTTCACAAAGTACACTCATCATAGGAATTTAAGTATTATTTATTTAGTTCAAAATCTATTTTTTCAAGGTAAAAAAAGCCGCACTATTAATTTAAATGCCAATTATATAATTCTTTTTAAAAACCCCAGAGATAAACTACAGGTCACCGTCTTGGCTCGTCAAATGTACCCTAACCAGACCAAGTTCTTTTTGGAGGCATTTGAGGATGCCACCAAAAAACCCTACGGGTACTTGATTGCGGACTTAAAAGCACAAACCCCAGAAGACTTTCGCCTCAGAACAGGTTTGTGCCCGCCCGATTGGCCGGCAGTGTATGTGCTAAAGAAAAGGAAATAAATAAGAATGTCTGTTCGGATTAAAAGAAATCTGCCACTTTTGCAAATGTTATTTGAGGGGAGCCTGCGCCATAGGAAAGCTGTGCTGGCAGGGGCCCCCTCGGATTTGATCGAGACCATGTGTGAAATAGCTTTTAACATCTTACACGGTAATATACCCCTAACCCCTTCTTAACATTCTAAACTCAAAAAACAAAAAGCAGTTATCAAGATCATCGCTAATAAGAAGTATTCTATTAAAAGAAAAAGAAAGAAGATTAATCAAACCAGGGGTTTTATAGGACCGCTGTTGAGCATAGCCGTGCCTTTCCTAACCAGTCTTCTAGCTTCCAGAGTGGGTTAATAATGGAATATGCTCAGAAAATGTTTTTGATCCCTCAGGAGCAGCTTGAGAAACTGAGAAAAAATGTTGTCGGGCAAGAGCCCATTAGACAAACGGCCGAAAACAACCTGGACTCTGAAATGAAAGCTATACAGGCCAGGGCCGATTTAAATCAGTATTCCAAAGCCCAGTTGTATACCAACACGTTACAGCGTTACCTCCGTCTGGTTAGACAGGGTGAAAAGGATCAAAACATTTTAACTTTAACCATGGCCTCTCAAGAAAATGGTTCTGGGGCTGATGCGGGGGGTACGGTTGATAAAGATGTTGCGGTGACCGAACCTGTTGAGAGTTCAGAGGGAGATGTTGTAACGGATGTTTTGAGAAACATGCCGGCCAGAAGCAGGAGACATGCAGAATATATCCTGCACAAAATGGTTCAGAAACCGCGGGTAACGGCTTGGAATGAACAGGGTGAATTTGTTTTTAAAGGACAACTGATCAAAGGTTCACACATGTTTGATTTGTTGAAGAGTGTCAATAGCACTAATAAGGTACCCGAGAGTCGCCGACCTGTAGGCTGGAATGCTTTCCTACAGGCGATGGCCTGTCTGAACATGCCCCAATCCACAGTTCCTAACCAGGAAACGCGACAAAAAATCCATCTGTGTAAAGAGGTGTAGCCTGATCTGACTCCGATATCTCATTACTCTGACCGTGCTTAGCGACCATCCTCAGGATCTATCCATCGTTGGGAAGCTTATTAATCTCATGTTTTTATTTGTCTCCCCTGTAAATAATGACCCGACAAACAATTTTTTATTTATTTTTTTTTATTTTCAAATGTTGTACATTTATTTATAACATAACCCCTGCTTTGTATAAGAATTGTTTTGAATAAAAACAAAACTAATGATTCAAAGGCTGTTTTCATTATTTTTTCACCTTAACACGCATGACATCTTTTAAAATCCTCACAAGAACACCCCATCTGTATACATGACTGGCTAGGGTCATAAGTCATTGTGTTATAAGGGGGGTCCACAGTGTACTGACAAACTCTGCCACTTTTTTATCATTTTGGCCTAAATCCTCACTGTACAAGGCCATAATATCGGGGTATGACCTTCCTTTAGATCTATGATATAAGAAAAACACACAGTGCTGACCACAAGTGAAGGTCTGAAGACTTTGTACTTGACGACCGCTGTAAATGGTTTCTTGACAGTTGTTGAGCAGAAAGTTATTGATCTTCCGAGGGAAAGGTCTGAAATCCGGGGGGTTTCCATAGGAATCAAAAAATTCACCACGGTGGTCCTCCCTTAGATAAATAGCCAGCCAATGTTCTCCGGGCATGTTTTTAGGGTGTGTGTTGATTATGTACATTGCAGGTAAATTCTTGATCTTAAATTTAGGCAGCTGATCGTAGGCGTTGACTCCTTGAAACAGTTTCCGTGAGCCGGCCAGGGCATTTCTTCTCTGATTCACCTCAATAATGTTGTCAAACACAGCATACACGACCATATTTACAGTGCGTGGTAGAGGCTGCTTGAAACGCATCTCCAAACGCATATTGCCCGTCTTCATCAGTGAAAAATGTTGTCCACACTCTTCGTCAGGGGTCAGGTTGAAACCGTACAGGGTGTAACCGCTGCAGTATTCCCGGCGATCGACCAGCAGAGTTTGATCCTTGAGATGGCGACCCGTAGCCAGTACTACACTGTAATATTCACGAACCGCATTGCCGTTTTCAAAGTCAGGTTGAAAAGGTCTGGATGGAACCTGCACACCATCGACGTACAACGCTATAAATTCCGCGTTATAATGTTTAAAGTTAAAGGGGTTCTTGTTGTAAACCCCGGTAAATGCATCATTATCCACGAGACCAATAATAACCTGTTTTGGGAGCTGTCCTAGAAACAGAAATTCCTGGTTCATCACCCGTGTCCCTGCAGTCATATAGACTCTTTCGATCGGGTACTTAACGCCTGCGCGTGTCCTAGTTTAACCGCCGGGGAGACGGACACTTTTTTCACAAACAGCGAGGCCGATAATATGGTCAGTTTATATTTTTCAGTATCAGGGGTCATCAGATAAAAAGCACTTTTACTACGGATCATTTTAATTTTAATGTCTACCCCGTTGAGCATGAGTTTTTCTTGGAAAAATATGTCTGCATTGATATGCCCCATTAGCTCAAAGGTCCTCCCTTCTGTTGAAGAGGCCGTTCTTTTTTGCAAACCCTTATTGAGTCCCTCTGGATCCTTGTCGTCCATAGCTTCCGGGTTGTCTTTGAAGAAAAGGCCGGGGCTGAACTGTTTGCTTAGGGTCTCCTCACTATAATTAAGTTTACACTCCATCATGGCTCTATAGGGGTAAGTATTGCTGCTTTGACTAATGAGCCGATCTCCCAGGGTCACATCCACCTGTGAAAACATGGTGGCCACCGGGTAATTGATGACCCCAGCGTTGGCCGTCTTCTCGATTGCATCGCCATCCTCATTAGTCACTTTACAGTTCATTAAAATAAATGTGTTATTCAAATCATTATAATCCTCGCCATTGCCAGCTATAAAAAACTCCAGAGGGGCCATGTCTGAAATTGCAGAAAGAGGGGGAATCTCTACATATATGCTCTTATCTATACTCGTTTGAGTGTATGGAACTGTAAACAGATCCAGTTCTGATTTGACGCATTCTTCCAATAGACTGTGGACAAAAGACATGTTTAAAAGATATATCCTGAGGCTCTATTTTTCTTTCTTTGAGACTTTCTTTTTGCAGGTTTTTTCTTGTGCTGCTTCCTTCTCCGAGTGTTTCCACGATATGTTGGAGAATGAGAGATTCTTCGTTTTCTGTTAGCCACGGATCATCGTCGCCCTGGTGGACACATGCTGTTTCTTCTTTTACCCCCCCTCCTCGCCATTACCATGAGACCCGAACCCTCCTGATGCTCATGGCTAGCTGCCCGGTTCATAACATTGGTGAACACGTCACTAACAATATTTTTAGCCGCTGATTTCAAGTGGGGTCTGGCTATAGCAAAGCCTCTCTTAAGCAGGGGTACGGCCATTCTAAAGAGACCACGAAAGAGTCCTCCTAGACCGGCGCCATACATTGTGGGGGCTCCTACAAAACCGGGCAAGCCGTTCCATCTTGAATCTTGTAATAATCCACATTGGCGCTAGGATCTACATAACCCCTCGAGGTAGCCATTTTAATAATGTACACACTGTTTCAGGGGTCGAAAATGTAGTTTGACAACTTAACTTTACCGAAGCGGAAGGGTACGTTGATATTCTGATCCGATTTGACTTCGATCGTGATGTTGTCAAAGTGGGTCTTTGAGACTGGTACGTAGTGTGGCTTGTCATAAGTAATTGTGACCATGTCATTGCTTTTACCTTTAATAAGTACATTTCTCAAAAGGGGGACATAACTATCCCCGACCCTCTGGTGGGTTATGATATCCGTATACACATAAAGAGTGTAAAAGCCGCCCCACCACTTCTGAGAACCTGCTCTCTGTGTCAGAATAGAACCCTAATATACGCCCCAGTTGGCCGCTGGTTTGAATGCTAATACCTGGTTTTGACACCTTGTACACTCTGTTTTTAATAGGGTTGTAATATAGCTTGATGTTGGGGGTGCCTTCTGAGAACTGTTTATGCATCTCATCTAATATTTTATCCACATTGTCATAATAACCTCCTTGTATCGTGAATGTCCATTGACTCTTTTTAACATCATCAAAAATGGCGAAGGTGGCATCCTTATCTTGTAAAACAGCCCAAGTGTAAGGATACTGTATTTCCGCCAACCCCACTTCCCACGACCCTCTTAGATCTATAGATTTTCCAAATTGTACCGTGTAACTGGATATTTCATTTTTAGGGTATATATCGAGAGAGGCGTTACTGGGTAGAGTCACGTAGAAGCCTCCTGATTCCATCTTGAGTATCGAGAGTAATGCCCCCAACACACCCGCGGGCATGTTGTTATAAGGATTGAATATCGCAAACCTGTTGTTCCGGGACCCAACTATTGAACTTTTCAGGCCATCCAAGCCATTTCACCAACACATATTTTTTCCGGTTCTGGGTTTTTTCAGCTAATATCTTTTCAACTCTGTATACACTGTCTTTACCCACAATAATTTTTTGTAACTCGGCTTCGTAAAACGTTCCTTCTATATCCTCCCCGTCATAGTCTTTTAACCGGTACACGGGGGGGGCTCTAGCCAACTGTTCAGTAACTGTAAAATATTCGTCAGAAAATGTTTGTTCATAACCTTTGGCAAAAGTACTCCTTAGCTTTGAAACGCGAACCACATCACCGATGTTGAACTTATAAGTAGTTTTTCCCTTCTTAATAAATGGTCCGTATAATTTTGTATAGACCTGAAAAGAATTACTTTGATCAACATCTATAGACTTCATTTTAATACTGGTGTGATACCCTTGGTTGTAAGCATCAATAAAATCCTGAACTTTATCAAAATACTTGAACGTGTTGACCGCTGTAAAATATCTCCACATTTTGGTCTTTATGGTGCGGTTAAACCTCTCCACTACCGATGCCCTAAGCTCATTTCCGGTGGTGAAATGATGTATTTTGTGTCTCTTCAGTAGATTCTGAAATTCTCTGTTGAGAAACTCTTTTCCTTAATCAGTCTGCAGTTTTTTAGGACATCGACCCTGGGACAATATATCCTCAAAGACCCTCGTCACCGCTCAACCTGTTTTATTATGTAGAATTCGAGCCCAGGCATATTTTGATTAAACATCGATACACATCAACATCAATTTGTGACCATTGTTATGTTTTGATAAATTTGACATATCGACTAGATCCATTTGCCATTGTGAGTCTATGTCAGTTGCATATACGCGGTTTCTTTTAAAGTTAATCCTGAGAGGTTTATGTAAGGTATAGGCGTCTTGTTCCCGTAACCATTCTGAAACAACCACATCATTAACCTTCACTCCGGCCTCAGCGAGTCCTCTTTGAAAACCCTTCTTACCCGCCAAACCCCCAATCTTGGCTGGGTTGTAGTATAGTTCCTGCATTTGGGGAGCTTGCCGAGTCATTCTGTCAAATAACCACACAGACCCACACTATGCGCAAAGTTTTTATACAAGGTTTTTTATTCAACTTCAGGAGAGCAGATACCCCTTTTTAGACATTTGAGAAAAGTATAACATACACAACAATTTTTTCTACGGTCCAGACAAAAAGAAATCAGATGATTGGTTACTTGATCTATATCAACAAATATACCTGTTTCTTTATCTTGTAGGCACACACCTCAGTTACATATGTAAATAAACAACAATATGACCTATTTTAAAATTAAACAGAGGTGTATTAAACATGCTCAGTAAAAGGTCATACAGATGTTGATGAAATGGCCTAATATCATTCTTGGCCCCCTTGAGCGCTTCATCCCAGTGTTCGTACCCCCCGATCTTTGTTACAGCAGCCATTAACTTTTCCAGGTTTGAAAGCTGATCCTCATCGATGGTTAAATCTGTAGAGAAAAGGCTCGCGTTGGCTACTTTTCTGTCAAGCACATGGTGTAATAGCGCTCTCAGGTTAGCTGCAGAGTGTTGATGACAGAACCAGTTGCAGAAGCAGTCCAGAACATTCCCCATGTTCAAAGTCCCTTAGTTCAGGTCAGAGTCTGAATCAGTGGCGTAGATGTCGAATTCTTCGTCGCTGTCCCCAGCTTTAACTTCTTTACGGAAGAAATAAGCTTTTAGCTTGCCAGCGGTTTTTCTACTCGGCTCATCCAGGTCATTGAGCAGCTGCCCAAGTTTCTCTATTATAAACGGCTCCTTTTTCAGCTCCAGCAAAATCTCATCTATGATTTTCTGGACTTGTCCCGCAGTGACATGTATGTGGGAGTAAGACAGCGCCTTGATTAATGCCGGTTTCAGCCACGGTTTGTTCAGTCTTCTGTAAAACACGTTGAAATAGAACAGGAAATAGTAACGGTCTGGTTCAAACAAACAACTGTGTCTCAACTGACTGGGGTGATTCACTTCACACCCCCGACAGACTTCTTTCAGAGCTCGGTCGATGAGAGCACTCAGAATATACACCAGGGTGCTTTTAACCACTCTGCTTACTTGGTCACATACCCCGGGCATAAATCCTTCGTCTTCATCACGCCCCCGGGACTGTCCGATGCTCATTGGTTCGCCTGGTGGTTTGTGGGGTGTTTCTACATCCATTGGACTGACCCCCTCCTGAGACGCACAGACGGTAGACAGTTCGGCAAAATCGAGGCCCTCCATGAGCTCCAGAGGCTGGGGATCCCCGAGACTCATTTGGACATCCATCGCACCGCATGTTGTTTCGTCCTGAGGGACCGGGGTCTGAGGTCTTGGAGAGTAACCGCAGTCAAAGGGTTCCAGAGTGTATACAAAATCTGGGGAATAGAACCAGGGGTGATCCCGGGTTTGAAGAGGCCTGTAGAGCCTGTCGACGTCCGCAGCTTTCGGGTAAGACATTCTCTTTAATTTTAAACCATGAATGAATTGTTGCGCCTTTTATCCTATCTCTTCACTACGTCATGACACACCGCCCTCTTAGAAGAGAGTAGCCCCTGAGCCGTCAGACCCCCCTCCAAAACCCCACACGTCGTCTGTTTTATCATCGTCGTCGTCATTCAAGGGGGATATATAATCCATAATTCAGCATATTCTCCTTCTAACCAAATCCAGTTGCGAACATTTGGTCAAGATGTCAAAACCATCATTTATACAGTTTATGACCTCTTTCAAGAACGGCCAGTCCACGGCGTCAAACATCATTTCAGTAACCTGTTTTTCTGGATCCTCTTGCCCTTGAGCAATGCAAAATAGGTCAGTGAAAATAGAAACCTTTGTCTCACAGGCTGGCCCACGGGAAACGCCTGTGCGCGTTTTACCAGCCTGCTTCGATGGGAGCCATTCGAAACGCCAGGACGGGTCGGTTTCCGTAGTGTAGTGGCTATCACGTTCGCCTCACACGCGACAGGTCCCCGGTTCGAAACTGGGTGGAAACAACCCGCGGTGCACGTATGCCAGTGCCGTGTTACCCGTCCTCATCTCTCTGCCCCAAGGCCGGCCGTCGTTTTCTCTTCCTCGGAGTGGCAAGAAATCCTGACCTTGAGAACTAATGATCGAAGAAGGGTAGCTTTGCGAGGCGCTGGAACTGACACTTTTAAAATCGATACATGTTGTTGCTGTTACAATACGACCGTAGCAGGATCGGCGACATTGCTGTTACTCTTATGTAGTTGAAGGCGCAGTATAGCTCTGATAGTCTGCTGGTGAAGGAAGACCACCAGCCGTTTGAACAAGCCATTCAGCATCACCTTGTTGGGCTAAGTGCAGGCACTGTCAGAGCGCAGGGCGTCCTGCCTTTGAAAGAGTTTCCAAAGTGTCCTGATGTGCCCTTGAGCATTGCAAAATAGGTCAGTGAAATTAGAAACCTTTATCTCACAGGCTGGCCCAAGGGAAACGCCTGTGCGCGTTTTACCAGCCTGCTTCGATGGGAGCCATTCGAAACGTCAGGACAGGTTGGTTTCCGTAGTGTAGTGGCTATCACGTTCGCCTCACACGCGAAAGGTCCCTGGTTCGAAACCGGGCGGAAACAACCCGCGGTGCACGTGTGCTAGTGCCGTGTTACCTGTCCCTGTAACGCGGCCGGCCATCGTTTTCTCTTCCTCGGAGTGTCAAGAAAGCCTGACCTAGAGAACAAACGATCACAGAAGGGTAGCTTTGCGAGGCGCTGGAACTGACACTTTTAAAATCGATACATGTTGTTGCTGTTACAATACGACCGTAGCAGGATCGGCGACATTGCTGTTACTCTTATGAGTAGATAGTTGGGTTTTTTGGGCGCGGCCTATTTTGTTATGACGTATGCCCTAAGCTTATTAATATTCCTACGTCATAATTGGGGGGCGTGATTTTAGGTAGAGTTATTTCCTTAATTATTCCTACGTCATATCCGTCAGAAAGTGTACACCCATTAAACCCTGAACAACAAGGCCGCCCATAACCTGTTGTTCTTGTTGTTCTTGTTGGTCAACTGTAGAGTGTGAATGGGTCGGCTCTTCCTGTAGTGGTTGGGGGTCTTTTTTAAATATACATTTAATGGTTTAGTAAATCTAAACCGTTATAAGATCAACAAGTTCTGTTGTCTGTAATGGTCCCAGGTCTTAACAATGCCAGTTTTGAATTGTGCGTTTATCATATTCACACTGTCTCTGTCTGTCTTTCTCTCTCTCTCGCCCAATCATTTTATAAAATTCAACAAGTTCTGTTGTCTGTTATGATCCCAGGTCCTAACAATGCCTGTTTTGCATAGGGTACTTATGTTATCCACACTGTATCTGGCTCTGTCTCTCTCCTCAAATTTAATTAAAAATTAAATTAAAAAAGAGGGTGTGTGTGTGGGTGTTTGTGTGTATAGGTTAATTGTTTTTGTAAAAAAAAAAAAAAAAAAGCTGTGGTTATATTTTATCTCTCACATAATGTGTTCAGTCGTTTTACTTAAATACATTCTAGGGTCTTAAAGCTCATAAGAGTTAGACTTAAGATAAGGATATGCTTTTAAGGTATTTTAGCAGTCTCAATCCCTGATGATAAGGAATCGTTTAAAAAATGAAAACAACTGATCACTCAATGCTAAATAGATCACAACACTCAAGGCTAAATCACTCACACCATGGGGGGCGGGGGTGTGCTCATACAACAATAGGTATGGCGTGTGGTATCAAAACATTCAGAATACTTTTAACCTATATAATTTATAAGCTTTGTAAAATAAACCCAAATATCTCTTTTGCGGGGATAAACGCTGTTCTGAGTAGTTTGTGACTTGTTTAATACCAAACAAAGCATCGCTATAAAAAAAAAAAAAAAAATCACTGTAAAAGCGCTAGTTATTTTTGATCTTTATAGTTATTTTCTAGGCTCAGGTTGTTTTTTAGCGCTTATAAAGGCCTGAAATATTCTTAGTGGTTGTTGACTATAGGTCTTGATGCTTAAAAATGTTTTTTTGAGAGACCAAAAGGTTCTAATAAAAGTTTAGAGTAGAGAGGAGAGAGATCGTCTCCATCTTGGTTTCTATTTGAAATTTGATGCAGTGTCATTTTATTGGTTGGTTTTGATATGTTAATTGGTAACAGGGTGGCACAAAGGCCAGACCAGAACAATGCCTTACAAGCAGATCCGGCATGTGGCCATCATTATAAGTATGAAGGTCTGGTCTTCAGCTCGACAGACTCATACTGACCTTTCGATTTAAGACTAAAGATCAACAATGTCCGGAAACAACATCAGCGATTCGATTTAAATGAGTTTTTAGGCAAGTCTTCAGATTATTTTCATTGACTCAGAGCGTGTTGTGTGCATGTATTGTAAATAAGGCTATAACATCTGTTTTAAGTTCTGTAAAATTATTTTTCAGCCAGTCAACAGGAGTTAATTCCCAACGCTGAGGAGATCATCTGGAACAACGACGGTAAGATTTTTGTGTTTGCGCTCATGGGTTCTTATGCATGGGTGTGTGTGGTTTTGAAGCGGCTCATTAGAGTTATGAAAACGTTTTAATATATATTAATGCCGGTCTCTTTAATTACACAGAAACTATCGAAAGGCCTGTGATTAATGTCTCCGAGGATCGACCAAGAGAAGTGGTTGTCCCTAGACAGGCTGTCTGCCGACCGGGTAAGAACTAAACCCCTGTTTGTTTGTATAACGTTTCTGTAAGATGTTTGAGTCCAGTTTTGTTAATTTTAAAAAATTATCCTGTCTAACAGTATTAAGAAACGTGGTTCGAGACAACGAAAGGCCTTCCACATCGAGGGCTTGTTTCGTTTTACCTTCGAGAACCGTAACCTTTCAAGAATCTGAAAGGCCGTCAGCCCCGGTATCTGATAGCTGTGAGTATATATCTGCAGCCTGTAAGAGGTTAAAGCTTTTTATAAAGCGGTGTGGTTAAAGGTTAAACATGTCTCTTACCTTCACAGCGGTGCAAAAAGCTAAACCAGCCGAAAAACATAAGAAACGATTATTCTGTGGAGGTAAGTAAGATCTTTCAAACTTTAATGTTTTTAAAAGGGCTTTGTTTGCCCGTTGAGGGCTAATATTTAAGCGATGGGTGACCGTTTCCTGTAGGGCGGGGGGTTCTGGGAAAGATCTTTAGAAGTCCGGACAGGTCTAGGCTTGTTTCTGGGGAACGTGTTTAGAAATGACCGATTGCCGTACCGTCTGGTTAGGAAGTAAAGCCGTCTGAAAGGGTTTAGTAAGTTGTTTGGCTTATCTCCCGCTATTATACTTCTGTTTTAAAGTGGTTGTAGGAAAAGGCTTGAAGGTGTTCATTGTATTTAATATTTAAACAGATCGTGAAAACGTTTGTGAAACAGGAAGTCCCGGGATCAGGAAGCGTTTACACTTGGAAGGTTCGTTTAAAAATGAAATGTTGTTGTGTGTGTGTGTGTTTTATTAACAATATTACAGTTTTTAAAGAAACATTTAAGAAACAGTTTATTTACAGCTGCTTCTCTGTTTTACATTTATTATCAAGTCCTAATAAATATATTGTCTGTAAATAATAAGGCGTTGTAGTGAATGTCTAAGGCTATTTTCAAAGGTCTAAAAAAGCTAAAGGTTTTGAATGTCCTGGACATGTTGTTTTAAGTTTGATTTCTGTCGCCGTTTAAAGATGTAAATGTAATGTATATTTTTATTCTTCCCAAGACTCTTGGGATAGTCATTCTGTGGATGAGCTATTGAGGACAATTACCCCGTCTAAGTGGGATCAAACATCTTCCCCGGTGAGATCACCGAGAGGATCCCCCACGGTGGTCTTGGAGACCCCCCAACATCTACTCAGGCCACAGCCTTCTGGGGGTAATTCAACACCCCAGATTTAGCCCGCCGCATTGTCGGGCGGAACAAATACAGGCATCCAACAACCTCAGGGGTCGCCGTCAGTCAGGGCTGACACACCACCCAACGACGGCCTGGTTTCAACATCGTCCCCCCAGACCCGTTTCTTGGCTACAGAAACGCGGAACAGTACCCCGCGCTTGGCCAGGGTGTCACCGCAAAGGCCTTCTTGGTCTCCGTCCATGAGTATACGCTCGCTCCCTGCCTCCTTCGACCGAGATTTACCGGAGCGACCATCCTTTGAAGCTGAGCCAGGCCACCAGCCCCCGGAGCTACTTCCTGAAGGTCGGCATGAGTTGCTACATACTTTGTTACAAAATCAAAGACTTGTGTTACTGGGGCAAAACCTGGTGATAGAGAGCCAAAACACCCTTATTAATACCCTTACTAACGAATTGTACCGTATTTAATGTTTTAATAGACACAAAACGCCTTACTATTGTGGGTTGTTGGAAAAATAAAAATTAAATTAAAAAATGTCCTGACTTGGTAAAAGAACTCACAAACTAAAGGATTATGAACAAGCTAGGGCCCTAAAAAGACCTTCCCGAGAGAACATCCCCGGCCCTGTTGTGAACTCCTCTGATGTCCCAATGAACCTGGAACTATTACAAATGATAAATGATTCAAATAACCCCCAATTACCACCGATAGAATGTGAATTAACAGACTTACCGGTGAACCCCGACCTGTTACAGATGGTCAATGATCTAAATAACCACCTCCCACCGGTAGCGCTTATAGAGGTTCACCCCCTAGTTCACCCCGATTTGTTTGAAATGGTGGAGGCTTTGGAGGAGCTACCCCGACCAAATTCTGCCCCTATTATAAATGATTTGAGACAATTAGAACACAGGATGGCGGCAGAAGCAGCCATCACTATAGAGGAGGGTCTTGACATTAACCGGTTGGATATCTTTGAAGGACTTTTACAGGCTTTAAATGAGCCTCCTCAAAAAGGGGGTTTTGTAGATGTCAGCAGTGGGGGTGTTCGGAATGTGGAGGGTTCTGAGACTGATAAGGCTGTGGTGGACATGCTCTGTGAGAATGTAGGGGGTGAAGGCTTTGTTCAAAATGATGATGTGTCCAAGAGTACCAGTGATGCCGTGATTATAGATAGACCGGCCTATAACAATTTTGAAATGATTCAGCATTTTACTTTTGCAGAACTTTTAAATTGTGACAATTATGCAGAAATATTTGTCAACATACACGAGGCCTTGCAGAAAATGCTTGAACAGGTTGCTGAAAGGGTCAGACCTCGAGATGTTGTACAGTTAGAACTCAGAGGGGATGCTTTGTTTAGCAACCTATCTGTAATGCTGAGTGGAGATAATTTAGATGTCTGGCTAAAATCGAAGCGTTATTGCAAAGTAACGCAGCCATCTTAGCTGATGAAAGTCTGTCTCTGGTAATGAATGTGGTTCATAACCCTGAGGGTGGGGCGCTTAGAAGACTGTCGAAATGCTTGAAGAACGACATAATTAGGACCAAGCTCAGGCAATTAGTGGTGAGTTCCAGTGGGGACAATAAGCTCTGTTTTGCTTACAGTTTAATAAAACTACTCACCCCCGACATGCCTGAACCCCAAGCTCTGCAAGAGGCTTTAATGCTTCATCAGAGGGCCGGCTTAAACTCTCAACAGATGGTTGCCTTTTCAGACATCACCAAGTTTGAGGAGTTGTTGTCTTTAAAAATTGTTGTGTGGTACCGTTGTGAGGTAAAGGAAGTATTTGTGAAATTTCAGACACATCCTGAAACCCATACACAGACACTGTTTCTCTTCCTAAGTGATAGTCATTACTATGGAATAAAGAGTTTGACGGCTTTTTTGGGTTGTTCGTATGTTTGTCATTGGTGTTATAAGGCCTTCAATGATAAGCTTAAGCACCGCTGTGATGGTTACTGTAACGTCTGTTTCAATCCGCAATGTCGTAAGGGTTTGGCCCCTACCATCCGATGTAAAGATTGCTTAAGGATTTGTCTCTCAGCGTTCTGTTTTTCCGAGCATAAGGTACAGAGGGCCGCTGCTGAGGGGGTTAAAAAATTGAGTTATTGTGATCAAACTAAATATTGCCCGCAGTGTTGCCTCCAGTACCGTTTTCATGAGATAAAACCACACAAATGTCTGGAGCCGAGATGCAGGATCTGTAATGCTGATTTAACCCCGGGGTCCGAACACCAGTGCTTTATTCAGCCGGTTAAAAAGGAGCCGCCGCACAACCGGTATGTCTTTTTTGCTTTTGAATGCCGGCAAGAAAACGGGGTCCACGTTGCTAATTATATACACTGTATTGACATGTTGGATCGTGAGTGGTCAGCTAGCGGTGAGAGTTGTGTCAGGGATTTCTTTACGCGGTATCGCGGTCCAAAATACCTCAATTACACATTTATTGCCCACAATGCTAAGTGTTATGATTCTTACATTTTGATGAAGTATCTGGTGGAAAATGGGGTGACCCCAAAAATAATAGCTCAGGGTAACAAGATCATGTGTTTCACCGACGAAGCTTTCAACTAACGTTACATAGACTCGTTAAATTTCCTCCCCATGAAATTGAGCGCTTTGCCTAAGGCTCTGGGTTTTGAGGCTCAGAAGAAAGGTTGGTTCTGCCATTTTTTTAATACTATGGACACTCAAAATTATCGAGGGTCCTACCTGCCCGCCTCTTATTATGGGGTTGATACTATGATGTCTCATGAGAGGGAGGAATTCTTTAAATGGTACAATACGGTTAAGGGAGGTGTTTTTGATTACCGAGAAGAGATGGCCGCTTATTGTAAAAATGATGTGGTGATCCTTAAAGAAGCCTGTGTGCGTTTCCGCGCCGAGGTTATCAACACATCGGGTCTCGACCCTTTGCAAAGTGTGACCATAGCGTCTCTCTGCATGAAAATGTATCGGTCCAATTTCTTGCAGAAAATCACTATAGCGGTCACCACTTCTGACAACTATCGTGCTAGACAAAATAACTTTTCGACTGTCTCCATACAGTGGCTGGAATACCTGAGTGCCCGGGATAACATCTTCATCAGACATGCTTTAAATCAAGGGGAAGTAAAAATGGGGCCTTACTACTTAGACGGTTTTAGCGACGTGTCCGGGCGGCGTACCGCTTATGAGTTTGCAGGTTGTATTTACCATGGCTGTCCTCAGTGCTTCAACCCAAACACCTTTAACCCTGTAACACAAAAACTCTGCGGTGATATGTACTATGATTTCCAGGAACGAATTGAAACTTTAAAAAACACCTATGGTTTGAACGTGCTGGTGATTTGGGAACACGAGTGGACGACCCTGAAGCAACAGGATGCGGGGGTACAACGGTTTATGGAAACCTTGGACTTTCCTGAACGTCTAGAGCCCCGGGATGCGTTATTTGGGGGTCGTACCAATGCCCTCTGTTTACATTATGAGGTAAAGGAGGGTGAGAGAGTAGATTACTATGATTTCACCAGTCTGTACCCTTATGTCAACAAGACCAAAATGTACCCGATGGGGCGTCCAACCATTGTTTATCGTGACTTTCTCGAAATCGGACATTACTTTGGTTTGATCAAAGTCACCATGTACCCTCCTCGCGAGCTGTTCTTACCCGTGTTGCCTTACAGGTGTTCGGGAAAATTGATGTTCCCTCTGTGTAGAACGTGTGTGGAAACTGAAAATCAAACTACCTCTTGTCTGCACAGTGATGAAGAGAGAGCGCTGACGGGTGTCTGGTGTAGCATTGAGCTTGACAAGGCGGTGGAGAAAGGTTACAGAGTCGGTAAGGTGTATGAGGTTTGGCATTTTTCTGAAAAACCTGATACTCTTTTTGCTGATTACATTATGACCCATCTGAAAGGGAAACAGGAGGCATCGGGCTATCCCTCATGGTGTGTTGACTCCGCGGCCAAAGAGCGATACGTTCAGCAATATTTTGAAAAGGAAGGGATCCGTCTAGAGCCGGGGAACATAACTGTAAACCCCGCCAAGAGACAAATGTCCAAACTGATTTTAAACAGTCTGTGGGGTAAGTTTGGGGAAAGAAATTACCGTCTAAACACAACCTTGATTAAAACCCCTAAACAGTTTATAGAATTTATGTTTTCCAAACAACATGCAGTATCACACTTTCAATTCTTAAATGACCACGTGGCACAGGTCCAGTGGAGGGCCCCTAAAGATTTCCCCACCAAACAGGGGAACGTTAATGTTTTCATAGCGGTTTTTACCACGGCTTTCGCCCGGCTTGAACTGTACAACTTAATGGATCAGTTGCAGGAACGCACGCTCTATCAAGATACTGACTCTGTAATCTTTGTCACCAGGCCAGGGGATTGGGTCCCTCCCCTCGGGGACTACCTTGGGGAGTTAACGAGTGAACTAGATCCTCAGGACCACATAGTGGAGTTTGTTTCAGGGGGTCCTAAGACTTACGCATACAGAACGGCTGCGGGTAAGACCTGTATGAAAGTTAAGGGTTTCACTCTGAACCACTGTAACATCAAGCTCATTAACATCAAGTCTCTGACGACCCTGGTAGAAAGTTTTTTAACCGAGAAAGACGCGCCTCCTCGTGAGATTATTACAGCCGGAAATCAGATCTATCGCAATAAAAAGGGGTACACGTTGTAAAATAGATCACTAAACAAACGGTTCAGGGTGGTGTACAATAAAAGAGTGTTGAAGACTGATTATACCACTCTGCCTTATGGATATTAGCGGTGGTTTTGATAACAGACTTCAACACCCTTTCTCCTGTATTATAGCCGGTCCCTCCAATTCGGGGAAGAGCTATCTTATAAAGAACATCATAGAAGATGTGGACGCAACCGTGTCCCAAGCTCTTGACAACATAGTGTGGTGTTACTCTTGCTGGCAACCTCTCTACGATGATTTGGCTTCGAAAAAAAATAATCTGAAATTTATGCAAGGTCTCCCCGCCTCGTTGTGTGACGATGACTTGTTCCCGCCCGGTCAAACTAATCTAGTGATCCTTGATGACCTGATGGAGCAGGCCGGTGACAACAGTGAAGTGGAAAAAGCTTACACAAAGTACACTCATCATAGGAATTTAAGTATTATTTATTTAGTTCAAAATCTATTTTTTCAAGGTAAAAAAAGCCGCACTATTAATTTAAATGCCAATTATATAATTATTTTTAAAAACCCCAGAGATAAACTACAGGTCACCGTCGTGGCTCGTCAAATGTACCCTAACCAGACCAAGTTCTTTTTGGAGGCATTTGAGGATGCGGACTTAAAAGCACAAACCCCAGAAGACTTTCGCCTCAGAACAGGTTTGTGCCCGCCCGATTGGCCGGCAGTGTATGTGCTAAAGAAAAGGAAATAAATAAGAATGTCTGTTCGGATTAAAAGAAATCTGCCGCTTTTGCAAATGTTATTTGAGGGGAGCCCGCGCCATAGGAAAGCTGTGCTGGCAGGGGCCCCCTCGGATTTGATCGAGACCCTGTGTGAAATAGCTTTTAACATCTTACGCGGTAATATACCCCTAACCCCTTCTCAACATTCTAAACTCAAAAAACAAAAAGCGGTTATCAAGATCATCGCTAATAAGAAGTATTCTATTAAAAGAAAAAGAAAGAAGATTAATCAAACCGGGGGTTTTATAGGACCGCTGTTGAGCATAGCCGTGCCTTTCCTAACCAGTCTTCTAGCTTCCAGAGTGGGTTAATAATGGAATATGCTCAGAAAATGTTTTTGATCCCTCAGGAGCAGCTTGAGAAACTGAGAAAAAATGTTGTCGGGCCAGAGCCCATTAGACAAACGGCCGAAAACAACCTGAACTCTGAAATGAAAGCTATACAGGCCAGGGCTGATTTAAATCAGTATTCCAAAGCCCAGTTGTATACCAACACTTTACAGCGCTACCTCCGTCTGGTTAGACAGGGTGAAAAAGATCAAAACATTTTAACTTTAACCATGGCCTCTCAAGAAAATGGTTCTGGGGCTGATGCGGGAGGTACGGTTGATAAAGATGTTGCGGTGACCGAACCTGTTGAGAGTTCAGAGGGAGATGTTGTAACGGATGTTTTGAGAAACATGCCGGCCAGAAGCAAAAGACATGCAGAATATATCCTGCACAAAATGGTTCAGAAACCGCGGGTAACGGCTTGGAATGAACAGGGTGAATTTGTTTTTAAAGGACAACTGATCAAAGGTTCACACATGTTTGATTTGTTGAAGAGTGTCACTAGCACTAATAAGGTACCCGATAGTCGCCGACCTGTAGGCTGGAATGCTTTCCTACAGGCGATGGCCTGTCTGAACATGCCCCAATCCACAGTTCCTAACCAGGAAACGCTACAAAAAATCCGTCTGTGTAAAGAGGTGGAGCCTGATCTGACTCCGATATCTCATTACTCTGACCGTGCTGAGCGACCATCCTCAGGATCTATCCATCGTTGGGAAGCTTATTAATCTCATGTTTTTATTTGTCTCCCCTGTAAATAATGACCCGACAAACAATTTTTTATTTTATTTTTTTTATTTTCAAATGTTGTACATTTATTTATAACATAACCCCTGCTTTGTATAAGAATTGTATTGAAAAAAAACAATAACTAATGATTCAAAGGCTGTTTTCATTATTTTTTCACCTTAACACGCATGACATCTTTTAAAATCCTCACAAGAACACCCCATCTGTATACATGGCTGGCTAGGGTCGTAAGTCATTGTGTTATAAGGGGGGGTCCACAGTGTCCTGACAAACTCTGCCACTTTTTTATCATTTTGGCCTAAATCCTCACTGTACAAGGCCATAATATCGGGGTATGACCTTCCTTTAGATCTATGATATAAGAAAAACACACAGTGTTGACCACAAGTGAAGGTCTGAAGACTTTGTACTTGACGACCGCTGTAAATGGTTTCTTGACAGTTGTTGAGCAGAAAGTTATTGATCTTCCGAGGGAAATGTCTGAAATCCGGGGGGTTTGCATAGGAATCAAAAAATTCACCACGGTGGTCCTCCCTTATATAAATAGCCAGCCAATGTTCTCCGGGCATGTTTTTAGGGTGTGTGTTGATTATGTACATTGCAGGTAAATTCTTGATCTTAAATTTAGGCAGCTGATCGCAGGCGTTGACTCCTTGAAACAGTTTCCGTGAGCCGGCCAGGGCATTCATGATGTGGTTGAGCTCTCTGGTGTTCATTTTAATAATAATCATACAGAACGTTTCTTCTCTGATTCACCTCAATAATGTTGTCAAACACAGCATACACGACCATATTTACAGTGCGTGGTAGAGGCTGCTTGAAACGCATCTCCAAACGCATATTGCCCGTCTTCATCAGTGAAAAATGTTGTCCACACTCTTCGTCAGGGGTCAGGTTGAAACCGTACAGGGTGTAACCGCTGCAGTATTCCCGGCGATCGATCAGCAGAGTTTGATCCTTGAGATGGCGACCCGTAGCCAGTACTAGACTGTAATATTCACGAACCGCATTGCCGTTTTCAAAGTCAGGTTGAAAAGGTCTGGATGGAACCTGCACACCATCGACGTACAACGCTATAAATTCCGCATTATAATCTTTAAAGTTAAAGGGGTTCTTGTTGTAAACCCCGGTAAATGCATCATTAACCACGAGGCCTATAATAACCTGTTTTGGGAGCTGTCCTAGAAACAGATTTTCCTGGTTCATCACCCGTGTCCCTGCAGGGATACTGTGGACTTTCATATAGACTCTTTCGATCGGGTACTCGGCGTTTGCCGTCATTAACGCCTGCGCGTGTCCTAGTTTAACCGCCGGGGTGACGGACACTTTTTTCACAAACAGCGAGGCCGATAATATGGTCAGTTTATATTTTTCAGTATCAGGGGTCATCAGACAAAAAGCACTTTTACTACGGATCATTTTAATTTTAATGTCTACCCCGTTGAGCATGAGTTTTTCTTGGAAAAATATGTCTGCATGGATATGCCCCATTAGCTCAAAGGTCCTCCCTTCTGTTGAAGAGGCCGTTCTTTTTTGCAAACCCTTATTGAGTCCCTCTGGATCCTTGTCGTCTATAGCTTCCAGGATGTCTTTGAAGAAAAGGCCGGGGCTGTACTGTTTGCTTAGGGTCTCCTCACTATAATTAAGTTTACACTCCATCATGGCTCTATAGGGGTAAGTATTGCTGCTTTGACTAATGAGCCGATCTCCCAGGGTCACATCCACCTGTGAAAACATGGTGGCCACCGGGTAATTGATGACCCCAGCGTTGGTCGTCTTCTCGATTGCATCGCCATCCTAATCAGTCACTTTTCAGTTCATTAAAATAAATGTGTTATTCAAATCAATATAATCCTCGCCATTGCCAGCTATAAAAAACTCCAGAGGGGCCGTGTCTGAAATTGCAGAAAGAGGGGGAATCTCTACATATATGATCTTATCTATACTCGTTTGAGTGTATGGAACTGTAAACAGATCCAGTTCTGATTTGACGCATTCTTCCGATAGACTGTGGACAAAAGACATGTTTAAAAGATGTATCCTGAGGCTCTATTTTTCTTTCTTTGAGACTTTCTTTTTGCAGGTTTTTTCTTGTGCTGCTTCCTTCTCCGAGTGTTTCCACAATATGTTGGAGAATGAGAGATTCTTCGTTTTTTGTTAGCCACAGATCATCGTCGCCCTGGTGGACACATGCTGTTTCTTCTTTTACCCCCCCTTCTCGCCATTACCATGAGACCCGAACCCTCCTGATGCTCATGGCTAGCTGCCCGGTACATAACATTGGTGAACACGTCACTAACAATATTTTTAGCCGCTGATTTCAAGTGGGGTCTGGCTATAGCAAAGCCTCTCTTAAGCAGGGGTACGGCCATTCTAAAGAGACCACGAAAGAGTCCTCCTAGACCGGCGCCATACATTGTGGGGGCTCCTACAAAACCGGGCAAGCCGTTCCATCTTGCATCTTGTAATAATCCACATAGGCGCTAGGATCTACATAACCCCTCGAGGTAGCCATTTTAATAATGTACACACTGTTTCAGGGGTCGAAAATGTAGTTTGACATTAACTTTACCGAAGCGGAAGGGTACGTTGATATTCTGATCCGATTTTACTTCGATCGTGATGTTGTCAAAGTGGGTCTTTGAGACTGGTACGTAGTGTGGCTTGTCATAAGTAATTGTGACCATGTCATTGCTTTTACCTTTAATAAGTACATTTCTCAAAAGGGGGACATAACTATCCCCAACCCTCTGGTGGGTTATGATATCCGTATACACATAAAGAGTGTTAAAGCCGCCACACCACTTCTGAGAACCTGCTCTCTGTGTCAGAATAGAACCCTAATATACGCCCCAGTTGGCCGCTGGTTTGAATGCTAATACCTGGTAACACCTTGTACACTCTGTTTTTAATAGGGTTGTAATATAGCTTGATGTTGGGGGTGCCTTCTGAGAACTGTTTATGCATCTCATCTAATATTTTATCCACATTGTCATAATAACCTGCTTGTATCGTGAATGTCCATTGACTCTTTTTAACATCATCAAAAATGGCGAAGGTGGCATCCTTATCTTGTAAAACAGCCCAAGTGTAAGGATACTGTATTTCCGCCAACCCCACTTCCCACAACCCCCTTAGATCTATAGATTTTCCAAATTGTACCGTGTAACTGGATATTTCATTTTTAGGGTATATATCGAGAGAGGCGTTACTGGGTAGAGTCACGTAGAAGCCTCCTGATTCCATCTTGAGTATCGAAAGTAATGCCCCCAACACACCCGCGGGCATGTTGTTATAAGGATTGAATATCGCAAACCTGTTGTTCCGGGACCCAACTATTGAACTTTTCAGGCCATCCAAGCCATTTCACCAACACATATTTTTTCCGGTTCTGGGTTTTTTCAGCTAATATCTTTTCAACTCTGTATACACTGTCTTTACCCACAATAATTTTTTGTAACTCGGCTTCGTAAAACGTTCCTTCTATATCCTCCCCGTCATAGTCTTTTAACCGGTACACGGGGGGGTCTCTAGCCAACTGTTCGGTAACTGTAAAATATTCGTCAGAAAATGTTTGTTCATAACCTTTGGCAAAAGTACTCCTTAGCTTTGAAACGCGAACCACATCACCGATGTTGAACTTATAAGTAGTTTTTCCCTTCTTAATAAATGGTCCGTATAATTTTGTATAGACCTGAAAAGAATTACTTTGATCAACATCTATAGACTTCATTTTAATACTGGTGTGATACCCTTGGTTGTAAGCATCAATAAAATCCTGAACTTTATCAAAATACTTGAACGTGTTGACCGCTGTAAAATATCTCCACATTTTGGTCTTTATGGTGCGGTTAAACCTCTCCACTACCGATGCTTTAAGCTCATTTCCGGTGGTGAAATGATGTATTTTGTGTCTCTTCAGTAGATTCTGAAATTCTCTGTTGAGAAACTCTTTTCCTTAATCAGTCTGCAGTTTTTTAGGACATCGACCCTGGGACAATATATCCTCAAAGGCCCTTGTCACCGCCCAACCTGTTTTATTATGTAGAATTCGAGCCCAGGCATATTTTGATTACACATCGATACACATCAACATCAATTTGTGACCATTGTTATGTTTTGATAAATTTGACATATCGACTAGATCCATTTGCCATTGTGAGTCTATGTCAGTTGCATATACGCGGTTTCTTTTAAACTTAATCCTGAGAGGTTTATGAAAGGTATAGGCGTCTTGTTCCCGTAACCATTCTGAAACAACCACAACATTAACCTTCACTCCGGCCTCAGCGAGTCCTCTTTGAAAACCCTTCTTACCCGCCAAACCCCCAATCTTGGCTGGGTTGTAGTATAGTTCCTGCATTTGGGGAGCTTGCCGAGTCATTCTGTCAAATAACCACACAGACCCACACTATGCGCAAAGTTTTTATACAAGGTTTTTTATTCAACTTCAGGAGAGCAGATACCCCTTTTTAGACATTTGAGAAAAGTATAACATACACAACAATTTTTTCTACGGTCCAGACAAAAAGAAATCAGATGATTGGTTACTTAATCTATATCAACAAATATACCTGTTTCTTTATCTTGTAGGCACACACCTCAGTTACATATGTAAATAAAACAACAATATGACCTATTTTAAAAGTAAACAGAGGTGTATTAAACATGCTCAGTAAAAGGTCATACAGATGTTGATGAAATGGCCTAATATCATTCTTGGCCCCCTTGAGCGCTTCATCCCAGTGTTCGTACCCCCCGGTCTTTGTTACAGCAGCCATTAACTTTTCCAGGTTTGAAAGTTGATCCTCATCGATGGTTAAATCTGTAGAGAAAAGGCTCGCGTTGGCTACTTTTCTGTCAAGCACATGGTGTAATAGCGCTCTCAGGTTAGCTGCAGAGTGTTGATGACAGAACCAGTTGCAGAAGCAGTCCAGAACATTCCCCATGTTCAAAGTCCCTTAGTTCAGGTCAGAGTCTGAATCAGTGGCGTAGATGTCGAATTCTTCGTCGCTGCCCCCAGCTTTAACTTCTTTACGGAAGAAATAAGCTTTTAGCTTGCCAGCGGTTTTTCTACTCGGCTCATCCAGGTCATTGAGCAGCTGCCCAAGTTTCTCTATTATAAACGGCTCCTTTTTCAGCTCCAGCAAAATCTCATCTATGATTTTCTGGACTTGTCCCGCAGTGACATGTATGTGGGAGTAAGACAGCGCCTTGATTAGTGCCGGTTTCAGCCACGGTTTGTTGAGTCTTCTGTAAAACACGTTGAAATAGAACAGGAAATAGTAACGGTCTGGTTCAAACAAACAACTGTGTCTCAACTGACTGGGGTGATTCACTTCACACCCCCGACAGACTTCTTTCAGAGCTCGGTCGATGAGAGCACTCAGAATATACACCAGGGTGCTTTTAACCACTCTGCTTACTTGGTCACATACCCCGGGCATAAATCCTGCGTCTTCATCATGCCTCCGGGACAGTCCGATGCTCATTGGGTCGCCTGGTGGTTTGTGGGGTGTTTCTACATCCATTGGACTGACCCCCTCCTGAGACGCACAGACGGTAGACAGTTCGGCAAAATCAAGGCCCTCCATGAGCTCCAGAGGCTGGGGATCCCCGAGACTCATTTGGACATCCATCGCACCGCATGTTGTTTCATCCTGAGGGACCGGGGTCTGAGGTCTTGGAGAGTAACCGCAGTCAGAGGGTTCCGGAGTGTATACAAAATCTGGGGAATAGAACCAGGGGTGATCCCGGGTTTGAAGAGGCCTGTAGAGCCTGTCGACGTCCGCAGCTTTCGGGTAAGACATTCTCTTTAATTTTAAACCATGAATGAATTGTTGTGCCTTTTATCCTATCTCTTCACTACGTCACGACACACCGCCCTCTTAGAAGAGAGTAGCCCCTGAGCCGTCAGACCCCCCTTCAAAACCCCACACGTCGTCTGTTTTATCATCGTCGTCGTCATTCAAGGGGGATATATAATCCATAATCCAGCATATTCTCCTTCTAACCAAATCCAGTTGCGAACATTTGGTCAAGATGTCAAAACCATCATTTATACAGTTTATGACCTCTTTCAAGAACGGCCAGTCCACGGCGTCAAACATAATTTCAGTAACCTGTTTTTCTGGATCCTCCACACCCCTTTCAATAGGGTTTGTAATCAGGGTACTGCTAAACAAAATCTTACGATCTGTAGTTAGAGATAGACTCTTCACCACTCTACCGTAGTTCTGCAAGCTTTCCCATTCACACCTTTCAAAACCCTGAGTCGGAGACTCCATTTCGCATTCTCTTGGACCCTCTTGCAAGCCTTCTAGAGTCTTATCCACAAGCCCCAGATATTTCCAGGCCATCACCTTCAACCAGTCCTCATAAGAGTATTCAATTACCGTCTCAAAAGGTTCCAACGTACCCTCCTTCTCTCCCAAAGCAAAAAGCTCCACTCCAACATAGCCGGGATCCCTTTTAAAGCGGTAACCCTGTCGAGCCCCCCAGAACAACACCCAGGAGCGTTCAATCTTCAAATTGGTGAGTACAGGAACCCTTGCCCGGGATTGTTTCTTGCGGGGTTTCATGTTGATGTCGCTGGACATGTTGAAGAAGCGGGATGTTTCAGAAGCTGAGAATTAAAGAGGTATTGCCTAAAAGAAGCGCGGGTTCTTAAATAGAGAGGAGAGTTTCGGGGCGTTGCCTTCAGAGGGGTGGGGGTATTTATGGGTGGCCTTGTTGTTCAGGGTTTTATGGGTGTACACTTTCTGACGGATATGACGTAGGAATAATTAAGGAAATAACTCTACCTAAAATCACGCCCCCCAATTATGACTTAGGAATATTAATAAGCTTAGGGCATACGTCATAACAAAATAGGCCGCGCCCAAAAAACCCTACTATCTACTCTTATGTAGTTGAAGGCGCAGTATAGCTCTGATAGTCTGGTGGTGACGGAAGACCACCAGCCGTTTGAACAAGCCATTCAGCATCACCTTGTTGGGTTAAGTGCAGGCACTGTCAGAGCGCAGGGCGTCCTGCCTTTGAAAGAGTTTCCGAAGTGTCCTGATGTGCCCTTTTGCAATGCCAAACAGGTCAGTGAAAATGGCATCCTTTCGCGGCACTTCAGACGCCATCTCATAGCCAAGCCGACCTGAAACGCCTGAGCACGTTTTACCAGCAGGCTTCAACGGTAACCGTTCGAAGCAAGAGGCAGCGGTGTCAGTTTCCGTAGTGTAACGGTTATCACGTTTGCCTAACGCGCGAAAGGTCCCTGGTTCGAAACCGGGCGGAAACAGCCTGCTGTGGGCCGGTCCTTTTCATCCTGCTTGCCCTCGTGGTTCCCCGGAGGCGGTGGGTGGTTTTTCTTCGTTGGAGTGCCCGAAATCGGTGCACTCACAGCGTCCGTCCGTCGACAGGTTGAAATTGTAAGTGCTGGTGTAGGCACTTTTAATTAAAATCTGATGATGATGATGATGATGTTGTTGTTCTTGTTCTTTTGTTGCTGTTGTTTTTGTTGTTGTTCTTGTTGTTCTTGTTGTCGTCGTGGTCGCCGTCATTATTATTGTTAAAGTAAAGCAGTAGTTAGATTTGTTGCTACCGTAAGGTGTAGAAGGCACAATAGCTCTGTGATTGTCTGATGGTGGCAAAAGACGAGCAGCAGCTGTTTGAACAAGCCATTGAGCATCACCTTGTTGGGGTAAGTGTAAGTCTTGTCATAGCTCAGGGCGTTCTTCCTTTGAAAGAGTTTCCAAAGTGTCCTGATGTGCCCTTGAGCAATGCAAAATAGGTCAGTGAAAATAGAAACCTTTATCTCACAGGCTGGCCCACAGGAAATGCCTGTGCGCGTTTTACCAGCCTACTTCAATGGGAGCCATTCGAAACGCCAGGATGGGTTGGTTTCCGTAGTGTAGTGGCTATCACATTCACCTAACACGCGAATGGTCCCCGGTTCGAAACCGGGCGGAAACAACCCGCGGTGCACGCGTGCCAGTACCGTGTTACCCGTCCTCATCTCCCTGCCCCAAGGCCGGCCGTCGTTTTCTCTTCCTCGGAGTGGCAAGAAATCCTGACCTTGAGAAGAAATGATCGCAAAAGGGTAGCTTTGCGAGGCGCTGGAACTGACACTTTTAAAATCGATACATGTTGTTGCTGTTACTATACGACCGTAGCAGGATCGGCGACATTGCTGTTACTCTTATGTAGTTGAAGGCGCAGTATAGCTCTGATAGTCTGGTGGTGACGGAAGACCACCAGCCGTTTGAACAAGCCATTCAGCATCACCTTGTTGGGCTAAGTGCAGGCACTGTCAGAGCGCAGGGCGTCCTGCCTTTGAAAGAGTTTCCGAAGTGTCCCGAAATCGGTGCACTCAGAGCGTCCGTCCGTCGACAGGTTGAAATTGTTAACACTGGTGTAGCCACTTTTAATTAAAATCTGATGATGATGTTGTTGTTCTTGTTCTTGTTGTTGTTGTTGTTCTTGTTTTTCTTGTTGTTCTTGTTGTCGTCGTGGTCGCCGTCATTATTATTGTTAAAGTAAAGCAGTAGTTAGATTTGTAGCTACCGTAAGGTGTAGAAGGCACAATAGCTCTGTGATTGTCTGATGGTGGCACAAGACGAGCAGCAGCTGTTTGAACAAGCCATTGAGCATCACCTTGTTGGGGTAAGTGTTAGTCTTGTCATAGCTCAGGGCGTTCTTCCTTTGAAAGAGTTTCCAAAGTGTCCTGATGTGCCCTTGAGCAATGCAAAATAGGTCAGTGAAAATAGAAACCTTTATCTCACAGGCTGGCCCACGGGAAACGCCTGTGTGTGTTTTACCAGCCGGCTTCGATGGGAGCCATTCGAAACACCAGGACGGGGCGGTTTCCGTAGTGTAGTGGCTATCACGTTCGCCTCACACGTGAAAGGTCCCCGGTTCGAAACCGGGTGGAAACAACCCGCGGTGCACATGTGCCAGTGCCGTGTTACCCGTCCCCATCTCTCTGCCCCAAGGCTGGCTGTAGTTTTCTCTTCCTCGGAGTGGCAAGAAATCCTGACCTTGAGAACAAACGATCGCAGAAGGGTAGCTTTGCGAGGCGCTGGAACTGACACTTTTAAAATCGATACATGTTGTTGCTGTTACAATACGACCGTAGCAGGATCGGCGACATTGCTGTTACTCTTATGAGTAGATGGTAGGGTTTTATGGGCGCGGCCTATTTTGTTATGACGTATGCCCTAAGCTTATTAATATTCCTACGTCATAATTGGGGGGCGTGATTTTAGGTAGAGTTATTTCCTTAATTATTCCTACGTCATATCCGTCAGAAAGTGTACACCCATAAAACCCTGAACAACAAGGCCGCCCATAACCTGTTGTTCTTGTTGTTCTTGTTGGTCAACTGTAGAGTGTGAATGGGTCGGCTCTTCCTGTAGTGTTTGGGGGTCTTTTTTAAATATACATGTAATGGTTTAGTAAATCTAAACCGTTATAAGATCAACAAGTTCTGTTGTCTGTAATGGTCCCAGGTCTTAACAATGCCAGTTTTGAATAGTGCGTTTATCATATTCACACTGTCTCTGTCTGTCTCTCTCTCTCTCTCGCCCAATCATTTTATAAGATCAACAAGTTCTGTTGTCTGTTATGATCCCAGGTCCTAACAATGCCTGTTTTGCATAGGGTACTTATGTTATCCACACTGTATCTGGCTCTGTCTCTCCCCTCAAATTTAATTAAAAATAAAATTAAAAAAGAGGGTGTGTGTGTGGGTGTTTGTGTGTATAGGTTAATTGTTTTTGTAAAAAAAAAAAAAAAAAAAGCTGTGGTTATATTTTATCTCTCACATAATGTGTTCAGTCGTTTTACTTAAATACATTCTAGGGTCTTAAAGCTCATGAGAGTTAGACTTAAGATAAGGATATGCTTTTAAGGTATTTTAGCAGTCTCAATCCCTGATGATAAGGAATCGTTTAAAAAATAAAAACAACTGATCACTCAATGCTAAATAGATCACAACACTCAAGGCTAAATCACTCACACCATGGGGGGCGGGGGTGGGCTCAGACAACAGTAGGTATGGCGTGTGGTATCAAAACATTCAGAATACTTTTAACCTATATAATTTATAAGCTTTGTAAAATAAACCCAAATATCTCTTTTGCGGGGATAAACGCTGATCTGAGTAGTTTGTGACTTGTTTTATACCAAACAAAGCATCGCTATTAAAAAAAAAAAAAAAAATCACTGTAAAAGCGCTAGTTATTTTAGATCTTTATAGTTATTTTCTTGGCTCAGGTTGTTTTTTAGCGCTTATAAAGGCCTGAAATATTCTTAGTGGTTTGTTGACTATAGGTCTTGATGCTTAAAAATGTTTTTTTGAGAGACCTAAAGGTTCTAATAAAAGTTTAGAGTAGAGAGGAAGAGATCGTCTCCATCTTGGTTTCTATTTGAAATTTGATGCAGTGTCATTTTATTGGTTGGTTTTGATATGTTAATTGGTAACAGGGCGGCACAAAGGCCAGACCAGAACAATGCCTTACAAGCAGATCCGGCATGTGGCCATCAGTATAAGTATGAAGGTCTGGTCTTCAGCTCGACAGACTCATACTGACCTTTCGATTTAAGACTAAAGATCAACAATGTCCGGAAACAACATCAGCGACTTCGATTTAAACGAGTTTTTAGGCAAGTCTTCAGATTATTTTCATTGACTCAGAGCGTGTTGTGTGCATGTATTGTAAATAAGGCTATAACATTTGTTTTAAGTTCTGTAAAATTATTTTTCAGCCAGTCAACAGGAGTTAATTCCCAACGCTGAGGAGATCATCTGGAACAACGACGGTAAGATTTTTGTGTTTGCGCTCATGGGTTCTTATGTATGGGTGTGTGTGGTTTTGAAGCGGCTCATTAGAGTTATGAAAACGTTTTAATATATATTAATGCCGGTCTCTTTAATTACACAGAAACTATCGAAAGGCCTGTGATTAATGTCTCGACCAAGAGAAGTGGTTGTCCCTAGACAGGCTGTCTGCCGACCGGGTAAGAACTAAACCCCTGTTTGTTTGTATAACGTTTCTGTAAGATGTTTGAGTCCAGTTTTGTTAATTTTAAAAAAATTATCCTGTCTAACAGTATTAAGAAACGTGGTTCGAGACAACGAAAGGCCTTCTACATCGAGGGCTTGTTTCGTTTTACCTTCGAGAACCGTAACCTTTCAAGAATCTGAAAGGCCGTCAGCCCCGGTATCTGATAGCTGTGAGTATATGTCTGCAGCCTGTAAGAGGTTAAAGCTTTTTATAAAGCGGTGTGGTTAAAGGTTAAACATGTCTCTTACCTTCACAGCGGTGCAAAAAGCTAAACCAGCCGAAAAACATAAGAAACGATTATTCTGTGGAGGTAAGTAAGATCTTTCAAACTTTAATGTTTTTAAAAGGGCTTTGTTTGCCCGTTGAGGGCTAATATTTAAGCGATGGGTGACCGTTTCCTGTAGGGCGGGGGGTTCTGGGAAAGATCTTTAGAAGTCCGGACAGATCTAGGCTTGTTTCTGGGGAACGTGTTTAGAAATGACCGATTGCCGTACCGTCTGGTTAGGAAGTAAAGCCGTCCGAAAGGGTTTAGTAAGTTGTTTGGCTTATCTCCCGCTATTATACTTCTGTTTTAAAGTGGTTGTAGGAAAAGGCTTGAAGGTGTTCATTGTATTTAATATTTAAACAGATCATGAAAACGTTTGTGAAACAGGAAGTCCCGGGATCAGGAAGCGTTAACACTTGGAAGGTTCGTTTAAAAATGAAATGTTGTTGTGTGTGTGTGTGTTTTATTAACAATATTACAGTTTTTAAAGAAACATTTAAGAAACAGTTTATTTACAGCGGCTTCTCTGTTTTACATTTATTATCAAGTCCTAATAAATATATTGTCTGTAAATAATAAGGCGTTGTAGTGAATGTCTAAGGCTATTTTCAAAGGTCTAAAAAAGCTAAAGGTTTTGAATGTCCTGGACATGTTGTTTTAAGTTTGATTTCTGTCGCCGTTTAAAGATGTAAATGTAATGTATATTTTTATTCTTCCCAAGACTCTTCTGTGGATGAGCTATTGAGGACAATTACCCCGTCTAAGTGGGATCAAACATCTTCCCCGGTGAGATCACCGATAGGATCCCCCACGGTGGTCTTGGAGACCCCCCAACATCTACTCAGGCCACAGCCTTCTGGGGGTAATTCAACACCCCAGATTCAGCCCGCCGCATTGTCGGGCGGAACAAATACAGGCATCCAACAACCTCAGGGGTCGCCGTCAGTCAGGGCTGACACACCACCCAACGACGGCCTGGTTTCAACATCGTCCCCCCAGACCCGTTTCTTGGCTACAGAAACGCGGAACAGTACCCCGCGCTTGGCCAGGGTGTTACCGCAAAGGCCTTCTTGGTGTCCGTCCATGAGTATACGCTCGCTCCCTGCCTCCTTCGACCGAGATTTACCGGAGCGACCATCCTTTGAAGCTGAGCCAGGCCACCAGCCCCCGGAGCTACTTCCTGAAGGTCGGCATGAGTTGCTACATACTTAGTTACAAAATCAAAGACTTGTGTTAGTGGGGCAAAACCTGGTGATAGAGAGCCAAAACACCCTTATTAATACCCTTACTAACGAATTGTACCGTATTTAATGTATTAATAGACACAAAACGCCTTACTATTGTGGGTTGTTGGAAAAATAAAAAATAAATTAAAAAATGTCCTGACTTGGTAAAAGAACTCACAAACTAAAGGATTATGAACAAGCTAGGGCCCCAAAAAGACCTTCCCGAGAGAACATCCCCGGCCCTGTTGTGAACTCCTCTGATGTCCCAATGAACCTGGAACTATTACAAATGATAAATAATTTAAATAACCCCCAATTACCACCGATAGAATGTGAATTAACAGACTTACCGGTGAACCCCGACCTGTTACAGATGGTCAATGATCTAAATAACCACCTCCCACCGGTAGCGCTTATAGAGGTTCACCCCCTAGTTCACCCCGATTTGTTTGAAATGGTGGAGGCTTTGGAGGAGCTACCCCGACCAAATTCTGCCCCTATTATAAATGATTTGAGACAATTAGAACACAGGATGGCGGCAGAAGCAGCCATCACTATAGAGGAGGGTCTTGACATTAACCGGTTGGATATCTTTGAAGGACTTTTACAGGCTTTAAATGAGCCTCCTCAAAAAGGGGGTTTTGTAGATGTCAGCAGTGGGGGTGTTCGGAATGTGGAGGGTTCTGAGACTGATAAGGCTGTGGAGGACATGCTCTGTGAGAATGTAGGGGGTGAAGGCTTTGTTCAAAATGATGATGTGTCCAAGAGTACCAGTGATCCCGTGATTATAGATAGACCGGCCTATAACAATTTTGAAATGATTCAGCGTTTTAATTTTGCAGAACTTTTAAATTGTGACAATTATGCAGAAATATTTGTCAACATACACGAGGCCTTGCAGAAAATGCTTGAACAGGTTGCTGAAAGGGTCAGACCTCGAGATGTTGTACAGTTAGAACTCAGAGGGGATGATTTGTTTAGCAACCTATCTGTAATGCTGAGTGGAGATAATTTAGATGTCTGGCTAAAATCGAAGCGTTATTGCAAAGTAACGCAGCCATCTTAGCTGATGAAAGTCTGTCTCTGGTAATGAATGTGGTTCGTAACCCTGAGGGTGGGGCGCTTAGAAGACTGTCGAAATGCTTGAAGAACGACATAATTAGGACCAAGCTCAGGCAATTAGTGGTGAGTTCCAGTGGGGACAATAAGCTCTGTTTTGCTTACAGTTTAATAAAACTACTCACCCCCGACATGCCTGAACCCCAAGCTCTGCAAGAGGCTTTAATGCTTCATCAGAGGGCCGGCTTAAACTCTCAACAGATGGTTACCTTTTCAGACATCACCAAGTTTGAGGAGTTGTTGTCTTTAAAAATTGTTGTGTGGTACCGTTGTGAGGTAAAGGAAGTATTTGTGAAATTTCAGATACATCCTGAAACCCATACACAGACACTGTTTCTCTTCCTAAGTGATAGTCATTACTTTGGAATAAAGAGTTTGACGGCTTTTTTGGGTTGTTCGTATGTTTGTCATTGGTGTTATAAGGCCTTCAATGATAAGCTTAAGCACCGCTGTGACGGTTACTGTAACGTCTGTTTCAATCCGCAATGTCGTAAGGGTTTGGCCCTACCATCAGATGTAAAGATTGCTTAAGGATTTGTCTCTCAGCGTTCTGTTTTTCCGAGCATAAGGTACAGAGGGCCGCTGCTGAGGGGGTTAAAAAACGGAGTTATTGTGATCAAACTAAATATTGCCCGCAGTGTTGCCTCCAGTACCGTTTTCATGAGGTTAAACCACACAAATGTCTGGAGCCGAGATGCAGGATCTGTAATGCTGATTTAACCCCGGGGTCCGAACACCAGTGCTTTATTCAGCCGGTTAAAAAGGAGCCGCCGCACAACCGGTATGTCTTTTTTGCTTTTGAATGCCGGCAAGAAAACGGGGTCCACGTTGCTAATTATATACACTGTATTGACATGTTGGATCGTGAGTGGTCAGCTAGCGGTGAGAGTTGTGTCAGGGATTTCTTTACGCGGTATCGCGGTCCAAAATACCTCAATTACACATTTATTGCCCACAATGCTAAGGGTTATGATTCTTACATTTTGATGAAGTATCTGGCGGAAAATGGGGTGACCCCAAAAATAATAGCTCAGGGTAGCAAGATCATGTGTTTCACCGACGAAGCTTTCAACTAACGTTACATAGACTCGTTAAATTTCCTCCCCATGAAATTGAGCGCTTTGCCTAAGGCTCTGGGTTTTGAGGCTCAGAAGAAAGGTTGGTTCTGCCATTTTTTTAATACTAAGGACACTCAAAATTATCGAGGGTCCTACCCGCCCGCCTCTTATTATGGGGTTGATACTATGATGTCTCATGAGAGGGAGGAATTCTTTAAATGGTACAATACGGTTAAGGGAGGTGTTTTTGATTTCCGAGAAGAGATGGCCGCTTATTGTAAAAATGATGTGGTGATCCTTAAAGAAGCCTGTGTGCGTTTCCGCGCCGAGGTTATCAACACATCGGGTCTCGACCCTTTGCAAAGTGTGACCATAGCGTCTCTCTGCATGAAAATGTATCGGTCCAATTTCTTGCAGAAAAACACTATAGCGGTCACCACTTCTGACAACTATCGTGCTAGACAAAATAACTTTTCGACTGTCTCCATACAGTGGCTGGAATACCTGAGTGCCCGGGATAACATCTTCATCAGACATGCTTTAAATCAAGGGGAAGTCAAAATGGGGCCTTACTACTTAGACGGTTTTAGCGACGTGTCCGGGCGGCGTACCGCTTATGAGTTTGCAGGTTGTATTTACCATGGCTGTCCTCAGTGCTTCGACCCAAACACCTTTAACCCCGTAACACAAAAACTCTGCGGTGATATGTACTATGATTTCCAGGAACGAATTGAAACTTTAAAAAACACCTATGGTTTGAACGTGCTGGTGATTTGGAAACACGAGTGGACGACCCTGAAGCAACAGGAAGCGGGGGTACAACGGTTTATGGAAACCTTGGACTTTCCTGAACGTCTAGAGCCCCGGGATGCGTTATTTGGGGGTCGTACCAACGCCCTCTGTTTACATTATGAGGTAAAGGAGGGTGAGAGAGTAGATTACTATGATTTCACCAGTCTGTACCCTTATGTCAACAAGACCAAAATGTACCCGGTGGGGCGTCCAACCATTGTTTATCGTGACTTTCTCGAAATCGGACATTACTTTGGTTTGATCAAAGTCACCATGTACCCTCCTCGCGAGCTGTTCTTACCCATGTTGCCTTACAGGTGTTCGGGAAAATTGATGTTCCCTCTGTGTAGAACGTGTGTGGAAACTGAAAATCAAACTACCTCTTGTCTGCACAGTGATGAAGAGAGAGCGCTGACGGGTGTCTGGTGTAGCATTGAGCTTGACAAGGCGGTGGAGAAAGGTTACAGAGTCGGTAAGGTGAATGAGGTTTGGCATTTTTCTGAAAAATCTGATACTCTTCTTGCTGATTACATTATGACCCATCTGAAAGGGAAACAGGAGGCATCGGGCTATCCCTCATGGTGTGTTGACTCCGCGGCCAAAGAGCGATACGTTCAGCAATATTTTGAAAAGGAAGGGATCCGTCTAGAGCCGGGGAACATAACTGTAAACCCCGCCAAGAGACAAATGTCCAAACAGATTTTAAACAGTCTGTGGGGTAAGTTTGGGGAAAGAAATTACCGTCTAAACACAACCTTGATTAAAACCCCTGAACAGTTTATAGAATTTATGTTTTCCAAACAACATGCAGTATCACACTTTCAATTCTTAAATGACCACGTGGCACAGGTCCAGTGGAGGGCCCCTAAAGATTTCCCCACCAAACAGGGGAACGTTAATGTTTTCATAGCGGTTTTTACCACGGCTTACGCCCGGCTTGAACTGTACAACTTAATGGATCAGTTGCAGGAACGCACGCTCTATCATGATACTGACTCTGTAATCTTTGTCACCAGGCCAGGGGATTGGGTCCCTCCCCTCGGGGACTACCTTGGGGAGTTAACGAGCGAACTAGATCCTCAGGACCACATAGTGGAGTTTGTTTCAGGGGGTCCTAAGACTTACGCATACAGAATGGCTGCGGGTAAGACCTGTATGAAAGTTAAGGGTTTCACTCTGAACCATTGTAACAACAAGCTCATTAACATCAAGTCTCTGACGACCCTGGTAGAAAGTTTTGTAACCGAGAAAGACGCGCCTCCTCGTGAGATTATTACAGCCGGAAATCAGATCTATCGCAATAAAAAGGGGTACACGTTGGAAAATAGATCACTAAACAAACGATTCAGGGTGGTGTACAATAAAAGAGTGTTGAAGACTGATTATACCACTCTGCCTTATGGATATTAGCGGTGGTTTTGATAACAGATTTCAACACCCTTTCTCCTGTATTATAGCCGGTCCCTCCAATTCGGGGAAGATCTATCTTATAAAGAACATCATAGAAGATGTGGACGCAACCGTGTCCCAAGCTCTTGACAACATAGTGTGGTGTTACTCTTGCTGGCAACCTCTCTACGATGATTTGGCTTCGAAAAAAAATAATCTGAAATTTGTGCAAGGTCTCCCCGCCTCGTTGTGTGACGATGACTTGTTCCCGCCCGGTCAAACTAATCTAGTGATCCTTGATGACCTGATGGAGCAGGCCGGTGACAACAGTGAAGTGGAAAAAGCTTTCACAAAGTACACTCATCATAGGAATTTAAGTATTATTTATTTAGTTCAAAATCTATTTTTTCAAGGTAAAAAAAGCCGCTCTATTAATTTATATGCCAATTATATAATTCTTTTTAAAAACCCCAGAGATAAACTACAGGTCACCGTCTTGGCTCGTCAAATGTACCCTAACCAGACCAAGTTCTTTTTGGAGGCATTTGAGGATGCCACCAAAAAACCCTACGGGTACTTGATTGCGGACTTAAAAGCACAAACCCCAGAAGACTTTCGCCTCAGAACAGGTTTGTGCCCGCCCGATTGGCCGGCAGTGTATGTGCTAAAGAAAAGGAAATAAATAAGAATGTCTGTTCGGATTAAAAGAAATCTGCCACTTTTGCAAATGTTATTTGAGGGGAGCCCGCGCCATAGGAAAGCTGTGCTGGCAGGGGCCCCCTCGGATTTGATCGAGACCCTGTGTGTGTAAAACCGGGGGTTTTATAGGACCGCTGTTGAGCATAGCCGTGCCTTTCCTAACCAGTCTTCTAGCTTCCAGAGTGGGTTAATAATGGAATATGCTCAGAAAATGTTTTTGATCCCTCAGGAGCAGCTTGAGAAACTGAGAAAAAATGTTGTCGGGCCAGAGCCCATTAGACAAATGGCCGAAAACAACCTGGACTCTGAAATGAAAGCTATACAGGCCAGGGCCGATTTAAATCAGTATTCCAAAGACCAGTTGTATACCAACATGTTACAGCGCTACCTCCGTCTGGTTAGACAGGGTGAAAAAGATCAATACATTTTAACTTTAACCATGGCCTCTCAAGAAAATGGTTCTGGGGCTGATGCGGGGGGTTCGGTTGATAAAGATGTTGCGGTGACCGAACCTGTTGAGAGTTCAGAGGGAGATGTTGTAACGGATGTTTTGAGAAACATGCCGGCCAGAAGCAAAAGACATGCAGAATATATCCTGCACAAAATGGTTCAGAAACCGCGGGTAACGGCTTGGAATGAACAGGGTGAATTTGTTTTTAAGGGACAACTGATCAAAGGTTCACACGTTTGATTTGTTGAAGAGTGTCACTAGCACTAATAAGGTACCCGATAGTCGCCGACCTGTAGGCTGGAATGCTTTCCTACAGGTGATGGCCTGTCTGAACATGCCCCAATCAACAGTTCCTAACCAGGAAACGCGATAAAAAATCCATCTGTGTAAAGAGGTGGAGCCTGATCTGACTCCGATATCTCATTACTCTGACCGTGCTGAGCGACCATCCTCAGGATCTATCCATCGTTGGGAAGCTTATTAATCTCATGTTTTTATTTGTCTCCCCTGTAAATAATGACCCGACAAACAATTTTTTTTTTTTTTTTTTTTTTTTTTCAAATGTTGTACATTTATTTATACCATAACCCCTGCTTTGTATAAGAATTGTGTTGAATAAAAACAAAACTAATGATTCAAAGGCTGTTTTCATTATTTTTTCACCTTAACACGCATGACATCTTTTAAAATCCTCACAAGAACACCCCATCTGTATACATGGCTGGCTAGGGTCGTAAGTCATTGTGTTATAAGGGGGGGTCCACAGTGTCCTGACAAACTCTGCCACTTTTTTATCATTTTGGCCTAAATCCTCACTGTACAAGGCCATAATATCGGGGTATGACCTTCCTTTAGATCTATGATATAAGAAAAACACACAGTGTTGACCACAAGTGAAGGTCTGAAGACTTTGTACTTGACGACCGCTGTAAATGGTTTCTTGACAGTTGTTGAGCAGAAAGTTATTGATCTTCCGAGGGAAAGGTCTGAAATCCGGGGGGTTTCCATAGGAATCAAGAAATTCACCACGGTGGTCCTCCCTTAGATAAATAGCCAGCCAATGTTCTCCGGGCATATTTTTAGGGTGTGTGTTGATTATGTACAT